>NC_136062.1:476384204-476984204 GCF_964261635.1 Lissotriton helveticus
GGAAGCTTGTTTCCTTCCCAGTATAAGAATTGGCTTGGTAGTTTGGTTTGCCCTGTTCCCATCATGCACTGGGACAGGAACAGACTAATTTGCATATAGCCAAGTTCTGAGCTGGGATGGTGCAGTGAGCTAAAAAACGGTGATGGATCAAGCCCTGATCTTTGGACTGGGTAAGAGTGGTCTGCTTAATTCAGGCACTCTGTTCATCACCACCCCCTTTTCTGAATCAATTCCCATTCGTGGCTGACTGAGGATGACCTGCTCAGTCTGTCGGCGTTTTCGTTTAGGACGCCTGGCAAAGTGTTCTGCCCTCAGCGATATCCTCTGAAGGATCGCCCATTCCCAGATCTGCTGGGCCTCCTGCGACAATGGACGAGATCTGGTTCCTGCTTCCTTGTTCACATAGTGCATGGCCGTGGTGTTGTCCGTCCTGATAAGCACTTGTGAACCTTCCAGGCGAGGAGGAAAAGCTTGCAGAGCCAGTCGTATCGCCCTGAGCCTAAACAGGTTGATGTGGAGGCGTTTCTCCTGGGGCGACCAATGACCGCTGACATGCAGGTCTTGCATCACTGTCCCCCAACCCTCCAAGGACGCGTCTGTTGTTACCACTTGAGGAGACGGGTCGCTTATGAAGGATAGACCTTGATCTGTCTTGTCTTGATCTGTCCACCATAAGGCCGCTTCCTTCATCCTTGGAGTGACCGTCACTCTGTCCTCGAATGAACCGTGGACCTGTTTCCACTGGTTGTCTAGTTGCTCCTGCAGAGGACGCATTCTTAGTCTGCAATGGGGAATTAGTGGGATACACAATGAAATTACCCCCAGTAGAGACTTGTAGCGGCGAACTGAAAGACACTTTTTTGTTTGCAAGTCCTGAGCCAAGGTTTGTAATTTGTCTCTCCTTTCCTGAGTAGGGAAGGCTCTTGAGAGCTTGGAATCCAAGATGGCTCCCAGGAAGCGAGCCTTCCTGGATGGAACCAGGGAAGACTTCTCGTTGTTCAGAGTGAGTCCCAGATTCTGAAACAAATTGGTACAAGCTTGAACAGCCTCCAGCGCTGCCTCCCTGGACGGAGCTTTCAGTAACCAGTCGTCCAGGTAGGGGAAGACCTGGAAATGGTTCCTTCGCAGGAAAGCTCCTACTGGCGCCAGTACCTTTGTGATAATTCTTGGGGCTGAACGGAGTCCAAAGGGTAAGACCCTGAACTGAAAATGGCTCTTGGCTACTGTGAAGGTATTTGGTGACCCTGCCTCCAACTGATGATCTCTTGAAGGAGGGTCCAGTAGGAAGAGCCAGGAGGCCGCTATTGGCGTTTGGATGAATCTCTACCTCGTCCAGCTTATTTTCCCTTATTGTAAGGCCTGGAGTAGTTGGTAGACTGGCCCTGCCGCTGTTGATAAGGCTGACGGTATTGCTGGGAACCTGAGCCCGTGGTGGAATAGCGTTGTTGTTGTTGATAGGATCCTCTGTAGTTACCACCTCTACCTCTGGATCCTTTAAAAGGAGACTTCCTGTATAGAAGGGTCCCCAAGGACCTGGCAGTCTCCGTGTCCTTTTTTATTTCTTGAAGAGTGTCGTCAATGAGTTTGCCGAATAATGCTTCACCATCAAAGGGAAGATACAGGACCTTGTTTTGGATTTCAGGCCGAAACCAAGTAGCTTTGAGCCATCCTTGGCGGCGGAGGACTGCCGCCCCAGCCAATGAACGGAACGCCATCGTCGCAATATCCATTGCACAGTCAATGATTTCCATCAACGTTGCTTCTCCCTCCTGCAAGATCTTCTTTGCCTCAGCCGTAGACTCTGGAGGCAGCTGGTCAAGGTATGGGGCGACATCACACCAAAGCTGGCGGTCGTACCTCCCCATGATCGCTAGGGCATTTGCTGCTCGCACCAGCAAACTTGCCATCAACGAGAATCTCTTCCCCACATTATCCAACTTCCGCCCTTCCTTGTCCGGAGGAGTTGTTAAGGGAGCAGTGGGGTTACGGGATTTCCTCTGCGCAGCCTGCGAGATCACAGAGTCTGGTCTTGGATGACCCGTTAAGGCTGCCGGACCATCATCTGGTGCCTTGTATTTTTTATCCAGACGCGGTAGCACCGGGACCACCGTCGCCTGGTTCTTCATGGCCTTCAGGCCCTCCTTCCACACATGATCCACAATAGGAATGGACCTAGTTGATTTCCTAAAAGGCTCCTTGAAATCATATAAAAAACAATCCGTGGTAACCTTAGGCATGGCTAATTTGAATCTTGTAGCGGCTCTTTCCATCAGCTGATGGAAGCCCCCAATGTCCGCAGGCGGGGAATCCGCCGGATCTGGGACTGGCGATGCTGGATCCGCAATGATATACTCGTCATATTCAGTATTGGGAATAGAGTCATGATCAGACTGCTGATCCTCACCCGAGGAATCATCATGGACCTCTTGTAACCCGGAGGAATCATGATGGATGGACATTTGAGGCCGAGGGGAAACTTGAGCTGGAATGTTAGGCGTCACCAATAAGGCTGAAATCCCTGCAGGAGTTGCAGGCGTTGACGGTACCGGAATAGGCCTACTCACCTTAGATTTATAGTCCTGCAGCATCTTATGCAGATCTTGGAGAAAAGAAGATGGCACTGTAACCATTTCCTGCTCAGCATGATGTTGCGACTGGGCCGACTGATGATGGCCCACATCCTCGTGTCCGTATTCGCCCTCAGAGTCAGTGTCCTGGCATTTGACTAGAAGTTGGGAGGGACTATTGGCATAGCTGTATGAGTCCTGGTCATCCTCCTCTGATTTCCCTTCTTGAAGAAGCATGGTTGGCAGTAGAGGAGACACACTCCTCGGAGAAGTCATCTCCGGCGTGATCCTTGTCACAGAAATGGTAATTCTCTTTTCAGAGGACAATATCGTCGACGGTTCCGTCGTCGATGATTGTATACGCGTCGACGAGATCGGGGTCGTCGAAGTTGTCGGCGAGGAAACGGTCGACACGCCAGCCGTTGTTATTGTCATTGTCGTCGTCGGCACCTTCGTCGACGGCACCTTCGTCGACGGCACCTTCGTCGACGGCACCTTCGTCGACGACTTCGTCGTCTGCACCTTCGTCGACGACTTAGTCGTCGGTACCTTCGTCGTCGGCGACGCCGTCATCGGAGTCTTCGTCGTCGGTGGCTTTGACGTCGGCGTCGTCTCCGTCGACGGTGAAGAAACCGCCGGCGACGGTACCTTCGTCGACGACTCCCCTGTCGACGGGATTGTCGACGACATCAATGCAGATTTCGATTTTTTCATCGACGGGACTTCCGCCGTCGACGCCTTCGTCGCCGAGGACTTGGAACTCCTCTCAGAAGACTGGGATGAAGGTTTTTTGAAGGCTGTGACAGTCTTCTCACCTTTAGAAGGCGTATCTGGTCCTACCCTCTCCTTTACACCTCGGTGAGGAGATTTGCTGGAACCTGGGCTCTCAGACTCACTGGGGGTCTTTTTTGAGGCCTTGGAAGATCTTTCCATAGAAGGAGACGGGGAACCCCTACCCCTCTACACTGACCTTCTTGAAGAAGACATCGATGCTGCATCCTCACTGTCACTAGAGACAGTATCCTTCCTGGTTTTCAGCTTATGGAGCCATGTCAAGAGTCTACCCTCACGGTCCCGGAGGGTCTTGGCCGAAAAGGTGTGACAGATCTTACAGTCCGCAGTCTGGTGGTCAGTCTTTGTGCCTATCCCCAGACATCTGGGGTAGCTATGGGGGCTCCCTTTGCTCCAGATGTGGCCATCCTGTACATGGCGGCCTTCGAGGAACACACTGTCCTCAATCGTGTGAACCCATTCAGAGACCAGATCGGTCTCTGGATGCGGTACATCGACGATATTCTTCTAATCCGGAATGGAAATCAAGATGAATTGTGTTCCTTCTTCACCTGGCTCAATCAACAATCCACCTACTTGAAATTCACCATCCAATCTGACAATCAGACCATCAACTTTCTGGACATCACAATCTATCATGAATCAGGAACATTACTCACCAGACTGTATCGAAAACCGGCGGAAAGAAACTCTTTATTAGCTTACAACAGTCACCACCCACGAGCCCTTCGTGATAACTTGCCCTTTGGGCAATTCCTACGTATCCGGAGGAATTGCTCCAATAAAGAACATTACTTCTCTGAATCAGAGGATTTGGCCAACTGACTCCAACAACGGGGGTACCCTAGACGTCTGGTTAAGCAAGCACGCAAACGTGCCTGGTTCTATCCCAGAGAAGAATTACTTACACCCAGAGACAAAAGCAACCAACAAGAAAAACGGATTGTCTGTGTAACCACGTTCAATACCAAGAGCAACAAGATCAAACGTATCATCAATCACCACTGGCACTTGATATCAGATGATGTTAACCAACCTGACACACCTTTACATGCTTTCAAAAAAGCCAAAAGCATTAAAAATGTTGTGGTACGATCACTGTTACCGACACCAGACCAACCCACCATCACATCTATGTGGGATATGCCATCAATAGTGGGACACTTCAAGTGTGGCCAATGCAAAGCTTGTGATTCAACTATCCAGACCAAAGAATTCCAATTCCGTCATCACAAAATCAAGCTAAAGACTTTCAGCAACTGCAACTCAGCGAACATTATCTATGCTATAATTTGCCCATGCAACATGATCTACATTGGGCAAACCCAACAAAAAGCCAAAGTTAGGATCTTACAGCACAAAAGTTGGATCAGGTGTGATGTACAGGGCGCCCCCCTAGTGGACCACTGCAAGGTGGCATTACACTCCCCAGACAGCCTTAGATGGGTAATAATAGAAAAGGCAATCCTGGGACCCCGTGGGGGGGACATATCCAGTATCCTTAACACATGCGAACTCAAGTGGATGTACTTCTTTGACTCGATCGACACTGGTCTGAACGAGCAGGATAGTTCGTTTTCCCAATTGGCTACACTGCCTTGAACCCCTTCTGTATTCATAATGCTATGTAATTCAGTATTTTGATAGGTCTCACCTGATTGTGAGTGATATGCCTTATTTGACCATTGTCATACAATTTCCCGGCTTAACCCTCACACGAGAGATACATCTGGGCAACCACATAATTGCCCCAACCAGTGATATGGCCTTTACCCCCATGCTTGGGAGGTACGCCAGACACTTTAGTGTTTACATTTACAGACACGCTGGTGCGGCAATTGAATGTTGAAATGTCAATTTCTTATTGAAGTTCTAACCAATGAGAGGGCCTTTACCCCCATGCCTGGGAGGTACGCCAGATACCTCAGTGCTTATACTTACAGACATCCTGGTGCGGTATTTGAACTTCGAAATGTAAATTCTAGATTCAAGCTCATCCCCTATGAGACAACGGTATACAGGATTGTAATATGTATTGCACTGGTGATTCGCACTACGGTCCTGAAACTGTATTGCCCTGATTGTGATGTATTATATTTATATATTTACTTTTATTTTTATTTTCACTGTTTGACACCTTTGCCGTATTCAAAACTGACCCTGCAATCAAATAACCATTCTCTTGAATTACGACTTTCACTCCATTGAATCCATAGTGGATTTCACAGCAAGAGTGAATTATTCACATCATCGTGAGATGACGATAGTCTTTCCTTTAGCTCTATACCGGCATCACGTGGCTCAGTTGCCTAGGTGATTTTACTAACAGGAAACCAGCCCCACTACGGCTAGTTCGTGTGGCGGCTCCAGTCCCGATTGATTCGGCGCGTGTAAGTACCCTGTTTGGCTTCTCTCCCCACCTACCCCTCCAAATAACTGCTACTGATTTTTTTTCTCACGGGCGATCAACACCTAATCCCCGGTTAATTTCCCCAACAGATACCACGGAGTTTGAAAACCCGAGGTTCACAGGCGGTACCGCCCCCGACCGCATTTGTGACGGTGAGTCCCTGATAGCCAATTTGGGTACAATGGTAGTATTGCACAGACGCTGCATTGGCCCATTTTTGTTTTATTGTACTTTTTAGTGACCAGTGCCCCCCCCTTCTCTTTAGGTGCGATCGTTTTACCGACAACTGAATTTCCTCCACCACTTTGAGGCAGTCGGTAAGCCGGTCCAACCGCATGTCGGTGAAACTTTTTTTACGTCACTGTGCATATTAAATGTTTCATTTCAAATGTGACGTGTTTCTTTGCAGACACGTATCAACTACAAGAACCCCATGTGATGTCACTACGTATCACCGTGTGATTCTAGACCCGCAGGTACTTTTGACTTATTCACCTCCTCATTCTTGTGGGTTTTATGGTGTTCCCTACTCCTTCCACGTAAGCTGCCTGACTATAACGGTCCGGTCTACAATTTCTGTGAGCTAATTGAAGTTGAGTCATTGTTATAGTCGGTGATGGGACAGGTGTGCTAATAATAACCCGGCACGACCTACCCACTCTAGTGGAGTAATTACTTTATGCTGATTTTCCAATTGTCCATTGTGCGCCCACCCTGATTTTAGTTTGATTCTCATCCCGTTGAATAATATAGGTTCCCTTTATCTATTTTCATTAGGTTGCCTGCCCCCACCCCCGTTTGGTCCTGAAGAAGACCCCAGAGCAAGGGCACAACTGATCCCTGGATATAATAGAGGGTCGAAACGTCGACAACTACCTTTCTTTGTGTCAACTTCACGCCACCATTGTAACAATAATTGTACTTTGTGAAGTATGCCATCTCATTTAAATGCCTGAACCTCCGGTCATTCAGTTTCGTATTTAATTCGTAAACATAATATTGCCAATTGTCTGATTTTATTGTCACCAATTCCTTCTATCCTCACATCCTCACTTGACTATCACTTCCTTTCTCCCGCCTCCTACCTGGGCACTACGCAACCGTCCTATATTTCATGAAAAATTGCTGTGTGTATTGAATATACTTTATCCCAGTGTGAATTAAAACAGTGTGGATACATGAATTGTTCTGTGAGTTTCAGTTCGTGATTTGTGTTTATTAATTCTTGTTCACACTGGGACCCCTTCCTCCTAGTACTATCCTCCACAAAAGCCTTTTCTTACCACAGGTGGAACAAGGTTTGAAAAGGGCTTTTTTCTTCTCCATTTCTGACATCCTGGAAGGCAGCCAACAATCCTGAAGTGAAGCTGAAGATTTTGAAGAAAAAAATCCTGAAAGAAATCCTTTGAAGAGTAGAAGTTGAGCAGAGCTCAAAGGAGACTCCCTAAGCACAACGTGCGGTAGAAAATCTGAGGCTCTGAGGTTCCTTCAGGAAGGTTCCAAGGGGTGAGGCACTTCTGATTGGCTGAGGCCTAAGTTTGGTCTCTTTTACACAAAGAGGGTGATATGCTACAAAAGGGAATGAGGCCTAGGCCTTTTTCCTTGGTCTTTTGTACCTACAGCTATGGTATTTTTGTTACCGAGACTCCCAATCCAACGACTGGGAATGATACAAAGCATGGGAATCTATGAAAGTTCCAATACTGGGGTAAGTATACTTTTTAAGATGCATGCACTGAAACGTTCTAGCAGAATAAAATAGTAAAACAACTAAGGCTGTGCTAAACCTTCAAAGTTATACAACAATTCACCTTTGTAATAATAATCAAGTACAGTTACATATCTTTGTCTATATATATCTAGATATGCATCTACCTTGAGTAAGATAAAAGAAGAGTTCCTCTTACCTCAAACAAAGAGGCTGACCTTAATTGAAGAGATGACGCAGTACCGCTTGGTCAACAGCTACATCCTCTTG
The DNA here is from genome assembly GCF_964261635.1 of Lissotriton helveticus. Taxonomy (NCBI): domain Eukaryota; kingdom Metazoa; phylum Chordata; class Amphibia; order Caudata; family Salamandridae; genus Lissotriton; species Lissotriton helveticus. Next base: position 476,391,952 of record NC_136062.1, read on the forward strand.
TTATGATAAGATTATTTTGATATGATAAAATTATTTATAGAGCGCACGTTCACCAGCGGTTTCTTGGCGCTTGGGTGGAAGGGCTTAAGACCGAGGCAGTGTGTGAGAGTTAGTTGTATGCCTGGGAGAAAAGCCAAGTTTTAAGCGATTTCCTGAATTGTGAATAGGAGAGTATTTGGTGCAGTTCCGGAAGGAGAGAATTCCAAAGAAGTGGTGCTTGGGTCGAGAATCTCAGACCACCGTGTTTTTTCGTTTGAATATGCAAGGGAACAAGAGGTTCAGACTGGAGGAGCGTAGGTCGCGGGGGGTGGAGGGGGGACATAACGATGGATTCGAGAAGCAATAAAGGAAGGTCCATGGGATGACAGGGCTCTGTGGATCAGTCAGCCAAGTTTGAAGAGGCTGCGCTGGGTCACTGGGAGCCAGTGAAGGCTCTTGAGTAGGGGTTTGGTGTGGCTAAACTTCAGCTGGCCATGGATTAGCCTAGCTGCTTGATTCTGGACCAGTTGAAGTCGGTGGGATTGGTATGCAGGAATTCCGGCATACAGTGAGTTGGCGTAGTCGACGCGAGACATGACTAGGGCCAGGGTGACTTGGATGAGAGCTTTATGTGATAGAAATCTACTTATTTTCCTAATTCTGCGTAGGTGGATGAAACAGACAGAAACCACAGAGTTGATTGGGCCTTCATGGAGAGTTCACTACTGACGGTGACCCCTAGGCTCTTGACCGAGTTGACTGGGTATGGCGGGCAGCCCAGGGAGAGGGGCCAAAAATTAGAGTTCCAAGGGTTGCCTGGGGGCCCTGTGAGGACCAGCTCTGTCTTATCGGGATTAAGCTACTGTTGTTGCAACTCTCGTTGCGTAGACTGCAGACAGTAATATTGCGTAAAAGTGTGGACATTCTTCCATGTCGCAGCATGGCATATCTTGTCCAACGTTAATCCAGTAAACAACGATGCTGAAGTAGAAACTGTCCTGGTGGAGTGCGCTTCAGTCCTTCTTGTCAGAGGCTTGTTTGTCTTTTCGTGACAGAACTGGATCGCAGAAGAGACCCACCTGGCGACTATGGCATTAGTTACTTATCTGTTTTCCCAATCTCCTTGTCTTGTGCAGGTAGAACTTTAAACATCTCTTAATATCCAACGTATGCAAAGCCCGTTCTACTGGACTAGATTGGTTTGTAAAGAAAGATTGTAATATCACCTGTTAATTGACGTGAAACTGTGTCGGGACTTTTGGAATAAGAGTCGGGTTTGTTTAAAGCGCTACATAGTTCTCTGTAAAATGTTGAAAAGGTTCCTTGATTGTAAAAGCTAACTCTCCTCGCAGGTGTACGAGCTAGTAGGAGAGCCATCGTCCAGGTGAGAAATTTGAGCTCTGCTTTGTGAATTGGCTCAAGCAGCGGTCTCATCAACTGTGCCAGGACTAAATTAAGCTTCCATTCCGGAGGAGGAGCACACACCGGGGGGGAAAGGCATGGAAGATCCCCCTCATGAATTTCTTTATAAGACTAGAGGCCAAGAGAGAAGGAACTTGAAGAGTTTCCTATAGTTTGCTGCTAGGTGAACCTTAACTGAAGAGAAAGTGAGACCTGATTTAGCCAAAGACAGGAGATACAGCAAAATCTGCTCTGCACGCGCTTGAAGGTTGTTTTGTTCGCACCAGAAACTGAATCGCTTCCATTTTAAACGATATGTCTTCATAGTGCTATCCGCTCAGGATTTGGCAATAACTTCCCTACACTCTTGCGGGATATCCAGATCCCTGAATTCTAAGAATTCAGGAGCTGTGCGTTCAAATGAAGAGTGTGGGTCTGGATGATTCACTTGGCCCTTGTCATTCGATAACAGAGATGGAGATGGCTGCAGGCGAATGGGATTCAACACCGAACGTAGGAGTAACTCTCGGAACCAGTATTGTCTGGGCAATCGTGGTGCTATTATGATCAGACGACAGCCTTCTGATTTCATCTTGGTTAATACCCTAGTAATTAACGGGATGGGAGGAAAAGCGTATGCATATATCCCCAACCGCCGCATTAAAAAGGCATCACCCCTTGACCCTGGTAGAGGGAATCTGCTGACCTAATACTGGCATTTGGCTTTCTCCTCTGTTGTGGAAGAGGTCCAACACTGGTTTTCCCCACCTTCGAAATACCTGGTCCAGCTGGGACTGTTCGAGCTCCCACTCGTGACAACTGCTATGAGTGCTGCTCAACGTGTCTGCCAGAGTGTTGTGGAGACCTTTGATATGCTCTGTGTTTAAAGAGATCCAATGCTGTGTCGTCCAATCCCATAATTCCTGCGCTTCTTGATATAGCGTAATGGATCTCTTCCTCCCTGCTTGTTGACGTAGTACATGCTGGTCGTATTGTGCATATGAACCGGCACTGAGGAGGCTGCTATTCTCGGTAAAAAGGTTGAAGAGATAGGAATATGGCTTTGAGTTCCAAGCTGTTGATATGCTGATTTTTCTGCGCAGAAGAACATCAACACTGGATTTGCAAGTCTTGCAGGTGACCTCCCCAACTCTCCATGGAGGCGTCCGTTGTTAATATGAAATCTGGAGTAAACTGGAGAAAAGTAGGCCTTGCACAAGATTTGCTGCATGAAACCACCATTGCAATTCTTTTACCATCCCTGCTGTGAGTCCACTTACGTCCTCGAAGGATACAGAAGACTTCAGTCTAGCCTAGAGGTACCAGATTTATTGTTGAACACATCCCCAGGAGCGACTTGTACATTCGCACCTAAACTGACCCTTTTTTTGATATGGTCTGAGCAAGCATTTGCAGACGTAGCTGTCTTTCGTGAGATAGGAACGCTTTGCATTGAATGGTGTCTATGTGCGCTCCCAGAAAGATTATTACTTGAGTTGGATGCAACAGTGATTTCTCCTTGTTTATAGTGAACCCAAACATCCTGAACATAAGAAGGCAGATTCTCGTTGCTCGACTAGCCTTCCGTGCTGTTGCCGCTTTGAGCAGCCAGTCATCGAGATACATGAATACTTGAATCCCCCGAGATCGTAGGGCCGCAGCTACTGGCGGTAGGCACTTGGTGAAGATCTGTGGTGCTGATTTGAGGCCAAGCAGAAGTACTTTGAATTGGTAGTGGGTACCAGCCACTGTGAATCTTAAGAATTTCCGATGCTTCGGATTGATTGGGATATGGAAATATGGGTCTTCCATGTCGAGCGAGGTCATGAAATCATCTTTGTTTATGCGACCCAAGATGTCGCAAAGGGTTACTATTCTGAACGATTGTTTCTAGAGAAACTTGAGATTCCTTAGGTCCAGAATCTGTCTCCATTCCCCGGATTTCTTTTTTATTACGAAAAAAATAAGAATAAAAGCCTTTTCCCTTTTGTGAGTTTGACACCTCCTCTATAGCTTCTTTGACAGGCATGGCCAAGGCTTCTTTTCGTAGTAAGTGAAGACGGGGGGTTGTCTAAAGCCATGTTGGCCACGTCAAGGCCACAGTCAATGGTCTCTGAAGCTGCATGCTCACCCTCCAGTAGTATCTTACACGCTTCTGGTCTTTTATCTTCATGGATAATGTCTATTAGTCCCGCCATGTCGGACCACATCTGATGGTCATAGTGGCTGATAACGGCTAAATCATTCGCAGCCCTGACTGTAACAGCTGCCATCGAAGAAAATCGTTTTCCTAGGATGTCCATTCTACGACTTTCCTTATAATTGGGAGAGCAGGGTTTTTAGATCGTCTTTGTGCAGCCTGCGAAATAACCAAATCCGGCTTGGGATGCCAAATGAGGCAAGCTTGAGAGTCATAGGGAGCCCTATACTTCTTCTCAACACGAGGCAGCACTAGTGGTATGGACGCTGATGTTTTCATTATCTTGATGCCCTCCTGTTATATATGATCTATAATGAGTATGGAGCGCACCAACTTCCTTGTGTCCTCCTTGAAGTCGCACAGGAAACATTCAGTCTGTTTTACTGCAATAAGCAGATGAAACCTGTTGGCTGCCCTCTGCATTAGGTTATGAAATCCCCAGATATCTTCCAGAAGAGAGTCTGATGGAAGGTGTGGAGGACGGGAGGGATTTGGAATAAAGTAGTCATCCCAAGGGTCAGGAACAGATACTGAATCTGGAAGCTCATCTTCCTCTCTCTCTCTTCTTCCGAGGAGAAAGTGTCCTGTGCTCCAATATTGGCTGTTCCCGGGTTCAGCAAATTCACAAGTTTGCTAGCCCATTGAGGAGCTGGTGTACCTGTAAGATCCATCTGATGTACCAGCCTGTCTAGTATATGCTGTTGCGGTGGAAATCTGTTTATAATCCACCAACTTGGCCTGTAAATCTTCTATCAACGATGGTGGCAGATGGCCCATGTCCCCCGGGCGTGGTTCTGGTTGAAAGTTATATTGGTAACTGAAACGCAGAGCCATATATCCTTGTTGGTAGTATTGCGTCTCCTCATGATAATCCTCATCCTCCTTATCATCTTGACACTTCACGTGAAGCACAGATGGGCTGTGTCACCCATAGAATCCACCATCATCATCATCCTCCTCCTCCTCTACATAACCTTTTAAAAGATGGGACGGAAGCAAAGGTGAAACCTTGATATATATATATATATATATATATATATATATATATATATATATCGTTCCTCACAGGCACATGCAGAATCCTCTGCTAGCAAGTAAACACCGGACACGGACCTCGAGGTACTTCACAATTTTATTTTGCAGAAAGAGTCACTATATATATATATATATATATATATATATATATACATATATACACACTCTTGCATGGATGGTTGTAGGAATGTATTGGTTACTCTGCTGACTAGAGTAATCCTTGTTGATGGTGGCGTAAACCCTGCAGAAGTTACAGAAAAAGGAAATTCTACTTTTGACTGTGTCGTCGTCAACGTTGTCTGTCGTCTGTGTCGTCGACGGACCACTCGTTGACAAATCAGTCGTTGTCAGGATCTTTGCCAATGGCATTCTAGTCAACGAGGGGGTGTCGATGGTCCTCGATGACAATGGGTTTCTCGTCGTCGACGTGGAGATTCCGGTAGACAGTGTAGGTGCCTGTATCGACGCCGTCGTCACAGTTGCCGTTGACTACGGCGCGATGTGACACAATGTCGAAGAGAGAGCAAGTGTCGTCGACAATGACTCTTTAAAGGTTTTCTTACCCACAGGATCTGAAGAGGAGGTTCTTGTACAATCTCCTTCCTTTCGGACAGGTGCAGACGGCACAGATAATGCTGGCTCAGAGGCGTGCTTAGTAACCTTCTCCTTTCTTGGAACCTTTTGAGTCCTGGGAAGGCTTGTGATTTTTTCTTCCCTGACCTGAGTAACAGTTCTTGAATCTGGCCCTTTTATGGGATGTAGAGGCTCTGTCCTCTTCCTCATCAGAAGAGCCCTTGAGGGTCTTCTTTGAGAAGGTGTGGCAGATCTTACAATTTCTTAACTCATGCACTCAGGGAGACTTCCTTCCACACGATGTCCGGTAACCATCTAGGGAGAACTTGCCTCTGCTGGGAGTGTTCTAGAGGGTGCTAACAGCTGATTGGCTGGATGCCAATATTTAGACCTTTTTTTAAAAGGACATAGATAGGCTACTATTTAGATGGCCTTGGGCCATTATAGCCCATGAAGTGTCTGAAGCACTGCTTGTACTGCTTGCATATTTTACCGTGGGGCTCCCATGTCAACGACGGGGAATGATTCAGGCATGTGGATCTATGAAAGATACCCCAATACTTGATAACCATGCTCTTGGCTCCATTCCCCAGGGTTTGATGGAACACCTCCCTCTGCTGCATGGTTAAGAAAGTTGGCATGTTGCTGCCCTGACAGTTGTAGTAGGTGTGACAACCATGCTTGGCGAGGCTATTTGGTTGCTATGAGAATCATGGTCATGTGGGACATACTGAACTTCTCCAGAATTGCCAAAATAAACGGTACTGAGAAAACGTGTATGCAAATTTATTTTATTTTAGGAGTCTTATATAGTGCTGACCAGACCCGGGGGTATCGGAGCGCTTTACAACACTGTATCATGATAGTAAAACATATTAGAGCAGTCTTGAACATAGAGTTCGGCAGTCCAGGAGTGCTGAGGCTTCTCGAGGTAGTGGTAGAGTCCTTAGGTAGGCTTGTTGAATGCTAAATTGAGGTAGACCGAAGATCTTGAGTCATCATTTTGTATTTTCTGGGGTTGAGAAGGAGTCGAATTATGGCATTCCCCAGTGCTGAAAAGGTGACTACTAAAAATTGCTTAATTTTCAAGTTATAAGTGTAGCTTGCTTCCCTGCTTAGATAGCCGACGTGCATTTTCCACCCCACTCGGAGAGTGTTTTTCCACCCCACTCGGAGTGTGTAACATCTGGTGAATGCAAACTTTGCCTAGTATTGCCTGAACCCTGTGTTCAAGTCTGCCCCCAGAAAAGGTTTTTTCATATCTGAAGGGAGACATGCTTTCCCCCAATTCAATGTAAACCCTGGGGCGTTTAATAGTTATACCAATGGAGTCCGGTCTTAGTGACATTCTTCGAAGGTGGCTGTACTGATCAGAGAGTTTTCCAAATGAGGGTAGATATGTATGGTTTATCTCCTGAGGTGTGCTGCTCCAGCTGCCAGTGGTTGTGTGAGGACTATAGTTGCGGACATCATGCCAAAAGGGAGAACCTTGAGTTGACAATGTTCCCCCACATTAAATATCTTAGATATTGCCTGAGTGTCGGTGTACAGGAATGCAGAACTCTACTGTTGCCAGATACTCTTTTCCCTAACAGAGGAATATCATCTTGTAAATGGGTCACATGGAACCTCAGGACTTTCACATGGCTAAGTCTTGCTTTGGAACTAGAAAGTAACCCGTGTACACACCTGTAGGAAGGTAGGATCCTTCGGCATGGTTACCCCCACTTTTTGTCTGATGCTAAGCTGTATTAGGACTAGTCTGACTGGGATCCTGCTAATCAGGACCCCGGTCTATCTGCTTTCTCCCTAACTTGTTTTGTTGAGTACTTAGGAACACTCCAGATTGGATACTGGGGTACCCTTATCAGTCCCTAGTATATGTTACTGATGATACCCAGGGCATAGGTACCCCGGAGGTCTACCATGGGTCGAAGCATGCATTATGCCACCCAAAAGAGACCATGCAAAATGGAACTACAGACCTGCCATTCCAGCCTGTATAAGTTGGTGCATGCACCACTTACTTAAGATATAGGTTTACTATATCTAAGGGTCACTACACTTAAAACCTATAAATCACCCGTATAGCAGGCCTTTGCAATCTTGAATGCAGGGTGCTTGGTTCCAAGTGAGAGGGTGCCCCTGCATGAGCAAGACACCCCTGCAGCCTACCTAGTCCATTCTCCCGGGTTGTCAGTGAACTAGCCATATACCATATAAAGGGGCACCGCGTAGTTAGGGGATGACCAAGTAGAAAACGGCTGCAACGAATCCGGTCATGTTTAGTATCAAACATGTTAGGCTCTCAGTGTTCCAGGTACCGGTTTTCCAGACCCGGACAGCACAAAATGGTTGCTGCCGACCAGAGAAACATTTCTGCCCTCCTGCTGCTGAGCCAAGCTCAAGCAGAGGAAGGTGGAACAATAGGCATCCTGTCACAGGGAGGTGTGACCACCTACCAGACAGGATTTTGTGTATTGGGACCAGGTGGGTGAGCTTGCCAGCACCAGAAAGTCTGCATGAGGGGCACACTTGGTGTCCACATGCATAGTCCAGTTCAAACCCGTTCTGGGAGCTGTTGGCTCCCACTCTGGCGCAGAACTAAGTCGATTGGTCTGCAGATGCTGGGCTCCTCCGGACTCCACTAGCTCTGCAACACAGGTGGTAGTTTTCCACAGCTCCAGAGGCCTTTTTTTTCCTCTATCCCATGTGAGGGTTGCAATAACCGAACCCCTGTGTACTGCGTCCAACTTGCAGTTGAAAAGGCTTGTTGGCTTCTTTGCAAGAAGATCTTCAAGCTCCATGTAGCCCCAACCTCGAGCATCTCCTGTGACCAGAATCTTCAGCCACACCGCATCGGGTGCACCGTGGCCTGCATCTTTTGGTGAGATGCTGGAGGTCCTCTCGGAACTCCAGTGCCTCCGGCCTGTGGGTCCACTTGGGAGTCTCACTTGTTTCGTTTGGGCGACCCTGACTCCCCAGCCTTTTGGTGAGTCCCCAGGACCTTACTAGTCCCGACATTGCTCCTTTTTTGATTCCTGTGTGGCTTGCCTTTACCAAGGCTTGTTGGTGCTCGCGCCGGACACCAATCCCTAAGCACTCAACATCCTTCGTGGGACAGCTCATATCCGGGTCCTGGTCTTCCTCAGCGTCGCCTAGTCCTCACAGCTGCAGAGTCATGGTCATCGTCATCTTCCCTGAAGCACCGGACATCGGAGGGCATTAGTCTTCCAGGCCTACTGGTCACTCCTGAGTGGCATAGACTCTGTCCCCTCTGTTTTCAGGTACTCCTCTTCAAGAATCCATATTTGGATTCCCTCAGACACATTCTCCTTTTCCAGCAGCGGCACTTTCTTGAAGTCCTCCATTGGGCTCGACTGCGGTTTCTGACACCACTTCACACATATGCACCCGGTTTCCCTGGTGTAGGTAACATGGGTACTAGGGTATCTACAGGTGGGATGCTCTCCAACCTTCTATCTTCCACTGGGTTTCTTCAGTGTCCGCTGGAAGGGCCCTTAATCTTTAAAAATCCAACCACGACTTGCACACACAGTGGTATGGAGCATGCAGTCGTATTTCCACACTGCACACGTTCACCGTGGGGACCCTATCTACTCACCTTGGGTGGTTCTTTGAGGTCCCAGCACTTCTACGTTCTCTCGACACTGTCTTGACTTGAGTCGTGGTTCTGATGCTACTTTCTTAGTATATGGTTTGGTACCAACTTGGGGCCATTGCGTATTTTGCACTATTTACTGTGTTTCTTTGCTAAAGTATTGTATGCATTGGGTTTATCTCTGTGTTGGGGATATTGGAACGTACAAGAGAGTATCATATAATAAATACATATTTTTATAAATACTTGGTGTGGTTAGTTTTCACATAATCTATACTACGAAACAAGCAGCTTTACACTCCTTCTGGACTAAGCCTGAAGTCTGCTCTCCACAGCTACCACTTAGAGAGCTGTCTAAGGTTGTCTAAGGCCTCTTAAATCCCCATAAGGGTTGTTTGGACTGGTGCAAGGTGCCCATCTACATTAGTGGACATCATATGCCAGGCCAGCTGCTCACAGCACCCATGTTTCTATCCTTGTGAGGAACCCTATCCATAGTGTGAAGCAGGTCTTATGCTTCGAAGAATTCTGCTGGTACTTTAGGCGAATCTGTTGGTGGTACACAGTCTATGCAATTATCATAGCGTACATTTACCACACACTTGTCCATGGTAATACGGTATCCGTTCCCTACATATGTTTTATGAACCTGTGAGGTGTGAGTCATTTTGAGAAACTGAAGGCAGATCCTTTGGAGTTTCTACCCCTTGGTTTTCCTCGGCCTCAAAGAGAGGATTGTGGTTGCTACGGCTATTGTCACTGTTTGAATATTGAAAACTTGTAGTTTCCAGCTTTCTTTGTGTATTGAAAATCTGCCCCTGTCCAGAGGGATTCCTCTTTTGAATGAAGGTCTGTACTACTATAGGGCCACCCCATGGCTGTGGCAGTCTCAGTGGTTTCGCATGAGGGCCATATCAATTGTGTTTGATTGGACCTCCGGTTTAAATCTTGAGACGTGCAGCTCCACATGTCATCTCAGTACTGTGCATGTTGCCAACTGCCTGCTCGATGTATCTAGAGTCAACTTAAAGCAAGAGTTAGCAACATTTCCCCCTTTAAACCTTTGGTCCCGATAGTCTTCTGGGAGATGCAACATAAGATCCTCCGCGTCCTCCCAGTGTTGGTGTGCATGTCTATTTAGCAGGGTATTTGATTTAGCTATACACCATTGTGTGACAGCTGTTCATTCCACCTTCCTGTCTATTGCCAACCTCTTGCTCTCCTCTTCTGCAATAAGTCCAACCACTGCTGATCTCTTGGGGAAGCCCTCCAACCCATCGTTCTTTTGCCCAGTGTTCGACTCGGCTTCCTGAGCACCAGGGCATTCAGAGGTAACTGCGCTCCAATCGCATTAACTGGAGTGTTCCCCACTGGTGTCCTGTGGCCTCTGTACTAGTGGACCCAAAACTATATAACCAAGTACTCCTCTTCAGAACTTGACTCTCTCAGGGTAGTGAGACAGAGCAGTCTAAGGCTTACTCAAGGACGTGAGGTTAGACATTCAGAATACAGTGTACACCATACTACCAGCTGATACAATCAATGTCCAGTCAGTGCTTTACTTTTTATTAAAGAAAAGTACTTTAATACACAAAGAGAATTTACTACACATAAAACTAGGATAAACAGTGAAAAGCAGATGTTTCTACAACCTTCTCGGCCAGAGTTCTGACCCTCCAAACAATGTTATAGCGCCTATACGGCAAGCACTATAAAAGCATAGTTAACATGAAGACACACAATTAGCTTATCTTGATCAGCCCCATAACCCCCACCCATAGCAACAGAAGTGCCCTCCCGTCCTGAGTGAGGACACTGCTCTAGTAGAGTCAGGGATCTGATCACAGGTGCCTGATGTCTTGGCACAGTTTACTGGAGTCCCACTAGTCCAGGAGCCACTGGCTAGCTGTAGGAGGGTAGTGCTGGACAGAGTGCCAGTCCACTCAGACACCCCCAGATATCACAAAAAGAAAGGTGGGGGGCTGTTTCACTGGCTTCTATTCCCCAGCTACTGTTTGTACAGGCTCCCACCGCACAGAAGAGGGGTCCGGGAAAAGTGATCTCACCTTCTCAAGCTGGGATCAAGCTTCCCCTTCTCTGCTCCCTTAATGTACTGCACGCTTCCTCTCCACACCAAGTTCCCTTGATGTGCTGCAAGCTTACTTTCCTGCTTCCGCAGCTGTCTGCAGTTTCGTTGTTTAAAGCTCCAGTTCAACAAGCCTTAAAGAAACAGCTGGTCCTTTGCAGCAGAATCCATCCGCCAAAGTGAAAACGTCCCCAAATTCCAGATGCTGTGAGTAAATGACTTATCTTGCCTTCACACCGCGGGTCACGGCTGGCTTCTTTTGGATGGACCTGGTGTGGCCGCCTGTTCAGTCATGGACCAGTCTTGAACAGCTGACGACTAAGGCCAGACTTTTAGCACCTTTGATTGGTAGGATGATCCAATCAGAGGGTCTACTACATTTGAATCCCGATTACACCTCCAATCTCAAAACATTCATGGCGTGTTCAATGACCGACCAAAGCATGCACAGGATAACCTACAGCCTTCCCTTGACCAAAAACTGTGCTATTCCCTAGAGAGGAATTTTAATTAACTCCAGACCAGGAGGCACTGACCTGAGAGGAGGGTCCTGTTAGCAGAGTTAGTGCAGCTAAACCCAGATAAGAGCGGAGTGTCTACTCCAGCCCACCAGGCCTCGCCAAGGAATTGGGGAGGGGCACGGGGGAGCTGGGATGTCCAGCAAAACAGCTTGCATTACACACAATGGCTCAGCTCACCATCCCTCCCCAGTACACCCACGGGCCCTCAAACACACGTCAGGTAGACAAAGGCAACAGGCCCACAGGCATGGCAGACTGCACAGACTTGATCAGGAGGGTGGCTAGTGACTCACCCCTTCTGACTATAGATTTATTGTGGCCACCACTGTCAGTCTACCACAGCCTGGGTAGAGAGAGCAGTTGTCACTCTGAAAAATCGGGGTGCACTAGGCATGCCCCTTGACCTCAGAGCCAAACTATGGTCTCAATCCATGTAAACAGGGAAACCCTCAGTGGACTTGCAGGATTGTCTTGCTCACTAATGTAGGGATCTAGAAACCATACAGTAGCTTCTAAGTGACTTGCCTGGATATCAGCATAAGGCAGGGAAAGCACCATCTCCAGAAACATGCAGAAGACTTCCCGTCCCAACACCCACCATGTCACCTCAGTTTGGACCCAACCATACACAAATCAGTGTGAACTCTTATACAATCTGAGCTGTCCAGCCCGAAATGCCAGGCCAGGTCCTCCCAGAACCGGAAACCAAGCAACCCAAGACCTGTTTCGCTCCCCCACACTGCCACCAGGTGTCCCCCCTTTTCTCCGCCCCCCACGCCCCTGTTCTTGTTTTGCGGCATACTTCTCATTTAATTACTGCAACATTTGATGTTCATTTGTGTTTTTTTACCAACTGCAATTCTTACTGTTTATCTTTGCTTTGCTGGTTTGTTGTTATGCTCTAGATCATTATCTGTGATTTTTATTTAATACAATCATGGATGTTTATCTTTGTTTTTAACCTACTGCAATTCTTGCTCCTTATCTTTGCTCTGTCCGTAGGGTATTATGCTCCAGAACATTATCGATCATTTTATTTAATGCAATATTTGATGTTTATCTCTGTTCTGTTTCGTGCTATGTCCCCTTATTCCACATTGATGAAATATTTGATGTTTATCTCTGCTCTGTATCATTCTATGTCCCCTTATTCCACATTGTATCTCGTCTCTCTCTGGTCTGTTAATGTCATCATGCCTCATTTATGATTCTGATGTCCTTATCATGAACACTACTACCTGATCCAGTAGTATATCTACCCTCAGCTCATTTCCTGTCCCTACCCTCTGTCCATGCATGTTAGCACAAACATTTGATGTCTCTGGTTTTAGCTTTTAGGGCTGTCAGAGTGTACAGACTAGTCCATTAAACAACCACGGATTATATACTATACTGAGTAGTCCACAATACAACCAAAGGTATTAAAATGCCCAGCCCTCTTTGCAACTGCAAACACTCCTGGTCCTGTCAGCAGACAGTCCCTCCTTCAGTGGCCCCTTCCTACCCTCACCCCCCCGCTACCCAATCCAACATGGGCACAAATGATGCCGGAACGCTGAACACCCTACTATTCCCTACGGGAAACGGCTTGTTCCTAATAAACTACCCTCTCAACTTTTCCAAAAATACCAGGAGGAATATTAAACATAAAATCCTAATTCTTAAGAAAGAAACTCTGTTGACCGACAGCTACTTCTGTCACAAGTAGGGCAATTTATTGCATTACCTCATCTTCTCTACCAACCGGCGCGCTAAATGGAGGTCGGTCCTCTCCTCCTCACTCAACACCACCATCACCAAGAAAATTCCACATGGGCATAAACTTTCTATCAAGCCCTCCCCGCATTTTCAACGGCAATGCCACTATTAATTTATTTAATTATTTGTTGCCATTTATAAAGCGCGACAAATACCCGCAGGCGTCTCGGCGCTAGACCATTTGCATAAATTCAGCTCGGTGTTATATGCTCCAAACGATTTCATTGTTCTATTAATGGAAGCTATTGATTAAACAGTCTTTAGTCTCTTGCGAAACTGGAGGAGTGAAGGACTTAGTCTAATGTCTTGAGGCAAGGTGTTCCATAATTTAGGGGCTGCGACCAGAAAACGGTGATCCCCCCAGGACACTGTTTTGGAACGTGGGATCACTAGCTGGTTAAGATTGGAGGACCGGAGCTGTCTGGAAGGTTGATAGGGAACCAACTGGTCCATTAGAAAGTGCGGACCTTGATTGTTTAGGGCTTTATACACTATGCAAAGTGATTTAAACTTGATCCTGTTCTGGATCATCAGCCAGTGGAATCTTTTAATAGTTTCTGATATGGCCGCGAATTTAGGTGTTCCAGAAAGCAGACGTGCTGCGGCATTTTGTATCGACTGCAACTTCCTCGTGTATTTCCATCTACAACAATGGCATCGTACTCATGCAACTTGGAACTCTTCAGCGATCTCATCACCTACCTCAAGAACAAAAATGACACGGCCACTGCCTTGCCTACTCCCTTCGCTTCGCCCCATTGACTTCTCCCCTTATAACAACCACATTTTCCCTACTAATCCTCCTTTCCACCATTCCCCTGACTCCCTCTCCTTTCCTTGGGTGGTTACCACCTGTCCACGGCCACTACTGCTCCCCAAAAAACTCCCTTCCTCAACGACAACTCGAACTCTCCCCCTTTTCTTTTCCAGTCAGACTTAACCACTCCCGCAGAACCCCCATCATCCACACTCCCATCAATTGGCCTTACACGTCAACCAACTCCCCTCAACCAACCACCATCATCATCATGGCCCCGTTGGTGATCCTTTCTACCTCCAGTTCCCTCAACCATTGGGGTACTAGCCCACTTCCCAATGCTTCCCCCAACCTAGAACATCTCAGAAATCTGCCCAGTGACTCAATGCTCGACACTATAAATTCTGATCTGCAACTGATTTGTGTTGACATTCTAGAAATATTACGGATTACCACCTACCTTGGACACAAGGGTCTATCACTTTATTAATCAGACTAGCTACACCCCCAGAAGCTCCTCCCGATCCAATAGAATAGTCATACAGCTATCAAATTAGGATTTGCTCTCCCTCCTTGACATCTATAACCCTGCTGTGGCTGATCTCACCGCACCTGCCACCAAAATCGAGAATCATCACTAACCCTACCAGGACAGCTTGCCCCAGCACTAGGCTTATTAACAAGACTAACCTCATTGAAGTTCCCATCTCTCACTCATCCTCTACCACCTCTAATGCATCCCTTAATTGTACATTACTCAACTGCCGCTTGGCCTCCAAACCCGAGGCCTAAATTTCTGCTCTTCTTCTCAACCAGGACATTGACAACCTCATGCTCACGGAACCATGATCAAGAGAATCCTCCCATCCCATTCTGGACATTTTAACCCCCTCCCCCCCAGCTATGACATCATTAGACTTGGCTGCTCAGGTCGTTTGGGGGTGGCTTAGCCTGTATATAAAGATCACCTCTCTGTGAAACAATCACACACTACATCTTAGGCCTCTTGCGAATACCTCAAGAGCAACATCTCCACCTCTAACAACTTGAAGTGCTCCTGCCACACATTTTATCACCCGCCAGGGGATAAACGCATGTTCATCTAAGAGGTCATGGATGTTATATCCTGTAACAGCAAACGCAACAAGGTTTTGCTTGGATACTTCAACATTCACTGGAACTATTCCAATGCCACACTTGTGAACAGTCTCAAATCCTTCCTCCGGGACCTAGACTTAATCAAAGCTTGCAACAGCCTGACCCATAAGAAAGGTGCCACCCTAGATCTAATCATTGCAAAATAACACCTTATACGTTGATTCTTTTCTCTGTGCCACTGGATGAATCACCTCTGCATCACCTTCTCCTAAAACATAAAAGCTATCACCACCAAGGGCCAACCAAAGAAAGACAAACATGGAAACGCGACACTCCATCTTAATGCACACTATACTTTATCTCTTAGTAAAGTGAACCTGCTCCCGCACTCAACCATGACCGATGCCCACGATATCACTAAGACACTAAATCAATTCCATGTCCAAAATCATGGACACGTTTGCCCCTAAACATAAAAGAAACCATTCTAAAAGTTCCAACCCCTAGTTCAATTTTATTCTGAATGATGAGTGACGACTCAGACACGCATAAAGAGCATTGCAACACACCCCCCCCCCATTGCCAACCTCATATCTCTTTGTCAAAGATGCAGTGTCTACCATAGGCACATTAGGAACTCTAAAGCAACATTCTTCCAAAACCAGACAGCAGCGAATCGACAGAAAAAACAGTTTGAAATGATCCGTAACCAATCGACCTGCAAAAACGATTCTACTGCACACCAACAACAAAACATTTCCTAATTGTGAAATCTTTGCCGCCTTCTTTGCTGAGAAAACCACACAAATCACTAGTGAAATCCAGAGCGCTCTCGAACTACTACCACGCGAAACACCTTCACCCCACCCTATTCGGTTTTCAAACATGCACAAATAATCCTCCTATATCACCCAAAAATAACACCACCTGGACCAGCTTCAAGATCCTCGATAGGACTGACACTCTAAATCTTTTGACCTCCTTGAAACAATGCACCCACTTCAATGATCCCCCTACCATCCAAACTCTTAAATAAGTCCATTTCCCTCCTACTCCCTCTTTGGACTATGATAATTAATCTTTCGCTCACCCAAGTCGCTTTACCCGACTGCCTCAAAAGTGGCCAGGTCACCCCTATGCTAAAACCAAACTCCAACGAATCTGACACCAATTACTGCCCATCTCCAACATCCTTACTTTAGCCAAATTCTTAGAAAAATTTGTGCACGTACAGCTTCACTATCATATTGGATAATTCCAACTCCTTGACCGCCGTCAATCTGGCTTCTGATCGGGTCATAGCACCGAAACGGTCATGGTCCACGTTGTCATTGATGCCCTTCGCTCACTCGTCCGGAATGAATCTTGCCTCCTGATACTTCTGGATTTGTCAGCCGCCTTCGACACTGTAAATCATGCTACCCTTCTAGCTCTTTTGATACATCGGATGGGCCTCTCTAGACACTGAGCTAGAAGGGTTCTCCTCGTTTCTACACAACATATCTCAGTGCATTCTAATCAATAATACTCTTTCAGATAAGTCTCCCTTATCACTGGGCATTACCCAAGGCTCCATCCTCTCCCCAACACTGTTTAACCCGTCACATGGAACCTTTAACTGAAATCCTCAAACTCTCCCACATCTCCTACCACATGTATGCTGACAACACTCACTGTACATGAAAATCACCTCCCTTGAGGATATCACATTCAACAACTTAACAAAAACTTAACACTGGCTAACTCCTAACCACCTGAAGCTCAATGCCCTCAAAACTGAATTCAGACTGATCGCTGCAACCTTCTCCACTTCCATCGTCAAAGACTGGCTGCCTCTTCTCACTGCCCTGAATTGTACCCCACACATCGTGACTGTGAAATCCCTAGGTATAACCTTGGACAAAGACCTCCTCATGCAAAAACACATCAGCGCTATAACCAGAGGAGAGAACCATCATTTGCATTTTCTAAGGAAACTAAACCCTTACCTCACATAGCAGACCTCACAACTGCGGTTCATGCACTTGTTTATCGAAATTAGACTATGGTAGCATTACCCTGGTGGGCTTCTCGAAAACCTCACTTGCAACACTGAAGGCTACATTGAATGCAGCAGCTAGGGTTATCACGAGATAAAAAAATAATGATTATATCACCCGACCTTTTTTCTCTGACTGGACTACCCCTCAAGGCCAGCATTCACTTCAAAATTCCTTGCATGACCCACTAAGAGCTGCACCACAATACCCCCTCCAACTTGACACAGAAACTGACCATATCGGGTTTAAACAGAGACCCTCCAGAAGCACAAGCTCATTATTTCTTGAGTCACAAAAATCTACAAAAAAAGAAAACCTACAATCGATCCTTCTCTGGAATTGCTCTGAAAATGTGGAACTTTCTCCCTATTGAGATCAGAGGCAATCCTTCCATGTTCATTTTCAGGAAAGAAGTTAAACATTTTCTTTCCAAAAAATTCCTTTCACACAGAGGACCTCGACTGGGTTCCGACTCATCTGTTCATTTCTGTCTGCATACTTGTCATCTGCTTGATATCGCTCCAGTTTATGTTTTAGGCCGGACCTATGCTATTCCTAATATGTCCTACTCTCGAGAGCTATCATCACGTATGTTTATATTTTGCATTCTATATTAATGTACTCTGATCTTATGATTTTAATTTGCTTCTTGTTCCTTTGTAAAGTTTCTGTAAAGCGCTGTCACCCTAATGGGTCATATACACGCTATATAAAACTCAAAATAAATAATTAAAATAAATAAGTCTAACTTGGCAATGGCTTGGGTTAACACTCCAACACAATGTTCTTGTGCCTCTGGAACCAAGCTATAAATGACTGAAGAGCCCTGAAAAGGGTGAACCCGGTCCTGGGTTGCTTGTGTTCCGGTTCAGGGAGGACCTGGCTTGGCATTTCAGTCTGGGGTGTTCCCACTAGGAGCAAGGTCAGGACTGATTTGTATACGGCTGGGTCCAAACTGAGGTGGCATGCAGAGTGTAAAATGATCGACTGGAGTGAGCTTGAGCAATTGCCAGAGGCCGAGATGAATTCAAGCATTCCATTGTCACCTTGTTGTTTTTCCATTGATGCCAGCAACATGGCCCTGCTCCTTGCAGTACTTGCAACGAGTGAGACGGTCACAACATGTCCCTGGATGTACTTAAATGTTTTGAGTGAATGCCCTATATGTCTTTATTTATGCGAGGAGGAACCACTTTTGCAGTTGCAAGCATCGACAACTCATCCTTACCCTTCTGTAATATGCTCGGAAGCATGAGAATGGATTGATTTTTCCTGTACAAAGGACTGAGTGTCTTGAGGAGAAGGATATTGTTACTTATCTAGTAAGCATCTGTTCTTGGCATGTACAGCTGTAGATTCACATGCTTTGCATACTCCTGTCATCTACAGTTGGGTCCGGATGTTAGCAAGCTGTTTTTCTTCGAAGTCTTTCCTAGTCACGAGGTAAGGTGACTCATCCTTTTGGTGATAGTGCGCATGGTCATCAACTCCATTCTTAGATTGCTTTCCCACAAGAGCGTGAGAATGGAGTAAATGTAGTATAGAGTTGTCCATGCGTATTAATGTATAATTAAGAACGGCAACAAACAGAGGTTCCCGGGGATACGGGTGTGCGCATGTGAATCCACAGCTCTACATGCCAAGAACAGATGCTTACTGGGTAACATTATCCGTTCGAGGCATGTGTGCTGTAGATAAACATGCTTCACATGGACTATAAAGCAGTATACTCCCAAAGCGGTGACTAACCTGTAGATGTTGCAGTTGTTTGAAATAGTGCTTTAGTACTGCTTGGCCTACATTAGCCTGTTGATGTGCTAACACTGCTACACAATAGGGTTTGGTAAATGTGTGTGGTGTAGTCCAAGTAGCCGCTTTACATGTGTCAGTTAGAGGGATGTTGCCTAAAAAGGCCACTGACACCCCTATTTTACAAGTGGAATGCGCTCTAGGAGTATGGTCAGAGTTCTTTTAGCCTTAATATAGCAAGTTTGAATGCATTTCACAATCAATCTGGCAATACCAGACTTTGAAATAGGATTGCCCTTGTGGGGTGAAGCAAATGCAAAAAACAATTGTGTTGTTTTGCAAAAGTCTTTTCTTTTGCTCTATCTAGTATAGTAAATCTCTCTTAACATCAAGCGTCTGAAGAGCACGTTCTGCCACAGAACCAGGCTGAGGAAAGAAAACTGGTAACTCAACCGATTGGTTTATATGAAAAGCAGAAACTACCTTGGGAAGGAATTATGGGTTGGTACGAAGGAATATCCTATCTTTAAGTAGCTGAAAGAAAGGTGATTCTAATGTTAATGCCTGTAGCTCACCAACTTTCCTCAGTGATGTGACAGCAAGGAATGCAACTTTCCATGAGAGGAACTGTAAAGGGCACTTGTGTAATGGTTTAAACGGTGGACCCGTAAGCCTTGTGGGAACAATGATGACATTCCACACTGGGGCAGGGGGAATCTTTGGTGGTATTACCCTTTTTAAGCCTTCCATGAAGACCTTGATTATTGGGACTCTAAAAAGTGACAAGTGTCTATTTTGTAAGTATTCAGCTACTACTGCAAGGTGTAAACGAATAGACGTGTAAGCCAGACCTGTTCGTTGCAAATGTAGCAAGTAACAAATAATGTTTTGTATAGAAGCATCTAAAGGATTGATTATGTTGGTATTGCAGTATACAGCAAATCTTTTTCATTTTGCGGCATAGCAACCCCTGGTGGTAGTCTTTCTTGATTCTTTTAGAATATTCATACAGTCTGGTGGTAAATTTAAATAACCAAACTCTATGACTTCAGGAGCCAGATCACTAAATTCAGTTCTTTGGGATCTTGATGTCTGATTTCTAGTGGCTCTGTGTGAGGAGACTAGAGTTCAGGTGTAGTTTCTGATGCGGAAATAGTGACAGCACTAACAGGGTGGTGTACCATGGTTAACAAGAACAGGTGGAAGCTACCGGAATTAGTGTGAGGGATGTTTGCCTGAGCTTCCGAACCACCCATGGAATGAGCAAGAGAGGCGGAAAAGCGTAGGCAACTGTCCCTGACCACTTCATCCATAGGGCATTGCCCTTTGATAGCGGGTATGGGTACGTGGAGCCGAAGTTTGGGCATTTCACATTTTCAGCTGTGGAAATAGGTCAATTTGTAGAAACCCCAATCTGGGAGGTATTGGAGAAGTTGTTCCATTTCATCCCAGTGTGCCCTGTCCTACTTAGCTAAAGTCCTTGGGTATTCACAATGCGCCATTGATTTGCCACCTGAGCAGCTATGCACTTGCCAGAGAGTTAATTAGTTTGGACTCCTTATCTGGTGGAGGAGCATCCCCTGAAGTTTGAGAAATCGCTCGCTTACGAGAGTTTGATACCACAAGGGAATCTAAAGGCAATAGTCCTTTAATAAAGATGGTGGGAGAGGCTTTATATTTTTTGTCCACTCTAGGAGTTAAGATGCGGGCTCTGACTGGATCTTTAAAAATGTTGTCAGCATCTCGCATCATGCCTTTAAGCAGTGGGAATGATTGCGATGACCTATGTGTGGATGCTAGTGTCTCAAAAAGAAATCTTCTTCTAGTGATTCTTTGTGGAGCTCTACCCCAAAGTAATGTGCAGCCCTGGCAATGAGTTCATGGTGTGATGCATTGTCGTCTGGAGGAGATGGTTTGGTTGGATATTAGTCTGGATCGGTGTCACCTGGGGGATCCAGTGTGTAATCTGTCCATGAATTCATTGGAATATTTATCTCCCCCATCATCTGCATCATCATCATGATGAGATTGGGGAAAATCTTGGTGTGATCTGCAAAGGATTCTCAGGTGGTGATGGAGGTGCTAGAGGTAGGGGTGATGGAAAATTAAACTGACTTGTAGCCACAGTTTTTTCTTCAAGGAGATTTTGTAAGTAATGTACTCTTCTTGAAGCTCGCGTTTCTGAGGTGGTTTAATATGCTGTCTATTTTGCTTCGGAGTGGGTGTTAATGGAATAATGTCCACTTTTTGATCCAATGGGGTATCTTTAAGTTTCGGTGCCGACGGAGGCTGGCCTTTCGGCACGGAAGGTTTAGGCTCCAAAGGTTGCTTTGCTTTCGGCGCAGGAGATTTCGGCTCCCAGCCAGTCTTATGCTTGGAACTGGAGGCTTTCGGCTCAGAGGAGGGTTTTTGTCAACTCAGTACCGAGCTGGAAGGCTTGACTGGTGGTTTCCATGCCAGGCCAGTGGGCAGAGCGTCTGAAACGTTGTCTCGGTACCAACCTTGGCCAGAAGGCAGAGGTGGGGCAAAAGCCTTTTGTTTTTTCAAGATAGTGTGTGAGGGCAAGGGGTCTTTGGTACTTATGTTGACTTGACCCTGCAGCAGTTCTACGGCATCCAGGTCGATCTCCAGTTCTAAGCCTGAATATTGTTCGCAGAAGGCTTCCTTCTCCTCTGCCGCCGATGCCTCTATCTTCTTAGCCGGAGTCTTCCCTGAAGATGTCCTGCTTGTCGTTGATGCTTTGACTCTGCATCTCCCGACATCGAGCCGGACGATTGTGAAGAGTCTTCTTTGATCGAAACGATCTGCAAGCGTCACAATTTTCTTCTTTGTGCTGGGGTGACAAGCACAAGTTGCAAACTTTGTGAGTTGGTGCGCGGATACTTTGCGCGGCACTGAGGACAGAATTTAAACTGAGTCCGATCCATAGACCGAGAGCTAACCAAGCGTGGTTAGGCCTTCGAGGCCGTCCACAAAGCTTTCCGATAGGTCGATTACTGATGTCGAAAATGATACGCGGAGAAGTGGGAACACGTACGAAAACAATACCGTTGTGGTAGAAAGGATTGCATGTCGAGGGGAACCCGAAAAACGGTTTTGGAGTGCAGCAATGTATATCGGGACCCAATGGCGGAAAAAAACAATCTGACAATGGTGTCGATGACCATGCACACTATCACCGATTGGAGGAGTAACCTTACCTTGTGACTAGGAAAGGCTTCTTCGAAGAAAAACAATTTGTCACATCTGGACCCAACACTAGATAGCAAGAGTATGCAAATCATGTGCATCTACAGCACACATGCCTCGAACACCCCGTTTTCTCCTTTTCAACCTCCATTACCACACAAAAAGCATCTTCACCACCCTGTGGTATGTTGAGAGATAATCTGTGGGACATGTTCTCAAGGGGTGTACATCTATTACCTTCTGAAGAGAATTTGCTTTGGCATCCTCACAGAAGAATACTTTTGGCTTGTGCAACCCTATTGTTTTCCTGAGTCAGAATGCTTAAAAGTGTACTCCTCTTCAAGCACATCTATGTCCTTTTACATTTCTAAAGCGCGCTGTTACCAACAGGTGTCCTGGCACTGATTGACCACTCCCAAGGCTAGGCCTAAACTTATTGTCTAAAAAGCCAAGTTTTCAGGGCCCTTCGAAAGGACATCCAATCAGGTGCCTGTCTGAGGACCACTGGCAAAGCGTTCCAGGCCTTTGCTGCTCCCAGGAAAAAACTTCTTCCTCCCCATCGAGCTCTTTTAACTCTTGGAACCACAATCAGCCCCTGATCGGCTGACCTAAGTGATCTCGCTGGTTTGATCCACTGGAAGAGCTGGGTCATACAGTAAGGGCCCACTCCCTTGAGCGCCTTAAAGACAACACAGAGAGCTTTGAATGCAATTCTTTTGCTTACCGGTAGCCAGTGTAGTTTCACCAGATCCTGGGCGACAGAGGCATATTTAGGTGTACCCGTGATCAGACGGGCTGCTGCATTTTGCAGAATTTGTAGTTTATTAAGCAGCCCCTGTTGGGCATTGAGCAGCAGGCTGTTACAATAATCCAGCCGGGACATAATCAGTCCCATCACCACTGTCTTCCTGTGTTCATCTGGGAGAAAGGGCAGAACTTTGCGTACTGTTTTCAGGACATAGTGGGTAGCTGAAGACAGCGCATTTACTTGAGGCCTGAAGGACAGTGTATCGTCCATCAGGATCCCAATGTTCTTGACCTTTGCAACTGGGGAGGGAGGGATACCCATTTCCTCCAGCCACAATCTTGGGGACCAGAAATTCTCTCTAGCCCTAAACAGGAGAACTTCGGTCTTTGATGAATTCAGCTTTAGGCAGTTCCCTGCCATCCAGCTGCTGGCTGCACGCATGCAATCTTTAAACCTGTCGGCTGTGCCTTCTTTTTCCCCCCCCCGGTAGCAGCGACACCACAATCTGCGTGTCGTCTGCATATGATGTTAAGTTGAAGTCAAATGATCTAATGACAGGTGCCAAAGTGGAAACATATATGTTAAAAAAGAGTCTGACTCAGGGATGAGAACTGAGGAACCCCACACGGGAGCACAAATGGATCCAACTCTAGATCATCCAGCGCCACCACCTGGCTCCTGTTGGAAAGGAAAGCCCGCAAGATCTTAAGTGCTTTGCCCTGGATCCCACAGGCCCTTAGACGGTCCACCAATAACCTATGGTGGACCGTATCAAAGGCCGCGGACAGGTCCAACAGGATCAAGGCGGCTCTACCTCCTGCGTCCATCACAGTCCTGAAGTCTTCTGCCGACTTAATCATGGCTGATTCTGTGCTGTGTCCCGCCCGGAATCCATGCTGCGATGGATCCAGATGATGCCCAGCACCCAGGAAAATACTCAGCTGAGTATGGGCCGATAGTTGTTTAGATCGGCCACATCCAAATTTGTTTTTTTTAAGAGGGGCAGGATGGATGACTGTTTCCAGCGGGAGGGAAACTCCCCACTTTCCAACATGTTATTAAATAATGGGGTGAGCACAGTGGCTATCGGAAGTGCAGCTAACTTTGCTACGGTAGCTGGGCAGGGGTCGAGAGGAGAACCTGATTTTAGCCTCAGCAACCGTTTCCTGACCTCCTCCTCGCTTATCGGAGGAAGCTCGTAGCCTATTTTCCTGTTTATTAGTCTCTGTGCTCACCAGGTTGGTCTCAAAGGGGTTGGTCTTTATTTGGTCATCCATGGAGTTGAAAATCGTCTCCACTTTATTCTGAAAAAATTTGGCCAGATCCTCACATAATTCCAGACTGCGGGGCACCGCCGCAGGTTTTGGCGTTGCCAGGGATGAAACTGTTTGAAAGAGTTCCTTTGGGGGAGTTGCTCGCCTCCTTAATGCGGTTGGTGAAGAAGGCACGTTTAGCCTGTCCTATTATCTCTTTATACACCGCCAACTCCAATTTGAGTCTCTTTTTATCGGCCTGATAGTAGTTTTTCCGCCAGATTCTCTCTAATCTCTTACAAATAATTTTATGTTCCCTGATCTCCTCTGTAAACCACGGGGCCGAAGGACACGAACGGGTGGAGTGACATGATTTGGGTGGTGCTTGTCGTGTACATGCTTTGTCCACCCAGTTGGTGTAGGCAGTTGCCGCCTCCTCTACTTCTCCTGGGAGGGGCACCGTCGTAGATATTAATAAGTCGGCAAGAGACGAACCATCTATGTTTTTCCACTTCCTGACTATCCTAGCTGGATTCCTCACCTTACTTAATCTGGGGGGAGGCGCCAAAATGATATTAAAACAGATTGTGGAATGATCAGACCAGGAAACCGGGCACGTTGCCGTGACAGCTAGGTTGGTTCCTCCTGCTCTGGGATTTGTTTGTACTATGCTGGTTTCTTAACCCTAAAACTTTTAGTTCTTTGTGTGGTTCACTGTTTCTGCCTTTCGTTTTCCTCAGTAACCCTTCTATCTTAGTTTCCAATTTCTTTTCGCGGGCACCTGCCACTTCCCCTCCCACCTCACTCTGTCTTCCTGAAAATTCGAGGTGACTCCTTTCAGTGGTGATTTTCTCTTTCCTGGTAGATGGACAGTCTCCTAACTACTCTGACTGAAGTATTTTTCAGTGTTGAGGGCTTGCTTTATTGTGATTCTGGAAGTTGGCTCGAAGACTTGTGCTTCGGCTTCTTGGGATGTAACCTAGATTTCTTGTCTTTTGACACCGCCAAAGACTTTAGGGTGACATTGTAGGTTTAGGTTCTTGCCTGTGGTGTCTCCGACCTCCTATGAAATGTCCTCGAGGTCAATGCCTCTATCTTCCATTAGAGCTTCCTCTGCTTCAACATCAGGAAACCGATCTCCTCCATCTATGGAGCACCCCTTTTCTTCTTCTCGAACTCGGATAGCCCCACTAGGTCTGTAGCCACGGAATGTAAGCGAAGGATTCTATCTCTGTGTACCAGAGTTTTGGGTTTAAAGGAGGTGCACAGGATGCAGTTGAGTACAGCTCTATGGGGGGCTGGGTGGACTTTGGGGGTTCCAGTGAGGATAGCATTGCCGTAGTCCAGTTTGGAGAGGACTAATGATTATACAACCCATTTGAAGTCGTCTTGAGGGAACGAAGGGCTTGATTTTCTTGAGGTGTCAGAGTGAAAAGTGCTCCTTTGGCAGAGTAATTTATATGGTCCTTAAGTGCCAAATTTTTGTCAAGAATGAAACCTAGGGATTTTGCTGAGTTAGATAAGGTGGGGGGACAGCTGAGGGTGTTGGAAGTCCGAGATCCAGCCTTGGATGGGGAGGCGGTTGTTTTTAGGAGAGAAAAGAATAATTCTGTTTTGTTAGGATTCTGTTTAAGATGGTTGCAGTAAAACGAGGATTGAATCTTGCCAAGGGTGTTGTTTAAATGAAGTACATCATTATTAAATTTGATCTGATAGTAGAGTTGGGCGTCATCAGCATAGAGGTGATAGTTGATCCCAGCTTGATTCAAAATGAGAGTAAGGGGTTCCATAAAGAGGTTGAAGAGAGAGGGGGAGAGAATTGAGCCCTGGGGACACCCAGGGAGACAGGTAGGATTGGAGAGGCAGGAGTTGATTTTTATTTGTTGAGTTCTGTGCTGGAGGTACGAAGTGAACCATTTGAGGACCAAACTACTTAGGCCAAAGCGAGCAATAAGCGATTCCAGTAAGGAAGAATGATTGACTGTATCGAATGCTGCAGAGGGGTCAAGGAGGATAAGAAGGCAAGCCTCTCCATTGTCTAGGGAGCAGTGAATGTCATCAACAATGTTGAGCATGGCGGTTTCTATGCTACAGCCTTTCCCGAAGCCAGATTGTAAGGAGTCTAGTAAGTTGAATTTGCCCATTTGGTTGTCCAGTTGAAGTAATGCACATTTCTCAAGGGTTTTAGTTAGAAGTGGGAGGTTGGAGATGGGGCGGAGGTTGTTTGGATCATTAGGGTCAGCCGCAAAGTTTTTAAGAATGGGAGGGATTTGCCATAGTTGGAGGGAGTCGGTCGCATCCAGTGGTAAGAGGTGTTAATAATTTTTGTGCAACATGAGGCAATGATGTGGTTAAGGATATGAACTAGGTTAGATGGGAGTGGATCTTTGGTGTGCGAGGTCGGCTTTCATTTTGCAATGATAATAAAGACTTCGAGCTCAGTCATAGGAAGGAAATTAGACCAGGAGGCGTTATTTTTCAGTTGTAAGTGGGATTGGGAGGGACGGTGTAGAAAAAGGAGGTGCATCTATGGTCATTTGGGGGCTAGGTAGGGCCAGAATTTGAGGGAAGATTAATCAATTTTAGCAATTTTTTACGAGAAGAAGTTAGCGATTTCTTCACATTTTTCTATTGAGGCCATCAGCTCTGGCAGGACAGAAGAGGTTTGTTTTCTGACTATGTTAAAGCGTTCTCTGGCTGTGTTTGTGGCAGGATCAAGTTGGGCATGGAATAAAGATTGCTTTTCATTGAAAATGTGCTTCTTATAAGGTAAATTCCGTTCCGCTTGCGGAATTTGGGTAGTTTTGCGTTCTGCGGAATTGCCAAAAATTCCACGATCAGCGGCTTCGCAGAATTTTTTGCTTGCTCGCGCTTTCAAAAGGCGTGTTTGTGAGATATTCCTCCCCGAGCATGCAAACAGCGTTCGCGAGCAGGAAAAAAGCATCGCAAACAGGCGGAACATGCAATTCCACATGTTCGCGGAACTTTTGTGCGCAGAGATTTTTTACCGTTTGGCGGAGCTTTGCATAGCGAGACTAAGCAAATTCCACCCACCCCTACCTATAAGCTGCTCTTGCAGATCTGAGGAGGGCAAGATAGGAGGGCGAGGGGTGTTGTCTCCATATTCTTTCTGAAAGTCTGAGTTGTCTTCTTTCATTATTGAGTTCAGGATTGAACCAAGATTTGGATTGGATTTTTCTTTGTTGTTTTAGTTTGAGTGGAGCGACTTGATCTAGGACATCAAACATTGCCCTACTGAAATGTTCAGTGAGCTCATCAGCATTTTGGGAGAGAGGAGTGAGTTGAATGGTATGGTGCAGATAAGGCCTGCTTGTTTATGGACACAATGCAACTGATGAATCTTTCCATTGACTTCCGTTGGGCTCGGAGGGGTATTTCTATTTTTTGTTGGCCAGGAAGTTTACATCTATTCTTTTCCTTGCACCGCTCCAACCAGTGCTCAAATGTAGAGATGGAGTTTGCACGTTTGGATATCACCTGCATTCTGCAGGAATCATTATTAACCCAGCTAAATGAATTAAGAAGGTAAGTAAACTCTTCAACAGTGATCCCCGTTAGGAAACAACTATGTGCTCTGCGGGCAGTAACAGCTAGCTGGCCAGGTGAAAGAGTGGTCGGTAAGCAGAACTAAAGTATGGACTGAGTAAAGCTGCGGAGAGGCAGACCAGGGCCAGCACTCCCATTTTTCGCTTCTACACAACGTGATAAAGGTCATCAGGGAATACATTAGACCTGTCTCTTCGCAGTGCCTCTTGTCTGCAACAAGGATGCATTGCATGACAGATTGTTTGTCTGAGATTATTTGGGTAATGGCAAAAAGGCTCTTTGTTATGAGTGAATGGGACAATTAATTACTCTAGTGCACGTGGCCCTCTGTAAATATATGAATGGTTAGGGCATGTAAGAGAAATAATTGAGAGGGTAAGGACAAGCACTAGGTGGCTATCTTGAAAATCTGTTACGACTTCACCTTTTCGGTGACAATATTGGACATCCCTCGGTTAGTGGTGCCTTTGGGTGCTTTCATCTCCTTCATGCTGATCTAATTTAGGGTGTAAAGAATAAAAAGGGTAAAGCAGCTTCCACCAGTACAGAATGCTAGACTACTGGGCTGAAGGCTCTATGACCAAGCCACAGATGAGTGTCAGGGTGACATTAAGTGCTGGATATCCAGACCTAGCTCAGTGCTTTAGGATATGTAGATCCGGGGTTGCAACGATAGAGAAGGATTTCTTTATTCTTGTTTTCCTTGTCTACCACAAAAGTTACCAAAGAAGCACAGGGGCAAAGTGCTATTAAAAGGCAATTATGACTAGGTTATGTCAGACTGGCCTGCGAGGGGATCACTGGTGGCAAAAACACAGGAACATCAGTTTTGTACCCGTGATTTCTTCTACATCGACAGAACCTTCATACAGCGGTATTCAATCACAGCAAAGAACGGCAGGTTCAGAGACCTGGCATGGGTGACCACCACAGCAATAAGCTGTGGACTAGTAACGAGAGGTCATATTATGTTGCCTAACCTCTTAACTTTACTTCAATGACACTTGCACTGAGAGGGGTTGGATGCAATCGAACCCAAGCGACCTTCACAAGGATTTGGGAAGCTAATACTAAACCCACGGGGTGGTTCGATAAGATGTTTAGGTAGCCCTGCCAGATAAGTGTGCTTTCAAAATGTTGTTCTATAGGTGGAATGCATGTCTGTACAGTGACATCTAAATTAATCTGTTCGTGTTTTTGTGCAGTACTGGCTGTTATGTTATGAGAAGTGTGTAGAACTTAGTTGCGCAGACTGAAGAAACGAATGACGTCAAAAACAATTTCTAAGGTGAATAATAGGTTGTTAGCTTCACCAAATAACGCCATCTAGTTAGGTCAATCTGAGGTGATCTTTACAGGAGGGATGGCGGCTGAGTGTAAGCACAGAGTTGCATGCTGGCTCCCTTAACCATAGCATTGATATGAAAGGCAAATTGGAGCTATTAGAACATATTCCGACGATTTTTGACTTTCTCAGAGTAGGAGGGAGTGAACGCAATACTGATGGTTAGTAAAATTGAGGCAAAGCCCTCTTAGGGCTAGGAATTTCGTTTTTGTCAATGGTTTAGAGCTCATCACACAAGAACTGTTTGTATGACTTATATAACAGTAGTAGTGCGTACTACATACCAGAGGAGGAGGCAAACCCCAAATTCTCAAAAATGCCTTTCTTCTACTTTTCCCTCTGCACTAGAGTTCTTACGGAATAAACATGATACCCTATTGACTCAGGCGGAGTACAAAATCTTTAATCTCAAATGCGAATTAGGGATACGCGCTCTCCGTTCATTCCTCCGACACATCACAAATGATCCATTCCATTGGTATGGCCCATGGTAAGGAGCCAGAGAGCCGAGAAGGGAAGTTTAATGCTGGCAGTGACAAACCCCTGGTGACAGATCCCACCCGGATACCAACTGCACTCAGGAGGATGCCAGCACCAAAGCTCAACACGCCATCTATCAAATAGGAAACAAGAAGCAGACGTTTCCATCGGTGGAAAGTGCACTTCCCCATACCACCAAGGCAAGAAACCACATTCCTACTGCTACTGATTTTTCTACTTCCTGCCCTCAGCTGAGGTCTGCTGCCAGGGTCTTCAATAGCCAATTGCCTCCACTTGCCTCATTCATTTAATGCTTCACACCTTCGAAACTTCAAAAGCAGACTGTGGTTTCTCCCTTTGCTCACTCATCCTGCCAGATGCAAGTTACTCAGATAAATCTTGGGGCGAGCAGGGCTATGCAGAAAAGAACCATCCCACAGGGTCCTGGAGATTTCAGGATGTGGTGGAAATCTTTGCATTAGGTCTCGATGTAATCCCTCCCTTTCCAAGTCAACCCACCTGCCAGTTCCAGCTTCGTTCCTTGTGGCTATTATGAGAAATAGTTGTAAACCCTGTGCTTTTTTTTTTTTTTTAAATAATAATTGATGTGGTCAATGTTTTTAGTTGATTCAATTACAGTGACCGCTTCTAAATGGTTCTCCCATGTTTCTCCCCAAAAATCCACAACTCATCACCAGAGACTCCATAAAAGAATGATCTGCTGCATCTCTTCACTGACGCGCTTGCTGGCAGAAGAATCCAGATGAACTTCCTTACATAGCGCATTTATCTTTCCAGTCTTTCCCCAGTAGGTTGCCTTCTTCAGACACTAAACTCCTACAGGTGTGGCAGGATAGCAAGATCAGGGCAAGTGGACACCCTTCGAGCTTGATACCTGGGCTCGCTCCTAGGGTTCCCCTATGTAGAGGACCACTCTGGCTTCTGCACAGCTATCTAGACCTGGCTCTTCCCGCAGCAGCGTGCATCTAATCTCGCTGTAGTCGCTGCAAATTGAATAGTTACTTACCTTAAACCCTATTCCCATTCATTGAAAGCATTCAGGGATCTTGGATCAAGTTTTTCACTTTTCATCAGAACGTTAACCTATCGGATCGCAACATATGCCAAATGCCATTTACATTCTCTATAAAAACACAATTTCAAATGGAAAAGTCAACAATTAAACTAGGTGACAAGAAAAACTGTTTCAGCAAAACTTATTTTTTTAAGGAAATGAAGGGAAATCTGGGATAATGTAATCAGAAAGGTTAGAGGCACTTAATACTGAAAAACGGAGGCTGAGCCTTTAAGGAACCGTAACTCAGTCGCCCATCTAGCCCGGTAAGGCGTTTGCCACAGTCCTTTATTTCCAACTCCTAGAAACAGGATCCTTGGGCACTAAGCGTAAACTTTTTTGTTTTTTACCCATGAGAAACCCTTGCAAACCTTCATTCTTGCCGACAATATTTATAAAGCGCCTCATACACCCTCCTGTTGGAGGTCTTTGGGCGATGTAGAACAACACTACCAGGAATACGGCGCTTAGCCAGAAACCGCAAAAGTGAATTATTCAAACAACGGGTTTTAATTTGGCTTCAGAAATTAGAGATGGTTTTCTCCACCAGAAGGCTGTTTCTAATTTTGGATCCTAGCATTCAAGGTCAGTCTGCGCTTTTGGGTAAAGTTTAGAGTGTATTTCTGTAATTTTGTTGATAGAGAAAATGTTCTTTATCTACAAAAACCACATTTTTTGGCAAGCGTTATTTGGCAGTGGAAATGCAGTCAAGGCTCAAGATCTGTGCAATGTATGCCTTCCAGGAACCAATCTTTCCGAGACACTTTCCAGATATTCATTAAAGGACCAAGAGAAGATCTGACTCCATGATTGTCAGGAAGAGTAACTCGGACACTAAGACTCTCTGTAGTCTGATGGACAACAAGGAGGCCCTTCTAACAGAGCTCCACAGGACTCCTTTGGGGAACATCCAAGACGACAAGACCTCTTGGAAAACCACGCTATTCCTGCTCAACCTGGTGTTCCAAGGAGGCACAGTGCCCACAAGCACTCCACTGCAGACTGGGTCACCATCAAGAAAGCATTCGACCCCAGGGCTATTGCTCAACGTTGAATCATGCACAGTCATCTGCCTCATCACCGTTCTGCAGAGTAGAGCAGCAGACTCAAGTCCATCAAGCTTCCAGCCATCGCACACTCTTGAACATTCAAGACCAGGGAGGTACAGCCTGTGGTGGGAATGCCAGACTCACATCTGCTAAAGCCCCAATCACCACGGCAGCCGACCAGGCCGTCGAGGATGTTGCGTCAGGTGCCAGAAATGAGTGCACTGTCAGAATGTCTTTAACTAGTTTGTGGTTTGCAAAGATCTATATACGCTGAGAGGAGCAGGAACCGAGGCAGCATTCAAAATGTTCATGGAAAGCAGATATTGCAACGTTTTACACCTGGAAAAATGGCTGAGATTATGATGCATGTTCTCCAATTATATCAAACGTCCTGCAGTAACAAAAGGAACAAAAAAAGATAGCCTTGCATGACTTCATGCCGCATTGGTTTGTGTTAACACGTAGGCTTCAGAGTAAATTACACACGGCATGCGAGGCACCTAACTCTGCAGTTTCTCAGTGACTTCCAGTCTTGGCAAGATATTCACAGGAACAATAAACAGGGTTGTGGTTCATTCTCATCTTGAGAAACTGTATCTAGTTCGGTGCGTTTTGTTTAAGAAATGAACGTTTACAAAGTACCCATCACCATACAATAAATACAAATATATTAACTTAAATGCACGTGTAGACTACATTAACTGCAGCAGGACGGTACCAGGTCCAAGCTCAACATAGGGTATCCCAGGCAGGGTCCTGGCAGGCATTAACCGTCTCTACAGCGGCTGTAGTAGTGAGGCGGCTCTGGTGACAAGAGTTGTAATTGGTATGTATTTCCCAGTCAGTGGGTAGTTTTTATGTCTGGCTATTTCCTCTCTAACCTTCAAAAGTCGCATGCAGTCAGGGGTTTGCCAAGAGAAGAAAAGTATCTACTTGCAACTCTTGCACTGAATGAAGTGTACTGCTGACTTCACTGTCAGTCAATAGCACTGATTTATGGTGATACATATAATTTCACACGTGCAGTTCAACGCACACAATTTGCTCCTGCAGCTAAAGTACACGTTACAATCTTTATAATCCATTTTGTTGGTCAAAATAGTGTTTGCTAAAGCAATGAATGGGACCGTGTCTGCTGTTTGCATTGTAAAAGTTTACTAACCAGGACAAACTCACCTCGGAAGCAGCCAGGCGCAAGCACTTCTGTAGAAGCAGTGGAAACGTAGGTTTGTGGGAGAAAAGGCCCCTCACTACCTACACTGATGGGCAAAGAGAGTAGTGCACATATTGTATCTGCTACCAAATGAGACTACTGATGTGAATTATTTTTGGTGCAGAGAAACAAAAAAACAATTTACAGTAGACAAACAGCTAAAGATTCAGTGGCCATGCTGATTCCAGCAACTGTATGAGGAAACATCACTCCAGTGCTTTTCATGCTGCATCAATTCCCTCATCCCAAAGACGAAACCCTGGCAAAGAGGATATTCTGAGGGCGAGCAATCCCCACCCCTTCTCTCAGATCTTACCAATTTAAAGGGGTGAAGGCAAACGAGGACTTACAAAAAGAGGGAAAGACTGGCTCTCCACCAATGCTTCAAACGTGCACAGAAAGCTCCCTTGTCTTAAAAGCTGTGACTATCAAACAGGATGCAAGACATTGGCCACTGATTGGGGGAGGGGCTGCACAATGTTAACACAGACTAACCGCAAGTGTAGCATAACAAGCACGACAACGTCATGCGATCCATTAAGGAGCCAGCCAAGGGATCAGCGCCGAATCCAAAAGGTTTCAATATGGGGGACTTGGGCAGGAAGGTTCCGCCCAAGTGGAAGCGTGGACATCCCTCAGGCTCACCGAGGGTAAAATGTGCAACCAACGCTAACAGTACTATCTTTGATACAGTGAGATGAGCTTGGAAACACAATGTTCGAGCTGTTGTAGTGTCCGCAGGCCTCCTTCAGGTAAACAGAGGCACGAGTAGCGATACCAACGTCAAACCTCATGCCCTTGACGAAGAAGCTGAGCCTGTCCTCACTTGAAGGTCACAGATACACGTTTACTATCCTCTGAGGTGTGAACGCACTGCATTCCGCTAAACAAAAGTAGCTGACAAGGCACTCCCTACTTACCTTTCACATGATTACAAACACTTATCAAAATAGGACTATGGAAGGATGGAAGAATGAGTCCACTGAGATCATCATACAAGTGGCCCATCAATCAACTGGGCTACCCAAAGAGCTCATGAAACAGGTAAAGTTTCAAGGAATTACAACTGGCCAACCCGCGCTTAGAAGGATCGTATCCGTTTATTGGCCAACCTCAGCACCATCTACCTTACGTTGTGCATAGCCAAGGCAGCATGCCGCGCCACACGTATCTTTATTCTAAATTTACTCTTATTTCCCTCACACTAGCCTCTGTTCGTGTTCCTTCATGTCCCTTAAATTCAGAAGGCCTGTATACACCACTCTTTTCTTACTAGAAAAGACTGGAATCAATCGACTGTCTCTGCATCTTGAGTCTAACCATCTTTCTTTTTGTAAGCAATTTTAAACTTTTCTCTAATTCCAATTCGTTCTCTTTTTTTTCCCTTTTTTTTTAAAGTATTTTTTATTGATAACACAGGCAATCACAATTTACACCAATGAGTCAATTGACTAATCGTAATCGATAGTGCAATACAGTATAGCAGGCAAAGAAGAAACAAACAGAGCAAATGTAAAAGGCAAAGTTCATTAATAGTTAACATAAAACACCAAATATATCCTGGGAAAAGAATTCCCCAAATGTTATCTATTTTTTTTTAATGATCAATTCCCTCTTTTTCTGGCCAAAGCAAATTCCATATCATATATTTCATTTACCAAAAACCACCATTCAGCCACGTGAGGTGGTTTATCTGATATCCATACCCTTGCAATAATGAATCTAGCATGATAGCAAAATGAAAAGCAAATCTTTAAATGGATCAGTAGTAGGTTGTATGCCTAAGAGTATCGTCTCTGCTGATAGTGGGGCCCCGATCACTCCTTTCTGCTTCATGATATCTTCTAAATTTTTCCAAAAAATACTCAAGATGGGGCATGAGACAATCATATGCTCAAGGTCGGCCGCCAATAAGTTACAATTCGGACATTGTGTACGATCGTTTGAAACATTATTACCAGTCCCTCTAGAGATTTGTAGCGGAGTATAGTATAGCTGACAAACAGTCTTATAAGCTTGTAATTTTAAACTAGATGATTGAACAAGCTTATCAATATTAATTAAAAAAAGAAGAAATGTTGTTCGGTGATATATCCATACCAAGTTTAGATGCCCATTTTTGAGCCAACTTAGGACAATCATCAGTTTTAAATTGGATGAGACATTTATAGCTCAGGCTAATTATCGATTTATTTTTTCCCCCTCCCCTGTATATACATGCCCAAATATCAGAGTCTACTATATCCTTGAGTTTCATTTTACCAATCAAAAAATTACGTATCTGTATATATTTAAATTGCATATTTTCGGGTCGTTTATAAAGTACTCTCAATGTTTCAAACTCTAAAAAGCCCATTGAGCCATATAAGTCACCCAGCTTGGTTATACCTAAATCAGCCCATATTTTTCCTACAGAGTCATTAAAAAGTCCTGGTAATCCAGGATTGTTCCATAGTGTTAGATTAGGATGATAAAGTGAAGTTTTATCAATAGCCATTATTATATTCCATATGCGAACCGCATCTTTAGCGGTCTTGAACCTCACTCTCTTGTAGTAATTCGGGTCAGTGGTTCTTGCAAGGAATTGTATGGAATTAGATCCTAGCATAAATTGGTGAAAATAATACGGGTTGTTAGAGTTAAAAAGACTACGAATTCGACCCAGAAAGGAAGCATAAAAATAAAATTTAAAGTCAGGGAAATTTAAACCTCCTTTAACACCATCCGTGCGGCGCATTTTCTCGCTGTGCGCTGCATTTTTTAAAAACCCGCGGATCATGACGAGCTGAGCTCGTCACGAGCGTACGAGAGGAGTACCTCATGACGAGCTGAGCTCGTCATGAGCGTCGAAGGGGTTAATAAAAGGTGGC
This sequence comes from Lissotriton helveticus, assembly GCF_964261635.1. Taxonomy (NCBI): domain Eukaryota; kingdom Metazoa; phylum Chordata; class Amphibia; order Caudata; family Salamandridae; genus Lissotriton; species Lissotriton helveticus. The sequence goes on from NC_136062.1 coordinate 476,427,559, forward strand.
TTCAAAAAAGAAAGTGCTCGAAGATTTTTTTTATAACTCCATATAAAGCTACCGAGAACACCATCTAATTTAAAAAAAAAAAGGTTAACAAAAAGAGGGATAGACCTAAACAAATACAAAAATGTAGGTAGAATATTCATTTTTAATAAGATTTATTCGTCCTAGCAGGTTTAAGGGAATCTTATGCCATTTCTTAAGTAACTTTGCAGTGTCTCTTAATAAAAAATCATAATTAAGTGTCTTGATGTCCCTGATGTTAGATGTCATTTTAATGCCTAAATAAGTAGCAGTATGGCAGATACCCATGACTGGAACACTTGGTTTATAGTTTACGATGATTTGCGTTTTATTCAGGTTTAATTTGTATCCAGAGACAGCCCAAAAATCATCCGCTTCTTTAATAATTCCGACCGTGGCCTCTGTCACATCGGTTGTATAGATAGCCAAATCATCAGCATAGCCTGTAATTTTAAGTGTATTAGCACCTGAAACAAATGGTTTAATAATTTCTTGAAGCTGTATTGCATTAATAAACGGCTCCATAGATAAAGCAAATAAAAGTGGTGAAAGAGGACACCCTTGACGGGTCCCTCTTGGAATTGGAAAATTAGGAGATAGTAAATTAGCATATTCTATTTTAGTGTTAGGGCAATTTAAAAGTGCCTGTATTCTTGTTAGAAACTGTGTCTTAAAGCCGATTTCTTTAAGAGTTGCCCACAAGTAATCCCACCCCACAAGTAATTCCAATTCGTTCTCATTGATAAGTTTGTGAGCTGGTCAGGTTTGCCAGTTCGAGGATAGGCACTGGGGCGGCTGCGCCCTTAACATGTTTATATCAGCACCTTCATCAACATATCTCATGACCCTGTGCAGGGCAGCACCCATCCTACCTGTGACGTGCTTAGACTTGGAAGGGTTGCGCCCGGCTGGGGAGGCGCTTGCTTTTGTTGCTGCGGCTGCAGTGCCAGGGGCTTGGGGTCCAGCTGGAGCAGTGGCTGGATGAGGCTCTTGCAGTCAGGCTGCTCCTGCTTGATCATAAGATTCTTCCTCAACTGCTCCACCACCATCTTCTACAGACGAACAAGAACACAAATGTTAATGTGCTTTACTCATACAGGCACGGTAGCAACAATGCAGTGTAAACTCTTGCACAACACAGAACACGCGTCATCCATAGGAAGGCAGCAGCAGACAAGAGACATATGAACTCAATATCAGAACAAATGTCAGTCACGAACACTCATTAAAAATAATCAAAGTCCTCCGTTTTAAACCCAAACCCACGCCCCAGATGCAGTGAAGGGATCTCGCTCGGATTAATCATATGGGGACAGCGCAAGCGGCTCACACTACAGGTTGGCTTTATGGTTACATGGGGACCCGGCTGTAAGGTTTACACCTTACAGAGAACAAGTGACAGAGGACGTGCGTCAAATGTACCGAGGTCTCTCTCTCGCTGCATCTCTACCACTCTCATCAAAGGGATACAATACATTGAGCCATAAAACATTAACCTCGAAGAGTCAAAATGAGCCAAGCTCAAACAAGCATGGGGGCTCCTGTGAGATGGTCATTGTGCATTTAAGACCAACTACACTGGCCCAAGGGGTGAGATGAACCGACGTTAAGGGGGTTTGCAGGCCTAGTTGAAGCTTTCAGATATTTGGGAAACACTTTGGGAGAGCTTTCCTTCTTGAAAGATATGGTTGGGTATTTTGCATTGTCTGCCCTTACAAAGCAAGCAGGTGAATTTACAAATACAGCTGTGTGCGCAGGAACATCTCTGCAGGGGGAAATGAGCTACTGCTGCTGGAGAGAACTTAAAAGACTCCTGTGATGGTCGATATAAATTTCAGGCATCTACAAATGTAACAATAACATCCTCTCCCTTGGCTCAGACTCGGGACACAGCCAGAACTGCAGACCTAAATATGAAGCAGCAGAGTTTGAAGTGATTCCTGGTTTGAGCCGGATTAGTAAAGCGCAGCAAATGCAGAAGGCGTCAAGGCGCTGAAATCCCGAGGTATAGAACAACCCACAGATGGATTGGATGTTACTTACCCAATAACCATCTGTTCTTGGCATGTGAGTTGTAGATTCACATGCTCTGCATACCTGCCATCTAGTGTTGGGTCCGGATGTTTGCAAGTTCTTTTTCTTCAAAGAAGTCTTTCTAGTCACAAGGTAGGTGACTCCTCCTTTCGGCGATAGTGCGCATGGGCATCGAATTGAATTGAATTGATTAAAGTTCTACTTTCACCCCAAGTTTGGCATAAATCCGTTCCACGATTTTTGCTGTAAGTAGAAGGATAATTTTGTACGAGAACTAGATTTGCAACACAATGTTTTTCACCACCCGATAACTTTTTTCCCCACTTCACTTATTTGCACCAAAATTGGCATGAACATATTTGTTGACCACGCCAAGCTGGTACAAATTTTGGTGCAGATCTGTGTAAGGAATCCAAAGTTCTAGGCAAGTCAAAGATGTATTTTCAATACGAAGTGCGGCGAAATCATAACTTCAAAGTGATGACTGCCGCCAAATTTGTGATGGTCAATCGGTAGTCAAGGGTCAGATGGGGTTTCCATTAAAAGGCACTTTTTGATTTGCCTAGGACTTTTGGCCCTGTGAACTGTTTCCAATTTAGCTATCTTCTTCAGTCAGCTAAGGCTCGGCATGCAAGTTTCATCCGTCCACGGGGGAAAGAAGTTAAAGGGGGAGTGGTGAAGTAGTTTCCCATTGTGGCTTCCATTGGAAATGATGCTCACGGTTACGGCTGTGTGCAGCGGGGGGTTTGCACCCGCAATGGTGAAGTACCAGGGCATGGCCTTAGCCCTCCCTTTCGCCAGCACCCCAAGTGAGGTTGTATTTGAATAATTAGCCCACACCTTCGATTCTCTTGCCAGTACCACTAAGGGAGGCCCCTGCCTCACAGTGATGGGCCCACAGCTTCAGCTCTGTGCACCGAGAGAGGCTGCTGCACTTTAGAGACAGTCATGCTCCTAACTCACTGGCCAGCACCACAAAGCGAGATGTGTGCAAGTGATGGGTCCACACAGCTACCCAACTCGGCAACACCACAAAGTGAGACTATTGCACCATTCAGCTGGGTCACATAACCTCTAGCCCTCTCACCAATACCACAAAGTGAGACTGTAGCACCAAAGAGATGGGTCATGACTCAGGCTCCCAGAAATCAATTTTTACGGATTTATACAGATAAATACAGACAGAAAAATGTGTTTTCTGTCTGTATTTGAAAATTGGGCTTATTTTCAGTTTCTTTTTGGGTGCCGGGGATTGGGTGTCGGCACAGACTGTAGGCTGACTCGATTCTACCCTGAAGAATGATGTACTAGGTTCTGCCTTCTCTCGTATGGCTGTATACTATCTAGATATCGTGCTTGATTTCGCTGTCAATGTAAATTTGTGGTTTGTTTTTAGATTCAATAAACTTAATTATCAAAAAACGTATGCACAAAACTTTAAACGCATTTATTCTAAAAGAAAAGTAGACAGGAGGATGAGATATCCAAGGGCAGTTGTGATTCGATGATTCAGCTGGTATGAGGGAGCAGTAAGACTTTTGGAAATATGGCACTACTTCCTTGCTTTTGGGAACAATGAAGAAGCCACTAGTTCCAAGTTGATCACCTAAGAAAACTACACGGCCCATTCTGAAGAAGCTGGAATCAGAAGAAACATGCCCACCAAATATATTCTGCCATAGATGTTGACATGGCTGTAGCATTGGCGCAAGACTATATGCAAGACCCAATGATCACCAGTCTATTGCAAATGTTACCACAAAAAAGCAAATGTCCTAATAAAAGAGATGATTACTTTTAAAGATGCACTGAAAAACAAGTGGGATGCAGTCCTGGCTTGGAACATATCCGGGCAAATGAGTTACAGCTCTTTTTGGAAACTGGTTACAATCCTGGATCCATTCAAGAAAGTTCAGTTTAGTCAGGATTTCAATGATTACAAAGATGTATTCATGTTGGTTGGAGCTTCTGATGACATAATGAATGTTGTTGAAGAAGAATTCAACAAATATTTAACGCACCCGATCCCACAAAGACATAAGTGCAATGATATACTGGCGTTCTCAGAAGCAAGAATGGTCGATACTCAGTAATCTTTCCTTGAGCCTTTTAGCCATTCCAGTATCATCGGCAAATACTGAATGGGTTTTCAGCGGTCTTCATTTCATTAACAAACTAGAAGGAGCCTCCATGTCCTCAAAAAGTGTCTTGAAATGCACATGCGCTTGTACTACAACAGCAGAGTTTTCAGATGAATGTATTGTGTTGATCAAGAACAACCTAGCCCATGTGTGCATTTTCTATTTAAATAAATGTGGAAAAATACTAGCTGCAGTGTCGTCTTTTGCTTGTGGCAAAACTAAATGTGGATAAATACAGATAAAATGCCCAAACAGACGGAAATGGCAAAAATATAAATACCATAAAACTGGGAGCCCTAATTATAATCATCCCATAAGTGTCAAGCCCAGTATGAGGCGAGCCCTGAGGTGTAATGTCTATAGGGTCGGAACTTGGTATTAAAGGTTTTGGTGAAGATGGTTGAGAGCTAGTAGTCATGTCCTTTTTTTAAAGGAACTTTATATACTGTGAGTTAGGACTTTGTTTTGGAGGACGATGGTCTCACAGGTTTTGTTGTAATATGCCAAGTGTCTGGATTAATATAACTTTTCAATTGTTTTGGATCCAGCTTTTCTTGCATGGAATCCAGAAGTGACTCTGGAGACTTATCAGGAGCATCTGTCTGTTTCGGCGCCGAGCGGATTTTTCCTGAAGGAGTGGTATCTTGACTTGAGCTGGAAGACTAGACTTTTGCCTTTGGTGACAAGCTGGAGGATCGGGCATTCAACGCAGAATCTCGATGGCTGTGGTAACCAGGACGCCCTTTGTTTAGTGGAAGCCGGTTTTACGGGCAAAGGGGTTTTGGTACTCACGGCACCTTGACCGGCTGGGACATTTGAGCGAAATGAGCGACAGACATCATAGCCTTTTCCTTGTGCTCCAGAAACAGGTACAGGTAACAGATCTTGTGACGGTCGGATTGTGGATATTTAGAGTGGCATTGAGGAAAGAAATGGAACGGAGTCAGTTTCATTAGCAGATTACTCCCGGTAGGAGTTCTCTTGTTCAAACTAGGAAAATTTTCAGATTTTCGACATGCTGAGGATGGGAAACGTGTTCTAAACAATACCGACGCGGGTTCAGTGGGTTGCGCACCGAAGAGATCCAGACGGTCTTGAACCGGAGCGCCGCAAACCACATCTGAATCCGATAGCATGAAGAAACAGCTACAGACATCGAATAGTTTCTTACCTGTCAGTGTAGTTTTGCAGCTTGAAGATCTTTCTGGATTCACTATGCTGTATATATTCCGCAATCTGGTGGTTGGGTCCGGAATCGTAGCCTTTTTTCTCTCTTTTTTTTTTTTTGTCGTAGACCAGGTGGGCGTCGACGTCCCATCATTTGGTGTACCTTCGGTGACGTCGGCGTGCTTCCGGCGGAAGCTACCACCCTTGGGCACCGTCTTAGGATTCTTTTTTCTGTCTCTTTTTTCTTTTTTTGTCTTTGTAGTGAATCCATGGCTATGTTTGTTAATCGTTTTTTCAAAGTAATTCTTTTCACGTATCTTTTCACGTATCTTGTAAGCTTCAACTTGCTTTCTTTTCCATGTGTTTCCACCTTCTTCTCCAGCCTCATCTTTCTGGCGGAGGAGGGTGGGATCGCTAGTGAATCCAGAAAGATCTTCAAGCTGCAAAACTACACCGACAGGTAAGAAACCATTCGTTTTGCAGCGTGAATCTTTCTGGATTCACTATGCTGTGCATAGATTTTGTAGCGGTTTTCGTTACTTTTGTGGCGGTTGGGTGGAAGATGAGCGTTGGTTGTTGAATATATGTTGAAGCACATTTTGTCCTACTTGTGCTTCTTTGTTCATTTGTACATCCACGCAATAGTGCTTAGTGAACGTGTGCATTGTAGCCCATGTTGCCGCCAGGCATATGTCCTGAATTGGTGTGTTGGCCAGAAAGGCAATTGTTGCTCCTTTCTTCCTGGTGGAGTGGGCCTGTGCCCCTCCTGTTAGCTCCTGGCCGGCTTGTTTGTGGCAGAATTGTATTGTCTGTGCGATCCAACGAGCTATGGTGTTTTTAGTCACTGGTTTGCCCATGTAACTGTTTGCGAAGGATACGAAGAACTGTTTTGTTTTCCTGTGTTCCTTCGTCCTTTCAAAGTAGTGCATCACAGCCCTTCTTGCGTCTAGGGTGTGGAGCGACCTCTCAGCGCTTGTAGTGGGGTTTTGGAAGAAGCTAGGGATCTGAATACTGTGATTCATGTGGAACCTTGACACCACCTTTGGCATGAAGTGTGAGTCTGTTCTCATCACGACCCTGTCACTGTGTATCTGGATGTAGGGTTCCTGCAGTGTGAGTGCCTGTAGTTGGCTCACCCTTCGTAGCGAGGTGATTGCTACCAGAAAGGCCGTCTTCATCGTTAGCATTTGCAGTGATGCTTTGTGGATGGGTTCGAAAGGTGCTTTCATGAGCTCCGTCAGTACCACATTAAGGTTCCAGGCCGGTGGCGGCATTCTTTTTGGTGGCGCTATTCTTTTAGCCCCCTCCAAGAATCTTTTTATGACTTGGGATGTAAAGAAGCTTCTCCCTGTTTCTCCTCTTGTGTAAGCCACAATCGCTGCCAGGTGCACCCTCAGCGAGGATGAGCTTAGCTTAGCATTAATTAGGTGCGTGAGGTACCTTAGCACCGTGGATTCCCTGGTCAGTTTTCTATGGAGTTTTTTCTTGCAACACCATTGAGTGAATCTTTTCCATTTTTCCCCATAGCACTTGCGTGTGCTGGGCCTTCTTGCCTCTCGCAGCACCCGCAGGGTGCTCTCTGGTAGTTTTAGGTGTGCAAACTAAGTCCTCAGGAGCCAGGCTGAGAGGTTGAGGCTCTCCGGCTCTGGGTGTAGAACTTCTCAGTTTTCCATGGAGAGTAGCTCTCTTCTTTTTGAGAACTTGTGTGGGGGGGGGGGCCCTGCGCCATCTCCATTATCTGAGAGTACCAGGTCTGTCTGGCCCATTGTCGTACCACCAGGATGAGCGTCATGTTGCTCGTCATGCATTTGTTGAGAACCCCGGGGATCAGTGGTATCGGGGGGAAAAGCGTAGGCAAATGTTTTTGACCAGCTTATTCATAGGGCATTCCCCTGTGATAGTGCCTCTGGTTGCCTGGATGCAAAGTATTGGCATTTTGCATTCCGGCGTGTTGCAAACAGGTCTATTGTTGGTGTGCCCCATCTCCTGAATAGTCTCTCTGTTTCCTGAATATTGAGTTCCCACTTGTGGGACGCTGAAGTCTGCCTGCTGAGCCAATCCGCTTCTACATTGTCCTTCCCTGGCAGGTGTATGGCTAGCAGGTCTATTTTTAGTGGTATAGCCCATTTCCAGATTTCCTGTGCCAAGCTTGACAGAGGGAATGATTGAGTTCCCCCCTGTTTGTTTATGTAAAACATCGTTTTGGTGTTGTCTGTTTGTATTAGCACCTTCTGGTTGTACAGGTGTTTCTGAAAAGCCTTGAGGGCTAGCAACACTGTTTTCAATTCCAGGTAATTGATATGTCTGACTGCATCTGTAGGGCTCCACAGACCCCTCACTTTGAGCCTGTTCATGTGTGCGCCCCATCCCTTCTGGAATGCGTCTGTGGTGATGGTCACTGTTGGGTCCGGTGGGGTTAGAGGTTTCCCTACTGTTATTCTTTCCTTGGTCCACCACCTTATTTCTTCCTGCACCCTGTGCGTTACAACCACTAGATCCTCCCAACTTCCTGTAGCTTGTGACCATTGCTGTTGCAGCCACTCTTGGAGCGGTCTCATTTGAAGGCGTACATTGGGGACCAGGTGTATGCATGATGCCATCATCCCCAAGATCTTGCTCACAGTCCTCAGTGTCAGAGCTCGCCCCTTCTGGTAGTGACGTTTCTCCCTCAGTAGGCTGAGTGTTCTCTTTTCGCTGGGTAACACCCTGCATTGGACGGTGTCGATCTGAGCTCCCAGGAAGATTTTCACTTGCTCTGGTTCCATCAAGCATTTTCCCCAGTGTATGGAGAAACCCAGGCTTGCTAGCGTTCTTGTCACCTGTTCTGCATGATCTTTGCATGTCCTGTAAGAGCGTGCCTTTACAAGCCAGTCGTCGAGGTAGGGGTACAAGTGTATCCCCTTTCTTCTTAGATGTGCGGCCACTGCCGCGAGGCATTTGGTGAACACCCTTGGTGCGGACTTTAGGCCGAAAGCGAGGGTCGTGAATTGGTAGTGATCCTTGTTCACTGTGAATCTTAGCATGTGCTTGTGATGCCTGTTCATGGGGATGTGCAGGTACGCATCTTTGAGGTCTATGGTGGACAAGAAGTCCCCGGCCTTTATCTGTGGGATGACCTCTTGTAGGGACGTCATTTTGAATTTTTGAGTTTTTACGTATTTGTTTAGGAACCGTAGGTTTAGGATGGGACTTAGACTTTCGTCCACTTTTGGCACCAGGAAGTAGTTTGAGTACACTCCCTGGTTCCGTTCTTTGAAAGGAACCCGTTCGATGGCCGCTTTGAGGAGGAGTTCTTGAGCTTCCTCTTGTAGTAATCGCAGCTCTCTTCCCGAGTGCTCTCTTTTCTTTGGCTTTCTGTTTGGCGGTCTTGTTTCCAACTCTATGCAGTATCCAAACTGCATAATGTTGAGTATCCACTTGTCTGTTGTTATTTTTCTCCACTCCTGGAGAAAAAATCTCAATCTTCCTCCTACTGGCGTCACATGTTCCTTTGGGTCTTGTCAGTGTAGCCCTCTCCTCTTTGTTATCCCGTGCTCCTCCCCCGGAGGGTTCGGGTGGGAGAGCACCTTTTTCCGTGTGAAGTCACTTAGAGGGGGGTTGTTCACCGCCTCTCCTTCTCTGGCCCCGTCCATTTCCTCTTGATCGAAAGGACTGGCCCCTGCTTTGGTAGTTCCAGCTTTGCCTCTGCTGGCCCTGGTGACCTTGGTTGTCACTCTGTTGCCCCTGGTGGAAACTCTGGTGTGAATCTCCTCGCTGACTTCCACCTCTGCCGTTCGGCCTCCGTGTAGGAGTGCCCCTCCTCATCCCCCTGAATTGCAGGGCCCCCATGGACCTTGCCGTCTCGTTGTCCTTCTTCAGTTGGGTGAGCTTCTCATCAACTGGGGCTCCGAACAGTGTTTCACCGTTGAAGGGTGTGTTCAGGATATTGTTCTGCACCTCAGCCTTGAAGCCTGAGATCCTGAGCCAGGCTTGCCTTCTCTCTGTGATGCCTATAGCCATCAGTCTGCTGGATGTTTCTGCCCCATCCAAGGCTGTCTTTAGGCACGAGTTAGCGATGATTTTCCCCTCTTCCACAAGGTGTGATGCCCTCTCACGGTATTGTTCCGGGAGGTGCTTGAGGAATTGGCCCAATGCTGGTATTGATGTCTATTCAGGAGGGCGTTGGGAGTTCGCCATCCGCCAGTGCGTTGCGGCGTTCCTCTCAATTTTCCTGCCAGTTAGATCCATCCTCCTGCTTTCCTTGTCAGGTGGAGGTCCAGACGTTGTTGGGACGTTTGCCCTTTTCCTGGCCGTTGCAGCGATTATAGAATCTGCTGTGACGGATCCCTTGATGTAAGCTGGGTCCTGGGAGGAGAATTTGTATTTCTTCTCCGTCCTCGGCGTTACTGATCTGCATGTAGCCGGGTCCTTGAAGGCTTCCTTCCCCTGGTCTGTGATACTCTTGAGCATGGGCAAGAACTGGCTTCTTGTCTGTATGGGTAGCAATGTCTCCAGCAGGAAATCTGATTTTGGCTTCTCCTCTTCCAGCTTAACTCCATAAGCTGCTGCCGCCTTCCTGACCACCTCATTGTATGCCCCAATGTCATCCGGTGGCGAAGGCCTCGAGGGGTATGTTTCCACAGCCTCTTCCGGGTTTTCGGCCTCGATGTCCTGCCATTCCTGGTCTTGGGCCGTCGAGGAACCTGAGCCGTAGCTTGACTGCTGCTCCCCGTAATCCCCTTCTGTGTAGTAGAGGTCTTCTTCCTCTTCGTGCTCCGAGGGATCTGGAGTTTTCGGCGTCTCTTCGACGTCGAACTCCTCGAGCTCCTGTACCTCAGCGACGGCCGGTGCCGGCTTCGAGGGGATCCTGTAACTTCTCATCTTTTCATCGAAGTCCTTCTTTCTCTGAAGGATGTTCTCCATTTCGGCCTCGAGCCTTCTTTTCTTTCTCTGCATCTCTGCGGCCTGCTCGTCGTCGAGTGTTTCGACTGCTCTTTTCGGCGGCGGCGGTGACGCCGAAACTTTCTTCGGTTCCTTTTCCTTCGAAGTCGAAGGCCCTTTTTCGGGGGCTTGCTTCGATGACCTTTGCTTTTCGCTGGTCTTCGGCCTCCGGGAGTCCTTCTCGAAGGATCCGCTGGGCTCTTTTTCGGAGGATGCAGCTGCGGTCGTCGAAGTTTTCGGCGCCGGTGCTCCTTTCGAGGCTCTGGGCTCTGACTTTCGAGAGTCTGCCTCTGGCTTTCGAGACCCTGTGGGGGTTTTCGGGGTCGTAGACTCTCCTACCTTGTCAGGCGTTTTCTTATCGGTCTCTGCGACTGTGAAGTCATCTGGACCTTCGGCGATGTTGTCCTAGTCGTCGGTGGAGAGGCCCAGTTCATAAAGCGTCGGGGCTTGGCCCTTGCCCTGCATCGTGTGGTGAGCTGTCCTCTGTCTCTCTCGAACTCGGAGTGTCTTCGGCTTGAAGACGGAGCAGGCGTTGCAGTCTCTGCTCTCGTGGTCGATTGGCAGGCAGAGGTTGCAGACCGGGTGCTGGTCCTTCTGCGCGAACTTGTGGTGGCAGTTTTTGCAGAATTTAAAGGGTGTCTTGTACATCCCTGCGCTCAGGGGGCCCCCTGCGCGCGCATTCCTCCAAGGACGTCGAAGATCTCGAAGTTCTTTCCTTTCTTCGTCGTCTCTTCTCTGATGGTCCTCTTCTCCCGATCTTCTCGGGTCTTTACCGTTGAAGAGTTGCTGTATTTCCTCCTTTTCTCCTCCAAAACTTCTGGAGCTTCACGCGACGATCCAGACCCAACGGCGGAAAAAAGAATCTGAAGATGGCGCCCAAGGGTGGCAGCTTCCGCCGGAAGCACGCCGACGTCACCGAAGGTACACCAAATGGTGGGACGTCGACGCTCACCTGGGCTACGACAAAAAAAAAAAAAAGAAAAAAAGACTACGATTCCGGCCCCAACCACCAGATTGCGGAATATGCACAGCAGGGTGGAGAAGCGTGGCTCAGTGGTTAGAGGCGGCAGACCCGGAAGCTGAGATCAGCCGTGGACCAGGGTTCGATTCCCCGCCTCGGCGGGTCTCGGGCTCAAAATTCCACGGACTCGACAATTCTCGCTCTGGTGCCTACTCGACTCACGGGGTCACACTCTGCGACTCTGGGCAATAGCTTGCTTAATCTCCACTACGGCCCCTCGCGGCGGGATGCCTGGCTTTCACCTTGTGGATACCCTGCCGGGGTATCTCACAGGGGAATACCAGGACGGGTTCCCTAAGCAAGCGCCTTGATACCTTCGGGTGATACGTGCGCTATATAAGTCGCAATACATTTACATTTACATTTACATAGTGAATCCAGAAAGATTCACGCTGCAAAACATAGCCTTTTCCTTGTGCTCCAGAAACAGGTACAGGTAACAGACCTTGTGACGGTCGGATTGTGGATATTTAGAGTAGCATTGAGGAAAGAAATGGAACAGAGTCAGTTTCATTAGCAGATTACTCCCGGTAGGAGTTCTCTCGTTCAAACAAGGAAAATGTTCTGATTTTCGACATGCTGAGGATGGGAAACGTGTTCTAAACAATAACGACGCGGGTTCAGTGGGTTGCGCACCGAAGGGATCCAGACGGTCTTGAACCGGAGCGCCGCAAACCACATCTGAATCCGATAGCATGAAGAAAACAACCTAACAATGGAGTCGATGCCCATGCGCACTATTACTGAAAGAAGAAGTCACCTTACCTTGTGACTGGAAAAGACTTCTCCGAAGAAAAACAACTTGCAAAGATCCGATGCTACACTAGATGGAAGGAGTATACAAGGCATGTGTATCTACAGCACACATGCCTCAATCATTTATATCCCAAAAAAGGATGTGCGGTATGGGTAAAAACCCATTCATTATAGTGACCTGCATGGTAAAGACTGCAGGGTAAAGGTCATGTGGGTAAACGTTTCATACCATCCAGGTCAGCTCCAATGAAAGAAAGCCTTTGCAAAGGAGTAGGTGAAAATTTGGCTTGCTGATCCTGAACCCCAACGATGTCGGGACGTTCACTGCCTGGAGAACAGCCAGTCATCAAGAAGTCATCAAGAAGTCGAAGTGAAGCAAGACCAGCTGAAAATGCACCTTGCATACTTTGGACAGGTATAAGAAAATATGCATCCTGCAAGTCTAAGAACACCATCCATTCAGTAATGTCCATGGCAGACAGGATTTGGGTCAGCATGAGCATTTATTTACAATGTGTCCTTCCACAGGAAGGACATTCAGGGGATAAAGGTACATGATGGGCCGAAGAACCCCCCCCCCCCCATCCTTTTTAGGCACTAAGAGAGCGAGAGCAGCACCTCTCCCAGTTCCTAGTCCGGAATCCCCAGGTGGCTCCATTGGTAAGTAACATGTGCACCTATTGCAACAGAATGAGAATGTGTTCGCCAGAGTTGGTATTAGTGCGATCTACAAATGGTATAAATAAAATAAATATAACAAGTTGGTGGCTGTTGCCGCTGGGCAAGGGGACTGGTAGTACTGATATCCTTATAGTCATGCACACTGCCTGCCAGATCAATGTCCTGTGCTGTGAATGCAGCAATATCCGGAGAGACTGATGTTGCCCACACACCAGTTCACTAGAATAGATTTGGAAGGTCCTAAACTGGTGAGGAACCTGTTTGGCAGGGGTCAAAAGACCCAAGAAGTGTGCATTGGCTCTAGTCTGTTTGAAACATTCCACGCCAGAACCCGCTTTCCACCGAACAGGTTTGAGCCATCAAAAAGCATATCCATGAAAGAGACCCGTGCTTCTACCAAACTGCCATTTCCAGACAAATCAGTAGTATCTACGTAAGCATGAATCACATATTTGGCTGTAGATTGACGATCCTGAATGATTTGAGCCAGTGGGACCGTAAGGTTTTTCTGAAGTTCTGGTTGGCCACGTCCCAGAGGGCATGCATATATTGGCCCAATACACAGACTACATTTTATCTCAATACTAGGCTTGTTTGCCTAACGCGTCAATCCTTTTAGACTCGAGAACCCGGGCTGGGGGAGAAGGGGCCGGATAATGAACTGGGGTTCACTTTGCTGGTGAAGCCTTAAAGGCAATTCAACCTGGAGTAGGATGCTTAGTGAGAAAATCAGGGTCACCGGGCGCTAGTCTAAGATGTCTAGACCCTGCCTACTCACAAGAAGGAAAGAACAGGGCTTTGAGCCGGTGACCACTAATGTGTCAGTGAAGGCCTCATTACAAAGGATCAAGGGCTCACGTGCCTGGTAACGGTTGTAAGACTGCAGTAAGGGCATTTGTCGCATAATCATTAGACGGCAGTTGTATAGCCAAGAACTCAGCTACTCGTCAGATTACCATTGCAAATGACGCACTCCTCCGTTGGAGGTCCAAATGGCGAACTCATCCTTTATCAGAGGAAGTATCAAGCCACCCGGCCTCTTGTAACCATGTAAAATTCGGCATCATCATAATGAGGGGGTGAATCATAGTTATTTTTGGATGGTGGCAAACTTTGTCAAAATTGGCCCCAAACAGATAATGGAGCTTCTGACCCCCGGTCCACCCTAGTACAGGCAGAGAATCAGAATGGTGATCGGATGTGTTTTAATAATATTGTAACACTACATCTGTCTGTATCGTCCTGAGGGTCAGTTCCTGGTCAAACATTGAAACCTGCACTGAATCCTCAACTGTTGAGGTAGGGACCAGCGCAGGCTAAGGAGTCGAGGTGGAAGCCTGTGCCAGAGCCGGAATGGAGCCCATAACATGTCGAAGGCTGTTAGATGGCCCCATGGACTGAGAGGTCGGTGTAACCTGAGTGAAGGGTCCTGCGGATCCTTGGGGTCCGAAGGAGCGCCATAGGGGTACGAAAGAGTGCCAAATATCGGCAGCATGGCTTCCTTAAAGGCTTCAATATGCTGCAGCATTGCCAATGGCCTGGGAAACTTGGGGCATACCGCACCGTGGAATCGGCTCTGCAATCAGAGATCTGGAAGGAGACCGACATTGTGACGTCCTTGCACTTTCTCTTTGGAGAGAGTTGAAGGATTGGGTTCTATCCCAGTTTGCTTTTTTGTGCTTACACTTCCAGTCCGAATTGGATTAAGCAGTGGAGGCAAAACAGCCGTTGAAGGAGGACCAGGACATACTGTGTCGATGCAAGCAAATACAGTACCCCACGTATTACACTCCTCAAGTGGGGGCACCATACCAAGTGGGAGAGACCGTGAGAATTCTAAAAATGTATTGGGGTCTCGTATGGGAATAAACTGCCTCAAGCCGATTAGTTTTTTGCGCTATCAAAAACGCAATTTTAGGTATGACATCGTTCTGCATTCTGTCTATCAATTGTTCTTTTTGCATTTGTCACCACAAGTGGGACGGTTATGCCCAGACGTGGGCCCGTGCTCTCCATGCCATTGGAGTCAAGCTTTCCTGACTGATGAAGGGTGAAACACCAAATCTGGTCCTTAGATGCTTGTTTCCAGTCCAGGGAGGGCCTGGCTGGATTGTTCCCATTGGGAGCAGGGCCAAGACTGATTTGCATATGGCTAGGTACAAACTATGGGGGGGTATGGGGAGCAAAAAACGATGGATTCAGGCCCACATCTCTGTACTGGGGTGAATGTATGACATTGTTCTGCCTTCTGTCCATCAATTGTTCTTTTTGCATTTGCTTTAGGCCACATCCCATTGGGTTTTGACCTTTGTCACACATGCTGCCTGAAAAGGACGGTCTTACTGTCATGCCTTTTGTCACTGAAGCACACGTGTAGTGTCCTGTACTCTGTCCGGAGTAGGACGGTTGCAGTGTTTGAGAAGACTCATATTAAGCAGTATGTAAAGTACACCATAGAATACATTATATAAACGAAAATCCATGCACTGCCACAAGTCAGAGAAGACTCATATTTAGCGGTATTTAAAGTACACCATAGAATAGATTATAATAACGAAAATCCAGGCACTGCCACAAGTCAGAGAAGACTCATATTTAGCGGTATTTAAAGTACACCATAGAATAGATTCTATAAACGAACATCCAGGCACTGCCACAAGTCAGAGAAGACTCATATTTAGCGGTATTGAAAGTACACCATTGAATACATTATATAAACGAAAATCCAGGCACTGCCACAAGTCAGAGAAGACTCATATTTAGCGGTATTGAAAGTACACCATTGAATACATTATATAAACGAAAATCCAGGCACTGCCACGAGTCAGAGAAGACTCATATTTAGCGGTAAATGTAATGTAAATGTAGTTGAGCTTATATAGCGCACAGCTACCCGCAGTGGGTTTCCCGGCGCTTGCTTAGGGAACCCTTCCTGATATTCCCCTGTGAGATAGCAGGGTATCCACAAGGTGAAAGTCGGGCATCCTGCCGCGAGGGGCCGTTGTGGAGATTAAGCAAGCTATTGCCCAGAGTCGCAGAGTGTGAACCGGTGAGTCGAGGAGGCACCGGGGCGAGAATTATCGAGTCCGTGGAATTTTTAGCCCAAGACCCGCCGAGGCGGGGAATTGAACTCTGGTCCAGGACCGATCTCAGCTTCCGGGTCGGCCGCCTCTAACCCCTGAGCCACACTTCTCCACGGTATTTAAAGTACACCATAGAATAGATTATATAAACGAAAATCCAGGCACTGCCACAAGTCAGAGAAGACTCATATTTAGTGGTATTGAAAGTACACCATTGAATACATTATATAAACGAAAATCCAGGCACTGCCACAAGTCAGGGAAGACTCATATTTAGCGGTATTGAAAGTACACCATAGAATAGATTATATAAACGAAAATCCAGGCACTGCCACAAATCAGAGAAGACTCATATTTAGCGGTATTGAAAGTACACCATTGAATACATTATATAAACGAAAATCCAGGCACTGCCACAAGTCAGAGAAGACTCATATTTAGCGGTATTGAAAGTACACCATTGAATACATTATATAAACGAAAATCCAGGCACTGCCACAAAAGAGAAGACTCATATTTAGCGGAATTGAACGTACACCATTGAATACATTATATAAACGAAAATCCAGGCACTGCCACAAGTCAGAGAAGACTCATATTTAGCGGTATTTAAAGTACACCATAGAATAGATTTAATAAACGAAAAACCAGGCACTGCCACAAGTCAGAGAAGACTCATATTTAGCGGTATTTAAAGTACACCATAGAATAGATTATATAAACGAAAATCCAGGCACTGCCACAAGTCAGAGAAGACTCATATTTAGTGGTATTTAAAGTACACCATAGAATACATTATATAAACGAAAATCCAGGCACTGCCACAAGTCAGAGAAGACTCATATTTAGCGGTATTGAAAGTACACCATAGAATACATTATATAAACGAAAATCCAGGCACTGCCACAAGTCAGAGAAGACTCATATTTAGCGGTATTGAAAGTACACCATAGAATAGATTATATAAACGAAAATCCAGGCACTGCCACAAGTCAGAGAAGACTCATATTTAGCGGTATTTAAAGTACACCATTGAATACATTATATAAACGAAAATCCAGGCACTGCCACAAGTCAGAGAAGACTCATATTTAGCGGTATTTAAAGTACACCATAGATCTTGTTTTTCATCCTAGTGTGGGCTTTTTTCAATGTCCTTTTCGACCTCGATTGGTGATCCGTTGTTACGGGTGGGGTAGTATTCCATGTTTCGATCGCTGGCTCCTCTCCTCTCCTGTCCTTCTTTTTCCTCTCCTTCTCTCTCTTTCTTCTTTCTCTTTCTCTGTTATTATTCCCTTTCTCTTTCTTCTATATTTCGGGTGACTCTGGGCGACAGGCACGCTGTTTAGTCGGGTAGGCCGTAGCCATTACAGTGATGTAGGGTGGGGGGGGGGGTGTTTGTTATTTTAGTTTGTTTTATTCTATGGTCCCTTTTTGCTTTTTTCAGGGGGTGGGCTATGTCCCTTTGTTTTCACTCCTTTGTTTCGTACGTGTCCGCACTTTCTCCTTTAACGGGGCGGGAGGGCTGTACATGTGGCGTCCACGTTATTGGTTTGCTGACATTTGTCCTTGATTTATGAACCTTTGCTGGGCGTGGGATGTCTTTGGGCTTCGCCCTCCTAGGGTGATTGTATAGCGTGGGGGGCTGTCTCCCTCCCGCCCCCCCCCCTCTTTTTCTGTATATGTTGCGTGACGCCCGGTAGATGTGGTTGCTGCCTCCTCTATAAAATGTAAAATGAAACCTTTCTTATCCTGGCGCTGACTGTTTAACGTCTTTATTTCACGTCTATCCGGTATTCATTTTGTTGTACACATTGATGTTGCCCTTTTTTTTGACTCTCCTGCTTTTGCGGCCGGCCCCTGTGGTTGTAGGCCTGCGCATGTACTTCTACGTGTCTTTCAATAAAGGTTTTGAAAAAAAAGAAAAAAATAAATAAATAAAGTACACCATAGAATAGATTATATAAACGAAAATCCAGGCACTGCCACAAGTCAGAGAAGACTCATATTTAGCGGTATTTAAAGTACACCATTGAATACATTATATAAACGAAAATCCAGGCACTGCCACAAGTCAGAGAAGACTCATATTTAGCGGTATTTAAAGTACACCATAGAATAGATTTAATAAACGAAAAACCAGGCACTGCCACAAGTCAGAGAAGACTCATATTTAGCGGTATTTAAAGTACACCATAGAATAGATTATATAAACGAAAATCCAGGCACTGCCACAAGTCAGAGAAGACTCATATTTAGCGGTATTTAAAGTACACCATAGAATACATTATATAAACGAAAATCCAGGCACTGCCACAAGTCAGAGAAGACTCATATTTAGCGGTATTTAAAGTACACCATAGAATAGATTATATAAACGAAAATCCAGGCACTGCCACAAGTCAGAGAAGACTCATATTTAGCGGTATTTAAAGTACACCATAGAATAGATTATATAAACGAAAATCCAGGCACTGCCACAAGTCAGAGAAGACTCATATTTAGCGGTATTGTAAGTACACCATTGAATACATTATATAAACGAAAATCCAGGCACTGCCACAAGTCAGAGAAGACTCATATTTAGCGGTATTTAAAGTACACCATAGAATACATTATATAAACGAAAATCCAGGCACTGCCACAAGTCAGAGAAGACTCATATTTAGCGGTATTTAAAGTACACCATAGAATAGATTTAATAAACGAAAATCCAGGCACTGCCACAAGTCAGAGAAGACTCATATTTAGCGGTATTTAAAGTACACCATAGAATAGATTTAATAAACGAAAAACCAGGCACTGCCACAAGTCAGAGAAGACTCATATTTAGCGGTATTTAAAGTACACCATAGAATAGATTATATAAACGAAAATCCAGGCACTGCCACAAGTCAGAGAAGACTCATTTAGCGGTATTTAAAGTACACCATAGAATACATTATATAAACGAAAATCCAGGCACTGCCACAAGTCAGAGAAGACTCATATTTAGCGGTATTTAAAGTACACCATAGAATAGATTATATAAACGAAAATCCAGGCAGGCACTGCCACAAGTCAGAGAAGACTCATATTTAGCGGTATTTAAAGTACACCATAGAATAGATTATATAAACGAAAATCCAGGCACTGCCACAAGTCAGAGAAGACTCATATTTAGCGGTATTTAAAGTACACCATTGAATACATTATATAAACGAAAATCCAGGCACTGCCACAAGTCAGAAGACTCATATTTAGCGGTATTTAAAGTACACCATAGAATAGATTTAATAAACGAAAAACCAGGCACTGCCACAAGTCAGAGAAGACTCATATTTAGCGGTATTTAAAGTACACCATAGAATAGATTATATAAACGAAAATCCAGGCACTGCCACAAGTCAGAGAAGACTCATATTTAGCGGTATTTAAAGTACACCATAGAATACATTATATAAATGAAAATCCAGGCACTGCCACAAGTCAGAGAAGACTCATATTTAGCGGTATTTAAAGTACACCATAGAATAGATTATATAAACGAAAATCCAGGCACTGCCACAAGTCAGAGAAGACTCATATTTAGCGTTATTTAAAGTACACCATAGAATACATTATATAAACGAAAATCAAGGCACTGCAACCAGTCAGAAAAGACTCATATTTGATCAAATTATTACGCTCACTTTAAGACTCTTCATTTTGCACACGGGTGCTACTACTTTCAAGTTAAAGAAAGTATGTGAGGAAACCTCTATATCCGGCATGAGTAAGCATTACACATCGGAGAATTTGGGCGTAAAAACACATCTCTGAAAAAAACGTCTAAGTTATATGCCAAGCTAACCACACTACAACATTACTAAACATGTATCCAGCCCACTGGCAAAAGTGTTTTGAAGATGAAGAGGTCTTTATATGCAAGTAATTTAATATTTTTCGCCCGCACAAAAACATCATGAGTGACAGAAACAGTGTAGACAGCAAAACAAGTAGACTTTGTTTGCAGGACACAGATGAGAAGCAATAAACAAACCATCTTTTCTAGTGGAGTGGTCATAGGGAGTGGGCAAACTGCACAAGGCTTACCTGCTTCTCACTTAGAGCTGTGATCTTAGCTTGAAGCTCATGGAGCTGCTTCTTCAAATCGGCATTCTGAGCCCCAAATAAAAAAAATACAGGAAGAGAGAAGACAAACGTTAAATTGTGTTAATATAAAGTACCAAAGGTTCAACAAGCACTTGTATCCAGACACATAAAGAACCTTGTGGTGCTCTGTAGGTAAGTCTGTAAACCCACACACACACCACCACCCAGACAAGGCCAAGTGATCACACTACACAAGGGCACAGTTACACCGGGATTATAAGGAACAACCCAGAGACTAGTGACACCAAACCACTCCCAAGACACACAAACCCATGCTAGCCCTTAAGCCGCATCCAGTCATGCATCAGAGCATGCCGGGGTACAGATATGTTACGCAATCCTAAGTCGCAGCCAAGCAAGGTCATCCTAGGACACAAGCATACCAAAATGAGAAGCATCTGATGGACAATAGACTTGACCTGTTGAGTTGTCTTTCCGGTGACATAAATTAAAGTCATGACATTTCTGGTGTATAAAATAGTCTTCCTGCAGACTACTCGCTTGTGAATCACCCTGCCAAGCTTTAGACTTGTTTGGAAAGTTTGCGCAGCACTAGCAGGCGACACCAGGCAGAGCCTGCCGTGAGACTCTGGGCAGGATACACTTGTGCCCATCAGTGTGTTGGTGTCAGATCCTGATATATGTCATTGGCCCACACAGGCATGTAAGGGAATAGGAGAGCAGCGGCATATGCAGCGCATAATACGTTAGCATAGCTTGTGATCCTAATAGTCAAAGGAACAAGGGCAGGAGGTAAGGAACCCTAGGTGGGATTATATCCAGTGGAAGGAAAGTGCCCTTTGTGCATCTGATAATGGTGTATAGATTTGCACGCTCCAGATACCCCTGCGATCTGTTGTGGAATCCGGACGTTTGCAACTTGTTTTTGTTGGAACAAGTTAGTCACAGACCTGCTGTGAATCCTCCCACACTCCACAATGCAAGAGCACACCGGCTCCACCTCAGATTCTTTTCCGTTCAGCGGGTGAGCATTATATGCAGTCAAGTATCAAGTATTGTGTGTACTGTGTTATTGTGAAGGGTCAAAGTAACAGGAAAGGTAATTAGACTTCTGTAATTGCTGGCTGTTTACAGGGATGAGGGCTGGCGCAAGTGAACCTACAGTACTAGACGATACAGACGCTTACAGTGTACGTAATATTCCCGTTCGTAGCATGTATTGCAGTGATACACATTGTAAAGAAATTTCCCCACAAGCAGTTTTTAGAGGGCAGATGATGCAGAGGTTTTGAACAAAGTTCTTAACACTGTTTGACCAACCATCACCTGCTAGCGGACTAGAATACTCACACAGAAGTGTTTAGTGAAGCTGTAGTGATAACCAGACGGCAGCTTTACAGCTGTTGGATAGAGGGATGTTGCCTAAAAAAACTATGATGGTCCCTTTTCGACATGTGGAATTTCCCCTGGAGGGCAAGGCGGTGGAATGTCCCCGGGAGGGCAAGGCGGTGGAATGTCCCCGGGAGGGCAAGGCGGTGGAATTTCCCCTGGAGGGCAAGGCAGTGGAATGTCCCCGGGAGGGCAAGGCGGTGGAATGTCCCCGGGAGGGCAAGGCGGTGGAATTTCCCCTGGAGGGCAAGGCGGTGGAATGTCCCCTGGAGGGCAAGGGGGTGCTATGTCCCCTGGAGGGCAAGGAGAGTGCATGCACTTTGGATGCTTTATTTAGAGATTGGGTGTCCATTTATGGTATAGCAAAGGTGTAGGAAAGTAGGATCTGCTTCTAAGGTCACCCCTACTTTTCGACTGGTCCTAAGCTGTATTTGACCAGTCTGACTGGGATCCTGCTAATCAGGAGCCCAGTCAATCTGCTTTCTCCCTCAAGTGTTGCGTTCAGTACTTGGGCACATCCCAGATTGGATACTGGGGTACCCTTTTAAGTCCCTAGTATATGGTGCTAAGGTACCCAGGGCATAGATATCCCAGAGGTCTCCCATGGGCTGAAGGATGCATTATGCCACCAATGAGAGACCATTCAAAATGGAACTACAGGACTGCCATTGCAGCCTGTGTAAACTGGTGCTAGCAACGCTTACTAAAGATTTAGGTTTCCTATATCTTGGGTCACTGCACTTAAAACCTATAAGTTACCCCTAGAGCAGGCCTTTGCAATCCTGAAGGCAGGGTGCTTGGTTCCAAGTGCAAGGGTGCCCCTGCATGAGCAGGACACTCCCATAAACTACGGAGTCCATTCTCCTGGGTTGTCACTAAAGCAGCCATATACTATATAGAGGGGCACTGCATAATTACGCGATGACCATCACGAAAACGGATGCAACGAAGCCTACCATGTTTGGTATCAAACATGTCGGAATCATACCCCCACACCGTAGATGGTGAGGTAAGTATGGTTCCAAGCACTGGAAGAGCCCTGCATTAGGCTCTCAGTATTCCCGGTACCAGTCTTCTTCACCCAGACAACACAAAATGGTTGCTGCCGACCAGACACTGAGCCAAGCTCGAGCAGGGGAAAGCAGAACAATAGGCTTCCTGTCACAGGGAGGTGTGACCACCTCCCAGATAGGATTTAATCTATTGGGGCAGGGTGAGTGCACTTGCTGTTGGCTCCCGCTCTGGAGCGAAACTGGACAAAGGACATGGGAGTAACCTCCCCTCTGTCCAGACCCTCCCCTGGGAGGATCCACTGAATCATCCCAACCCTTTCCCTAGGGTACTTAAGGGCTTACCTGGGTGTAGATCCCTAGATTCGTCATAGGATAATGGAGTGGAGAAGTGTGGCTCACTGGTTAGAGGCGGCAGACCCGTAAGCAGAGAACTCTCCGGGACCAGGGTTCGATTCCCGACGCGGCAGGGTCGTGAACCAGGGTCAGCGGACTCGATAATTCTCGCCTCGGTGCCTACTCTAGTCAGAGACCACACGCGGCAACTCTGGGCATCAGCTTGCCTCATCTTCACAACGGCCCCCCCAGATCGCCGGGGATGCTTGGTCGCACCTTAGAGATACCCATCTGGGACCATCTCTCAGGGTGAGCCAGGACGGGTTCCCCAGCGGTCGAAGCGTGGAGATACTCCTCCGGGAGTCGATTCCTAGCGCTATATAAACACGCAATTAAATTAAATTAAATTCAGATCAGAGACCACTTCTTCTACTTTCTGGGCACTCTGGACTTCGTTTGGGCTCGACTTCGTTTGGGCTCGACTTCGTTTGGGCTCGACTTCGTTTGGGCTCGACTTCTTCTCCCTTCCAGGCTGCTGCATCATCTGTGCACCATGCAGGAACCTACCAAGGCCTGTGGGCACCAAAAACACCTGAAGGAATCTCCATTGGAGTGAAGGAGCCACTCCCCTGCATTCGCAGGCACAGCAACGAAGTCGACTGGTCTGCTGATCCTGAGCTCCTCCGGACTACGAAAGGTTCTGCAACACAGGTGGTGGTTTTCCACAGCTCCAGAGCCTGCCATGCCCTGCCCTCTCACCAAGTTTGAGGCCAGTATCCTTCATGGGGGTTAAAATAACCAAACCCCTTTGCAGCGCATTGTCTTGCAGTTGCAAAGGCTTGTTGGCTTCCTTCCAAGATCTTCAGGCTCCACTTAGCCCCCACCTTGAGCATCTCCAGTGACCAGAATTTTCAGCCACACCGCATTGTTGTGCATCGTGGCCTGCATCTTTTGGTGAGCTGCTTGAGGTCCTCTCGCGACTCCAGTGCCTCAGGTCACACTTGTGTCTTTTGGGCTCCCCTGATTGCTAGGGCACTGCCCTGATTCTCCTGCTTTTGGTGAGTCCCATAGACCTTGCTGGTACAGACGTTGCTCCTTCCATTCCTGTGTTGGTTGCATTTGCCAAGGCTTGTTGGTCCTCCCGCCAGACACGACCCCTCAGCATTCAACATTTCTCGTGGGACAGCTCGTGTACGGCTCCTGGTCCTCCTCAGCGTCACCTGGTCCTCTCGGCTGCAGAGTCCAGGTCATCGTCACATTGGAGGGCATTTGTCTTCCAAGTCTCCTGGGCACTCCTGACTGACATAGACTCTGTCCCCTCTGCTTGCAGGTACCTGTCATCTAGAATCCACCTTCGGATTCCACCGGACACGGGCTCCTTCGTCAACAGCAGCACTTTCCTGAAGTCCTCCATTGTGTTAGACAGCGGTTTCTGACACCACTTCATACATATGCATCCGGCTTCTCAGGAGTAGGCAACGTGGGTAGTAGGGTATCCACGGGTGGGATGGCTCTCCAATCCTCTGTCTTCCACAGGGTTTCTTCAGGGTCCACTGGGAAGGGTCCTTAATCTTTAAAAATCTTTAAACATCCAACAGCGACTTACAAACAAGAAGTCCTGATCTAAAGCCTCTCTATGTAGCTCCAACCCATGATAATGAGTAGCCCTATTAAGAAGCTTAATGTAGCCTATATTGTCGTCAGGTGGTGATGGCCTGGACGGATACAATTCAGGGTCAGTATCCGTGTGTGGATCAGTATCATAATCCTCCCATGGGTCAACATCTAGTGGCCTATCCTCATCTCCATCCCATCCCCTTCACCCTGTGGGTCAGGTGATAGTGGTGAATTAGAGGGTGTGATGAGTAATTGAGGATTAGTAGGCGAACGATGTGGCACATAAGATGACGAAGGGTTTGTACCCACATTCCTTTTCTTCAGGGGCATGTGGTGCTCATTCGGTTGGCCTAATTTCCTTTTTTTTCAGGAAATTTGGCATGTATGTGTCCTGTACCTGGGTTAATTACCAGTTCTTTTTTTTGTTCGGATCCGAAGGTGGAACATCGGACCGAGGCTCTTTTGTCGGAGTATTTTTATCTTTACTTGCAGGTTTTGGAGTCTAAAGCTTTGGCTACGAACTCTTTGGTACCGAAGATTTAGGCTTCGACAAAAGATGGAATGTGAACCAGGATGTGCTAGGACTTCGGCGCCGAGGATTTGCCGGCACGGGGTCGACTCGAACCCGAGCCAGAAGGATTTTCTTTGTCTTTTGGCGCCGGGCCTGCACTCGGGGCGCTCAAAACTTTTTCTTGGTGCTGACCTTGGCCCGCAGGAAGAGGAAGGCCTGGAGCCTTTTTTGTCTTTTGTTGTTGGGGTAAGGGGGTTTCTGTACAAACGGTAAGCTGAACCTGTGTAACTTGCTCCTCTTATTCCATATCGGAGTCAGCCTTAGTCACACAGATATGTTCCTCTTCCTCTGCTCCTTGAGCATGTGTTTCTTCTCGGTCTGAATCTTCGCCGAAGATGTCCGGTGCTGAGCTGCCTTGGTGTTGCATCTCGTGACGTCGAGCCAGGTGGTCGCGAAGCGTCTTTTTTTATCAAAACTATTGGAACGAGTCATAGTCTTTTTTCGTTGGGTCTCGGCACAAACAGAGATTGCACACTTTGTGCAGGTCAGTGCGCAGAAACTTGGCGCGACACTGGGGACAGAGCATGAATGGTGTCCGTTCCACCAATTGCTAGAAAGCCCGGCACGGGTAGACTCAACGGCCCTCCGCGAGTTTTCCGATCGAAGAGGTTTGATTGGAATAAATATGCAGAGAATGGGAAACGCGATCGAGAAATACCGTCGAGGGTAGTGAATTGTACACCGAGGGGAACCCGAGAGAAGGTATCGAACGGAAGTGCAGCGATTCACGTCCGAAACTGATGGCGGAAAAAACAAGCTACCAATTGAGTCGATGCCCATGCGCACTATCACCGAAAGTAGAAGTCGCCTACCTCGTGACTGGAAAAGACTTCTTTGAAGAAAAACAAAGTGAAAACATCCGGACACAACACTAGATGGCAGGCTTATGCAAAGCATGTTATCTACAGCTCGCATGCCTCGAACATCATATTTTATTGAGCTCAAAACAAAGCCCTGCTGGACGAAGGTAAAAATAAACAAAATAACCCGAGAAAGGGGTGCAGATAGAGGATCAACATTTCTATCTGTACACCATGCCAAAATCTTGCTCCATCTGCATGGATATACTGTCTTAGTAGAGGGACGCTTGGCTACCAAGAAAACCTTGCACACTTTAGGCAGAAGGTCAAAAGCGGTCAACTGTGACCGCTCAATTTCCAGGCATAAATGTGAAGCATCTTCAGGTTCCAGTGCAGAATTTTGCCTAGCTGTGACAGAAGATGCTCCCAAAGAGACAGCCTGATCGGAGACCTGTGGTCATGCTCAAAAGCTCAGGATACAAGACTTTCAGTGCCCAGTGAGGAGCCACAAGAACAACTTGGGCCTAGTCATTCCAGATCTACACGAGAACCCTAGGCAGGAGTGGTAAAGGCGGAAAGGCGCACAAAAGGCTAGAGCTCGACTCAAGACTAAATGTTACTGAGTGAGAGCAGCCTTGGAAACTCTACAATGCAAAACTACTAATATTGAGTGTTCTCGACAGAGGCAAACAGATCTAACCAAGGCTCTCTCCACTCTTGGAAGGGACCTTGCACCACCTCCGGTTTGAGGCGCCATTCTTGACCCGCTAGGCATAGATGGCTCAGTTTGTCTGCTTCGGCTTTCGGAGAGCCCACTGGGTGTTGAACCAATATGGATATGCCTCGGTGTTCCATCAAAGTCCACGACCCTACCTGCCTTATTTTTTGCAATACCACATGGCAGAGGTGGTGTCTGAACTCCTGTACCAGCTAGCGAGACAGTCTTTCAATACCAATCAGTTCGCTCAAAGCTCCAGTAGCTTGATGTGGAGTCCAGAGTCCTCTGATCTCCACCTCTCTCAGATGACCACCCCAGCCCAGGAGTGACGCATCTGTCACTACAGTAAGCTCTGGTTGGGAAAGGGAGAGGGGTCTGCCACAGAGGTTTGTTTGCCCCAACTGCATGCCTTTTGCATTTCCCTAAGAGATCTAGAGCATGTTGGAGAGATTCCCCTGATGCTTCGCCCATGGAAGCTTCAGGTTCCACTGTACAGCCCTCCTATGCCGGCATGTGCTACTAGGCGAGCGTCTGGCACAGAGTTAGGTGTGACTTTGGCACGTTGATAGTGAACACAAGCAAACACATAAGGTTTGCCATAGTCTGGAGGTGGGAGACGACGGCCTGTGGTGAGCCTCCCTTCAAAATCTAATTGTTGAGGTAGGGGAACACTGCAACCCCTGACCTCCGAATGTGAGCTGCGACCACTGCCATCACTTTCGTGAACACCCAAGTGGCGCAAGTAAGGCCAAAAGACGGGGATGTGAAAATATGCGTCCTGCTAGTCCAACAATACCATCCAGTCTCCTGGGCCCAGGGCTGACAGGACTTGCGCAAGCATGAGCATCTTGAATTTCTTCTTTTTCACGAAGAGATCGAGAAGATGCAGTTCTAGAATAGGACGAAAGCCTCTATCCTTCTCCGGCACCAGAAAGTAGCGGGAATAGCAACAACAACCTACTTCTGATGCTGGCACTTTCTCTATTGCTCCCATGGCCAAGAGACCCAATACTTCCTTGCAGAGCAAGGAGAGGTGGTCCTCTGTCAGCTGGTCATAAGTAGACGGCATGGGTGAATGGGATCACAAAGGGGAGGAAGTAGCCCCTTTGGACAAGCTGCAAAATCCAACAGTTGGATGTTATTGACCTTCAATTGAGCAAGCGATAGCGTATCCTGCCCCCCAATGGATCCCCATGATGGTCGGAGGGCGAACTAAAAGGGTTTGAAGGCTGCGGCTGACAGGGGGTGGTGGACTTGCTCAACTTCTAGCTACCTATTCCATGTGGTCCGTGTGAACCGCGCCCTCAGCCACAAAAAGATTGCCTGACTTGTTGGCCATGGTGGCTGGGTGTGTGAAGGCGGAATGCGGATTGAGGTTGACGAGAGGCCATGGAAAAGCCAAGGACCTGGCCATAGCCCTGCTCTCCTTAAAGCACTCCAGCATTGAGTCTGCCTTCTTGGCGAACAAATAGAAGCCATTCAGAAAGAAGCTGAATACCCGGCTCTTTCCCAGGGCATAGTTTAGTGTCTTTTTCTCTGTAAGCGTCATCACACTCTAGGTAAACTGATCTCATGTGCTCTAGCGCCAGGATACCTGTTGGGTCACAGCACGCTCTATAAATTCTGAATACAATACAATCAAAGAGCATGTTTTTTGTTGTTGTTTTTTTTTTAAGAGTTTTATATAGCGCAAACTTGACCCGATGGTATCAGAGTGCTTTACATGAGCACCAGTTTCATTACAGATGGACACATTCATTTTTGTTAGGTACAGGGAGATTAAGTGATTTGCCCAGAATCACAGGATGTTGAGCGTCCCTGCCGAGATTCGATCCCGGTTCCCCAGCTTCAAGATCGACCGCTCTACCCGCAAGGCTACATCCCTCTCAATCCAGGAGCAAAGCTTGGACATTTCCTGAAAAGCCACTGGTTCTCAGCCAGGCAAGGCTCATAAGGGCCACGGACGATAAAATCACTGCCTAGTGAGTCTGTCATGTCCACCCCACACCTTATGGATAACTGGGCTATATCTCTCCTGTCAGCAATTGCTTGAGAGCGTATGTCTCAGGCCTTCTCCGAGATTATGGGTAGCACCTGCGCAACCAAGTCCCAGATTGCATGGGAGTACTGGGCCACGAGGCGTTCACCGACCCCAGTGCCAAACTGACAGAAGAAAACATCCTCTTCCCGAAGGTATAGTCCCTTTTGAATTTCTTATCCGGTAGAGTGGTAGGTAATGCGGTTGACTATGGAGGTGGAGGCCTGAACCACCAAGCTCTCTGAGGTGGGATGCTGGGTGAGTAAACTGGGGTCCGAATCAGGAGGCTAGAACCGGGCCATGGTCCTGTGCACAGAAGCCCATGGGCAGGGCTTGGACCAGGCCTGAGCAGAACGTCAGGAAGGGCTTCAGTAAAAAGGTAATGGCTCAGTGGGAGCAACCGTGGCTGAAGCACCTCTGTCAAGACGTTTGTTTTGACTGCCTCTGGGGTAGCGCAAGGTCCAGGGCCTAAGCCGACCTCCGCACCACCATTGAAAATGAGGCATCCTCTTCTGTAGCCATAGAAGGGGGAAGAGACAAGGCCAGTATCTAGAGAGGTATCCAGTCCACTGGCAACCGCCAGATTCTTAAAACAGTTGTCCTCGGATCCGCAGACTCCTCCCAATCATCACCTAATCCAGGTCTGTCATATGAATTTGGCACTGCTCTGATATGGGAAGTTTGCCCAGAGGTGAAGACGGTCACCGCTCATCCGCAGAGTAAAACTTCGTGAATGATCTCGGAGGCTTCCTCGTGACCGAGAACTGGAGCGTCGCGGAGTCAATCGATGTCGGGTGGCGATGAGCTTGAGGGAGCATTCCCATAGCGCCTTCGGCTGCATGGTGCCTCAGTCCTCCCATGCCTTGTGACTGTGGTCTCGGTCAAGTCACAAGAGAAAAAAAACAAGTGGGGCACATCACCGACATCTGTCGATGTAAGGGGGCCACATGGGGACATGCTTCACATCAGGAGACAAAGTCTCAAAAAATCTTGGTCAAAAGGTAAAAAAAAAGTCAGTCAAAAAGCAACTGGGGAAAGCTATTCTCTGGAACTGTGCTGACCGGCAGTGAAAGAAAAGAGCTGACATCAACGTGCTGGTGTGGCACCTATATAGGCACTGCACACGTCACTTCCGGTGTGAAAGACGCCACCTACTAGTGCGCAGGGGTACTGTTCACCCTAAAATTCCAGATCCAGTAGGACGCCTGGGGAATATCCTATGGTATCTGTGGCTAGAAGTCTCAGATAAAGAGCATCCTGGTAAGGCCTAAATTACTCCAGTTCCAAGTGGGCAGGTGGGCAAGCAGAGCCACATGGTACCACCTGCAGACACGTGAGAGCTATTGCTGGGGAAACATTTTCTGAAGAATGGAAGGATAATTCATAAACTGAGTAAACTGTGAAGATGTAGCCATCAAAATCTATTCCTTGTGTCAGCTGAGTTTTGTTTACTAGTCTGGACACAGCTCCTACATATTGCTTGCAGCATAAGAGGTTATACACAGTAATGATAAAAACATGGTGGGACATTGCCAGTCTTGCTAGGATACATGCCAAGACTCTGGGAGGTGCCAGGCAACCAAGATCATGCAATGGAGTCACATCAGAACAGATCATGACAAGGCACAAGCACAAAAACAGGCTGAGCTAGGGCGCAGGCACACACATTGCTCTAAGGCACAGGCACAAACAGGCCAAACCAAGGCACAGGCACAAACAGATCACACCAAGGTACAGGCACAAACAGACCACTCCAAGGCACAGGCACAAACAGACCACACCAAGGCACAATCAGACCATGCCAAGGCACAAACACACCACGCCAAGGCACAGACACAAACCGACCACGCCAGACCCTGCTCAGAAACAGAATGAGCCTTCAAACAAACAGACCACACCAGGGTGTAGCAACAAACAGACCACACCAAGGCACAATCAGACCATGCCAAGGCACAGACACAAACCGACCACGCCAGACCCTGCTCAGAAACAGAATGAGCCTTCAAACAAACAGACCACACCAGGGTGTAGCAACAAACAGACCACACCAAGGCACAATCAGACCATGCCAAGGCACAGACACAAACCGACCACGCCAGACCCTGCGCAGAAACAGAGTGAGCCTTTTCGGGCATAGGCACAACATACTACAGTAGGACCCAGGCACACCATGCTATGATAGGGCCCAGGCACAAACAGACCATGATAACATAGGCTAAAATGTTTGATGGTGGAAAGCTGCACCCACAACAAACTTTCCATTTCAAATAAAAGCTAACATTGATTTCCAAATACTTCATTCGAAGTGGAAGTAGACAGCACCTACCTGAGGATCCTGCTTCATCTGTGCAACCAGTTTCTAGAAAGAGAAAAATGGAACAATATGAATATGTAATGTCCCTGCCATGAGTCGCAGATGAATCCACAGTTCACAAATGAAGTCATTCAGATGAGAGAGTAGTCAATGTCCTCGTGGCATCACTGCACTGTGACAACCACCAACTCACAGGTCATACGGTTTGATTGCTTGTGCCCCAAGGGTATAGAGGCACCTGTCGCAACAGCGAATGGTACAAAATACAATCGGCATGGCACATGGGCAGTCGGATGAACGCTGAGTGAGCTGGCAGACAGTAATCCAAGTGAGCATGAACCCGCTGGGGGTATGAACGACTGACTGAAGAATAAAAAAAATGCAATGAACCCAGGGCCATTATATGGGGCAAGAGGTCTCTTCATCATCGCGGCTATGATTGTGATAAGAGCTTGTTGCATCTACTCAAAGATGGCATCTCTGACACTTAAAGAATGCATAGATTGGAGCGCGTCAATGGTAGCATAAGGCCAACCCTCGCACAGCAAATGGCACGAGGCTTCCACTGCACATATACAGCTGGAATTATGTTTTGGAGGCTTGGCTTGGCATGACCTACTTCATGACAAGGTCAAGTAAAAGGCCAGTTTTTGAACCCCCAACTTGGAAATATTTTTACTGTTTTTAAAAAGGAAAAACCTTCAAACCCCGCAATCAATCAAGAACTACATGAAATGTTATGGTGGAAGTGTGCGACAGTGTCACGCAAGTAAGAGGGTGATTAGACACACCACAGGCACCATTACCAACCTTGTTTGCTTTAAATATCGCATATGTAATTAAAGACAGACGCAGCACACACCTGGATAGCTCATTCAAATGTGACCCTGACTAAGCCAATACTGGCTTAGGACAAGAACCCCAATGCCCAACACTGACATGCGACCTGAAGAATTCTCTGCATTACTTGATTCGGGAAGCACCACCCAACACCCCTCGGGAGGAGCTACTGGACACAGGAGACATAGCGACAGATGTAGGGGACATAACCAAGCTTTTCCTTTGGGGAAAACAAGACTGATACTCATCAACCATTGGGCAGCTTCTGCTATCAGCAAAAGCGTCCTTCCTCTACTAATAGATGAAAATATTTCCGACTGAACAGAGATCTCACCTTTGCTCCCACACGGAGTAACATTACAAAAAGCACAGAAAAGTCCCCTTGATTCTCCCACGGCAGCCGCAGTTTAGCACCAACACTCCTTGCTCTTCTCATTCCCACATCACCTACATCTTGCGCATGCCTAAATTGAATCCAGCCGGCCATGCAGATTGATTACCTCCATGTTCCTTATTTGAAGCCAACAATATATGGCACCTAAAGAGCCCGCTGGCGATGGTTGCGGCATCCACAGACCTCTAATACCCAAAACATCAGGCCCTGCTCTGCCCTCATGTTATCGTCCACTGCTCTTGGGAGCGCACGAAGCTGTATAGCCCTTGGTCCATTTCACACCTCTCTTGCACCTACATTGGGAATCTAACACTTATTCTGTACATCCCTGAGGTTTACTCAGGACCATAAATTAAACACCTCCAGCAGGAACTGGATCCCTTTTATGAACAGATCCCCACAGCACCAAAACACACACAAACCTAGGCAGACACAGGAACAGTCCAGTAATGGGCTTAGGGCCTGCACAATACATTCTGAGCACAAGGGAGGGATAATATGCTGTCTGGAACATATCCAACCGGTTACTTCTGTTTATAGCGATTCATAGCTGCAAATGAAAGGCGGACAGCCTGGTGTTGTACCAGGAGCTGTATGTTTTTGCCGGCCGATGTGGCCTGGCCCTGCCCATCAGGTTCCCAGGACCTGTACTCTTTCCCAAGACTGTACCTTTGTATCTACAATTGGCACATCCGTAGCCACAGGTAAGTCCCTTGTAAAGGGTACCATGGATACCAAGGGCACTGTGACAAGGGAAAGCCACAAAGGGCTGCAGCACCTACTATACCACCCTTAGATACCCTGTGTGCCGTATGTCCAATCCACTGCCTGTGGCCTAGTTAGGTCACCCCTCTTACAGGGTGCACTCGCCCTAAGGTGAGGATACAGAGGCATGAGCCCTGTATCCCTACAGCACATGTCTTCAAACTGTGGGGTACGTGGATGGGTTCCCAGGGGGTGCAAAGGCCTCTGCAAACACATGTAAATGAAGACACCTGTAACTGCAGCGATGTTTATTTGCTGCATTTCCTGGGGGGTCAGTGGGTGTGCTGCTGGGGGCTCGGCTGGGCAGTTTCTGGAGTCTTGGGACTCCAGCATGCCAGAGTTTTTCACAGGTCTTTAAAGACCATTTGCATACCTTTGGAAACTGGTTACCAAGGCTTAATTGTTTTTCCTTTTATTTTTATTTATTTATTTATTTTATTTTGAAAGTTTTATATAGCGCGAACAAGATCTTTGCAGATATCAGAGCGCTTTACAGACGAAAGGAACAACGTGTGAGTAAATAGCAATTGGGGTGGGGACGGTACATGTGGGAGCATAGTCAGCCAGATACATCAATAATGATACAAGTACAAATAATTGATAGCGTAAACACTCAGGCAGGTCAACAACACGAGTCATACAAAAATGCAAAAAAGATTAGTAAAACTGAATGGTACAACGTCTGTAAATATCATCCCCAGTAATAATTCAAGTGTATTTAGCCATGAGGATAGCTTTTACTTCTTTCTTAAAAAAGCATGGTAGAGGAGATGAGCCTGATTTCAGGGGGGAGTGAGTTCCCAGTACCCCCTGGGCCTCCGACTCTGCCAATTCCGTGGCCCCATAAAGATAAGAAACCTTTTACGCTAAAAGGAAGTCAAACAAGCCCGTCCAAGTGGGCCGTCTCAAAAAGAGAAAAGTCTACGTCACAGAATGCTCTTTCCCAATGGTTGGCCACCGTTTAGCATAAACAGTGACGCCAGCCAATGGGAAAGAGGGGCGGGGCTTAAAGCCTGATACTGAAGCGGACCAAAAAACAAAATCTCGCCATCAAGACTGGGCATGCGCAGCCCACACTGGCGAGACCTAAGAAGGGTCACCAGTAGAAAAAATGCCAGCCATGTAAGTTAAAAGAACCTGCAAAGCCCTTTCTTTGACACTAAATAGGGTCTTAAATAAAAAAGTATGTATTCATTTGTAATTTGACTTTGTCTGTTCCTTTTATTTTCAGTCATGAAACTTTCAGCCAGCCCTAGAACACATTTAAAAGTCTTTATGTTTGCTTTTCGAAGTACGCACAGATAAGTGATGTAAATAGGGCTTTAGGTGACTGTTTATTTTTGTACCGTTAGCAACATCAAAATAATGAGCTGGCAACCCTAATCATAAGACTGGAAGTTTGTTGCAGGATCAGCACATTATTTCCTTCACCCTAGATTCCCCGATTCATTTCATAATAGCAATAGTTTAACTTATATCTGAAGCCCCATTAATAACATGCTGATTAACTTCAAGTGAACTCACTCCTCATTCTCACCCTTCACTTTTACTTTCACGCTCACCCTGCACACTCAGCACATAATTATGTTTTCCCGCATTTGCCACATAATCATCATCTGCTGCATAATTTGCAGACCAAAAAATGAGGCAACCAACAACGTTGATCGCAGTCCATAATGATCAATGTAGATGCCACGGATTTAAACTATGCCCCGTTTTCTTTTTCAATAAAAACAATTTAAAAAATGCAGCAACACAGGTTACCTCACAGTGGTAGGCCCTTTCTAAAGGTTGACTGGTCACCTTTCTGTTGCCTATTGCTATATGTGGGTGTTAATGTGGTTCTTATGAGGGGCAATCAAAGCCAGGACAATGTTAACAAGTGTAAAAATAGCAAAATAGTGCAGTAATGCCATCACAAAATATGCAGCATAATTCGCCTTTCCTTGCTGCAGAATTTAGTCAACCATGCTGCATAATTTGGCCTTCTCCTGCCGCACAATTCCAACGGCCCCGTTTATAGTGCTATGAGGTACCAGCCTGTTGCAGAAAGCACTGTGAATATGTAAGTCATTATTTTAAAACAGTATTTACATACTCTAAGCTAGGCTGCTGCAAAATGATGCAGTGATTGAGATAAAACAAGTACTTACAAAACATACTTTTTAGTAATAAGTAATCAAACTGTATCTAATGCAGACATTTCTGTAAGTGTTTCCACTATTCCAGATCCCGGCTAATAACTCCTTTACATTACATCTTAAAAAGAATAGATCTTTGCCACCATAAAGCTTTAAGCAGATCCATTGGAATTATTCAGCAGAAGAGGACAACATATTTGAAGCAGGTTTGACTAAATTATGCGGCAAGAAAAGTTAAATTATGCGGCACAATGAGCCACATTTTGTAGTACCATGTAGTACCATGACTTCATTATTTTGTCATTTTAACTCACGGTAACGCTGTCAGGGGACATTTTTCACCTCATTAGTACCAGTGTAGCAACCAAATACAGCAATAAGCAACTACAAGAATACCAGTCAATCTTTGCAAAGGGCCTTCCACTGCTCCAGAACACTGTCACGCTTAAAGTAACTTTTGTTCCGTTTGAGCTAGAATCAAGGTATTTTTGTTGAAATCTGCAGATTATGTAGTAAATGTGGTAAACTGATATTTATGTGGAAAACGCTGCTGCTGCAGAAACTCATAATTACATGGTTTCTTTTTTAACTTTTTGCACTACCACCACACACTTCGATTTAAGGCAGAGGCATCTCAAAGTCAGTATTAACCATTCAGGGGCAGTTTTTTGTGAAAGCTGAGTCCATGGAGTGGCAGTAGAAGGCCAGCAGGGTTGCATTCATATGCAGAGCCGTAATCCTCTCGATCCTTGGGGCCTCACAGTAATGGTCTAGGAGACAGAGGAAAGGAGTGAGATTCATAGACATTGTTAAACAGAAGGCTCAGAATAGGAAGCACTGTATGCGGGCTCATTTTTAGGTCTCGGCCTGGCGAAAGAAACACATGCGCTACTCTGCCATGAGAGGCCTTTTGGAATCTATACGATTCCAGCGTGCACGCGGGGAGACAAACGAGACAGAAGATGTTCACGCGGGGATTGGATCCTTTACTAGCGGCGTGATACACTGGGGACTCTTTTTCGCCGCCAGTAAAGGCAGTCCGCGCGTGCACATCTTCTGTCCGTCCCATCCCGAGGGCACGTGCTCACTTTGCAGAGAGGATGACAGCACGTGGGAGAAAACTTAAGCTCCGTGTTTTCCACCCTGCTGGTGTCTGGTCTACTTTGTTTACAGTTGCCCTGGTTTCTCTTTCGGCGTTTCTTCAGTTCAATCCGTGGTTGCGAAGGAACAGCCACTGCAGGCATGTGGAGAGTGTTCTGTTGGCCCTAATGCAAGCAAGAAAACGTGCCACCTAGCTTCTTGATGGGTACTAACAGACGTACTTTATAGGGAAGCAGTGGTCCACCTCCCCCCTCCAAACACCGGCATTGGGCGTATTGCCAGGTACTCCTAACAGTACCTGCCCGTGTGTGCGTGCCAGGGCACATTGCCTCCAGCTTCAGACCACATGCCATTCTCGGTAGGAGCTGCGCGTGTGCGAGCGCAGGCGCCAGTCTCAGAACATTACTAACTGGAACGCCCACAATACAGACCTGTTGTGCATCGCCAGGTATATCTGACAGCTGGAAGCAATATCCTGTGGCGCAAGCCCTGCTCCCAAGAGCTGTCCCCTGTGGCGCACATAAAGCTGCTGCTGATCTTGTTCTGAGGCCCAGAGTTGGATACACCACAGTGAACGCGCTGTACAGTGTTCATGGTGGCTGTGGCCTCTGAGAACAGGCACAACTGCAGTGCGAGGCATGCAAAGACAGAGCTCTTGCAGAGACCAGGTCGTACGTGACGCATTAATAAACTGCACCTGTGGCACAGAGTTGGATATAAAATGTATGCGCTCCTGGTGGCTGTGGGCTCTGGCACACAGATGGTGGTGTCTGTACAGTGGAAAGCGCACGCACAGGGTTCTTCTAGAGACTACGCCCTCTGTTACGTATTAATAAAGTGCACCCACGGACCTTGTCCTGTGGCACAGAGGTGGATATAAACTGCTTGCGCTCCTGGTGGCTGTGCTCTGGCACACAGATGGTGGTGTCTGTCCAGTGGAAAGCGCACGCCTACGGTTCTTCTGGAGACTAGGCTGTGTGTGTGACGCATTAATAAACTGCACCCACGGACCTGTGGCACGGGTGTCGATACACTGCACTGAAGGCGCTGTACTCTTCTCTGGCATGCAGAATTCACTTACAACCACACGGGCGCGCAGTGAAAGCTAGGCACGGCGAATGACGTTCTAGGCGCAGCTGTCATGAGTGCAGCAGGTGCAGTGGCACTGGGGTCCAGGAGTGTGAGGTGGACCTCAGTATCCGAGTAGCACCCAACAAGGAGCCAGGTTCCACATCATGTCCTTGCTTACAATAGAGCCCACAGAAACCTCGCCACACGTCTGCAGTGACTGTTCGTTCGCACCCACTGACTGAACGGAAGCAGCATCGAGAGAGCGCCCCGGGCAGCCTAATATAAATGATTATTATCCCTCATTTCTAGACCAGACACAAACAGAGTGGAGCGCACGGAGCTTAAGTCAGCATTTACTCTGGCTGTGGTTCCTCCCGCATGCTGCTATCAGCGCTGCATGGTGAGCGCGTGCCCTTGAAGCAGGTAGTGACAACTCCACTAAAGGGCTGTGGAGCGGGCACTAGCGCTCCCGACGGATGTGGCTGTGGGCCGCCGCAGCACACTGCACTTAATTTGTGCCGGAGCGAAAAAGTGGTGGCCATCGCCTCTCTGTTTGGCGACCAGGACCTATTCTTCACCACTGATTCGGAGCCAGAACAAAAGAGAACAAGCACTTTCCAAGCCAATATTCTCGCCTATGCAAGAGTTATTGACTATGTCAATGTCTTAGTCATTTTGTACAACAGTGCGGCTGCTGGGCAGCATGTCTGAATGTTTTGTAAAAAATAGTGCTGTGCTGCATTCTATCCCTATGAAACAAGCATTGAACATGCAATAGGTCTCGTCTTTAATTAAGTTAAAGCCAATTGCTTTGCAATACAAAACCATTAGCAAAGAAAATGGCTTTAACTTAAAGGCGAGACCTATTGCATTTTCAATGCTTGATATGTTTACAAATGGCCAGAGACCGCTTTTTCAGAGAGATACCCCAAAGAAGTGGACAATATAAGTGTTTTTGTTTTTTTAAGGGACCTTCATTAGTGAGGCTGGTACTGCTGCCAAGTGTGTAAGTGGCCACTGCTGGTTATCATAAAGGAGGAGATGCAACAGGACTGGGGCCCAGGGATTCATCACAATTATGACTGTCTACCTTTAAAAAAGGGGCATCAGAGCTTATTGTCCTTTCAGGCATTAGGACAGAGGTGAGGATGCATCATGGTGGGGAAGAGGTAAAAGAGGCAGAGGAGATAGCCAGCTACTCAGGACTGCAGTTATCATTAGTGCAGCAGGTATAGTTGCATTGTAGTCAAGGAGAGTGAGGGGCTCATAACACCCCAATTATGGCAAGAAGTTTGTTTGGGATATCTGTTTTTGTTTGATGCATTTGCTGCGAAATCCCTAGGCATCACACTCGACGCCAAGCTCAACATGCAGCAGCACGTCAGCAAAGCCACAAAAGCAGCTAATTTCCAAATTAACACGCTGAGGAAAATTAAACCCTTCCTCCCGGCCAAAGACTTCCAAACTGCTGTACAAGCTTTAGTCATCCCTCAAATAGACTATGGAATTGTGGCCCTCAGCGGTCTCCCGCTATCAACAACAGCACCCTTAAGAGCCTCCCTGAACGCTGCCGCGAGACTCATTACTGGCTCTAGAAAGCATTCGCACATATCCCCAGACCTAAAGTCTCTAAAATGGCTGCCTTTTGAAGCCAGAATACAGCTAAAAATTGCAGTTATGACACACGCGGCCGTGCACCACAAGGCACCTAACTACCTCGCTCAAAAGCTGTCTATATCAGGAGGTTCGAGATCCAATAGGAGTACAAAAAATCTTCTCCTGAAACCTCGTAGATTCCGGAAAGTGAAAACTTACAAGCGCTCCTTCTCAGGGATGGCTCCCCGGATCTGGAATGCGCTCCCTCCTGAAACCAGGCTGATCTCCTCCACTGCACTCTTCAAGAAAGAGGTGAAAACCATCCTTTTGGCCAAGATCTCCTGATCGTTATAGATGTTGGTACAGAGACTCTGCATTGCTTTGTATCACTGCTCACCCTATCCCCTGGCACTATATTCTACTTGTTGGGGGCACTACTACTCTACTCTCTTACTATCGACCAAGATATGATACACGCTGGTTTACTGATCCACCTGTACGCCTCTGTAGTGTGATCAATGACCTGTGCTGTTCCTATATTACTCCCTTACCTGATTGTATATGGATTGGTTTTATGCATGTTTTTATTATCCATGTTATTACCATGTTATTGACTATTATACTGTCTCCCATTATCTCTGTTGACTCCTACTGCCCCTTCCCTGTCTTTGTGAATCGCTCTGATATCTGTAAGGATCCTGTTCGCGCTATATAAAACCTTGAATAAATAAATAAATAAATAAATAAGTCTCATATTTGGTGCAGTTCATAAGCTATAGAAAAAGTATTCCTGAAATAATCTCATAAGCCCCGCTCCCTGCACGTAGCCATGTCCCTCCCGCTCCCCCAATCGCTGCCATAAAGTTTTGGAGGGGGCCCGACCTCAAAACATTTTGCTTAGGGGGGGGGGGGGGCTCAGAGTAAAAAATGTTAAGATCTCTGCCCTACAGTGTCAAAGCCCATTCTTTGACATTGTAAATGTATACAAGTCATAAAGAGTATATGGTCTGGGAGATGGTCATTACGAACTCCACAGCTCCATAACGGCTTTACTAAAAGCTGGGAAGTTTGATATCAAACTTCCCAGCAAATTAAATCCACACTGATGCCAGTGTCGGATTTAATGTAAAATGCGCTCAGAGGGCATCTTGGAGATGAGCCCTGAAAATCGACCAGCACTGGTGTGGTTCCGGAATGGCTGTCAATTTACCACCACCAGACAGGTTTCTGGAACCCTGGGTAGAGAGCCTCTGCTCTCGGGTCCAGAAACTAAGCTCATTCAGTGCAGAGGTGTCATGCCTCCTCCCCCAGGATGGACAGGATCACGAAAGGTGAAGCTTCAAATGGCTGCTACCTTTGAAGCTGTCCCTGTCTTTTGCTGGCCCTAGCAACTGGCTCCCACTGGTTCCGACACCCACTGTGGGCGGGTGAATCGGCGGGAAAACCAAGCTAGGAAGAGAGGTATGCCAACTTTGGTCAATCCCACCTCTCAGGTGGGGGAGGCGAGGTGAAGTACACATCTTCGTCCCCTCCATCTTTAAGATGGCCTGTCCCGTGTTCGACGTGCCTACAGCAAGAACACCTGCGAGTCCATCAGCCAGCAACCCCCAGAGCGGTCCTGCGACCTTCCAAAAGACTGTCTCCCGTGAGCACCGGATTTGCTCAAAGACTCACCTCCAGAATCAGATTCTGGAGAATCTGAGATTCTGCACCACTCTGCAAACAACAGCCTGAGTTAGAATGGCCCTACACCCCAAGAAGGTCTCCCCAGTGATCCTGACCTGGGATCTGGTGATCTAGACCTCCCTCAAGCCTCAGGAGCCTGCAACGTCAACATAAAGGTCCTCCCGACTGTGACCAGAGCTGGTAAGAAAACCTGTCACCGGAAGACACCCCTGCACCCCGCACTCTACACCCCACAGCCTTGGGTTGCCCAACAGACAGTGTCCAAGCATCTCCCCAGATCCAAACCTACCTCTCCAGCCAGTGGTCACCTTCAGGAAGCCTCCCTGCCCAAGCCTGCTGCATCTTTCGAAATCAAAGGACTCCATTAGTTAGCACAGGGTCCCCAACGTACGCATTGCAACCTGCTACCGGCCGCTCCAGTGCCACTGTTGGTGCAGTTCCTGTGCTGGTCGTTGGCCCCTGCAATGCTAATCCTAATCCTTGAATCTTTGCTCCCACACCGGAGTGGCCTGCCTGTCGGCAGTCCCTAACCGAAGGCCCCTTAGCCCCATTGGCTAACATTGGGCCCCTGCACTCTGCACCCGGCCGCATCTGTGCCGCTGGAGGTGCAATTCAAGTGCCCATCTAGACCTTCTGAACCTTGGTCCTAACCCCAAAACTCACCCTCGTAAGTCGTCTACTTACCTTTGAAACCACAAACACTTTTTCCTCCTAGGAACCCATGTAAAAAGATTTTGGGCCTAAAAAATGTGCTGAACTGTAGTGTATGAAGAAAAGAGAATTCTATTGCAAAGTATAAAACGTCATACTTACCTAGTAATAGAGATCCTAAGGTGTGGCATCTAGGCATATCACCCCAGTACTTAAAGTAATCCAAAAGTAATCTGAGTAAATACTGTGTAATTTAACCTGTGTTCAAAGTATCTACAATCTTGTAACAATTGCAGTTTCAACCAACTGCATTTCCTTGAACAGTCTTGCATTTCACCTGTGCCAAGTCCTGCTTGGCTCTAAAATTAAACATAAGTATACTTTTTTTTATACTTTCCTAATTGGTCTGGATTCTGTCTCTGAGTGTGTGTCATCAGCATTGATTGAGTAAATACAATAAATGCTTAACACACCCTCTAGATAAGCCTAACTGCTGGCCCACACTAGGGCAAAGAGAGCTGTTGATACTTACCTAATTTGCCTCTTCTATACCTCTGGGGACTCTCTGGACTCTGTGCACAATATACATTTCTCAGGTATAATAAATATAGAGCCAGCGTCCTAGGCTGTACAACATCAAAATATTTCAAACCGATTACTCCTACCACAGGTAATTCTGCCCAGTCAGAAGTGGCTACTGCAGTCAGCATGGACACAACACTCGATGGCTAAAGCACCAGAGGTTCAGAGACACCCCATGGCAGCAGTAGCATACAAACGGAACACAAGAATTCATGTCCCACCCAGTCCTTGGTGCCTCTCCTAACCCAGTTCGTCGTGCCTATCTTACCCAAATGTGGAAAAGTAAATTTTGCCATGTTCTGTGTCCCTACGCGTCCTCCATCATATGTTGTCTGTGCATGATTAATATGCATATGTATTCCCCATGTTCGATTAATGACGCAATTACAGTTGTATCCACCTCTAGTATGTCAGTTTCCAGTTCTCGTGAATACTACGAATATCAGGCCTATGTAAAGCTACGTTGCCACGTTTCTCAGTGTGCACGTTATTTCATTGTAAAGTCCCCGTTTCTAGGCCTCAAAAGGGCCTGGACACCAGATTCAGCTCCTGTCTCCTGAAGCCTCGCTGAGGAGCGATACAGCCCCCACCTGTATCCTCGACCCTTCACTTACTTCCTGCCTCACAGTGCCCGGCTCAGCCTGGCTCTGCCTACGAGTCTGCCAAGAGTATGTTATGATTCTAGTTATCAGTCCAGCCCTCCTTCTCTGCATTCCTAAGCTACTGAATCGCATCAATAGTTTCCGTCATTGTCTAGCCCTTACGTCTCCATGTTAGAGAAATACTGCATTTAGTGGTCATTTAATATTCTTCATCACGCACTACATGTAGAATAATGCATGCACCATTCTTAGAGTCTGTTAGCCTTTACCCCGATAACTTTTGGATTCTATCAACATGTTCTCTAAACATCAGATACTAGATAGTGCTTAGGTACATGTCGCCCTGACTCTCCAGACTTCAGTCTCTGCTCCTAGCACAGAGTTCGTAGCCCCCAGCTTCTCCTAGTAACACGTCATTGCCAGCTTGCGCGCACCATTAGGTCAGAGGTCCCGGCTCCTTAGGTAGCCCCCTCCATGTTTCCGCCCCATTCATGACATATTCTGTTACGTTTGCATCACATGTCTATGTATACGCCTCTGTTACACCTACTTTCACCCTTATCTTTCGCGACTGCTATTGACCACACCCACTGCTCCGCCTATCGTATGTATTGTAATGCAACTGTTTTAGTATATATGATCGTGTATTGTTATTAAATGTTAGCGCGCTCATCCCAGATCCAGCCCCGGCAGCTGCTGGGCCCTGCCATCCTATTCCTATGCAGGTTGTCCTGTTCCTGTCCTTTATGCTGTAATAAACCTGCAAAACTCCTACTACCTCGAATCTTGACTCTTATTTATTGAGCTATCTGTTATTGCTCTGCCTAGTCAAACCTAGATCCGGTATTATTTATTTATATACCACATAATGGCGCCCGAATAGGGACTTGCCCTTTCCCCCCGCGTCGGTGAAGCCACGCCGACCCCCTGACCCTCTGCAGTCGTGACGGAACTCTTCTGCGCAGCGGCAGATATTTCTGCTTTAAGTATCCCTCAGGCCCACGGAGGAGACGGAGGAGGCGGTCCAGCATCCAGACGAGACGGTGGAGGAACGCGGCGAGTCCCGACCAGAGCCCAAGCCGAGAGTCCAAGGTCCGAGGTATCCGGAGGCCCACCCGTAACAGAAGTCCGAAGTTCGTCCATCCGGCGTCGAAGCAGTCCAGTCCAGTCCGAGGCCTTCCGTTCTTGCTGCCCGGTGAGTACCGTTGCTGGGGTAGTATCTAGACAGGGTCAATCTAATTGACTCTGGTCTGTGGGTTGGTGGTACACAGACCCACAAACGAAGTGTCCACTTCGGTGGATGCGGGTCCCGACGTGTCTCTGTATGAGACCGGTAAGTTTCGTACTGTTTCAGCAGTGCATCTAGTTTCTGTTCTAGTCAGTTCTGTTCTCGAGAAAATTCATGTATTCTGTTTTCCGTATTCCAGGTAGTATTCTGTTCGAACTGTTATTCTGAATGTTATTCATGTATTCTAATGTCGTGGTATGAGTGTGAAGTAATTATCGTGTTTATTGTGTATTGTGTTGTGTCCAGATTATAGTTCAGTCATGCCGCTCTTTTCAAAACTGCGTCAGTTAAAAACCAGAAAAGGTCTGCTAGAAGCAGCAGTTCCTGTTCCGCCTAGGGACAGTCCAGGTCATTTTATGTATCAGAAGCATGGCATAAGCGCCATATTGTATCTAGATTTATGGGTAGAGTATACCAAACAGTTAGAGGAAAAGTATAGATGGCCCGTATCGGGTACATGGGATGCCGAGTGCATCATGAGAGTAGAAGAAGCATTATGGAAAAAGAAAGCCAGACAGTCACAGAAAGATGCCATTGAGTTATGGCGCAAAGAATCTCATAAAAGAACCGAAAAAGAAATCAGAAAGTCTGAATTAAGTAGAGAATCCTTGGAACGAGCCCAAGAAAGGGAATTAATCGAGATTGGTGAACGAGTTAAAACCGAACAGTCAGACAGACAGAGGCATGCTCTTATTAAGGGTATGTATCCTCTTCTTGCCGAGGGCTTGCCAAAAGCGACCCCGGAGGCATCCAGTAATTTCCCGCCACCACTAGTTCCGACTAAGCTACGTCACAAACCGACCGCAGCTGATATTTTCATTTCGTCCTACCTGGACGACACAGTCCCAGAATATGCAAATC
This sequence comes from Lissotriton helveticus, assembly GCF_964261635.1. Lineage (NCBI taxonomy): Eukaryota > Metazoa > Chordata > Amphibia > Caudata > Salamandridae > Lissotriton > Lissotriton helveticus. The sequence goes on from NC_136062.1 coordinate 476,471,846, forward strand.
CTGTTCCTGCTCCGCCAGTCCCTGTAAATCAGGCACTTCCCGCTCCTCCAGACACCGGAGTACCTGTTACGGTACCCCCGGTCCAGCCCGCCATACAAGTCCAGCCTGCATTTCCATTTCCCACTCTGCCAGGACGAAGAGCATCAGTAGACGACTCTAGTTTAGGGGCCGCAGGGGGAGGTCCTCCTCAAACCCCGCCGCCACACAAGCGTTTAACGTTAGCCGAATTACATGCACAAGCGTCACAGCGTACGCCCAGATATCAGTCTGTTGCAGAAATAAGAAAAGCCCTTAATGAATGTGGCTATGATCCAGTCCCAGGAGAGGATAATATGGTTCTATATTCATTACGCGTAAGAAAGGTGACCGAGTATCTAGTCACCCTACCAGATATGAAAGAAGATCTAGACAGAATATATCGTTTCATCCGTACAGGGAATGATCCAGAAAGTATTAGTGACGTCATGTGCCAAAGAAAAGTTGAAGTCCAGCTCATGATATTAAAGTTTCTGATTAATTGTCTAATAAGGGAACAAGATTATCCGACCAAAGATCGAGCCGAAATGAAAGTCCTGACAAGGTGGAGTGATAATATAGCCGAGGGTAAGCATAAGACCATCAGTAGTATAGAGAGTATGTACAAGAAGATTCGTAAAGAAATAATAAGGGTACACGAACAACGCAAAGAAGCACAAGTAAGCGAGAAAGAAAGTAACTCTGATACTGAAGAGGTAGAGGACGAGAATCCCGCCAGAATAGCGTATGTAGGAAAATCTAGATTTCCAGATCGCCATTTGCGCCTAGAACACAAGTCAGTTTTACATCATCCAGCATCAGAACAAGGTTCTCTAGAACAAGTATTTCAAGCTACCGATCACATTCTGAAATCACGAATCGGTTATAGCGAGTTAAGTACTATGCATGAACAAGAACTAGTCCGATCAGCAGTCCGATGGATTACTGATTCTACCACTTTTCCAGACGAAATAGTGGCACAAATGTTTCTGAAAATGCCCCCAGCCGAGCAACGACTGGCGGGTATGTATATGATCCAGCACCTCATTACATTGTATGAGGGTCAACATTCTGATCCAGGTCCGTTACACGATGTCCTGAACGAGTTACTCCAGTATAGATGGAAAGGTTTAGGTACCGATTTGATTAGTGTCATTCTAGAACAGCGCCACAAATACAGAACGTTTCTGAACCCACATTTTGTTCATGCCTCACCCCCAGAAAGTAAACCCTTTTACATAGACAGACAGAATCCGTTACGAGAAGTACATCCAATTAAGACAGACGGTGGTGAAATGCAACGAGTGTTTGTTTACACCCCTATCACAAAGATGGAACTTTTAGAGATGAAAAAATTAATTCCCTGTCATGATAAAGATCCAGCAGGGTTCCACCGAGAATTAAAAGACATGCTCCGTATGGGAGAATACACGTATCCAGACATCATTAAAATGTTAAAAGTCTTGTTGCCCGCAGGGGTATATGAGAAACTCAAAGAAAAAGAATGGGAGGTGGGAGAGAAAAAGATCGATTGGGCAGTTCTAGAAGCCGAAGACAAGGCACGAGTACCAGGTACCGGTCTTGGAGATAAATGTAAAGAATTACCAGAATTATTAATACAAGTTTTGCCTAGGTTATTGACAACTAGAAAAGAAGACTGGGATGCAATTTCAGCCTGTAAACAGAAACAAGACGAAGATATTAGTGATTATTATTCCAGATTTGAGAAATGTTTTACCATAAACAGTGGCCTCAAGACGAGTAGCGAGTCATACCCTCATCTTTTTGTTACTAAATTAGTCGAGAATTCAAGTCCACAAATTAAAAACCGAGTTTTGAAAGTCGAAAGTACCTGGCAAGCTAATACCCCGTCCCAGATGTTACAGATGCTTCAATACCACCAGAATAGAATCAGAGAAGAGCAAGAACATGAGAGAAAACGTATGAAAGACACGAAAATGAAAGTACTAGTTGCACAATCTGTTCCTCAAGACAGTCAGAAAAGGGGTCCGAATCAAGCCAGTCATCCTGCAGCTCCCGTTAAAGGAAACTGCAATTATTGTAAACAGCCAGGTCATTTTATAAACGAGTGTGCAGTTCTGAAACACAACATAGCTACCGGTAAGACTAAAGAAAGACCACGTCCGCCTAGACAAGAACAAGTTACACAGACTCCTCAGTCACAGAATGCACCACAGACAGTTACAGCACCGCAGCCTATCGCTGCAACACAGCATGTTACACAGCAGATGTACCAGTATGCACAGTCTGAGTATCCAGAGTATCAGCCATATTCATGAAACAGCCTAGAGAGGGAGGTAGGTTTGCCTCTCATCGAGATACCTGTAGATCAAGAAGGTCCCTATGTTCATAGTCAAGTATTAGGGAAAGATAGAAAGTTTCTGATTGATACAGGGGCAAGTAGGACCACTATAAGTCACGCCGAAGTTCCAGGGGCTCCGCTCTCAGGCTCAAGAAATGTTTCCCTTGGATTTTCAGGAAAACCTATCGTAAATGAAATTTCAAAGCCAGTTACTCTAGAAGTAGGTCCATTGTCCCGCACTACTGACCCGTTACTTACTAAGTCATGTCCAGAAAATCTATTAGGCATTAAGACACTGAAAGAGTTAGGTGCAGTTATATGCTGCTCCCCAGAGGGAATACGATTGTTCCTACGTGACTTCAAGGGTCACTATGTATTACGAGATTTTGATCCCAGGTTGTCCAATGTTCCGCAGCATCTATGGGCGCAAGGTCCAACTGATGTTGGTTATATGCAAATCACACCCCATCGTGTGACTCTCAAGCCAGGTGTAGTCCTGCCACGAATAAGACAGTACAGATTGCCACCTGAGGCTGTAGCAGCCTTATCCAAAATTATTGACGAGCTCATCGCTCAAGGAGTAGTTGTAGAAACCGACTCCAATGTATGTAATTCTCCGATCATTCCAGTCATGAAACGCACTGATCCGAATGCAACCCCAGTATATCGATTAGTGATTGATCTCCGAGAGCTTAATAAATGTATTATTCCCCAGTACCCAGTTGTCCCAGATATCTCTTCCCTATTGACAGCCATTGATTCAGAAGCTTCATTTTTCACTGTCATAGACCTCAAGAACGCGTTTTTCAGTGTTCCCATTCATCCAGACAGCCAGTTTCTTTTCGGATTTTGTTTAAATGGAAGGAGCTATATGTTCACACGCGCTCCTCAAGGTTTCACAGAAAGTCCTAGTATTTACAGTCAAGCACTCAAGAGACAACTAGACAACATTCACATGCCAACTGACACTGCCCTGCTCCAGTATGTCGATGATCTCCTGATCACAGCCCGTTCTGAACGTGCTTGCGAGCGAACATCCCTTACAGTCTTGTATTTCCTAGCCGAGATGGGACACAAGGTGTCCCCTTCTAAGCTTCAATTCTGTGTCCAGCAAGTGGTCTACTTAGGACACTTACTGTCCAAGAGGGGTAGGCAGTTGACACCAGACCGTATCCAGTTAATAGCGAGTCTTCCTCAGCCCAAGACCCAGAAGGAGGTACGTGCTTTTATCGGCCTTACTTCTTATTGCAGACAATGGATTCCTCAGTATGCATTTCTGGCCAAGCCACTGATACAGTTAACGACACAGGAGACAGCCGTATCGACTGTCCTCACTTGGACATCTGAACATACACTCAGTTTCAATGAGTTAAAGAAAGCCCTATGTCAAGCTCCAGTTCTAGCAACACCGAACTACAGTAAGCCTTTTACACTTTTCGTCACAGAACGCGAAGGTACAGCATTATCTGTTCTCACACAAGATCAAGCAGGACAATACAAGCCCTGTGCTTATTTTTCGAGCACATTAGATCCTGTAGCCCAGGCTCTGCCTGCGTGCCTCAAGTCAGTTGCAGCCACAGCACTAGCTATCAGACAAAGTGATTCCATAGTATTAGGACACTCCCTGACAGTACAAGTTCCACACTCCGTGGAAGTTCTTTTAAACCGAACACAGACTCAGCACTTGACTATTGCACGATTGACAGGTTATGAACTGACACTGTTCCAGCCACACATAGAAATCAGACGCTGCAACGTTTTAAATCCTGCTACATTGTTACCATCAGTTACTTCGAATTCTGCCACCCACGACTGTGTGGAAGTAGTTAACATTATGACCAAGCCAAGACAAGATCTGACAGATATTCCATTACCAGACCCCGACCTGACACTTTATGTGGATGGTTCATGTATGAGAACAAGTACAGGAGAACTAGTCGCCGCGTATGCAGTGACTACCGACACCGACGTTATAGAGACACACCGTATTGACACCCTGTCTGCTCAAGCAGCAGAGCTAGTTGCTCTGACACAAGCCTGCATACACGCCAAGAACCTGAAAGTTAATGTTTACACCGATTCACGTTACGCATTTGGAGTTGTACACGACTTCGGAGTGCTCTGGCAAGAGAGAGGTTTCATGACTTCTCATGGAACCAAGATTCAGCATGGTCTCCTTATTCAGGCTCTGTTAGATGCCATACATTTACCGACATCCATTGCTATCATGAAGTGCAAAGCACATACGAAAGTTACTGACACTATTTCCCAAGGTAATGATCTAGCAGATCGCACAGCCAAGCTTACAGCTCAGACACCAGACATTCCAGTTAATAAGACACCGACATACACTCCAGATCCGACTACATGTATGACAGTTAAAGACCCTACACAAGATGTCATAGATATCCAGTTACATGCTACTCCCGATGAAATCAAGAAATGGTCCGAACAAGGAGGGGTCCAGACAGATCAGGGATGGGTAACAAAGGGTAAAGCCACTTGGTTTCTCCCCGACTCTATGGTTCAAGTCATTAATAATACCGCACATAGTCCAGCACATTTAGGAGAAAAAGCCATGTTAGACAGTATCCAGAACATTTGGTTCAACAAGCATTTACGAGCTGCAGCCAAGCAGAAAGTCCGTACCTGTATGATATGTTGTCAGTTTAATCCAGGTAAAAGTGTCCCGGTGGAACAAGGTGGATTCCAGCCCCCTGACCACCCTTTTGAAGTCCTCCAGATGGATTACATTCAGATGGAGCGATGTCGAGGTTTCAAGTATGTCCTTGTAGTTGTATGCGCTTTGTCCAGGTGGACGGAGGCATATCCAGTCCCCGATTACACAGCCGCGACCACTGCCAAGCAGTTGGTTCGTGAGTTCTTCCCCCGCTATGGACTCCCTAGAGTCGTATATTCTGACAACGGCCAGCCATTCTCATCTGAGTTGATGAAACATGTGTCCCTTTTGTTAGGGTACCAGTGGAAGTTCCATTGTGTACGCCATCCTGAAGCAGCCGGTCTCGTAGAGAGACATAATCAGACCCTGAAAATTCGAATTGCAAAAGTTTGTCAAGAGAAAGGTGTGGACTGGCTCATAGCTCTGCCGGTCGCCCTGTTCTATATGCGCATGGTCGCACATTCCAGATCAGGCCTGTCCCCGTATGAGGTCGTTTTCGGCCGCCCCCCTAACATGTGGGGTACTCCTAGACCCCGAAGTATTACCGATGTTTCAAGTAATATGCTGACAGATTACCTAGCTTCCTTGATGTCTGCCCTCAACTCTTGTCGTTCACAGGTTGCCGCCGCATTTCCAGACAATACCGAGGTGGCACCGCATGAAATCGTTCCCGGATCCATGGTCCTAGTGCGAAATTTCGATCGCTCAAGTCCGCTGGAGCCTCGCTGGAAGGAGCCCCGACAGGTCCTCCTGGCCACCCGTACAGCCGTGAAGTTGGAGGGACGCAAAGGCTGGGTGCATCTTTCGCATATTAAAAAATTTTATGGATTGAAGCCAGTCTCAAAGAACATTTCCCAGGATTCAAAGGACTGCCAAAGTACTATTCTTAAGGACTGTCCCGCAAAAGACAATGATACTGCACCCTCCCTGTTAGAGACAACTCCGCAACAGGAGTATAAGCTTAAGTTAAGGTCTAGTAAAATAAGTCAGCCAGTTTGATTGTCTAAGTCCTCCCCTAGGTGAAACGGTTAGACCGGTTTCTGACATGTATAAAATAGACCCCCATAGTGAGAGAGTTAGTCAAAACTCAATCCGATGTATCGTTTTTTTATGTTTCATATTATTTCTCAGTATTATGACTTCCTGCACCAGTTATGCATTTTACCTGTATTTTCCAGTTCCTCATGTAAATAAGTCTTCTAATGTTACAGTAGAGCACACGTTTAGTGATCTGCCTCCTCATGAACTCTCTTACCGCCTCGCTATGCGTAACAATTCCTTTATCCGCATGTTACATTATTCACACCAGACCAGCAATGCCACAAATTGTTGGGTGTGTGGTCGACTCCCCCCTTTCCAGACCCCGAAGGGAGTTCTGCCACTTTTTCCTTATCCATTTTCACATAATGGTTCGTGTGGAGCATGGTCCACGTTAACGTCATCTTCAACAGATATGTCTTTTCTTAACAGTACATGTTTTCCAGACAAGCAAGGTCTTCCCCACAGAACAGGGTTAGATCTAGAAAACGAAGTTTACAATTTAGGTAATTATTCTTCGAATTTCATGGTCCTGAATTTTCAGTCTGATTCCACTCCAGACTTACCTGCTATTTCAGTACTACCAGTCAAAGGCGAATTATGTGTTAGAAATAATGGTTCCGTACATGTAGGACATAGCGATTGTACTACTATTGTCAAATATAGTGACAGTGGGAAATCTATTTTCAAAGCTTCACGCCATTCTTATTTTATTTGTGGTCAGACCGCATATGTTCGTCTGCCCCTCGATTGGGAGGGAACCTGTTACATTGCCTTCCTACTGCCACCTGTTTTCCTAGCCCCATCTGATTATCATAGAAACACACATCTAGTACACATTAGACATAGAAGGGAGTCCCCCATTGTCGATTATACTGAAACTGCTCTAGAACAGTATACAGATTTCAATAGAGGTTTCTTCTTCTTTATAGGACCTATCCAGAATAGTAAGCTAATTCGTAGGTTAACCAGAACCCTTGAAGTAGTAGTCAATGAGACTGCCTCTGCTCTAGGTAACTTAACTGAAGAGCAATCTGCTATGAGATTTGTCGTTTTACAGAATCGTCTCGTCCTTGACGTCATATTGGCCGATAGGGGCGGGGCCTGTAGAGTCATCGGATCTAGTTGCTGCATTTTCATTCCAAATAACGCGCCGTCTGTTTATTCAGCTATAACCAGACTCCATAAAATTGCCCATCTGTTACACCAAGATCCAGGCACCTGGACATGGTCCGGTTGGTTCTGGAATATAATTTCCGCTTGGGGATGGAAAGTCTTGTCCTTTCTAGGTATTGCAGTAGCGATCATATTCAGCTGCTGCCTCTGTATACAATGTGGCCCTGCGATTTGCGGCATTTGTGCTACCTCTTGTATTCCTAGTCCCAAGCCCCGTTCTAAATCCCGTTCCAAGAAAATTCGAGACGAACAAATGATACTGTATGAAATGATAGATGGTATCATGAATATTGATGTTTCCTGATGGAAACGTAGTGACAAGGAGGGAATGTGGAAAAGTAAATTTTGCCATGTTCTGTGTCCCTACGCGTCCTCCATCATATGTTGTCTGTGCATGATTAATATGCATATGTATTCCCCATGTTCGATTAATGACGCAATTACAGTTGTATCCACCTCTAGTATGTCAGTTTCCAGTTCTCGTGAATACTACGAATATCAGGCCTATGTAAAGCTACGTTGCCACGTTTCTCAGTGTGCACGTTATTTCATTGTAAAGTCCCCGTTTCTAGGCCTCAAAAGGGCCTGGACACCAGATTCAGCTCCTGTCTCCTGAAGCCTCGCTGAGGAGCGATACAGCCCCCACCTGTATCCTCGACCCTTCACTTACTTCCTGCCTCACAGTGCCCGGCTCAGCCTGGCTCTGCCTACGAGTCTGAATGGCATCAATAGTTTCCGTCATTGTCTAGCCCTTACGTCTCCATGTTAGAGAAATACTGCATTTAGTGGCCATTTAATATTCTTCATCACGCACTACATGTAGAATAATGCATGCACCATTCTTAGAGTCTGTTAGCCTTTACCCCGATAACTTTTGGATTCTATCAACATGTTCTCTAAACATCAGATACTAGATAGTGCTTAGGTACATGTCGCCCTGACTTTCCAGACTTCAGTCTCTGCTCCTAGCACAGAGTTCGTAGCCCCCAGCTTCTCCTAGTAACACGTCATTGCCAGCTTGCGCGCACCATTAGGTCAGAGGTCCCGGCTCCTTAGGTAGCCCCCTCCATGTTTCCGCCCCATTCATGACATATTCTGTTACGTTTGCATCACATGTCTATGTATACGCCTCTGTTACACCTACTTTCACCCTTATCTTTCGCGACTGCTATTGACCACACCCACTGCTCCGCCTATCGTATGTATTGTAATGCAACTGTTTTAGTATATATGATCGTGTATTGTTATTAAATGTTAGCGCGCTCATCCCAGATCCAGCCCCGGCAGCTGCTGGGCCCTGCCATCCTATTCCTATGCAGGTTGTCCTGTTCCTGTCCTTTATGCTGTAATAAACCTGCAAAACTCCTACTACCTCGAATCTTGACTCTTATTTATTGAGCTATCTGTTATTGCTCTGCCTAGTCAAACCTAGATCCGGTATTATTTATTTATATACCACACAAGCGCAGACTCCACCTTTCACATCACTCTTCCTTAAACCACCATTCTTTGCTTCTCTCCTGCTCTCCACTGCCCAAGATATCCACAGCCACGCAATCGCAGCATTCGCTGCAGCAGCCTCACCTGGTGAACCTGGATCTCCACTTTAAGGGCCTCCTGGAGAGTCTGTAACTCCATCCTCTTCCTCCTCCAGGGATCCTCTCACAAACTCCTTTTCTCCCACACAGCTTGTCTGCCCACTGGTCCTTCCTGACCGGGCCCGTCTCGCCCCTAATCTACTCCTACAAAAAACAAAGACACAGACTGTATCAAGAGAAAAACTACAGCAAAGAAAAATAGTGAGCAAAATTGTGAGATGTTACTTCAAACAAAGACTCAATGTGATGTCCTTGACGGATTATGGCTGCTTTGGTGGAGCTACTTCATCATGAGATTGCGGGACATGGGATAAGGTACAGGAGCTGGGGCTTGGCTCTGGGAGCAGGCTCTTCTCTTTCAATGGATCTAGCAAGATGCGGAGCAGGGCTTGTGGCGTAGACCTAGGTCTGTTGCAGGCTCTTCTAGGTAAATGGCTCAGCTCGATACGGAGCAGGGCTCGTGGTGGAGACCTGGGTCTGTTGCAGGCTCTTCTAGGTAAATGGCTCTAGCACGATGCAGAGCAGTGCTCATGGCGGAGACCTGGGTCTGTTGCCGGCTCTTCTAGGTAAATGGGTCTAGCACGATGCAGAGCAGGGCTCGTGGCGGAGACCTGGGTCTGTTGCAGGCTCTTCTAGGTAAATGGCTCTAGCACGATGCGGAGGAGGGCTCGTGGCGGAGACCTGGGTCTGTTGCCGGCTCTTCTAGGTAAATGGTTCTAGCACGATGCAGAGCAGGGCTCGTGGCGGAGACCTGGGTCTGTTGCCGGCTCTTCTAGGTAAATGGCTCTCGCACGATGCAGAGCAGGGCTCGTGGCGGAGACCTGGGTCTGTTGCAGGCTCTTCTAGGTAAATGGCTCTAGCTCGATACGGAGCAGGGCTCGTGGCGGAGACCTGGGTCTGTTGCAGGCTCTTCTAGGTAAATGGCTCAGCACGATGCAGGGTAGGGCTCGTGGCGAAACCTGGGTCTGCTACCGGCTCTTCTAAGTAAATGGCTCAGCACGATACGGAGCAGGGCTCGTGGTGGAGACCTGGGTCTGTTGCAGGCTCTTCTAGGTAAATGGTTCTCGCACGATGCGGAGCAGGGCTCGTGACGGGGACCTGGGTCTGTTGCAGGCTCTTCTAGGTAAATGGCTCTAGCACGATGCGGAGCAGGGCTCGTGGCGGAGACCTGGGTCTGTTGCAGGCTCTTCTAGGTCAATGGCTCTAGCACGATGCAGAGCAGGGCTCGTGGTGGAGACCTGGGTCTGTTGCAGGCTCTTCTAGGTAAAAGGCTCAGCACGATGCAGAGTAGGGCTCGTGGTGGAGACCTGGGTCTGTTGCAGTCTCTTCTAGGTAAAAGGCTCTAGCACGATGCGGAGGAGGGCTCGTGGCGGAGACCTGGGTCTGTTGCCGGCTCTTCTAGGTAAATGGCTCAGCACGATGCAGAGCAGGGCTCGTGGCGGAGAGCTGGGTCTGTTGCCGGCTCTTCTAGGTAAATGGCTCAGCACGATGCAGAGTAGGGCTCGTGGTGGAGACCTGGGTCTGTTGCAGGCTCTTCTAGGTAAAAGGCTCTAGCACGATGCGGAGGAGGGCTCGTGGGGGAGACCTGGGTCTGTTGCCGGCTCTTCTAGGTAAATGGCTCAGCACGATGCAGAGCAGGGCTCGTGGCGGAGAGCTGGGTCTGTTGCCGGCTCTTCTAGGTCAATGGTTCAGCACGATGCAGAGTAGGGTTCGTGACGGAGACCTGGGCCTGTTGCAGGCTCTTCTAGGTAAATGGCTCTAGCACGATGCGGCGCAGAGCTCGTGGCGGAGACCTGGGCCTGTTGCCGGCTCTTCTAGGTCAATGGCTCTAGCACGATGTAGCGCAGAGCTCGTGGCGGAGACCTGGGCCTGTTGCAGGCTCTTCTAGGTCAATGGCTCTAGCACGATGTGGCGCAGAGCTCGTGGCGGAGACCTGGGCCTGTTGCAGGCTCTTCTAGGTAAATGGCTCAGCACGATGCAGGGTAGGGCTCGTGGCGGAAACCTGGGTCTGCTACCGGCTCTAAGTAAATGGCTCTTTCACGATGCGGAGCAGGGCTCGTGGCGGAGACCTGGGTCTGTAAAAGCTCTTCTAAGTAAATTGCTCTCGCACGATGCGGAGCAGGGCTCGTGACGGGGACCTGGGTCTGTTGCAGGCTCTTCTAGGTAAATGGCTCAGCACGATGCAGAGTAGGGCTCGTGGTGGAGACCTGGGTCTGTTGCAGGCTCTTCTAGGTAAATGGCTCTAGCACGATGCGGAGCAGGGCTCGTGGCGGAGACCTGGGTCTGTTGCAGGCTCTTCTAGGTAAATGGCTCAGCACGATGCAGGGTAGGGCTCGTGGCGGAAACCTGGGACTGCTACCGGCTCTTCTAAGTAAATGGCTCTAGCACGATGAGGAGCAGGGCTCATGGCAGAGACCTGGGTCTGTTGCAGGCTCTTCTAGGTAAATGGCTCAGCACGATGCAGAGCAGGGCTCGTGGCACAGAGCTGGGTCTGTTGCAGGCTCTTCTAGGTAAATGGCTCTAGCACGATGCAGAGTAGGGCTCGTGGCATGGACCTGGGTCTGATGCCGGCTCTTCTATGTAAACGGCTCTCGCACGATGCAGAGCAGGGCTCGTGGCGGAGAGCTGGGACTGTTGCAGGCTCTTCTAGGTAAATGGCTCTAGCACGATGCAGAGTAGGGCTCGTGGCATGGACCTGGGTCTGATGCCGGCTCTTCTATGTAAACGGCTCTCGCACGATGCAGAGCAGGGCTCGTGGCGGAGAGCTGGGACTGTTGCAGGCTCTTCTAGGTAAATGGCTCTAGCACGATGCAGAGTAGGGCTCGTGGCATGGACCTGGGTCTGATGCCGGCTCTTCTATGTAAACGGCTCTCGCACGATGCAGAGCAGGGCTCGTGGCGGAGAGCTGGGACTGTTGCAGGCTCTTCTAGGTAAATGGCTCTCGCACGATGCAGAGCAGGGCTCGTGGCGGAGAGCTGGGACTGTTGCAGGCTCTTCTAGGTAAATGGCTCTAGCACGATGCAGAGCAGTGCTCATGGCGGAGACCTGGGTCTGTTGCAGGCTCTTCTAGGTAAATGGCTCTAGCACGATGCAGAGCAGGGCTCGTGGTGGGGAGCTGGGACTGTTGCAGGCTCTTCTAGGTAAATGGCTCTAGCACGATGCAGAGCAGGGGTCATGGAGACCTGGGTCTGTTGCCGGCTCTTCTAGGTAAATGGCTCTAGCACGATGCGGAGCAGGGCTCGTGGTGGAGAGCTGGGTCTGTTGCCGGCTCTTCTAGGTAAATGGCTCAGCACGATGCAGAGCAGGGGTCATGGAGACCTGGGTTTGTTTCCGGCTCTTCTAGGTAAATGGCTCTAGCACGATGCGGAGCAGGGCTCGTGGTGGAGAGCTGGGTCTGTTGCAGGCTCTTCTAGGTAAATGGCTCAGCACGATGCAGAGCAGGGCTCGTGGCATAGAGCTGGGTCTGTTGCAGGCTCTTCTAGGTAAATGGCTCTCGCACGATACGGAGCAGGGCTCGTGGCGGAGACCTGGGTCTGTTGCCGGCTCTTCTAGGTCAATGGCTCCAGCACGATGCGGAGCAGGGCTCGTGGTGGAGACCTGGGTCTGTTGCAGGCTCTTCTAGGTCAATGGCTCTAGCACGATGCGGAGGAGGGCTCGTGGTGGAGACCTGGGTCTGTTGCAGGCTCTTCTAGGTAAATGGCTCAGCACGATGCAGAGCAGGGCTCGTGGTGGAGACCTGGGTCTGTTGCAGGCTCTTCTAGGTAAATGGTTCAGCACGATGCGGAGCAGGGCTCGTGGTGGAGACCTGGGTCTGTTGCAGGCTCTTCTAGGTAAATGGCTCAGCACGATGCAGGGTAGGACTCGTGACGGAGACCTGGGTCTGTTGCCGGCTCTTCTAGGTAAAAGGCTCTCGCACGATCTGGAGCAGGGCTCTTGGCGGAGACCTGGGCCTGTTGCCGGCTCTTCTAAGTAAACGGCTCAGCACGATGGGGAGCAGGGCTCGTGGTGGAGACCTGGGCCTGTTGCCGGCTCTTCTAGGTCAAAGACTCTAGCACGATGCGGAGCAGGGCTCGTGACGCAGACCTGGGCCTGTTGCAGGGTGCAGCCTGTGGACACGAGTGGAGTGGGCTTGAGTTGTCGGGTTGGGGGACAGTCAGAAAGGGGGTGTATGTCACCTTTGGAGTAATAGGACTATATTAATTGACAAGATGAGTTGGGACTCAGGGCTGAATGCTTGTTGGAAATTGGGGTATATAGTGTGGGGAGGTCTTCCGAGTGAAAAGAGACTGTGCAAACTTGTTGCCTGCAATATGTGCGCACTTTGTAATGGATTCATTTAGTTTCAGGAAAATAATATGCAACGAGATGCTGAACTTTAGGTCCCCTCTCCCTTTTAACATTAGTGGAAACAAAATATGGGGTCTCAACCAGCTGGACACAGAGCCTACAGATGAATCCCACTCTCTCTAAGAAAACTTTGAAAGAAAACGCAAAGCAAAGTTTAAGACAGAGATGCAAGGAAACAAAAAAAAAACTACTAGCAGACAAATTATAAAGACAAGGGCAGAAAAATGCAAAATTTCCTGTGCGCGAACGCGGTTTGTGTGCTCGGGGCAAAATATCTCAAACACGCATTTTGAAAGCGTGAACAAGCAAAAAATCCGCGAAGCCACGGAATTTTTGCCAATTCCGCGTTCTCCGCGGAACACAAAATAACCTAAATTCCACGAGCGGAACGGAATTTACCGCCCCGGCCTAGTCAAGTTGAGCAGTTTTCTTTTTTAAATGGACAATATATGATTGGAGCACGGCATCAGCACAGTGATACGCATGGAGCACGCACTGCAGAGCCCACCTGCTTCTAGGGGTGTAAGCCAACAGCCTCCCAGGGGTCCAGCTTGGTTTGTGGGGGAGACCCCTGGGAGGTACGGAGGGTGCCAAAGATGGACCAGGGCCTGCCAGGGTTGTGCCTGAAGAGCAGGAGGACCAGAGAGCTAGGAGAAGGCTGTTTTAGGGCAATGCAGTCCAGAAGCAGAGTGACACCACTGCTGTTTCTGCCATCTTTGAACTTGTTTCTAGGTTTTGTGTTGTTAACAGGTGACCTTTTGTGAAGCGGAGTTACTGTGGTAGGATGTTTTTTACTTATTCTGGAGGTATTTGAGAGTAGAGCATTGCATGAGTTGGTCGGCCAGGCATAGTCATTTGAAACATTAGTGCACCGGGGACCAGAGGAAGTTTTTTTAAGTTGTGTTGTTAAAGATGGTCACTGTTAGCATGACAAGGCAGCCAGTGGATTTTTTTTATTTGTGGTGCCACAGATTTTCACTTTGTTAGACTGATTAGGCAGCCGGTGGACGTCTTTGTAGGTGTACTGCCACAGACTGTCACTTTGTTAGCGTACGAGGCAGCCAGCGGATGGTTTTTTATTTTTAATTGTGGTGCCACAGATCTTCACTTTGTTAGCATGATAAGGCAGCCAGCTGATATTTTTTTTAGTTGTGCTGCCACAGAATGTCACTTTGTGATGTCTTTTTAGTTGTGCTGCCACAGATTGTCACATTGTGAGCGCGACAAAGCAGCCAGCGGATATTTTTTTAGATGTGGTGCCAGAGATTGTCACTTTGGTAGCGTAAAACGCAGCCAGCCGAAGTTTTTTTTAGTTGTGGTGCCACAGATTTTCACTTTGTTAGACTGATGAGGCAGCCATTGAATGTCTTTATAGGTGTACTGCCACAGACTGTCACTTTGTGAGAGTGACGAGGCAGCCAGTGGAAATTTTTTTTTAGCAGACACCTCATACTCATTCACAACATGGTGAGCTGCAAACCTACAGGAATACACAACTACAGCGCAAGTTGCGATGCCGCTTAGTACATTGAAAACGCACAATGCTTAAGAGCAATTGCTCAAAGATGTATAAACTCACCGAACAGGGGGAAAACATATTCCATTCCACTTCTATATTCGACCTGTAAAAGGAGACAAAAGGCATCACATTTTATTGCTTCCGAGTTAAGAATAGAAAGTTAAAATTATGGGACGTTAACAATAGTAGCTTTATTTTTTACCAACCCTTCAAGAAATGTAAATGTAAATGTTTTTGAGCTTGTAAAGCGCACTACTACCCGTCCATAGGTCTCCTGGCGCTGTATAACTCTGGAGAACCCGTCCTGGCTTTCCCTGTGGGATGGTCCCTTGCTGGGAGTCCCCAAGGTGGAGCCAGGCATCCCCGGAATTGGTGGGGCCGTTGTGGAGATTAGGCAAGCTAATGACCAGAGTTGCCGAGTGGAACCCCTGATTAGAGTAAGCACCGAAGCGAGGATTATCGAGTCCGCTGGCCAAGGTCCACGACCCTGCCGCGTCGGGTATTGAACCCTGGTCCCGGGCTGACTTCTGCTCTCGGGCCTGCCGCCTCTAACCAGTGAGCCACACTACTCCACAGCCACACTACTCCACAAGAAATACAATGCTTTTTGCCCCAAGTACATAGTATGAGGAGGTACGGCTTCGGTCAACAAAGTTATGGCCACCCTGGTCACATACGTGGGAGAAGAAGTGCCAGGTTCATGCAGAGTAAGCGAGGAAGGGGACAGTGAATCCTCACCCTATCACCCATAGACAGGCCTTTAAGAAAAGCAGCCGAATGACCTCAACCCCAAAGGTCTGTCAGAGACCATGAAGTGGAGTCACTTGACGAGGTAGGCGTCTGATCCCTTCATCGAAAGAGCCTTCTCACCTAAGGACCCCGCTGCGCCCACCACACTGACCGACGGCCAGTCCTTTGCTTATAATATATTGCCGCAGGAAACCATATTATAACTAGGGTTCCGTGTTTTCCGTTTTTACTGATTTTTACAGATAAATATAGGCAGAAAACCTTTTATTTTTCGCTCTGTATTTATTTTTAAATGTGGATAAAAGCGGATATTTTTGGGGGATTCTAAAGGCTGTCAGTCATGACTGCCAGGCCAATAACTGTGTGGATTGACAGGAAGGGAATTAAAAAAATATAGGTATTTTAATAATGAGCCTTAAATAGCAGTAGATTTGCACAATCTGGATACTAAAATTTACATATTTTCTTACAAGTGCATATTTTACCATGTGAGTGTGTTTATATCATTGAAATGTGTCAGGCGTTTAGGCATGAGTGCGCATTAACTGGTTAAATAAATGCAGAAATATACACATTTCCGCTTCATTTTTTCACAAATCCTAAAATAAATATGGATAAATACAGGTAAAATTAGCAAAAAATAAATATGGATAAATACAGACGGAAATGACAAAAATATCATGAAACCAAGAGCCCTAATTATAACAAGTGCATATTTCTGACCGCGATAAAAGGTTAAGCAGAGAGACGGATTAAATGTAGCAACGAGGCAGGACTCATTTCCTGAAGAACAAGTACAAATCCAAGACTATCAACAGGTCACAATAACTGCTCGAATAGAACTGGGCCACGAAAACTAATGTTAGTCCACAAACAGGGAGAGACACTGTGCAGCACAGGGGCTCTTATCTGTCTTAATATAAAACCCCTCCATATCTTATCAGGAAGCAGGAAGGAAAGTCCTACTGAGACGCGCGGAAACGCCACTAATTCGATCCCAATAAAAGACTCCCCAATATTAGCTTTCAACGATGGGGCAGCACCAGGAGGTTGTGATCCACATACAAGCTACTTATATGTGAATGTCACACAACAGGCTCCTAACACCTCGTCCTACCAATGAGACAAGATTCAGTAATCCACGACGCTCCCATTCGTAAATAAACAGTCAATGTCGCGGGTGCAAATTTGAAGGAAGGATGGAAATGAAGGTGTAGTAGAATAGAGCTCAGACAGCTCGACCAAGCCACACATGAATGTGTGGCGATGAGTATTAATCCATCAGAGCCCAATCAGCTCCCACTAATTCACCCTAAAAAGCCTCTAATTGCGCCCTCAGACTGGCACACAGCCCGCGTCAGAAAGAAACACTGGGTACAACTAGGGAGAAAGAACACAGCTGACTATGACCCCAGTCCTAGCAATCCATCTGCTTTCAGAAGGAGCAGCAAAAGGATTATGTTACTTACCCAGTGGGCATCTGTTCTTGACCCAACACTAGATGACAGGGGTATGCAAAGCATGTGTATCTACAGCACACATGCCTCAACACATTGTTTCTGCCTTCTGTGCCACCACCGCTCTTCAGAGAGCAGCTGAGAGAGCACTAACTCTACCCTCCGTGCTACAGCCATACTTCAGAAAGTAGCTGAGAAAACACTGCTTCTTCACACTGTGCAATGAGCACCCTTCAGAAAGTAGCTGAAGATCCACTGACTCTACCCTCTGTGCAACTATCAGACTTCAGAAGGAGAAAAACCACTGAATCCCCACCTTCAACCTCTGTACCACCGGTGACCTTCAGAAAGTACTTGACAAGGCACTGCCTCTACCCTCTGTGTCATCAGCATTCTTCAGAAAGTAGCTGAAGAGCCACAGAAGATAAAAACAAAATCACTACCTCGAACCTCTAGTTGCTAAAAACCTCCTCTACCCACCATACAATCAGTACCCTTCAGAAAGTAACTGAAAAAAACACGGTCTCTACCCTACGTACCAATGGTACCCTTCAGAAAGTAGCTGAAAACCCCCCTCCTCTATCCTTCGTACAACCAGCGTCCTTTAGACAGTAAATGAAAAAGCATGTATCCACCCTCCGTACCACCAGCGTCCTTCAGAACATAACTGAAAAAGCACCGTCTCCATCCTCTGTACAAAGGGTTCTCTTTAGAAAGTAGTTAAAAAGGCACTGCCTCTACCCTCTGTGCCATGAGCATCCTTCAGAAAGTAGTCGAAGAACCACTGCGTCAACCCTTCTTGACATAATCTGCGTTCCGAAGTAAATAAAAAGCACAACCTCTACTCTGTGTGCCATCACCATCCTTCAAAAAGTAACTGAAAAGGTACATCATCTAACCTTCGTGCCATTATCAAGCTTCAGAAGTAGACAGAAACACTGGCTCTACCCTCCGCAGCACCAGCGCCCTTCAGAAAGTAACTGAAAAAGCACGGGTCTACCTTCCGCACCACCAGTGCCCTACAGAAAATAACTGAAAAAGCACGGGTCTACCATCCGCACCACCAGTACCCTTCAGAAAGTAACTGAAATAGAACGGGTCTACCTTCTGCACCACCAGTGCCCTTCAGAAAGTTCCTGAAAAAGCACAGGTCTACCTTCCTTACCACCAGTGCCATTCAGAAAGTACCTGAAAAAGCACGGGTCTACCTTCCGCACCACCAGCGCCCTTCAGAAAGAAACTGAAAAAGCACGGGTCTACCTGCCTTCCCACCAGCGCCCTTCAGAAAGAAACTGGAAAAGCACGGGTCTTCCGGCGCTGCACTCTCTGCTTATCATGTTTATTCTTTGTGTGTTAATCTGCCATTCAGACGTGTGTTTTGACTCGACGACCTCAGTGACAGCGTACAATTAGATAAGCGAGGAAGAGATAAGAAAGCCAGAAACGCCGATGGCGGCTGCCCGCGTTCACGCGCACAAGCACGCAAGCTTTAGGCCAGGAAAAGCTGGTGGGTAGCACTTTGAAAAGCCCCTTACTAAAAGTCGAGCAAGCAGCGCATGCGCTGCTCTAGGCTCGACCTAAAAAGGAGTTACTAAAGTTGAGTAAACTTGTTGTCCTGCTAGAGACTTCTAAGCACGGATTCCTTGTCTTGTGAGTAGATAACCCAGCAGAACTTCCTTACATGGAGGATCTGTGGAATCGGTCACATCACAAAATTCAGCTGAACACATCGGGCAAAGTGTCCCTTCCACCAGATCTGGCTGTCCAGGCAGTTGTGTGGAGAGACACCCGCATAGCTGCCTAGCAAATGTGTAAAACCCGCCCACCACCAGCAAGTGCAGTAGTGGCAGCTTTCACTCTGTTGGAATGAGCGCACAATCCTTCTGGAGACCATAGCAGATCTTGTACATAATACAATCTATTGGCAAATGGTTCATTTTTGCAACACTTGGCCCTTTTTTGCTCCTGAGAAACAACACAAAGTCGGTCATCCTGATAGCATTCTCTGGCCTGGTGATTGTATAAGCTCAGGGTCCCCATGGGGTCAAGATGGTCGACCTGCTCTTCTCCTTTGGTAGGATGGGGCAGTGCTTAGAGGGTCGACATGGTGATGGATTGCCTTAAGTGGAAGAAAGTTACTAATTTTTGCAGGAATACTGCTTTTGTGAAATGTATGAGTTCGAAAATCGTCCTGTATGGCTGTAACACAGACAGGAACAACATGGAGAGTAACCCCTTTTATAAAGGCACAGGGGGTAGGGTTCAGCCACACCAATACAAACGTTTTTACCCTGGACTTATTGAATTAATCCAAATTTTTGCTACGTGGATGCTTAATTATCAGCACAAAAACAACAGCTATAACTTTGATGTATAAAAAATGAACAATTATGCTCCAATCACAATATTTAAAATCTCATACATATTTAATACAATGCACATAAAACGCCGGTGACATTTGTTAATACGGTTTATCCTCCGTTGGATCAGATATATCAAAAACATTTGATCCAAAACGAACATAGAAAACAACTGTAAACAACAAAATACTAAAATTTGTTGTGTTGAAGCAGAATTTCGAGGGCTCCTTCACATTTATCCCACCTTCTTCAGGACAATTAACTGAATTAAAACCATTGATATCCTCCAGGATTTTACCAACGTGAAATCTGAGCTACAAAGTTTTAAATATTAGTTTCTTAACTCATTGGGAAAGAAACTGACCTTTCGTACTGTTATTGGGAAGGACAATTAGAGCAAGGCACCTTCAATATACAGGATAGGAAATCCTAGAGAATATCAGAGTCCATGAAACCAACGGCCCTGACTGGGGCCGGGGGCATACCTACCGGCAGGGAACTTGTAGGAGCCCCTTCCATACCTGTGAAACCAAGGGCATACCAGCAGGGACAAGCCGCCCAAATAGTAGGCGCAGGGCCTCATAAAACTCAGAGTTGGTAAGGGGGTTGCTCTGGCTTCAGGAAACTCTGGGAGGTGCAGAGACAGCTCTGACACAGGCTCAATGTCAGTCAGTCCTTGAATGCAGACGTTCCCTCGTCTCGTCAGATGACTGCAACGGTCGGGGTGAAGTCGAAGTAGGCTCCGACTTCTTGTTATGCTTGTGGTACTTATGTGAATGCCCGGATGACTTCAACTATGAGTGTTTGGAATGGCTCTGCGACTGATACCTGTACATGCCTCTCAACTGGGATCAAGCAGCATGAGGGACCGCTCCCTCAAATCCTTGTTGTGCATGGCGCGACAATCTATGCAGGTCGTGGTCACATGTGAGGTACTAAAGGCAGATGAGGTATGGATCGGTCACTGACATTTGCCGCGGACAGGTGCCATAGCGCTTGAAACCAGTCTTCATCGTGGACACCCCTGCCACACCAGGAGACAATGGGGTTGAGAAAAAAGTCAGTCAAAAAGTGACCGGGGTAGCTCTTCCCCAGATCTGCGCTGACTTGTGTGGAAAGAAAAGAATGGACGTCAGCAAGCTGGGATGGCGCCTATAAAGGCACTTCACATGTAATTCCAGTACAGACGACGCAACGTGGAGCCGAACAACGCTACCTACTGGCGCCCAGTGATACTGCTCACAAAACATTTCTGGATCTAGTCTGATGCCTGGGGATAAATCTAAGGTAAGGAATTTGCAGCTAGAAGTCTCAATCAGATGGTTGCCGAAGCTGCCGAAGCCTCGAAAGAGGCTAAGTTGCTGGTGAGTTGCTGGTGTGCTGGCTGGACTAGTTCTAAAGAGCAAGTAATGGCCTCTTTCAACCAGTCTATGGCCGAGTTAGTCTCTGCTCCAAACTGCCAAGAGCTGTCGAAGGGCATGTCCATCAAGGACTGTTGGACATGTGAGGAAAAGCCTGTAGAGTGAATCTAGACTTGAAGCCGAAGCACTACGCTCGCTGGCTCAAACTGCCCTACCCACACAGTTGGTGGTATCCAGGCCCCAGCAAATGGAGTACTCCACCACGTCCTGACAATCCAAAATTATGCGTTGTAATGTTGGTCCTATTTCCTCTGGCAAGATGTCCAGTACTCTGTATCACAACGCATGCGCGTACGTGTCCAAGAAGTAAGATGTACTTCCGAGCTTGATGACCGAAAGGCACGTTTATTAAAACTATTGCAAAAAATAACATTTTAATATGCAAAATTTATTTTTGCTGGCATGGTATATATATATATATATATATATATATATATATATATATATATATATATATATTTTGTGCTACACCTGACAAAACTTCCTGACCAGCAATGTGGGACATTTGAAAAGGTAACAACTTTCGCGGCTCCCTGCAAAAACCTCTGCCCCTCCAATAACTTTCTCCGCTCCACTGACCTCAACATACCTCTTTGGGCTCGAACAGAACCAAATAAATCGCTTTTTGAAAATAATATTTATGGTATATATGTGAATTAAGTTATCAGCGAAATAAAGAACTCTTAAAACCAAGAGTGAATTGAACCAAAACTACAATGGAGCTATTGCCACACACATCTCAGCACTCCATCTTTACACCTGGCAGAGGCTCTGGACATTAGAGAGCTCCTAGGGACACAGACAGATACACGTCAATGGACTCCATCTTGAGGCCTCACATGCTCTGCACATGACAGAGCTCATAAGGACACAGGCACTGATGGAAAGGGGGTCTTCTCAGCACCGCTCCGCTGTCAGAGGAGCCGCTTCCTTCGCTTGGAGAGCCTCAGCTATTGGCAGAAATTTGTGATGGAAAAAAATGACATTGAATCAGAGCTTGGAATCCATCAGTCACAGAAGGAGTGAAAACGGATGAGGTCGACATCAAATGCCGCAAGACCCCAGCGACAACCACATCTGAAAATGCAGCAAGTGTAAGAAAGGGATTCTCAGCTGGGGTTACTGGGTCAATAGTTGTTGATGGGGCATTCATCAAAAGCAGAAGATGCGATCACTCATGAGGTTCAAAGTCCATCAAATCAAAGAGCCTGTCGATGAGACAAATCACAAGGACACTAGGGAGCAACCTGTAATCGCATCTCTGAGATGTGAGCATTAAACCATACTGTCAAATCGTCAAAGCGCACCGGTACATTTTTAAAACACAATCTAAGAATAAGTAAAATCTACAGAATATGCATCTATGAAAACTAAGAAATGCATGTCGATTAAAAGAAAAGAGACCTGTGCATTAGAGATATTCTGCACATTCGCACCTAACCCAACACCGAGGCAGTAAGCGTTGTGGAGTTTTTAACCCAGGACTCGAGTGCAGGAGAGCAGCCCTACAAAGAAAGGAGACTGCTACTATTTTCATTCAGCTGATTCAAGCCTTCCAGGTATGTCCAACGTAGACTGAGGCAGGCAGAATCTATGTCCGATTTTCATAGTAAGCAGCAATCCAGACAATCTGGTTCGTCTCCTGCACTTCCGGGCCTACAATGGACACCCTTGCTTTAAGTGCATGCACCAAAGAACCATGATACAAGACCGTTTTGCTTTAAAACAGGGTTATGCCCCAAATCACCACCATTAAACCCAAGTCATCCGCTCAAGCCCTCGTCCACAGAATCCACACTAGCTGCCCATCAAATAACCATGCACCTGGATTAATTATTTGTAACTAAGGCTGCATGTATCAAGGTCTTCAATAAACACTGTGCACAGTCCCAACAGGTCTTGCCTTTATAACTAGAGTGGAAATGCTGGTTCGTAAAGCACTGGTTTTTTGTTGTTGGTTTTTTTTTTTTAAGTAAAGAATTAACGCAATTAAAATGAACGGCCTCCCCCTCCTTCTATATCTTTTTCAAGACGCCTGGAGAGCATTCGAAGCTGTCTCGTGTCTCATTTGGAAAGAGAAAGCACCTTGATACCCATTGAAACTAATGAGAGGGAGGAATGGGGGTCCTCAGGACACTCCACTATTATGCCACAGCCCAACCATGTGCAGTGGTGGAGCAGTCTATGCTGGACTCTGAGAAGCAATAACGCGTAGACCCCTCTGGAACCTGGTAGGGTCGATTAGGCGTAGAAGAGCACACAATGCATACAGTACTCTGGTGATCACCACGCTTAAGACATTGGCCATGGAGTCACGTGGACAGGTGATTTATTCTTCCCCTTACAATCCCGGATCCACCCCTGCATTGGCAGGCCAGATCATACGACAATGGAGAGCAGGAGGATGCACAGAGATTCCAGATATGTTGGAGTATGGAGCCTCTAAAACCTGCTTATAATGCAAAGCTCATTCACACTCCCTGAATCCAAAAGACTACACTATGCTCAGAACCGACACTGGGTGACATCCCACCATCCGAGCTGGGACCACTATGGCCAATACGCCCTTTGAACTACCTTTCCCAACCTCATAGGCTGTAAGAGTGTGATCTCAGTCTATGGAAGCTTCGCGTACAGCAAGACACACCCCTTATTAGGAATCACAACAGACAGTGAAAGCAAGTCATGGACCTTCAAAGCACCACTAAATACTGAGACAGATTAAGTAGAGATATACTCTCTTCCACTGGGTCCCTACTGGGGCGAGAAATAGACTCCAAGGCTTGGTACGGCTGGCATTACACTCCAAATAAGCTACATCGCATATATCATAATGCTTCTCCCAAATGCTGCAGTGGAAGCAGGGCCCTGGACAATGATTTCCATATATGGTGGTCCTACCCGGTGATTCGTCCATTCTAGGTGGGGATAACCACGTTTTTGCGGGAGGCCCAGACATACCCTACACTCTCCGCGCCAAGGGTGATGCTTCTGGGCCTAAAGCCCAACAATCAGAGCAATGACGAATAAGGAATGGTAAATGTGCCTTCAATGTGCGGGAGCTGCATAATTAACATTAGCTTATAACTGGAAGAAATTGGAATAGCCAGCACCTACCCAATAGTCTCGCCGACTGTGGACGATATTAGCTATGGAGCGCTTGATAAGTAACATGAACGCCACCCACACACTATTTGACCTTAAATGGAAACCACTGTATGATCACATTAAACAAGGCGCCCCAGCACCGGCCTCCAGCATCGCTCGAGGACTCTCTGCCTGTTCCATTGACACAACCATATACGATCACACTCCAGTTTGAAATTTACTTCCGTTAGATCGAAGGCATGTAGCGAAGTGCCTTGGATTTGACCGGGGGCAGGGGGTGGGTGACACTAGTCGCTCAACCGACAGGGGACTCTGTAAGGGGGGGCCCTCTGTAAGCTGGTGTGCACAGAGGGTGGGGGGGTAGATGTTGAACATGGAAATGGATGCTATGTACTACAGGACCAACAGCATCTATAATATCGACAGATTTCAGTAACCATAATTTGCATCTCGCAAACATGCCACCCTATCCTGAGATAAGGGACAGGTCTACTTTTCCTCTGAAAATGTCAATAAAGAAAAGTTAAGATATATATATATATATTTCTTATGGTATTTCAAAACTGTTCACTGGTTTCTATGTGTTACATTTTTATAATTTATTAATGTGTTAGCCCGAAACCGGTCCCAGAATGCTTGTTTCCAGTCCAGGGAAGACATGGCTTGGCAGTTCGGGCTGGACAGTTCCCATGAGGCACAGGATCAAGACTGATTTGCATATAGCTGGGTCTGAACTGAGGTGGCAAAGTGAGCTAAAGAATTATGACGGATTCAACCAAGATCTGTGACTGGGGGTGAGTGTTTGAGCACTCAATCCATCATCTGCTTGCGTTTGCAATTTGTATAACTGCCATAAATTATTTTTCAAATGCTTTTCACTCAGAAAACCCTGAAGGTAATTTAACAATAAAAAGGAAGGGCCAGAAATTAAAGGAAAATGATTGTGAAGGCCTATTTTACATGCACCAGCTTTTTGTCCTCTGCAGTGGTACAGGGAGCAGATGTATTGCCCCCCAAAAAAGATCTCTACTTTTCAGTCATGCTAACTACACCTTCTGCCTCAAAGTCTAGCCGAATGACTTAAGTAGCATGACCCTCCCCAAGCATCATAAAAAAATGAAATCAGTGGCCCAGTTTGGGAAACCATTCGATTTAGATAGCATGTTGTCACAGTTACAAGTCTTAAGTGGGTGCTATACTTAGGGGGGTGGGGGTGTAGGCAGAAGGTGACCCCTGAAGTTTTAAGCCACTGCTGACACAAAACAAATTTATCTGTTGAAAGATTTTGGAGAAAACAGTATCCCTGCGTTTCGAGGCCTTGCATGAATTTGTTTTCATGATAACAATAATAATTAAAGCTGAGCAATGTGCTGTATGTACATCCTGGATTATTAACGGTCATCAATGAGACATGACTATGTCCAACTACATCATCATCATCGTGCTAGGGACGGAAGCCTCTTCTCTTCAGTGGCGCACATGGCCACGCTCACATCTCCCAGATCCGATAACTAAGAAGACGATTAATAAAACCAAGAGCTTGGTGCTGCCTCTGAAAAGATCCACTGGTTGTGGTACATGTGCCCTCCGCACCTCAGGTGTACCCCTACACCGCTTTTCCCTGATTTTTGGATCCCCCATTTCTATTGAGGACTGACTAACCTCAAGTGACTTATCTGTGGGTTCTTTGGTTGATGGCGGCACAAGGACCCTTCCAATGAGCTGCACCATACAAGGGTGCAGTGATGTGCACTTCTACCTTCTCAGTGGGGGGAGAATGTCACGCGGTTATATTTGAGCGGATCACATTAGACGCGCTACAAGTAGTGATTGATAATCGCAATGGTATCCTTAATCCACATTGTCCTGAAACCATAGTGACCAGCAAACATTCTAACTAATCCTTCTGATAGATACATCTGCCGTGTGGATTCCTCACCTTGTGAATACCCCTTGCGTCAGCAACATTCGGAAATTCTTTTTTCGTAGCCTCGCGCCGACGTGGACTCCTGACGTCATAGAGACACGACCTCGCTCGCGACTCCGCTGACGTCACCGACGCCTATAATAGGCCCACGCCGGCGTGATGACATCAGTTCCCTTTTTTCCGCGTCGTCGACGCTAACGGTTATCGGGAATCTCTGTAGCCAACGGATACTTTGTTGCCTATATTGTTACCTTTTCCTGTTTCTCTGTATCCTATTCTTCGAAGATGTCTTCTAAAAAGACCGGCTTCAAACCTTGCAGAGAATGTGGAAAAATGACGTCCATCACCGACCCTCACAGCGACTGCATCTGGTGCTTGAGCTCGGACCATGATGTGGATGACTGCTCTTCGTGTAAGAAGATGAACCCGAAGGCCCTGAGAGAGAGAGAGAGGCGAAACTCTTGGTAGCTAAGATGAAAGCTGGAAAGGAGAAGTCGTCGAGGTCTCGTTCTCGAAGGGCGAGGTCGAAGTCAAGATCGAGGTCGAGATCTGGATCTCGGGGGAGGTCATCCTCGAAGTCGACTTCTGGACATGTTTCGAAGAAGAGGAAACATAAGAAGAGGAGACATGAGTCCCGACGTCGTTCTGGTAAGGAGTCGGGATCGAGGTCGAGGTCACCGAAGAAGGTACGTTCGAAAGTGGTGACTCTTGGTGTTTCGGATCCAGAACCTGAAGGTGAGGCCTCCCCTTCTGAGTTGCGGGCGCCGTCTCCGGCTCCGACTCCGGCTCCGAATCCGTCTCCGAATCCATCTCCGGCGCCGTCTCCGGTCCGAGATGAGGAGGAGCCTCTTGAGAATGAGGGTTCAGCGCCCTTAGGTGAGCCGAATCCGAACGCTCCTCAAGACAGGCCTGAGGGTTTCCAACCACCCTTTCCTACCCCAGGCCAAGACCCATCTGCGTTTCTCAACGCAATGTACGGAGTATTTTCGAGGGCGTGGTACCCCTCTGGTGCACCTTCGGGTCCCATGGGTCCCTTAGCTTTTAATTTAGGAGTCCCTCACTCCTACCCTCCGGCTCCGTTTATGCCTTGCATGCCGGCTCCGACGCCGCTGTGGCATTTTCCGGCTCCACCGAAGCCGTCGACGCCGGTTCCGGCTTCGCCTGCTCCGAGTCGTCCTCGAACACATCCCTCTGAGCCATCGAGTTCGATTCCGACGTCGATTCCGAATCCGTCGGAGCCGGTGGTGGATCCGGTGGCAAAGCGTGTCAAGATGAGATCCAGAAGAGAGGCTCAACGCCTTATGGATGAAAGGAGGTTTTTGGATTCACAATCTGACATTGAAGAGGGTGAGTTGGATGAAGATGCTTTTGAGGAGTTGGCAGATGCAGGAAGCCTGGATTTTTCTCCAGAGTGGGAGTTACCCTCAGGCTCCAGTACTCCTTCTAGGGACGTTCAACCCTATCATTTAATTATGAAGAAGGCTGCCAGTCTCCTTAAGTTGACTTTGCCTACAGCAGAATTCAAGTCTAATATCCTGACTGAAGTATTACATTCTCCGAGTTCAGTGGTGGAACCTCTTCTTCCTTTTAATGATGCTCTGACAGAGCCCATTCTAGAAGTGTGGAAGAAACCTTTGTCAGCTTCGGCTGTGTCTAAGAGTGTAGCCAGAAGATACAGGGTTGCCCCTGAGGATCCTGCCTTTTTAACCTCTCACCCTTCACCGGAGAGTTTGGTCATTCAGGCGGCATGCTCCAAAAAGAACGTTAGCGCTTTCCCTCAGGTTCCTTTCGAGAAGGAAGCGAAGAAGCAGGATCAGGTGGCAAACAAGTCCTTCTCCTCTGCCAGTATGGCGTTAAAATCATCAATTGCCACTTGCTTGATGGGGAGGTATTTGCACGCACTTATGGACTCTTTGCGTGTTCTCGTTCCAAAAGTTCCTGATGACAGCAGGAAGGATTTTGAGGAAGTCATCTCTGACGCTCAGGCGGCGGCTCGCCAGGTCATTCAGAGCGGCCTGGATACTGTAGACTCTGTGGCGCGCATTATGGGCACTGCTGTCGCTACTAGGAGGTCCGCCTGGTTGAAATCTTCTGACTTTTCGGCTGATGTTCAGGCGACATTGTTAGATCTTCCTTTCGATGGTTCAGGCCTCTTTGGGAAGAAGGCTGATGCGGCCCTTGAGAGGTTTAAGGATAGCAGAGCGACTGCTAAATCTTTGGGTCTTCAGATGAGAGGCTCTTCAACTGGCAGAAGATTCAAGGGTTTTGGTCGCTCTTCCTCTCGGAATTTTCGGCAAGGCCAGCAGCAGCAGCAGCAGCAGCAGCAGCAGCAAAACTCCTAGTATAGGACATATAGGGGAAAGCAGAGAGCACGTCCCCGTGGACGTCAGGCCTCTTCCTCCTCCACTTCCTCCAACCCCCCTGCCCCTGAGAAGCAGTCCTAGATCTGACATTCAGGATCATGTGGGTCCGGTTGGGGGCCGGCTTACCCATTTTTTACAGGATTGGGAATCGGTTACATCAGATCTTTGGGTTCTCAATCTTGTAGAAAATGGGTATGCCCTTCCCTTTCGGGAATTCCCTCCCAATTTCCCTCCTTGCCAAGGGTATTGCTCCGAGGAACATCTGTCTCTTCTGCAGGAGGAAGTGTTGACTCTGATAAGAAAGGGTGCGATAGAGGTGGTCCCAGAGCAGGAAAGGGGTCAGGGATGCTACTCCGGGTATTTCCTGATTCCGAAGAAGGATGGCAGACTTCGTCCAATCCTGGATCTCAGGATCTTGAATCTCTATTTGAAGCAGGAGAAATTCAAGATGCTCACCCTTGCTCAGGTTCTTCAGGCGCTGCAAGAAGAAGACTGGATGGTGTCGCTCGACTTGCAGGATGCTTACTTTCATATTCCAATCCTGAAGTCGCACAGGAGGTATCTCCGTTTTACGGTGGGATCGCAGCACTACCAGTTTGCGGTCCTTCCGTTTGGACTTACTACTGCGCCTCGAGTCTTCACCAAGGTGATGGCGGCGCATCTCAGGAGATCAGGGATTCCAGTATTCCCTTATTTGGACGACTGGCTGATCAAGGCGGAGTCGTCAGAGAGAGTGCTCCATCATCTGTGAGAGACAACCCAGTTGTTGTACAGGTTGGGTTTTTCGATAAATGTGCCCAAGTCTCACCTGGTGCCCTCCCAGCGCAACCTGTTCATAGGTGCCATACTGGACACAACCGTATGTCGTGCATTCCCTCCCCCTCAAAGGATTCACGACATACAGGAGATGATTCCTTTATTTTACAATGGAGCGGTTGTTCCAGTCCTGAAGGTCCTTCGCATGCTCGGTCTGATGGCTTCATGCATTCTGTTGGTCAACCATGCACGCTGGCACATGAGGGCGCTCCAGTGGTGCCTCCGCAGGCAGTGGTATCAGCACAACGGAGATCTCAGGGAGTCAGTGAGGATCTCCAGAGAGGCTGCAGCGGATCTGTCTTGGTGGGGCGTGGAAGGCAATCTGTCACAAGGAAAGCCTTTTCAATTGCCTCAATCGGTGGCCACAGTGATAACGGATGCATCCACTCTCGGGTGGGGTGCTCATCTGGGGGATCTGGAGGTCAAGGGCCTTTGGTCTCCAGAGGAAAGGTTGCTTCACATCAACCTTCTAGAATTGCGGGCGATTCGTTTGGCGCTCAAGGCCTTCCTCCCTTCCCTTCGCGGTCGGTCGGTTCAAGTCCTGACGGACAACACGACCGCGATGTGGTACATCAACAAGCAGGGAGGGGTAGGGTCGCAGTGTCTCTGCAGAGAGGCTCTGCGTCTCTGGTCCTGGGTTCAGGACCATCCGATTTGTCTGATGGCGAATCATCTGGCCGGAGTGTTGAACGTTCGTGCAGACAGTCTCAGTCGGCAGTTCTCTGCCGACCACGAGTGGAGGCTTCACCCGGAGGTGGTTCACGACATCTTTCAGATGTGGGGGACTCCTCGGGTGGACCTGTTCGCCACTCAAGAGAATGCGCACTGTCTGTCATTCTGCAGTCTCCAGTATCCGATGCAAGGAGCCTTGGGGGATGCGTTTCAGTTGAGTTGGAGAGGTCAACTCCTTTACGCGTTTCCCCCCATACCTTTGATTCCTCGGGTTCTGAGGAAGATTCGCCAAGACCGGGCCCAAGTCATATTGGTCGCCCCGGATTGGCCAAGAAGGGTGTGGTATACAGATCTACTCCACCTCTCCTCTCACCCGCCGCTCCGTCTCCCTCTCAGGGCAGACCTCCTCTCTCAGATGGAGGGGCAGGTTCTACACCCCCACCTCCAGACATTGCACCTTCATGCCTGGAGATTGAACGGGGCAACCTGATTTCCTTTTCCCTCCCGCCTGACGTTGTGGATGTCATCCTGTCAGCCAGGCGTGATTCCACTAAGTCCATCTATTCTTATAGATGGGCGAAATTTGTCTCGTGGTGTGGGGAAAAGTCTATTGATCCATTGAAGGCCCATTTGTCTAATGTTCTCCAGTTTGCCCTTTCTCTGGCGCAGCAGGGGCTTGCGGTTGCCACGGTGAAGGGTTACCTTTCGGCGTTGTCGGCATTTCTCTGTTTGCCTGACCAGCCTTCTCTTTTTAAGTCTCCTGTGGTCTTAAGGTTTTTGAAGGGTCTTACTAATAAGTTCCCTCCTTCACCTTTTATTGTGCCTCAGTGGGATTTGAATCTTGTATTGACTTTTTTGATGGGTGCTCCCTTTGAGCCTCTCCATAAATGTCCCATGAGGCTTCTTACCTTTAAGACAGTCTTCCTGGTTGCAATAACCTCGGCAAGGAGGGTTAGTGAGCTTCAAGCTCTTAGTTCCAAGCTCCCTTTCCTGACCATTCATGCTGATCGAATGGTTCTTAGGACCAGGGCTGCTTTTCTGCCTAAGGTGGTAACTCCCTTCCATCTAGGACAGTCCATTACCCTTCCTACCTTCTATCCTCCCCCTCACCCTTCTAAGGAGGAAGAGAGACTGCACCGTCTGGACCCTAAGAGGGCGGTGTCCTTTTACTTGGACAGATCCAAGGACTTTCGCTTGGAAGACCAGCTCTTCGTTGGATTTGCTGGCTGCAAGAAAGGAAGGGCGGTCCATAAGAGAACTTTATCGAGATGGATTGTCCTCTGCATAAAGATCTGATACTCTTTGGCCAGTAAGGAACCACCAGAGGGTATAAGGGCTCATTCAACTAGAGCTAAGTCTTCGACCTCAGCATTGGCTAGAGGTGTGCCTGTTGAGGATATTTGTAGAGCGGCAACTTGGTCTTCCCTCCACACTTTCGCGAAGCATTACTGCTTGGATTCCGAAGTGAGGAGGGAGGGTCACTTTGCGCGCTCTGTCCTTCAGGATTTCCTGGTTTAGAAGAGTGGACACCCTCCTCCGGGAGTGGGGACTGCTGTGGGACTCTATTCACAAGGTGAGGAATCCACACGGCAGATGTATCTATCAGAAGAACAAGTTACTTACCTTCGGTAACGCTTTTTCTGGTAGATACTATATCTGCCTGTGGATTCCTCACTGACCCACCCGCCTCCCCGTTGTCCACTCTTCTATGCCAGAGTTACTGTAATGTAATGTATTTATATTTTGTGGTCAAGGAATTGTTTAAATTACTTTCCTGCCTTTGCTTAACACTGTGTGTTTTGCCTTGAGTATTGTGTACTATGTATACTTGTATATTTCTACTGTCATTGGTCCGTCCGTGTGCCTCGATGGCACGGAAAAAAGGGCGGAACTGATGTCATCACGCCGGCGTGGGCCTATTATAGGCGTCGGTGACGTCAGTGGAGTCGCGAGCGAGGTCGTGTCTCTATGACGTCAGGAGTCCACGTCGGCGCGAGGCTACGAAAAAAGAATTTCCGAATGTTGCTGACGCAAGGGGTATTCACAAGGTGAGGAATCCACAGGCAGATATAGTATCTACCAGAAAAAGCGTTACCGAAGGTAAGTAACTTGTTCATATGGACCAGCACCAACAGTAGGACATGTTCATCAGAAAGCCATCTTTGTATTACAGAGGGTTCCCACAAGTGAGCAGAGAGGGGCATTTACAGCAAACCGCACCACAGGTCACCAACACCTGCAGTCTATCAGGGTCCATGGGTCACACTTCCAGACCCTCCTCCCAGTACACCCATCTGATCTTATATTTATCACCAGCACACTATCACCTCCGGTCATGAAAAATGACCATTCTGGAAACACTAAAGCACACAATATGGATACTGCAAATGTCATCAACTTGGCATTGGCAATGAAGGGCATTATCATCAACTTATGGAGCTCAGAAAATGGAAGTCCAACTTGAGTGATGTCGGATTCAAACCCGTGTTCAAAGGGACATGAGCCTACAGCGGCACCTGCACGGTATATAGCAACGAGCCATCGTTTCCAGCGCGGCTGGGTGTAGGGTAATCCTGCTGCCCGTCCACAAGAACACAACACATGGCACCAACATCAGCATGGCCAGTACGACCCAAAGCTGAGGAACGTCCAAGCTCAACTTCAACTGCTGACCAAAACTTAAAACCATACATAATGCAACACATAAAAAGGTCCAGGTTTCCTATTCCAAGCAACTCCCTAGCTGCAGCACTGCATACTAGTGTACTGGTCTTTGGTGGGTTGTATTCAAGGGTGGAAACGTTGGTTTTCGTTCATTAGAGGGGGAGGGGTGTTATGGTTTGTACTTTGCTTAGGGTCTGTGCGCCATGGTTTGTACTTTGCTTAGGGTCTGTGTGTTATGGTTTGTACTTTGCTTATTGGAGCGGGTTCACAGGGTCTGATTCCAATGCCTCACGCGGTCTCCTGGAGGACAGTTTGCTGCGGGCCGAGGTACAGTGCAGACCAGTGTCCTGTGTGGAGCATTGCTGCAATAAAGAGGAGCTCGATTACATCCTGGTTTTGTGTCCTGCCTTTGTGTAGATCACAGATGTGCCCACAGGACTGCACTGCATAGGACCTTCACGCTATTCACATGGAGTACAGGGGTCAAACCCTCAGCTTCTGGATAAAGGCTCCTGTTCTGGCATTTCATCCTCATTCTTTTATCAGCTTTCGCTTTGCCAGATGCGGAGAGCATTCCTTGGTTTTCCTCCAAAACCTAAGAGGATAAATATCACAATCTGAAACCATTTAAAGGTCAGATCTAGCACTGTGCGGCTTTCTTTATCCAAGCAAAGAGGGCGCACCCACAAGACGCCCCTACCTCTGCCTACAAAGAGGAAAAACCAAAACATACCACCAGACCCTGCTTTTAGGCTGTTTGCAACCCAAGACAGCAAAAAGGCTTCACTGACCACACTCACTCTACGCCCCTTTCAAGCCGACAGTAATGAACCAGCCCCCCCTGATCTAAGTGCAGTGGGCCACGCTAGCACTACGCCCCTTTCATGCCGACAGTATATGAACCAGCTCCCCCTGATCTAAGTGCAGTGGGCCACGCTAGCACTACGCCCCTTTCAAGGCGGCAGTATATGAACCAGCCCCCCTGATCTAAGTGCAATGGGCCACGCTAGCATTACGCCACTTTCTTGGCTGTAGTACAGGCACCAGTCCCCCTGCACCTCTATACAGTGGGCAACGCTAGCACTACGCCCCTTTCAAGGCAGCAGTATATGAACCAGCCCCCCTGATCTAAGTGCAGTGGGCCGCGCTAGCACTACGCCCCTTTCATGGCGGTAGACAGTATATGAACCAGCCCCCCTGATCTAAGTGCAGTGGGCCGCGCTAGCACTACGCCCCTTTCATGGCGGTAGACAGTATATGAACCAGCCCCCCTGATCTAAGTGCAGTGGGCCACGCTAGCACTATGCCCCTTCCATGGAGGCCACATAAGAACCAGCTTCATGAATGTGCATGCGTTGTCCGTGCTAGCACTACGCCCCTTTTTTGGCCGCAGTCTTCGAACCAGCTTGATGAAAGTAAATGCAGTCGGCTCTGTTTGGCTTCAGGTTTAACCCGCGTTTGAAAGTCAGAGTCCCAGGAGGCAGGAACACAGGGTCTACGATTAATCCACAACGTGCTTCCCTCTGCCAGAAATCCTCGGTTCCTGGGCCATTGTGTAGATGATGCATCTCTGCTGGAAACACTTGGGCCCATTGATCGGATCCATGCTGCTTTCTTCGTAGCAAAGCCACAAGTTTTAGCCGAGGCATGCTCTGTTGCTGTGGTAATGATCAAGTCCTCGTTACTGAGTCCACTTTTGGAACCACCCACCAGGCCCAATCTGTAGTACGGGGTGAGGAGATTGTTGGCGGGGCTGGAAAAAATGCGCACAAGCTGTTCCGTCTTGAGAAAGATTCCCCTGTTCAAAGTTGGGGGAGTCTTTGGATCCTGCAAATTGCATTTATTGGCCACACCACTGAAGAACAAACCCATTCATCCATGGAACACAGCAAGATGTTTGAGAAGAAGCCACCTCATCAAGGAGCATCTCATACAAAGAAACCTTTGGCGCACAGGATCACAGAAGCACTCGCCACATTTCTCATTCAAAGCTGCGTAAAGCTCAGGTTCTTCTATGGA
Source organism: Lissotriton helveticus (assembly GCF_964261635.1). NCBI lineage: Eukaryota > Metazoa > Chordata > Amphibia > Caudata > Salamandridae > Lissotriton > Lissotriton helveticus. The sequence goes on from NC_136062.1 coordinate 476,506,099, forward strand.
AGCGTTCCTCTACTGCGCTTTACAATAGATTATAGTTTACATTTATCTGCACATCACAGAGACTGTTTGGCACTGCCCTACAAATGCTTCTGAAAATGGAAGAGTTACCACTGAAGACTCCATTGGACAGGGAAATGAACCAGACTGTGAAGTGAAACAAAATAATTTCCACTGCATTAAAAGCTCTGCTCTGAAGTAGCCTCACTCAGAGGACTGCCTTAAAATATCACCTGAAACAATACGAGGCCCCAGTCACAGCAGCGGAGGCTGGTGTGCATTTGTTCTGACAAAACGTGGAACAATTTTCAAGTAAGATCCCATTAAAGCCAATGGTGGAGGATCTCACAAGGACAGCTCCGCCAGCCTTAGGCGAAAACTGCTTTGCACATACCAGGAATGGACACTTGCAACAGCGGAAGAACACGCTCCCTTGCGGAAGCGAGAGACCCCCAAGGTACCCATTAGTCCAGAAAAGCTCTCAGACGCCTCATCATGGCTCCTACAGAAGCTGGCGCAGAGGGGGTTCCCATTAGGCACCTTCTGACTGCCACTTTTTAAATAACATACACGGCTCATCATTTCCATGGAAACTAAGGACGGTCCATCAAAATGAACAGCAGGCCGAAGACACGAAGGCTGTTACAACTGTATCGTGAAGTCAAGCATTGACTATGGCAGCAGCGAGCCCACGCTGACGAAGACAAAATGATGCTCTCTGTGGAAAGGGATTCAGCAAGAGCATGGAAAAGTACAGGCAGCTGCCTCGCACCAGGCAAGGTTCTTCTATCGAGCATGGCAAAGTGCAGGCAGCTGCCTCCCACCAGGCAAGGTTCTTCTATCGACCATGGAAAGTGCAGGCAGCTGCCTCGCACCAAGCAAGGTTCTTCTATCGACCATGGAAAGTGCAGGCAGCTGCCTCGCACCAGGCAAGATTCTTCTATCGAGCATGGAAAAGTACAGGCAGCTGCCTCGCACCAGGCAAGGGTCTTCTATCGAGCATGGAAAAGTACAGGCAGCTGCCTCACACCAGGCAAGGGTCTTCTATCGAGCATGGAAAAGTACAGGCAGCTGCCTCACACCAGGCAAGGGTCTTCTATAGAGCATGGAAAAGTACAGGCAGCTGCCTCGCACCAGGCAAGGGTCTAATATCGAGCATGGAAAAGTACAGGCAGCTGCCTCACACCAGGCAAGGGTCTTCTATCGAGCATGGAAAAGTACAGGCAGCTGCCTCGCACCAGGCAAGGGTCTAATATCGAGCATGGAAAAGTGCAGGCAGCTGCCTCACAGCAGGCACGGTTCTTCTATAGAGCATGGAAAAGTACAGGCAGCTGCCTCGCACCAGGCAAGGGTCTAATATCGAGCATGGAAAAGTACAGGCAGCTGCCTCACACCAGGCAAGGGTCTTCTATCGAGCATGGAAAGTGCAGGTAGCTGCCTCGCACCAGGCAAGGTTCTTCTATCGAGCATGAAAAGTGCAGGCAGCTGCCTCGCACCAGGCAAGGTTCTTCTATCAAGCATGAAAAGTGCAGGCAGCTGCCTCGCACCAGGCAAGGTTCTTCTATCAAGCATGAAAAGTGCAGGCAGCTGCCTCGCACCAGGCAAGGGTCTTCTATCGAGCATGGAAAAGTACAGGCAGCTGCCTCGCACCAGGCAAGGGTCTTCTATCGAGCATGGAAAAGTACAGGCAGCTGCCTCGCACCAGGCAAGGGTCTTCTATTGAGCATGGAAAAGTACAGGCAGCTGCCTCGCACCAGGCAAGGGTCTTCTATTGAGCATGGAAAAGAACAGGCAGCTGCCTCGCACCAGGCAAGGTTCTTCTGTCGAGCATGGAAAAGAACAGGCAGCTGCCTCGCACCAGGCAAGGTTCTTCTATCGAGCATGGAAAAGTACAGGCAGCTGCCTCGCACCAGGCAAGGTTCTTCTATCGAGCATGGAAAAGTACAGGCAGCTGCCTCGCACCAGGCAAGGGTCTTCTATCGAGCATGGAAAAGTACAGGCAGCTGCCTCGCACCAGGCAAGGGTCTTCTATTGAGCATGGAAAAGAACAGGCAGCTGCCTCGCACCAGGCAAGATTCTTCTATCGAGCATGGAAAAGTACAGGCAGCTGCCTCGCACCAGGCAAGGATCTTCTATCGAGCATGGAAAAGTACAGGCAGCTGCCTCGCACCAGGCATGGTTCTTCTATCGAGCATGGAAAAGTACAGACAGCTGCCTCGCACCAGGCAAGATTCTTCTATCGAGCATGGAAAAGTACAGGCAGCTGCCTCACATCAGGCAAGGGTCTTCTATCGAGCATGATAAGTGCAGGCAGCTGCCTCACACCAGGCAAGGGTCTTCTATCGACCATGGAAAGTGCAGGCAGCTGCCTCGCACCAGGCAAGATTCTTCTATCGAGCATGGAAAAGTACAGGCAGCTGCCTCGCACCAGGCAAGGGTCTTCTATCGAGCCTGGAAAAGTACAGGCAGCTGCCTCGCACCAGGCAAGGTTCTTCTGTTGAGCATGGAAAAGAACAGCCAGCTGCCTCGCACCAGGCAAGGGTCTTCTATCGAGCATGGAAAAGTACAGGCAGCTGCCTCGCACCAGGCAAGGGTCTTCTATCGAGCATGGAAAAGTACAGGCAGCTGCCTCGCACCAGGCAAGGTTCTTATGTCGAGCATAGAAAAGTACAGGCAGCTGCCTCGCACCAGGCAAGGTTCTTCTATCGAGCATGGAAAGTGCAGGCAGCTGCCTCGCACCAGGCAACGGGTCTTCTATCGAGCATGGAAAAGTACAGGCAGCTGCCTCGCACCAGGCAAGGGTCTTCTGTCGAGCATGGAAAAGTACAGGCAGCTGCCTCGCACCAGGCAAGGGTCTTCTATCGAGCATGGAAAAGTACAGGCAGCTGCCTCACACCAGGCAAGGGTCTTCTATCGAGCATGGAAAAGAACAGGCAGCTGCCTCACACCAGGCAAGGGTCTTCTATCGAGCATGGAAAAGTACAGGCAGATGCCTCGCACCAGGCAAGGTTCTTCTATCGACCATGGAAAGTGCAGGCAGCTGCCTCGCACCAGGCAAGGGTCTTCTATCGAGCATGGAAAAGTACAGGCAGCTGCCTCACACCAGGCAAGGGTCTTCTATCGAGCATGGAAAAGAACAGGCAGCTGCCTCGCACCAGGCAAGGGTCTTCTATCGAGCATGGAAAAGTACAGGCAGCTGCCTCACACCAGGCAAGGGTCTTCTATCGAGCATGGAAAAGTACAGGCAGCTGCCTCGCACCAGGCAAGGGTCTTCTATCGAGCATGGAAAGTGCAGGCAGCTGCCTCGCACCAGGCAAGGGTCTTCTATCGAGCATGGAAAAGTACAGGCAGCTGCCTTGCACCAGAGAAGTGTGGCTCAATGGTTAGAGCGGCAGACCCTGATGCAGAGGTCTAGCCCGGCACCAGGGTTCAATTGCCAAACCCGTCCGGATGTCCTATCACGACCCACCTGGGAGCATAGGAAATAAATAACACTGGAAAACTAGCTCTCTGGGTACACCTGGCTGGGCAGAAAAAAAAGAAAGCATTACCTCAAGGGGACATGAAGCCAGGCAGAAAAAAAAATATCCGAAAAGAGGGTTTATGAAATGATTGGGTTATATTTTGCTTCCATAGAGCTCTCCTCCTCGGGGACAAGCAGGTCAGGGAGCCTGCCCCCACACCGCGGAGGAAAGAAGTGTCACTCTGAACAACTAAACCATCAGGTCTGCCCTGCATGATGGCACAAGTGCAACACCAGCCAGAACCAGGTCCAGGTAATGTGACGCTGAGGCGCCTTGCTGCACACAGTTCACAGTTCAGGAAATGCATTCCTCTGCGTGTCTAGTCAGAGGCTGTAGGAACCCCAGGTCCTCGGCCCCGAGTCACATGTCACTCCTTGGCTGCCAGGCTCCAGGGCACCTTAACCTGCGCCAATGTCCCAATACAAGCAATGAAAGCTGCCAGCTCCTCCGCCGCCCCTTTAAACCCAGGGAGCGAGCACCGCCGGGCAGCGCCACCAGCATTGCTCATTCCATCTCCACTTCTTCTATTTCATCAGGATGGCGCCTTCTCAGAAAGCGATAAGGTCCCCAGCGCCCCCCCCCCCCGCTGCACACATTCCAGGAAGTTCCCGTGAAACGAGCCCTGGTTCTGGGATGTGCCGAGCCTCGGAGCGGAGGGTGAATGGTCCATGCCCAGAGCATCATGTGCGCGGTCCTGCAGCGCCACCTGCAGCCACGAGCAGGAACTCACTGTCCGGGAACGAGAGACCTGCACCACTGGCCACTGGACCGCTCCTGCAGCCTGGGACCCTATGCAGGGACCCGCTGCTCTGACCGTGCGGACCGATGCTACACACCCTCACCCTATGCAGTGACCCGCTGCTCTGACCGTGGGGGCCAATGCTACACACCCTCACCCTATGCAGTGACCCGCTGCTCTGACCGTGCGGGCCAATGCTACACACCCTCACCCTATGCAGTGACCCGCTGCTCTGACCGTGCGGACCGATGCTACACACCCTCACCCTATGCAGTGACCCGCTGCTCTGACCGTGCGGGCCGATGCGACACACCCTCACCTTATGCAGTGACCCGCTGCCCCGATCTTGTGCCACGCACAGACACGAGCAAAGGACAATACTAACACGGTAGGAGCACAAGTCACAATCCCAAACCCAAGACAATTCTGAAAGAAGGGAAACTGAGCACTTTGAAATTAATCTGCACACAAACGTGGACATTCGTGAGAAGCGCAGGAACCGCTGGAAGCGAACAGCACAGGGCCGTCTGCGTACGCATGAAGCATCCAATGCTAGGGTCAGGGGGAAGGAAGGAGGCAGAGATGAGCTGTGCCTGTGAGATGGCCGGGCGCCTGTGCATAATAGACAGCGTTCCTCGTGAAATATTCATGCAGGACCCGGTCTGTAACTCCCTCTTAACATCCCAAGCACCATAGAGGTGGATGGTAAGAGTTCCAACAGGAAAACAAGGACAAAGGAAGACCACAGCTCAGCACTGTTAAAGAACAGCATATAGTGTTGTTCTACACTAACAGCGGGAAGGGGGGGGGGGTCTGGAGCTAGAAATGGGGCCCTTAACCGCAAGCCTTAGACAGGAGCAGCGCAGTAGTCCTTACTATAGTCCATCTCACGTCTGATAGGGCCAAGTGTCTGATGAGAAAGAGTCTGATAGCCATTCCAACAAGGACCATTGACCTTCAGAGTCCATCACAGGCTTGGCTGATGCCTCCACGCGGCAGCTGGAACAGGGAATGTATGTATTCTCAGAGCTAAGTTAGAGGTTTAAACATGAAACAAGAAAGGATACTGCGGGTCCTCGAACGCCAGCTCACTTGGACACAAGAACCTCCAGAGGGCAGTAAAGCGGGCAATGACAGCAGCGTCACAGCGGCCATGAGAGGGTCAGACCCCATCACTCTACATAAACAAGTCAAGAGACCAGGAACAAGACACTGAGGTCCCTCGAACGTCAGCCGTCTTGGACACAAGAGCCTCTAGAGGGCAAGGAGAAGGAGGATCAGAGCATCAACTGAGCTGCAGTCACGGGTTCCAAACCTATCACTCAACTCAACTAGGACTAGAAACGCAATCCAGCCAGAGGGCAGCTGGAAGCAGAGATGCTCTGAGACCTTTAACGTCAGATCACCTCGGCACCAAAGATACCTCTGACCACCAGCTCCCACCCAAGCTTCAACCCAAGCGCTTCACTCAAGGCAAGGGACTAGAAACACAATCCAGGCAGAGGGGACAGCTGGAAGCAGAGATGCTCCGAGACCTTTAACGTCAGATCACCTGAGCACCAAAGATACATCTGACCACCAGCTCCCATCCAAGCTTCAACCCAAGCGCTTCACTCAAGCCAAGGGACTAGAAACACATAACCCAGCCAGAGAGGACAGCTGGAAGCAGAGATGCTCTGAGACCTTTAACGTCAGATCAACTCGGCACCAAAGATACCTCTGACCACCAGCTCCCATCCAAGCTTCAACCCAAGTGCTTCACTCAAACCAGGGGACTAGAAACACATAATCCAGCCAGAGAGGACAGCTGGAAGCAGAGATGCTCTGAGACCTTTAACGTCAGATCAACTCGGCACCAAAGATACCTCTGACCACCAGCTCCCATCCAAGCTTCAACCCAAGTGCTTCACTCAAACCAGGGGACTAGAAACACATAATCCAGCCAGAGAGGACAGCTGGAAGCAGAGATGCTCTGAGACCTTTAACGTCAGATCAGTTCGGCACCAAAGATACCTCTGACCACCAGCTCCCATCCAAGCTTCAACCCAAGCGCTGCACTCAAGCCAAGGGACTAGAAACACATAATCCAGCCAGAGAGGACAGCTGGAAGTAGAGATGCTCTGAGACCTTTAACGTCAGATCACCTCGGCACCAAAGATACCTCTGACCACCAGCTCCCATCCAAGCTTCAACCCAAGCGCTTCACTCAAGCCAAGGGACTAGAAACACATAATCCAGCCAGAGAGGACAGCTGGAAGTAGAGATGCTCTGAGACCTTTAATGTCAGATCAGTTCGGCACCAAAGATACCTCTGACCACCAGCTCCCATCCAAGCTTCAACCCAAGTGCTTCACTCAAACCAGGGGACTAGAAACACGGGAGGCATCTGGAGCAAGCAAGATATTCAGGGCACTGGAAGGTGAGCTCGCCTGGATGGACACCAAAGGACCTCCAAAGAACAGCTAGATTGACTGGGCTGGGGGGCAGAGATCACCATCTCTGCTACGATCAGAGGTTCAAACTCCTGCTCGCCTTACCCAAGGTACCGGCAAGAAACACACGGATCAGCCAGAGAGAACCCATGGAGATTGAGAGATCCAGGGGCTTGAAGGTCAGCTCTTATGTACACCAGGAAAGGTGGAGTGTTTGATCATCAGAACAGCTGCTGTCAGCTACTGCTTCAAGCCAAGGAACTAGAAACACAAGAAGACAGTTGGAGCTAGAGAGATATTCATGGCACTTGAAAGTGAGCTCAACTGGAAGCCACAGATGCCTTTCTAGAGGGCAGCTAGAATGGGTAATCAGAGCGTCATCATAAGCTCAAACCCTAACACTCCACTGGCCTACGGTAAGGGTAAGAAACGCATGCACCATCCATAGAGGACAGCTATAGCTAGAGGTCTATAAATGGCCCTTGAATGTCATCCCACCCAAATATAAAGGCTCTTTTGTTTGAATCTGCCCAGTACATCAGCACCCAAGGGCACAGGCATGAGCTGGCGCTCACGGGCTCCGTCATCCGCACACTGGCTTTCTGGGAAAAGATGCAAGACTACAAGCACACTGAGTAACAAGCGGCCTGGTGCAGGGGTGCAGATGTCCCCCGGAGGCCCGGGGCTCTTCAACAGTTCACTGGATTGCACTTTGGAGTCCAGGACATGTCCTTTCAAAGGCACAATAAGACCAGAGCCGAATCAGAAGCGATTACTAAAGTTAGCAGTTCAGGTTTTAAGATCACATGTCACTACATGAGAAAAGAATCGCACTTCTGTCATTCATGTTCTTGCTTAAACTTCGTTAAGACTGTCAACAAACTTAAAAGATTCATGATCAGAGAATATTTTATACGAGAAAGGTATTTATATGCAAAATTCTCTTCTCTAAACTCTGCTTTGAATGCTTATAGCGTTTATCTGACTTCGAACTGAAATAACAGGAACCATGTTGGGAAGCCCATGGAAGTGCTGGTCGGGGCATGCAATTTCTAAAGAGTAGAAACCACTCCATGTTTGTTTAACTTCAGACATCCAAGGGGTCACCCAACACATTTAAATACATTCAGTTTACTCTTTTAACTTACATTTGGCAACAACCCGACTAGAATGTTATTTTTCTGGGGAGGGGCTCTTAGAAAGAATGCTCACAAACAAATGCAGGTAGTTCATAAACAGAGTTGCCGATTCACTTTAGCAATAAATAAATAGATTGAAATTTCCAATTGCGGTTCAATATCTGTTCAAGGCTGAAAGTAGGAGATCAGGTCAGTTCTTTGCTCATCAACTTAACGCCAGTATACAAACAAGCATTGGCATAGCAAATAGGTCTCGCTTTTGGGGCATTATAAATTTAGCCATGCAGCAGATTATCCCCTATTTGCATGCCCACACACACAGCATTTTCGAACAATCCTGTGGTGATCAGAGGCCAAACAGTCACATAATAAATAGCCCGGATTAGCGCACAGCCAAAAGGAACCCATTTCTAGAGCGTTTTCAAAATTATGGTGCTGTAAAAATATTCAATGTCAAAGTGAGATGTCACAGGGTAGCAAGCGATTCCTCATTAAAAACAAAAGAAACACTTAAGTTTTCTTTTAAGGATGAAAGAAGCCAAGGGACTTTAGCCGAGAGTAAGAGAACAAAATATATGGAGTCTTTGCCCCCAATAGCCTGCTCCATATAAAGCCGGCTTGCTTCCACGTGGTAATAATACAGGTTAAAGGCAGTACACCGGCAAGCTTCTGAGCGACAGCCTGTAAATCTAGGCGGGTAACACTGTATTGTACTGGCAAAAGGGCATCAACTCGGTACATTTTGATCACATTTTTTTTTTAATTAAAAAGGCCAACTCCAAATCTTAAGAATTTGACAACGGTTCTTTTTGCAGACCAGGGTCTTCCTCAATGAAGACATCAATGTTACACAAACCTTCCATGCCCACAAAATGTCTAGTCGTCATCTGGAAAATAGCAAATAACTGAAATGCCGTAACCGTCGCCATGAAGCATGCTTTAGCCATGGACCCAAAAACTGTAATGTGATCCCTCAAGTCTCCGAAGCGAAACTGCCAACACAGCAATATTATTGAATATATAACTTCAATCAATAATGGATCAAACGGTCATTTAACGGTGGGAGAGGTGTGGCGCCGCAGCCAGGGCGACTGACGCTGGAATCTGGGGACCACGGTTCGATCCCCGGCTCCGGCGGCAGGTTAGCCCAGCACCATGTGACTCTGGGCTATAGCTCGCTTAATCTTCCCGACGGCCCCCCAGCGCCTAGAGACCCTTACGGGTGATTGTGCGCTTTACAAATGTGGACTTTACTTTAAACTAATCATTAGCAGGAGTGCCACTGTGGATTATTTGCTTGTTAAACTATCTGCATAAGGCACTGAAACACTGAATGACAGAAATAACACTGTGCATGTCCGAATGTAGTTGAGTGGACGTGCTGATTGTTTTTCGTGCACACTGTTTACTGCTGCTTACTGCCAAGAACCAGGCTGCCCAATTTAAACAACTATTTTCGACTTCGCCCAAAAATAAAAGCAAATGCATACCATTAGATGTCACACTACTAACAAGCCCACACAAAACAACAAGCGCGGCTGCTAAAGTGAAAGCGACCGCGCTGTGTTCAATTAGTAACCTGAGCCACGACGATACGGCGAGGAATGCAGCTGCCACCCAGCGCGCCGCTGCTCACTACCAAGAGCGAAACGCCGTGGGAGTAAACCTTTGGAGAAGAGGTGTGACATGCACCCTCCTTTGGCCATTTGCATGCTTTCATTATTGAAAGACACACGCAAAGGCCAATCCAATGTGTGGGAGGAGTCCAACCCACACAGAGAAGTTTAAAGTGCTCACAAGAAGCCTCCCCATAGAGCAGCGCATGTGCACTGCGCTGTGCTCAACCTAAAAAGGGTCTGCCTAATCCTGGTAGGAGACTCCACGTCCACCCAGAGAAACTCTAGCTGTACTACAATAACAGAAGGACCAAGTGCATGGCCCCCACTAAATCATGGTGATGAAGACAATTACTAGTGATAAACAAGAGATCCAAACAAGGGAAACCTGCTGGATCTGGAGGGTTGATAGGGCCCTTCGAATGCAAAGGGGGTGGAGGGATACATACTCCCAAGATAAATCAATTTAACCAAAGGGTATCCCACCAGAGGTCATGGGGGGTTATTGCCTATAATGCACCAGACACGGTGCAAGGAGTTGGTCTCCCCTTGGAAGCTCTGCATGGCTTGTGCAGGGAAGGAAAAGATTCCTTTTTTATATATATCCCTCACACACTTTAGTAGTGTCATGCTTCATCACCGGGTTCACCTAAAGGTCAGGGAGGGCTCAATTGTATTTCAAGGAGAACCTAATAGATGGGTGATCAGGGGGCTTAACTAGAGATTAAAATCCCTCACCTTGTCCCAGGTATCCCTTTATTAGTAGAGTTGGTGGGGGGACTAAAATATTAACTCTTGGGTAATGTGGACTGTTATGGTTCTATGTCCCTATTTTTTTAGGCCAACATGTTTCAGCCCTACTCTAAGGCCTAACAAGGTCCAGGGCTACCATCAGGGAATCAGAAAAATACCTCCCTGATAAAACGGTGAAATTAACAGCTGGCAAAGGAATGCCACGCACTTATAGAGGGGCAGTGTTAGTACTTGCCCGTCAGTAATCGGTGTGGCAAATCAAGCTTTCCTGGTGTTAAACAAAAGAAATACTAGTGCAAAGCAATCATACAGAACATCAACAAATAGTAGTGCCACATTCACTCCAGCGCTTCAAACTACAGACACTAACATGTTTATGAAAAAGAAAAGGCTTAACGTAGCCAAAACAAATCAGCACAACGACTGAAGCACATATGCCCAGGTCGGAAAATACTTCACCTACACTAGCAGAATCTTGCCACGTTCTACACAAGGAAGAGCTCAGAGGTCTTCTTCAGGACCGCTGAAATCATGGCCACACACTGCAGAGGCATCATACCAACACTGCAACAACCACAGGGCGATTAGTCACAAATCCTTCGTAAGGGTACAAACATCAGAACGTAGTGATGGTTACTCTGCTAGTCACAAAGCCGACAGCAAATATCTAGACCTCAAACACTACTTAGGCCCAAGTCCTGGAGAAGTGTGTATGTGGAGGACTATAGACATCACACAGCACTGGCACTTAGAAGGCGCAGTGTAAGGCACGTGTGGTACACTGCTGCAATGACACCCAAAACTACCTGCGTGGCCACACAAAAGTCACAGTATTATTGACTGTTCAAACATGTAATTTTTACTGCTAATCAATGACTACCTTATTTTACTAAGTGGTACATGGCTCCTCAACTGTCCCATTAGAGATGTTCAATGAAGACCTAAAGAAGCCTACATTTTGGAAGGTCTTAAAAGGAACAGTTTTAGACACAAGAACGTTTATTCAGATCACTCGCCTTAACTGCCGTTTCTCCTAATACAAGACTACTCCGGGCTTTACATGCTCCCAAACAAGTTTACTTTACTCCAGACCTGCTTTTATTTATGTACTTAAAAAAAAGGGTATTTACCCTGCTTCACTCTCTACCCAGCCTTGCTTCCCCAAGCTTCTCCTCTTCCCTCATCATGTCCAACGACCATGCATTTCTGTTTAAAAAAGGAAAGACTACCAGAGATGGTGGAAGAAAGACTTAGTGATGTTCTGACACTTTTTCTTTAATTGTGAATGATTGCAGTTAGTCCTTTAGAAAACTAAACAAAATTGATTTGACATCACACACACACAAACCTCACGTATACACATACATATATGTTATCTTCCAAATACTGTGGAAGTTTTTGTTTTGTTTATTTGTTATTCTAGCGACCGGTATTCCAAATCATGTCCTTGGGGGCACTTTGTTAATGTGTCATGTGAAGTCACGTAACTTGTTATTTCGCCACTTAACTTTTGTCCGTTTTTAGTTCTCGCCTAAGCAGCCCGTATGCGCTGCTGTAGGAGGGCCTTTAGCCATTGGTATGCCCCTTTTCAAGCACACTCGTGCTTGTGGTGGCATCCACCTTGCGGGAGCGAGCAGCGGCGTGCATGCTAATTGGCTGCAGCTTGGTCCCGCAAGGCGGAGGCCAGCACAAGTGTGCTTGAAAACAGCTGCTGCATTCACAGTCATTAAACACAGTGCGGGCCAACACGCACGCTTCGTTACGTTTGCAGTCACTTTCACTTTGTAGCCGGCTCGGGCAGGGGTCATCTTTCGTGCGCGCTTGCAACACTGTGCCTCTTTTTTTAGCGAAGGGCGCATTTTGAGCAAGTGCTTGCTATAGGATTTTGTATTGTTGCCTTCATTTAGTCTGAAGGCTGCTGAGATTTAGGATCAAAGTTTTGAGGTCCGTTACGTTTTCAAAGTTAGTTTCAGGAGCTGGCTTTTGAGTGGATTTCTGCATGCACTACGTCATTTATTGTGCTATGTGAAAACCAGATTTAATTGCTCCAGAAGGGATGGAACGCACTTAGAATACTAATTGCTTATCTGCTAACAGACCCCACCCAGAGACGGTGAACTGATTATATGAATCGGGCGCAAATTTATGGCTGGCTGACCCACGTAAAAGCTAACAAGCAACCCAACTTTTAGATACAAAAAAAATGTAGGCGTTGCATTCCCAGAGGCATTTTTTTTTTTTTTTTAACAGATCTCGTTATTAAACAAACTTCGGTGAATGGTACATTACAGAGGACCAGGTAGTTTACTTTTCACAAATTGCATAATCGAAAGGATATATAGACAGTGCATATGAAAGGAACATTACGGAGAAATAGGGTCATCATGATCTACATTGTGAGGTGGTGTACAGATCTCTCCTCTATAAATATTCCAAGGGCTCCAAATACGGGACCACTTCTTTGGGCACCCCCTTGCCAAAAACACGGTCTTTTCTCTAAACATGCACCAGTCCAGGTTTCTTTCCCAGGCTTCCAATGTGGGCGGATGAGCTGCCCCCCAGAGTTGAGCGAAGTTTCTTTTTGCTAACATGAACCCCAGAGTGGTCCATTGCGTCTGAGAAGTGTTTAAGTCTGCGGGCTCCCAGATATTTAGGAGGCATCTTCTCGCCTCAGGGTGGAGGGAGACAAGCAATACTTCGTTAATCGTGCTGTGCACTTGACGCCAATAAGAGCGGATCTGCGCGTATTCCCAGATAATGTGCATAAACTTTCTGGGAAGGCCGCACCATCTTTTGCATTCCCTGTGTAAGATTACCCCATGTGTACTAATCTGGGTCCCGTTGTGTAAATGCTTTGAAGGATCTTAAGCTGAACAAGTCGCAGGCGTCCCAGAGACATTTTTAACTGCCAACGTTGTTGCTAGGCCTCTTAGCTCAGAATTCATTTAACTTCCGTGTTATTCCTCTGTTTCAGAACTTTAGCTCTGGAGCAGACTTCTCGGATTAATGACACTCTTTCCTGCTGTTGTTCTAAAATACCATTTAAAACTTTATACTTGGTCTGTCTTGCCACCTTTGCCCTGTGCTGCGTTGCCACAGAGAACAATAAGTGAATTACACTGTTTTCGAATTGCCAAATGATAAACCTCCAACCACTTCCGCTATAGCGCAAAACATTTTCGACAAATTATTATTTCTCAGAATTCAAGGTAGTTGATTTAATTGCTGATGGCCCTAGGTAGTGCTATTTGCATTAGTGGGCCGAGGATTGTGAAACTTCTGACTCCTCTTGAGCGTTTGGTAGAGAAGTGAGAATGGTTGAGGGCAAATAGTAAAGGAAGTAAGTATTCAGGGAGGTAGTGCAGTATATTAGGCCTTCCCTTCGACATAGGGCCTAGAATATGACTCTGCCTTTACCGGTGATCCAGTATAGTCATATTACTGTTAGATAGATGAACCCCCTTCGGTCTACAAGTCAAGCTGCAGCGTCTTGACAACTTTGAGACTGATGATTGCAGTGTATGACCCATTGCTAAACTTGGCAGCCCTTTACTCCTATTCTTCACAGTTGGATATTCGTGGAACAAGTGTCTCCTCTGCATTTTATAGGCTCAGTTTTTCAGAAATTATGAAGTATCTTTTTTAGCGAGTCGCGGGCCGTGATACAATAGGGCAGGGTCCGTTGATTAACTTGGGCGTTTTCGATTCGGTTTTTGTATTATTTATTTTGCACCAAAAGTCGTTTGACACACTAGATCGATTGTTCGGTCCCCTTCCATGTGTGACACGTTCATCCGGCTGTAACTCCTTACTTCGGGGAAGTGTAATACTAGGACCTGCAGTTTCATTTGTGACTTTGTTATTGGACCGAAAACCCCAACATGCAAAGTGCTGTTGGTGTGGGCCACTTGTCGGCTATGTTTCTTTTAAACAGTTTTTTTTACAGCAATTACAGTTTGGTTGTGTCATGTTGCTGACTGTGCAACAGAAACACAGTGTCCTGAGTGGTAAGATTCAATAGACAATTACAACAAGCATGCACATAGCATTACTTAGAAAGAAAGAAGGAGAAAATTCGTTTGTATGACAATAGAGAGTTATTCATCTTTATATCATAACAGTAGTTTCCAGGGTCTGAGATATACAGTTAAGAACAGCACTGCATAGATTAATTGGGTGAAAACCACATGAAACTTGGTGCATAAACGTGTACAAAAGTGCAAGTGGCGACGCAAGTGAAGGTGGAGAGCATTGGTGGCGCACTGTGCATAAGGTGCTAGAAATTTACAGTGAGTGGCTCAACGGCGCATGTGAGAATGTGATATCACAATAGGCAGGAGTAATTTCATTTAATGGTGGAGCAACAGGGGAGGAGTGCGCCTATTATTTAGGCTGTTTGGTCAACGGCGTTTCGATGCGGATTAATTCGGATCCTCATCAGGACTTGGTTGTCTGAATGTAGGAGTGCTTGGTGGACGTCCAAAGAAGCGAAGTCCTCTTTTACTTGTCCTTGAAGGGAGGCCGTGGAAACTTGTGGGATTTCGCTTAGGGGTCCTCTACAGGTTGCAGGAAGGTACTTGAAGGTGCCTTGAACCAACCGGCCGTGTGGATCAGCCGTGTTTTCATACGCTGAATGAATCGGCGTGCGTGGCGCTGTCTTCAAGGATCGGCGAAATCCCACATTCAGACAACCAAGTCCTGATGAGGATCCGAATTAATCCGGGTCGAAACGCCGTTTATGCACCAAGTTTCATGTGGTTGTCACCCAATTAATCTATTAATCTATGCAGTGCTGTTCTTAACTGTATATCTCCGACCCTGGAAACTACTGTTATGATATAAAGATGAATAACTATCTATTGTCATACAAACACATTTTCTCCTTCTTTCTTTCTAAGTAATGCTATGTGCATGCTTGTTATAATTGTCTATTGAATCCTACCACTCAGGACACTGTGTTTCTGTTGCATCCTACCTACCCAGTCCTGAATTGGTTTATGGGTTACACTCCTGTTAATTTTACAATGTTGCGGACTGTATCATGTTATGTTTTTCTGTGAACTCACTCCTATTGCAGGGCATGTTGTTTCACGTTACCATCAAAGTTCTGGGTCTAAAATCCCATCATGCACCCGACGGAAAGACTGGGATGAGCTGATAACCAACATTGTGTTGTTGGATCAGTGGAGAAACAGCTTGGGTTGGTTGCATCACTGCAGCATGGTTAATGGCACTCATTTGTGTGCAGAATTGTTTCATAAGCATCTGCGGCATATCTGGGTTGTGGCCCCCTTTCACCAGGGCTATTTTTAATCCCAAAACTTGAAGCATACTAGGACTTGCAGTTTCGCTTTCCCACTTTAAAGATAGCTTAGTGGTGTTAGCTAAAAATCAAAGCTGGGTGAAAGTAACCCCCTTCGAGGTACTGCAACTCCCACTTGGTACTTAACTACCCTTAGTGCTGCAGGAGTAGTGCCACCGCGCCCTGAGCCTAAAGGACACATTGCTGACCGAATGTTACTATATTCGACTCCCTATCTTGGGGGTTGGGGAGTTATTCAATACTACATTACCACAAACCAGATTAGACAATGGGAGACAGTTAGTCGGACCACGCAGCTTTTCGGAGATGTGCTCATGATAACTTATGAGGGATCCGAAAAGCACAGAGGCACAGCAAATAATTTGCTGCGTCTCTAAGAGCTTGTAAGTTAATGAAAACAACAACAAGCATTGGCATAGCCAATAGGTCTTGCCTTTGCGACCTTATAAGTGTTTAGTTATCAGCACAATTTTCTTGGTGAAACATCATCAACTGTTGCATGGCTAGACACTTATAAGGTCCCAAAGTTGAGACCTATTGGCTATGCCAATGCTTATTTTTCATCCGAAAAGCTCAGCTCAAACAGTTTTTCCATCAATCTGACAACGCTACCACAACCCACCTATTTCAAAAGATACAATTTTTTTTGTTTTACCCTGGAAGGATTAAAGGCTAAATTCGTCCAGTCTTGCTTCAAACTTGGGATCAGAAGGGTGGCCCTGCCTCGATAAACCAGGTATTTCCCTGCTGCCTTCGCTTAAACTGGCTGCACTGAGGAGCAAACGCTCACTTGACCTCTGAACACTCACCAAAAACCAGGCGTGTGGAGTAGAAAGACGCCTTGAGGGGCCTTTCGCATGCAGTACTGGCATCTTATGCACCACTTGGAGTTATTGTGCTGTGAGCCTCTTTGTATGCAGCTGGTGACTTCTTTGCCTGCTGCTTTCTTTTCATTATGCTCTTCTGCAGGCTAGAGGCACTCCAGAGCGGACTCTGGGTCTACAGGACAGCACTTACGAAAGGAAGATAATAAAATCGCTTTCTGCACTAAATGAAAGCGAATTTCTCTGTAGAAGGAGCCTTAAAATCAAAGCCCATCTCAGTCATTAGTTTGTTTATCGTTAGTGCCAACAAGAACACCCAGTAATCTGCTCAAACATGGATCAGTACGTAAAAAAAAAAAAGTTTCCTGTTTTGGCCACGAAATGAGAAGTGAATTACACAGCAGTACACCTCTAATGACCACCGTTTTAAGGAGTAATGGTTTCACAATGAAGCATCACCTCAGCAAACACTATTCAAAGTGTTAACAAGTACGGATTTCACCATGCAGTAATACCATCCCACCTCAGTAAACACTCCTCAGAGTGTTAAGTAATGGTTTTATAATACAGCAATGTCGTCCCAACTCAGCAAACAATCCTCGGAGTGTTAAAAAGTACTGATTTCACAATGCAGAACCACCTCAGTAAACACTCCTCAGAGTGTCAAGTAGTAATGCTTTCACAATGCAGCATCACCTCAAACAATACTCAAAGTGTTAACAAGTACTGATTTACTATGCATTAATACCATCTCACCTCAGCAAACACTCCTCAGAGTGGTAAGTAGTAATGGTTTCACAATGCAGCACCACCTCAGTAAACACTCCTCCGAGCGTTAAGTAGTAATGGTTTCATAATGCAGCACCACCTCAGTAAACACTCCTCAGAGTGGTAAGTAGTAATGGTTTCACAATGCAGCACCACCTCAGTAAACACTCCTCCGAGTGTTAAGTAGTAATGGTTTCACAATGCAGCACCACCTCAGTAAACACTCCTCCGAGCGTTAAGTAGTAATGGTTTCATAATGCAGCACCACCTCAGTAAACACTCCTCCGAGCGTTAAGTAGTAATGGTTTCACAATGCAGCACCACCTCAGTAAACACTCCTCCGAGCATTAAGTAGTAATGGTTTCATAATGCAGCACCACCTCAGTAAACACTCCTCAGAGTGGTAAGTAGTAATGGTTTCACAATGCAGCACCACCTCAGTAAACACTCCTCCGAGCGTTAAGTAGTAATGGTTTCATAATGCAGCATCACCTCAGTAAACACTCCTCCGAGCGTTTAGTAATGGTTTCATAATGCAGCACCACCTCAGTAAACACTCCTCCGAGCGTTAAGTAGTAATGGTTTCACAATGCAGCACCACCTCAGTAAACACTCCTCCGAGCATGAAGTAGTAATGGTTTCATAATGCAGCATCACCTCAGTAAACACTCCTCCGAGCGTTAAGTAGTAATGGTTTCATAATGCAGCACCACCTCAGTAAACACTCCTCAGAGTGGTAAGTAGTAATGGTTTCACAATGCAGGACCACCTCAGTAAACACTCCTCCGAGCGTTAAGTAGTAATGGTTTCACAATGCAGCACCACCTCAGTAAACACTCCTCCGAGCGTTAAGTAGTAATGGTTTCATAATGCAGCATCACCTCAGTAAACACTCCTCCGAGCGTTAAGTAGTAATGGTTTCATAATGCAGTACCACCTCAGTAAACACTCCTCCGAGCGTTAAGTAGTAATGGTTTCACAATGCAGCACCACCTCAGTAAACACTCCTCCGAGCGTTAAGTAGTAATGGTTTCATAATGCAGCATCACCTCAGTAAACACTCCTCCGAGCGTTAAGTAGTAATGGTTTCATAATGCAGTACCACCTCAGTAAACACTCCTCCGAGCGTTAAGTAGTAATGGTTTCACAATGCAGCACCACCTCAGTAAACACTCCTCCGAGCGTTAAGTAGTAATGGTTTCATAATGCAGCATCACCTCAGTAAACACTCCTCCGAGCGTTAAGTAGTAATGGTTTCATAATGCAGTACCACCTCAGTAAACACTCCTCCGAGCGTTAAGTAGTAATGGTTTCACAATGCAGCACCACCTCAGTAAACACTCCTCCGAGCGTTAAGTAGTAATGGTTTCATAATGCAGCATCACCTCAGTAAACACTCCTCCGAGCGTTAAGTAGTAATGGTTTCATAATGCAGTACCACCTCAGTAAACACTCCTCCGAGCGTTAAGTAGTAATGGTTTCATAATGCAGCATCACCTCAAACAATACTCAAAGTGTTAACAAGTACTGATTTACTATGCATTATTTCCATCTCACCTCAGCAAACACTCCTCAGAGTGGGAAGTAGTAATGCTTTCACAATGCAGCCATGCCATCACACCTCAGTAAACACTCCGGGTGCTAAGAAGTAAGGATTTCACAAGGCAGCAATGCTGTCCCACCTCAATAAACAATCTTCAGAGTGTTAAAATTACTGATTTCACAAAGCATTAATACCATCTCACCTCAGCAAACACTCCTCAGAGTGGTAAGTAGTAATGGTTTTACAATGCAGAAATGCCATCTCACCACAGCAAACACTCCTCAGAGTGGTAAGTAGTAAAGGTTTCACAATGCAGCATCACCTCAGCAAACACTACTCAAAGTGTTAACAAGTACTGATTTCACGAAGCATTAAGACCATCCAGCTCAGTTAACACTCCTCAGAGTGGTAAGAAGTAATGGTTTCACAAAGCAGCAATGCTGTCACACCTCAGCAAACACTCCTCATAGTGTTAAGTAATGGTTTCATAATACAGCAATGCTGTCCCACCTCAGTAAACACTCCTCAGAGTGTCAAGCAATGCTTTCACTAGGCAGCAACGCAATTTATTATCAGTAAACACTCCTCTGACTGTTTAGTAATAGTTTCACAATGCAGCATCACCTCAGTAAACACTCCTCAAAGTATAAACAAGTGCTGATTTCACTATGCATTAATACAATCCACCTCAGTAAACACTTCTCAGTGGTAAGTAATGGTTTCACGAAGCAGCAATGAAATCACACCTCAGTAAACACTTCTCAGTGGTAAGTAATGGTTTCACGAAGCAGCAATGAAATCACACCTCAGTAAACACTTCTCAGTGGTAAGTAATGGTTTCACGAAGCAGCAATGAAATCACACCTCAGTAAAAGACTCCTCATAGTGTTAAGCAATGGTTTCACAATGCAGCAATGAAGTAACACCTCAGTAAACACACCCAAGTGTGTTAACAAGTACTGAATACAGTAATGCAGTGCCAGCTCAGCATGCTAAGAGTTATCGATTTCACTGTACATCTCTTACCCCACAGTCAACACACCTTGGGGTGTTGCCAAGTACCACGTGATGTGAGCATTCCTCAAAATGTTAACAGGTACTGATTTGATAATACCGTCCAAACTTGGTAAACACCCTCAGCGTTAACAAGTCCTGATTTCAGGGTCTTGCTTAACCCAAGGTCAACACACCTCAGAGTATTAATAAATATTTTTTTCAAATTGCTGTCCAAACTCAGTAAAGACTCCTCAACAAATCTTGATTTTCAGTGTCTTTCCCACCCCAGAGTTAACTCACCTCAGAGCATGAAAATGCACTCATTCCTCTACCCAGCCCCACCTGAAAGTCAGTCCTCAGAGTACGAATTTCACAGTGTCTACAAGTCACTGCTTGGACCCCCATGACATCTCCTAGATCCAATTCCTTTAAGCTTCGTATTAATTCATATCACAGCAGAATCCACCCAGCAGCCTGAACAGATTTTCAGCTGAGCTGGCCGCCTTAGCTGCCAGGTTTCGAGAAGAGCTGTGGGTATTCCTCCGTGAAACGCGGAGTACCTTCGGTATAACTCGGAGTACACTCCACTGTCTGCGCCTCTGGGTGACTCTTCAGAGGGCTGGGAAGTCAGTACATTTCATATTGGCCAACGAAATGAGTGTTTATCTCGTTTCGTTCACCTCCCTTGCCTGGCGGTTGCTTGGAGAACAGATGCACCCACCCACCTCCTCACCACTGATTTCTTGTACAGCAGCTTCAACCTGACTTGAGAGGCATAATCTCCCGGAATAATGACGGCAGTTCAGTATGAACAACACACTAAAGATAATTTCTCCCTTTATAGCTTTCTGCTTAGGACAATAGTGAGTGCTCAATACTGCCATGTGGTAACTTTAAAAAATATATATATTTAATTGCATTTCAATCACTTTGTTCCAGTTGCCATGAACAACATTAATGGCACACATAAATCACCCCCTAAGGGGACGGAAGGAAGTCATATTCAGTATTGTCGTATATGACCAGTTAGCCATCAGGACTAGTTACACTGTAGAGTATCCCCACAGTCGGTGTGGCTAACAGCCCGCCTCATAAAGAACAAAATATGTGCCATTAGGGGGTCTACAATGTGTTAGCATATTTCACAAGTGCATATACTCAGTTCAACGTTAATCATACCAGTCAGTCTTAACAATAAGCACAACTTCCTACCTCACCCATGTGTTTGTGTCCGTGCACAGTGCAGAGTCTAAGTGTGCAATAATCTTGTTGCGCGGACACAGATTCCAATCAGCGCCTCTTCAGTAGTTATCGGTTCCATCCCTTGCATACCATCAGGCAAGGCCAGGAAAATGGGTCCATCACTCACTCATCACTCAAACCAATCAGATGGAAGGGCCTGTGGCAATGCCTAAAGGAAAGGGTCTCCCTTGCATATTACCGCCTATGATGCAAAAGCCCACAATAAAGGGAGGCGGTGGTCTGTACCACCTGTACGCCAGGGGAGGTGCTGTGGTGCACTTCCAGGCGATGCAGCGTTTAGCCAAAATAAGGGACACTTTTAGAAATCGAAGAAGAGCTTTACTTTTTTGTGGTTATGTGCCCTGTGTTGAGCTGATATCTAAGTGGGTCAAGTGGGAACAAACTAAGTCACCTCACCTCACCCAAGATACCTGTTCCCAAAAGGGCCGAATCATTGTGCAGGACCATACTATATTAGGGAATCCAGCATCACCGTGGGCACGTAGTAGCACCAGGAAACACTCTGCTAATCCTGTATGGGGTTAGGTATGCCCAAGGTAGAAGATAAAATGTTATAAGACTAAACCGCGCTGTTCGTGATATATTTTCAACCGACTGCAGGCAGCGCTTCAGCCGTTTATCCGAAATATCACTTCCGAGCGCAGGACTCAACCAGTCACGCAGCCCGAAATACAAGTTTTTCCATAACTACTTTGGAGCGGAAAGCGTGATTAGGACACGAAGATCCTGGCACAGAATAGGGCCGGCTACGTTCGATTTCAATGCGGTTACGGTTCCTGCGAGAACCTGGGTCAACCAGACGCGGTGGTCCGACCAGGGTGTAGGGGGGGGCGGCAATTGCCGGGATACCTTTAGGAGGAGTGAGTTTGGGCGATGCCGGGAGGTAGGTAGTCCAGGATAGGAGTGCGGTGGCTCAGCGTTAATGATCTGAGATCATTAACGCTTTCCGCTCCAAAGTAGTTATGGAAAAACTTGTATTTCGGGCTGTCACTATCACTGTCCTGATGATGATCCCAGTTATTCTTTAAAGGGGATCGAAACGTCGTCGACCTTAATAAAAAAAATTTAAAAACACAGTGCACACAAACAATTCTAATTATATGTGTTATGGTTGTAGCTATTTATCATGCTTGTCCTGTTATGCAGAATTAAGAACAAGCATGCCTTACTGTTCTGCCTGACTGTATGTGTATGTGGTTTGTTTCTTATGTAAATTGTCAACTTGTCACATTTTATATATTGTTTTGCTTTGGATAAAGGATTGTATCCCACTGGAAATTACAATTGTCCCTTGACAAAAATCTATTTATCCTAATTAAATTGCACTATCCGGCTGGATAGTACATTTAGAATCAATTTGGTTCTATATTTATTACTTGTCTAGTTTATTTTTCCTCTAACAAGGACCGGTGTTCTGTAATTTAATTTTTTAATCCACATTTTTTTTTTTTTAATCAAAGAATCATCAATCTTGCTTTCAAGCTTCTGCAAATATTTGCATCAAACCATAGATCATTCTGCGAGCATTATACGTAGCCTCATAATGCTAAACTTTCAAAACATGTGTACACATTTTTATATTGAAACTACTGTCAGTAATGCAGTCAGAGCTTACGACATTTACTTAGAGCGCTCACCCTAATAATAAAGGCTTTCAATTAATGAACCATAAATACAAGTTTGAACAGCATTAACATATGGGCAACATATTACCTTAACTGTAGGCAGTGCCCTTCCCTGATCCATAATGTGGTACTGTAAACTGGCAGCAAAAGGGTTTGTGCTGCAGGGGTTGTGCCTACTTGTCCCAAGGACAAAATACACATGAAAAATAGTTGCCTTTGACCCCAAACATTATGTTCCGGGCGTCCGCTATAGGAATTCCACATCCCGGCTATGGTGAGCCGCTAAGGCAGCATGAACCTTCTCATTAGCACCAATGGAGCTAAGGTGAACCACCATGGCAGCATAAATGTTCTCATGGGCATTTGAATGGATGTTAGAACTGCCTCCGACGCGCAAGTGTTTGACATCTTGTCTAAGGAGCAATCAGGGTGAACACCTTCACGACCCTCTTGTGATGCAGGTCTGGACCATGCAGAGGGTGACTGAGGGAAAGACATGGACACACTTTAGAATACATGTAAAGCAGACGCCAGCAGGGCGAACACCTGGGCCTGAGAAAGTGGCTCTTGACACAACATGATGTGTTGTGGAGCCACGACTGTCATTCAAACAAAAGTAAAAATCCCGTGGTGAAATCAAGGGCATTGTGCATTTCAGTAATTATCGTACCAGTCTGCAACAAAACCAACTCTCTACGATAGAAGACTGTCCTGGAGGAACGAGTGGATTGTCATACGTTCCGTTTTCTATGTACGACCAACGTGAGTGCAAAACAGTACAAGCTTAACAGTAAATTATCACTGCGGCTCACTTGTTAACTGCACTACAGTAATATTAATATAATTCTGTAACACAACTACTTATAGTGGTAATTTTAAGCACATTCACGAATAGGAATCAACAGCAAAGAAGAAAGTGCGCAGTAGGAAGTAAGTAAATAAAGCAGCATGCCATCGAAAAGTAAGTTTAATCAAATGTATTCAAAGGGCTATAGGTTTTTAGGGCACGTAATGGGATTGTTCACATGGTCCTGGTAAAACAATTCGACTTTTAAATTTACACAAAGCATTTTTACCAACATTAGTGGTAAACCAGTGGTAGGGGCTACTAGGAGAAGTGTGCTGTAGTCAACAGAAGCAAATGAAGGACTAAAATGACAAAACTAATCGTGACTGCACCAGATTACCACAAACACACAGGCTACCACAGCACTGTGGTCAGCATGGTACTCTACTAGGAAAACCCTAGTAAAACAACAAACCCATATGAGAAGGCTGTTCAGTCACTGGGCTTACAACTTGGTTCTCCTTACTTCTGGCTAAGGATATGGACAACACAGCTTGTTAGTGTTTTCATTACCAAAGCTATCACTTTTATACATTTCTGACTCCAAAACCTGCCCTTGCTTCTCTCGAACACATCTTCATCACAGCACACGTCCTGCACAAGCCCTACATAGTTGTTATCAACTTTCCAGGATCCCCTGAAGCATGTTTAAAGATCCTAAACTACATCTTGGGCTCTGTGGCCTTCCTCACCATCAGTGCGGTCTGCTGAGATTTTAATATTGCCTTAAATATACACACCACCTCAACAGACTACACGTGACAACTATCCATAACTCTCCAGCAAACATTCTTATCCAGCACCCTAACCTCATATCTATGTTGATGTCCCACTTCGCTCCTGTCACTGAGCCCTCTTCCCTCGGCCCACTTTCCGATTCACATTTCTGTTAAAGTTGCTTCCACTAACTTCTGCACGAACAACAATACCAATTTCAAATGCAAAATTAAACAAATATTTATTTGAATCAACTTTGGTGAAGTCCACCTACCCAACTCCTTACAACCATCGTCTAATGCAAAAACGCAGTCCTCTCTGTCTTCAGGTCCACTACCGCCACAAGTTCAACCCCTCTCATCCGAAGCCATACCGCCCCTCACGCACCTGCTCACTAAAAATGCAGATGTAGTCTCTGCTCTAGAAATAGGGAAAGGGCAGCTCCAGAATACCTAAAAAGGACGGTATGTGGAAGAGGTGAAGCAAGCCGCTGTGCCAGTCATACAAGGATTCACGTCAATCAATACATTAAAGCCAACTAAACAGTGCCTGGTCAACGATGCCCTAACCAATGGTATTGGCTCTCTTGTTTACAACCTTCATCTCATCACCTCTTTTGGACTGGACCTTTACTGGCCACCAAAACATTATCTGGACAACAGTCAGGCCCCTCCTGAAGGAGAACCTTACAAAGATCGCACTCAACTATATATTGAAAACTTCTTAGAACAATAAATATTAAGAAAATTGATGAGATGCTGTGTAACAATTTTAACAATTAATCCTCTTAGAAAAAAAACTGACAGCTAAAAGAAGGTACAAAGGAAAAGGAACTAACAAAAATCAATATATAAAGCCACTGAAAACACACATACACAGAGCAAACTGTTCAAGCCACCAACAGCAGAGAGTCTGTCGAAGTTTTACTGAAAGTAAGCACTGAAAGCATCCAATACTACCCAAAACCTGTGTTGCAGAACCATGCAAAACTGGTTGTTGTTTCTTTTAGTCAACAAAAACTCGGGTCCTGAAAAACCACGGACTTCCAGTTACTCCTCATATAGCATTTCTAGACATATGTTCCGTACATTTGTCGAGCGCCTGATTATTTGGAAGCGTATCCTGTTGCCGAGCAGGTGAGAGTCTGGGTATACCGAGGGTCTAGTAGGACGATTCGAAAAGCCAGGTCTTCAGCTTCTTCCTTTTTTTTTTGACACAGTGCAGTGTGCAAGCATTAACAAAAGACATTGAGAAAGAAAATAGCCCTCGAGGTTAAGATCTATTGGCTTTGCCAATGCTTGTTTTAAATATGGTTTTATAACTTTTTTCAATTTAATTTACAGCTCTAACTTTGGCATCTTGGAATGGTAAATTGAAAAGGCTGTTGCATCGTCCTGCATACCGATTGACTCGCGTGTTATGCTGTGACTGCTTGCTTTTAGGTTGAGCCTACCAGACAGCGTCATTAGTCTTGGTGCAAAAGACTTATTGAGAGATTGCAACTCACCACTGGCTGGCCTTAGTGTCGCTCTTGTTTGCTTGCTTTCTAATGTTTAACTTTCCTTGTTTCAGCCAGTCCATTTTGTGTATGTGCCTCACATGGAGCATTACCTCTGTACTTTCTCTTTCATTGACTGGCTTTTCTGCTCCTCTGGTCACTGTTAAGGGTACAACTTTTGTCTTTTTGTTTAAATTCAATATGAGAGTGCATGTGTTTTTGCAGCTGTCTCCCTTGTGTAATTTTCTCCCCCACACTCAATCTCTTGCCCTAGCACTAGTGTTACTGTGTCTTGTCTGTGTGCTTCTGCTTCCCCTCCCCTGGCGCTCCACGTTACACTCTGTGGCCTGTGGACTCTTGTTGCTTCTCTCCACGCATACCGTGCTGCTTTAACTCCACACCATCTGTGTTGCTTAAGCCCCCTTTCACCCATGTTTGTTCACCCCTCACCCTGTTCTGCAATCCGCTCAACTATTACATTTAAAAAAAAATAAAACGCTGTATAACATGGGTAAAAACATTAGCAAAGCAATAGAGTCTTACAGCGGAGACCCATTGACTTTGCCAGTGCTTATTTTCTGCCAGAAGTGTTCAGCATCAACAAACAAGTATTTTCTTCTGATGTGACACTGCATCTGCAAAAAGCACTGGTCACCAAAAGGTTAGGTGACACGACTGAAAGGTGCGACATATCAGCTTTGCCAATGCTTCCTGTATTTGGTTAATGACTTTTCCTCCATAGCTTCAGGACCATCCAGCGATGTCAATCCTGTTCTGGTAACCTTTACGTACATCCAATGAAAGCTCATCGCTCAGACACAGCCTATTCTTTAACCTTTGAAAAATGACCAGGCTAAGGGCAAGATGTACGACCTTCTTGAGAGGTCGCAAACGAGAAATCAGTCCATTTACAACCACTAAATAGGTCTGTGGCATGTACAAACCCTATTTTGAGGGGGTGTGCCAAGGGCGTCCCTTCCTCATAGCCATTCGCAGTGCCATGTAGAATTTTTTGTAGCTAAAATGCAGTCGCAAAACATTTGCATTTTACCATCAATGGAAAATTGGTGGTAGACCAGACTTTGCGAATATAGGCACAAATCTTTCAAGTGCACATGAACTGAAACATTCACTTTTCTTTTAGAAACGCATCCTGTTTTCCTTTATGGAAAAATGGTTGCATTTCACACCAAAAAAAAGGCTTTATTAAAAAAGCAGTCCCAGACATGGTGGGCTGCTGACCTCAGCAGGCCACCATCCTTGTGAGTGTGGCCATTTCCAATGGGTCTCAAAACTGTGAGCAGGCTCATGAATATTAATGAGGCCGGTCCTTTGCGACCCATGTGAGAATCGCAACAGTTTCTCGGGCACTGTTGTACATTCCATTTTGCGAGTTGCAATACATCGCAATTTGTGACTCGCAAAATGGAATGGTCGTACATCTGGCCCTGTATCCGGGAGGGTCGGATCAGTACACACTTGGCAAACCAAGCCCTGAACAAGCTAAGCTCCCTGTGTAACCCGGCATCAGAAAAATGTGTTTGGGGCAATTTCGACTTCAAATTGGACAGAGCACTGGGCTATAACTAAACAACGGTTACAAATCTGTAAAATATGTAAACCTACAAAATGTTTTTTTTTTTTTAAACACAAGTGATCAAGACTGAACACACCCAAAGTCACAAAGGATGAACAAGCGCCTGTTTGAGACACAGAAGGTAGCTGGCATGGGCGTGTATGCCAAATGCAAACCCTATGCCTTGTCCAGGACATTTAGGTCTCCAACCTTTTCCTTAATAACAGCTGCTTCTGTTCAATGAAACTCATCGAGAGCTACCGATATTATTACTGCCGTAATGGTGACCACATCAGACAAGATTACATTAGTGGCCACAATATGCAGGATCACTTTCCAGGAAGGAAAGTTGAAGAAAGCAAACGGTATGTAGCGTGACGAGTCGAGGTTGTACTAGCTGTATGACATATCTGTTTTACATCCATTTTACGCGTTACGTACTTTTTAACTGTGTGATTTTGTTTATGGTTTTAATTGACTAATAAACTAAACTAAACCACTGCCAGTGCTCACTTCAATGCATCGGGCTTGTTTGCGGTAGTAATATAAAAAAGCCTTTGTCAATAGGTTATGGCTCTATATGAGTAACACATAACAGACATAGCTATAATGCCTCGGGCACCAAGGTAATAACGTTTCTTAAAAGTCTCCCCAATGCGACGTGATTTATCACTAATAGGAGCTTTAAATAAATACTGGCAAATCAGCCATTTTTCTCCAAATATCAGGTTTGAAAGCTCTAAAAATAAAATGTTCAGAAAAAAACGCATTGTCTAATATACACTCTAAATTTAAGTATATGAATATTATTTCCACGAAGCAAAAGCATCTTATTTAGAAAGCTGGGCTGGTGACCGGGGAGCCATATAAAAAGGCCAGCTTCCAGTAGCTCACGAATTCCTCGTTGGAGAAGGCCGATTCTAACTCTGCTAGTGAAAAGTTGAACACTTAGGCCGAGGTCGCTTCTGCCACTCCTTCAAAAGGTGTTCGCAGGCCAGGGGCAGGTAGTGGTGCGATTCTGAAGTGTTCCTCCTCCCGAGAGATCACCAATGCCAACCTCCTAGCAACAGCTTGTCTAGGCAGATTCAAGTCCTAGTTCTCACACTTCTCCCAGCGCTGCCCATCTCCGTGAATTTCAAGGAAAAGCGCCATTTCAGTACAGTTATTTCAGTCGTTTTTGACGTTCCTTTTTCGACTATTGAATTCCCTCAAGCACAGCCGTGTTTTTAATTTACATCCGGGAGATCACCACATCCACTAGCACTTCAGCCACGCGATCACGAAGTCACGATGTAACATTTCCGACTAAAAAAAGCTGAGAAAAACTAACCTTTTTAACAGAAAGCAAAATAAAGGTTTTAATCTCTATAGCAGGCAAGAGAAACGTGCACCAACTTAAGCTTCCTAAAAACTCTGCACTGCATCCCTAACACAAGCCACACGATGGCAGTGGTGGCACACAAGAGTTTGTCAATCAGACAGTAACAGCACCTACCTGGCCTGTCTACAGCACGCTTCACTCGCCACAGCTGTTCTATACTCTACTGCTTTAATCTAGTCACACAGAAACAAGCATTGGCTTCAGACTACTGACTGCCACAATGCTTATGTTCTTTTATCATTTTTGCAAAACTTTATTGTTTGGGTAAGGTCCTGTGCCCTAGTCAGTCTAAAACAAATATGACTTAAGAGCAAAAATAGGTTTTAGTCTCTGAAAGCAGACATTACCACAGCAGTGTCTGGCACTGAAGGGAATGTTTTATGCGCGGATGTGATCCTGGTGAAAGGGGAGATAAGAGACTACCAAATACACTGAGAGAAGCAAACTCTATAGGAAACAATACAAGATCCTTACCACTATTCTGGAGTGTTATCTAGTGCAGAGAAAACCTTAACCGTGAACTACTACCCAAGCACCTTTTTATTTAATTTAGAAAGTTTTCAATAGCGGGAACATGACCACCAGGGGTATCAGAGCGCTTTACGGTTTATACATCAAGAAGGGTACAAACAATCAAAATAGAACCAACAAAGCAAAAAATTCACAGTCTTATAAAGCCCGGGATTCTTGTGACCCTGGTAGCTGAGCCACAAATCAGCGACTGACCTCAAAATCGAATGGAATAACCAGAGGCAGACATTTCTTAATCAGGAGCCCTTTGACTTTATTTTTGAAGAGGACAGTGGAAGAGTTCACCCTGACTTCGGGGGAAGGGAGTTCCAAATCCTCAGACCCAAACCTGAGAAGGCTCGAGTGTAGGCTTTTCTTTTCTTGAATTTTTATGGTTTGAGCAATAGGGTGCTGGCGCTTCTGGAGGCTCTCGAACCTCATGAGAGCTCTAGTTTCTGAGCGAGGTACAGCAGGGTATTGAAGAGGATGGCTGCAATTTTTAACTGTATCCACGCTTCAGATGGAAGCCAGTTCAGGGACAGCAGGTCCGGAGAAATATGGTTTTATTTTTTAGAGCCAGTAATGAGCCTAGCAGCAGAGTTGAGGGCAACCCTAGGAGGAGCTGTCTTCACTCTGGGCAGGATGCAAAGGGTTTCGCTGCCATAGTCCAGCTTTGAGATCACTAATGCTTGCACTGCCACCTTTAGGTCATGAGTAGGTAGATAAGGCTTGAGTTTCCTTAGGATGCGGAGTTGAAAGTTCGCTCCTTTGGTGAGGGAACTGATGTGCTTCTGAATGTTTAAACTTTTGTCAAAAATAACACCCAGAGAGGTTGCCGAATAAACAAGGTGAGGTCTACAGTTAAGAGCAGTACGCTGCTTCAACCATTGTTCCATGACTGGAGCTTGCTTGAGCGGTGCGATTAAGAGGAATTCAGTTTTGAGAGCATTAAGCTTCAGGTGGTTACGTGTCAGCCAGCTTTGTGTTTCCAGTAGGACTGAGTTGAGGGACTGGATGTCCGCAGGGGAGGCGATCTTCAGGTTTAGTTGGGTATCATCCACATACATGTGATAGTGAATGCTGGATGATTTCAGTTTTTTTTGTCAGAGGCTCCATGAACAGGTTGAAGAGCGTGGGTGAAAGCGCTGAACCCCGAGGAACCCTCAGAATGACCCGCGCAGGATGAGACAGGGATTGGTTCACCATGAAGCTTTGGGATCTGTTATGAAGCCTTTGTGTTGCTGCTCACTGTTAACCTCTGAAACAGAGCCGCCACCTGTTGTTGGTCATGGAATATTTTAGGGCAAAGACTCTCACCCGCTGATGTTCCTAGGGGGGTCACATCGAGAGGCCCCATTAGATCAGGCCTTGGCTCAGGAAAGCTCTTGGCACCAGCTGGTGGAAGGTAACGTTTGCTGGTCACTGCTCCACCATCCAGCACAGACCTTCAACAGGGCGGCAACTATCCATCTGTGTGCTTGATGCTGATGACCTGGGGTTTATGTTTAGCAGGACATGAAGGCTGGCCATTACCTTGGCCACCAAAGAGCTTTGTCAGGCAAGCAGCACACGTGTACCAGAGCTGGCACGGATTTCAAAAGGGAAGCTGCTTTCAACGAAGAGGTACACATTTTGGGCCCTTAGATTACTATTAGGTTAGCTCTCAAGATCTGAGGAAAGCAAACCCTTAGCCTGTTTCACAGTTTACATGGGTAACAGAGTAATGGGAAATAAAGTCATCTGCGCAAGATCACACAATGTGTACAAAGCAGTCAGAGTTAGATTACAGGTCTCCAGACACCACACCAAGTGCACTGTATTCACTAAAGTCTAACAGCAGCAATGAAAATCGAGGAGAAATTATGAAAATCAAGCAGAAGTGTGCGTGTGTCAAGAACATGTAGAAATGTAGGAGACTGAGTAGGTGCACCAGTCGACATCTACTATTTCTTGCCAAATCATATATCACTCAGTCTACAGCAAGGAGACCGGCGTTATTTGCAACGTGAGAGACTGCACCTGCAGGTGAAAAGAAGAAAAGCCATGTACCTTTATGGCTCTCTTAGTTCAGACAAAAGGGAGTGGTCTCCATTTACATGGGTGCTCGCACTGTCTCAAAAGTGGGAGATTACTGGTATTTACTTTCTTCAATAGTTTTACAAAAAAAAAAAACTTTACTATTCGGAGCATTCAATATTTTGTTTCAATTCCGTAGGTAAAATTATGAAAATAAAATGCTTGCTTATAAAAGATGAGCATTATGCAAGATTCTCTACCCCCTTGCACAAATGAGTACGCCCCAGAAGTGGATGGACTGCAAGGAAAAGTGAAGACATCAACGTCTGGTAATTGGGATTCACAAAATTATAAAACTATACTAAAAAAAACAACAATTCACAGCCTTGGTAATCCAGGGCGCGGCCAGATAACTTGAAGGCGATAAATGCCAGTTTTAACAACAGAGCTTGTTTTGATTATAAGGTCCATGCCACTCAATCTCTGAAAGTGCAATCTGACATTAATAGTGAATTTGGAGATGTTTAATACAAATGAAGAACACTGTCAAAAGAAGAAATCTGGTAGCTTTGTGAGAGGAACAACTAAAAACGAATCCCCAAAAAGTTTATTGAGCAATTAAAACTCGGAATCCCACGTCAGTACAAGGACACAGCAGCAGCGGGGTGTATTGCTTCTGTCTCCCATGCTTTTATTTAGGGCGTAAATATATATGGCTGATGTTGTAAAAGTACAGTATGTATGAGAGCACGAGCTCCAAATGGTCTGGCGTGGGACCTCACAGACACCTGTAGAGCAAGAACAGGCTTTTAAAAGCGCTGCAATGAAGGGGTGAGAATCCTAGACACAGATCTTACTTCTGTGAAGTGAATCTGGGATTAAGGCTGATTTGGAAAACTGAGGGTCGATGCTGCTCTAGAAGGAAACGCCTTTACTGATTTTATGTCATAAACATGAAATTATATTTTATCTGTCCTTTTAAGGGGGCCGATCCTTAGTTTTATTTATGGAACTGCGTATATTTTCTAGGTCGAGTTAGTAAATAAGCGGAGTAAGCAAAATTGAAGTACCATTGAGTTGAGGATGAAGCTCTGAATACCAGGACTGCACGAGCGATTGTGGAGATCTGAGGACTTAGCAGTGCAGAGGAGCACAGAACAACGGAAACTTAGTCACTGGCTTATGTCCTAATGCAATGTGACAAACGAGCCCCTCAAACCTTAGAGGGTTACTTATCCCCTATCTCATCGCCACTTGTAGCATCTTCCCATCCTTGGTACCCGCCAATGACTATGGCACACACAGAGTCTAGTATTACACGTATTTATTTTGTTGCGTGTAACTGTGAACTCAACATTCTAAAACAAGCTTTCATGGCACTGTGCTCTAGCACTTACATCACAGCACTATGGAGTCCGTTAGGTGCCAAAAGTGTTCTGTTATAAAACATCGCAAGACACTACAACGAGTCCCTCCAATTATTAAGGTAAAAGAGTGTGCTCAATGTGAGAAACAAGCCCCTCCAATCTTCGAGGGTTAGGAATAAACTCAATGCGAGAAACAAGGCCGTCCCATCTTAAGGGGTTTGGAGTGCGCTCAATGCGAGAAACAAGGCCGTCCCATCTGAAGGGGTTTGGAGTGCGCTCAATGCGAGAAACAAGGCCGTCCCATCTGAAGGGGTTTGGAGTGCGCTCAATGCGAGAAACAAGGCCCTCCAATCTTAAAGGGTTAGGAGTGCGCTCAATGCGAGAAACAAGGCCCTCCAATCTTAGAGGGTTAGGAGTGCGCTCAATGCGAGAAACAAGGCCCTCCAATCTTAAAGGGTTAGGAGAGCGCTCAATGAGAGAAACAAGGCCCTCCAATCTTAAAGGGTTAGGAGTGCGCTCAATGAGATAAACAAGGCCCTCCAATCTTAAAGGGTTAGGAGTGCGCTCAATGCGAGAAACAAGGCCCTCTAATCTTCAAGGTAAAGCAATGCCCTCAATGCGAGAAACAAGCCCCTTCAATCTTAAAGGGATAGGTATGCACTCAATGCAAGAAACGAGCCCATCCAACCTCAGAGGGATAGGAGCACGCTCAATGTGAGAAACGAGACCCTCCAATCTTCGAGGGATAGGAGAGCACCTCAGCTCCCTGATCAAGGGCGCTAGTCTGGAGCGAAGCCTCCACATCTTTCTGGACCCAGCGATTTACCTACAAGACAAGTCTTCGCCCACCGTGTGCCATTTCGGTACTTTTCTGCATACTTTCCTGGAATAAATAAGCTGCATTGTTTACATCTGATTTCCAACTTCCAGAATTGTTGCTTTTCTGGCACGGCTGTAAGGGAAGGTGTCCACCGTTGCCACAGTAGATCTTTTAATACCCACCGTGTACCCCGAGAGGGAAGCGGGTCCATGCAATTACATAAGTTTGTGACTTGCTGTGGTTCTACACCAACCTGATCTGAGTAGGTCACTGCGATGTCTGAGCAATGTTCATGAGAGGATCCTTGATAGAGTCCCTGATGGCTTTATATAGCAAACCAGGGTGAATGTATTGATGCATAAACTGTACCCCACTGTACGCCCCTGGGTACCTCCGCGCTGCCAGGTTAAAACATCTCTAGTTCATAGGTGCCAAGCTCTGCAGAAGAACCATAAAGTGACTTCATCTGAGATGATCACAGTGATGGAGGCTCTAAAAAAATTACAATTTGTTTATATTTTAATGGAGACTGAGAGAGCAGGATATCCGTCCCTCGGGCACGTAAATAAGCTGTATGCATTTTACAAGTCGACATGCAGGCCAGCATGAAAACGTATTTACGTGTTTCTATTGGCGGGTATTCAGCCGTAATGAATGCATCACTGAGATGACATTAGAAACTCTTCTTCCCAAGGTCTCCTGAGAGGAACCAAAAAATAGGATTGCCTTAATGAACAGCTCTGAAGCATTCAGCTCTAACTTTTCACAGCTACATGTACATTTAATTAAAAGAAAATAATGCAAGGAAGGTGTGGAAAATGTGCACCCAACCAATTGGGTTCAAGAATTTCTGACCAAAGGGGAAGAAATTGTCGTGAACAGACCAAATATATGAAATGTTACAACCAAATACGTGAAATGTCAGAGATCACAACTGGATAACTATGCATAAAAGTCACAGTGTCGGAAAAGGGCTGAGAGGAGGTTTGGTTACTTCATCAAAGAGTCCAGTTCACCACGAAGGGCAAGACCACAGAGCTATGCCCTGCCATGCAGACCCATGTTATGTTATGACCATTTGTAAAGCACACATATCACCTACGATATGAAAACACTGGATTTAGAATAGCCCTGTTTTTAGCTGCTTTTTAACCTGTTCGCTGCTTCTGTCGGCCAACGGCCGTCGCGAGCACTACCTCCGTAGAGCTGCACACGTACGTTGGCTGACGCGGCCCCGCCCACTCTTCAAAGCCACCGCGGCAGATTTTCGGCCACGGTAAACGGGTTAAATTGTATATGGTCTGAGATGGCACGAATATGTGTAGGGAGCTTATTCCATTGTTGGTGGGGAGGGATCAGGTGAGAGAAGGACCTGCCACCATTTCTGGCGGTGTGCACTCTCAGAGGTGTGAGAAGAGGTTTCCCTTCAGATCAAAGGTTTCTCCTTGGCGAGTACTACCAGAGTCTCTTGGACAAATTGTTTGGCCTTGCTTCGTGCAGGGCCTTATGTGCGATGCACATAAGTTTGAAGCAGGTACGCTTCTCAATTGGAATCCAGTGCAGTGCTCTCAGGGTGGGTACCGAAGGGGATCGGGAAGGAAGATTCAAAACTAGTCTGGCGGCGATGTTCTGCACTACCTGCAGCCTCGTATATAGGTCTTCATTAATGGAGGTCATGAGGGAAATACCATAATATAATCTGCAAATAATTAGACCCTGAACCCTCATTTTCCTGGATTCCGGTGAAATCCATTGGAAGATCTTTCGTAGTATTCTCATGGTGCAATAGCTTAAGGTTAGTGTCTGATTTACATAGTCTTTCATGGATAGCTTATCATCTATTATAATCCCAAGATTTCGCACTGTAGATTTTGGTGTGGGGCAGAGACCTATGCTGGTGGGCCACCATGCCGTTGACCAGAATGATTGTGATTTGCCAAATAGAATCACTTTGGTCTTGCAGACATTAAGTTGTAGATAATTGTTATGCATCCAGTTAGATATATGAGACATGCAGTTGATAAATCTAGCTCTTGTCCTGCAGACCCACACAGGGCCATCCCTGCAGAGCCATCCCTGCCCTGCAGACCCACACAGAGCCATCCCTGCCCTACAGACCACCCCCACAGAGCCATCCCTGCCCCGCAGACCCACACTGAGCCATCCCTTCCCTGCAGACTCAAACCCGCACAGGCAACAGCGCACAGATCACTTACAAGGCAGAATCAGTGAACAATAACCAGCGTGCTCACGGCCCCTCCTACCCAGCTCCCGGGCAAATATGGGGGTGGGGGTGCCACCCCCAGGGCAGGCTGGCTGAGAGAGGCCCACGTCCAGCTTTTGTGGAACAACTCTCCAGGACTTCTCTTGGCGACGCTGGGGAAATTAATTACTACAAATTCACCTGCAGGGCGCCATTCTCGGCTTGGAAAACAGGGGACGTGACTCATGTGCTTTCGAGGTGGCATGAGGCGATGAACAGTGTTGAGTAAGTAACTCGGACGAATGATGAACGATGCCCTTGGTGAAGATGGCACACGGCGTACCCACCACGCCCACGCCCACTGGGTGCCCTGTCCAAAGTTCCTAGGTCATTCTTCCTGTGGCCCCTGGCCTCCCAGCTGCTGACACCGCCTCTGCTTGGTGACTGCAGGCCTGAGGCCTCCAACAGGCCGCAGAGGAAAAGAACAATATCCATGCTAGGCACAGATTTTTAGCTCACGTATTTTCAAGCCACGCCCTTAATTACATCGGTCATGCCCCTAATCCCCCCCACACACCCCCGTTTTTCAATTTCGCTTAAAGCCATGACAATATCCTAAACAAGGAGGGTTCTTGGGTCTTACCCAGAGACCGCAGGAGCTTTGAAAAGGCCAGCCAAAGTTTGCTCCCCGTGCATCTGTCCCTTGCTCCAAAGTGTGTGGACAGACAGCTCCCAGTCCCATCCCAGGCTCCATGGTGTGTGGATAGACAGCTCCCAGTCCCATCCCAGGATCCATAGTGTGTGGATAGACAGCTCCCAGTACCATCCCAGGCTCCATAGTGTGTGGATAGACAGCTCCCAATCCCATCCCAGGCTCCATGGTGTGTGGATAGACAGCTCCCAATCCCATCCCAGGCTCCATGGTGTGTGGATAGACAGCTCCCCGTCCCATCCCAGGCTCCAAAGTGTGTGGACAGACAGCTCCCCGTCCCATCCCAGGCTCCAAAGTGTGTGGATAGACAGCTCCCAGTCCCATCCCAGGCTCGGTGGTGTGTGGATAGACAGCTCCCAGTACCATCCCAGGCTCCATGGCGTGTGGATAGACAGCTCCCAGTACCATCCCAGGCTCCATGGCGTGTGGATAGACAGCTCCCAGTCCCATCCCAGACTCCATAGTGTGTGGATAGACAGCTCCCAGTCCCATCCCAGGCTCCATGGTGTGTGGATAGACAGCTCCCAGTCCCATCCCAGGCTCCATTATGTGTGGATAGACAGCTCCCAGTCCCATCCCAGACTCCATGGTGTGTGGATAGACAGCTCCCAGTCCCATCCCAGGCTCCATGGTGTGTGGATAGACAGCTCCCAGTCCCATCCCAGGCTCCATGGTGTGTGGAGCCCTTGGAAAAGCACCCATCCCGACAGACCACGCACGGAACCTGGGCGTCATCCTGGATTCCTCCCTTTCGATGAACAGACAAGTCAACGCCGTTTCTTCATCTTGCTTCAACATTCTTCGCATGCTCAAAAAAACATTTCGTTGGATCCCCACCGAAACTAGGAAAACGGTCACCCACGCTCTGGTCACGAGCCGACTGGACTATGGAAACACCCTCTACGCCGGTACTACCGCTAAACTCCAGAAAAAACTCCAACGAATCCAAAACGCCTCAGCCAGGCTCATATTAGACATCCCGCGTAAAGAACATATCTCTGGTCACCTGAAAAACCTCCACTGGCTTCCCGTCAATAAGAGGATCACTTTCCGGCTCCTAACCCACGCACACAAAGCACTCTACGAAATCGGACCAGAATGCCTCAACACACGACTGTCCTTCTACACCCCCTCCCGCCAGCTACGATCATCCAACCAAGCCCTTGCCACTGTACCTCGCATCAACAAAACCACCATGGGAGGTAGATCCTTCTCCTACCTGGCAGCTAAAACCTGGAACTCACTTCCCACTTACCTTCGCCTTACCCAGAACCACCTAGCATTCAGAAAGCAACTTAAAACGTGGATATTTGACAAGTAATTCCCCACCCCTCCTCAAGCGCCTTGAGACCCTCTGGGTATGTAGCGCGCTATATAAATTCTCTGACTTGACTTGACTTGGATAGACAGCTCCCAGTCCCATCCCAGGCTCCATGGCGTGTGGACAGACAGCTCCCAGTCCCATCCCAGGCTCCATGGCGTGTGGACAGACAGCTCCCAGTCCCATCAGAGGCTCCATTATGTGTGGATAGACAGCTCCCAGTCCCATCCCAGGCTCCATAGTGTGTGCATAGACAGCTCCCAGTCCCATCCCAGGCTCCATAGTGTGTGGATAGACCGCTCCCAGTCCCATCCCAGGCTCCATTATGTGTGGATAGACAGCTCCCAGTCCCATCCCAGGTTCCACGGTGTGTGGATAGACAGCTCCCAGTCCCATCCCAGGCTCCACAGTGTGTGGATAGACAGCTCCCAGTCCCATCCCAGGCTCGGTGGTGTGTGGATAGACAGCTCCCAGTCCCATCCCACGCTCCGTGGTGTGTGGATAGACCGCTCCCAGTCCCATCCCAGACTCCATAGTGTGTGGATAGACAGCTCCCAGTCCCATCCCAGGCTCCATGGTGTGTGGATAGACAGCTCCCAGTCCTATCCCAGGCTCCATTATGTGTGGATAGACAGCTCCCAGTCCCATCCCAGACTCCATGGTGTGTGGATAAGACAGCTCCCAGTCCCATCCCAGGCTCCATGGTGTGTGGATAGACAGCTCCCAGTCCCATCCCAGGCTCCATGGTGTGTGGATAGACAGCTCCCAGTCCCATCCCAGGCTCCATGGCGTGTGGACAGACAGCTCCCAGTCCCATCCCAGGCTCCATGGTGTGTGGATAGACAGCTCCCAGTCCCATCCCAGGCTCCATGGCGTGTGGACAGACAGCTCCCAGTCCCATCCCAGGCTCCATTATGTGTGGATAGACCGCTCCCAGTCCCATCCCAGGCTCCATAGTGTGTGGATAGACAGCTCCCAGTCCCATCCCAGGCTCCATAGTGTGTGGATAGACCGCTCCCAGTCCCATCCCAGGCTCCATAGTGTGTGGATAGACCGCTCCCAGTCCCATCCCAGGCTCCATTATGTGTGGATAGACAGCTCCCAGTCCCATCCCAGGCTCCACGGTGTGTGGATAGACAGCTCCCAGTCCCATCCCAGGCTCCACGGTGTGTGGATAGACAGCTCCCAGTCCCATCCCAGGCTCCACGGTGTGTGGACAGACAGCTCCCAGTCCCATCCCAGGTTCCACGGTGTGTGGATAGACAGCTCCCAGTCCCATCCCAGGCTCCACGGTGTGTGGATAGACAGCTCCCAGTCCCATCCCAGGCTCGGTGGTGTGTGGATAGACAGCTCCCAGTCCCATCCCACGCTCCGTGGTGTGTGGATAGACAGCTCCCAGTCCCATCCCAGGCTCCATGGCGTGTGGACAGACAGCTCCCAGTCCCATCCCAGGCTCCATGGTGTGTGGATAGACAGCTCCCAGTCCCATCCCAGGCTCCATGGCGTGTGGACAGACAGCTCCCAGTCCCATCCCAGGCTCCATGGTGTGTGGATAGACAGCTCCCAGTCCCATCCCACGCTCCGTGGTGTGTGGATAGACAGCTCCCAGTCCCATCCCACGCTCCGTGGTGTGTGGATAGACAGCTCCCAGTCCCATCCCAGGCTCCATGGCGTGTGGATAGACAGCTACCAGTCCCATCCCACGCTCCGTGGTGTGTGGATAGACAGCTCCCAGTCCCATCCCAGGCTACGTGGTGTGTGGCTAGACAGCTCCCAGTCCCATCCCAGGCTACGTGGTGTGTGGCTAGACAGCTCCCAGTCCCATCCCAGGCTACGTGGTCTATAGCACAACGACACAGCCTGCCAGGCTCATGTAAACACAGGCTGCCAGGATCATGTGTACACAGCCTGCCAGGCTCTGCCAGTATCACGTGTACACAGGCTGCCAGGATCGTGTGTACACAGGCTGCCAGGCTCTGCCAAGATCATGTGAACACAGCCTGCCAGGATCACGTGCACACAGACTGTGGCAGGATCACGTGCACACAGACTGTGCCAGGATCTTGTGTACAGAGGCTGCCAGGATCATGTGTACACAGGCTGCCAGGCTGTGCCAGTATCATGTGTACAGAAGCCGTGATAGGATCATGTATACACAGGCTGCCAGGATCATGTGTACACAGGCTGCCAGGATCATGTGTACACAGGCTGCCAGGATCATGTGTACACAGGCTGCCAGGATCATGTATACACAGGCTGCCAGGCTGTGCCAGGATCATGTATACACAGGCTGTGCCAGGATCATGTAAACACAGGCCGTGCCAGGATCAAGCACGCCCAGCTGCCAGGATCATCTGTACACAAGCTGCCAGGATCATGGGTACACGGGATGCCAGGATCATGTGTACATAGGCTGTGATAGGATCATGTATACACAGCCAGTCAGGATTCAAGTGCACACGAGCTGCCAGGCTGTGCCAGGAATCATGTGTACAGAGAGTATGATAGGATATACATAAACTGCCAGGATCATGAATAGAAAGCCTGCCAGGTTATTCCAGGACCACGTGTACACAGGCTACCAAGATGCTCACACGATTCGAAGGCCACGTCCTCTCAGATGCAAAGGCATAGAGACACGAAGAACAGAGAAACAAGCAGAGACAAGCTGCTGCAAATGACCAAGGTGGACCCTGCATGCTGCCTCTGAAGGAAGGCATCACCCCAACACCTTCCACCCCGTGACGAGCCCCATTAACAAGATAGGAGCCTGCCTGTCACTAGAGCAGAACAGTGGCCTGCACTGTGTTCAAGGGAGCTTTATATGACAGAAGCTAGGGAATACTGTGCAACACAGGCCAAGGGAATACTGTGCAACACAGGCCAAGGCGTGGAGAAGTGTGGCTCACTGGTTAGAGGAGGCAGACCTGGAAGCAGAGGTCAGCCCGGGACCAGGGTTCAATTCCCGGCTCGGCGGGGTCTTGAGTCCTAAAATGTCCATGGACTCGACAATTCTCGCTCCGGTGCCTACTCGATTCACGGGTTCACACTCTGCGACTCTGGGCAATAGCTTGCTTAATCTCCACAACGGCCCCTCGCGGCGGGATGCCTGGCTTTCACCTTGCGGATACCCTGCCGGGGTTATCTCACAGGGGAATACCAGGACGGGTTCCCTAAGCAAGCGCTTAGAAACCGCTCGGTGATTTTTGCGCTATATAAATTCCTGTACATTTACTGTACAAGGGGGTACTGTGCAACACAGGCCAAGGGGATACTGTGCACCACAAGCCAAGGGGGATACTGTGCACCACAAGCCACGGGGGATACCGTGCATGGCAGGTGATAAAGTATACACAATGTTGATTCTATTCTTTGGAGAATCCCATGGCACATCCGATGTCCCAGGGTACAAAGGTTCTACAACAGGATATGGATGGTCGTGAAACTGAAGTGTGCCACCCCACTACACTCTCTCCCCAATCTCATGCCTAAAGGAGACTGCTGAGCCTGATGCACAGGATTGCAGAATCATCTACGGAGGAGCACAAAGGCGAATGCATGACAATGTACAGCGACACAGGGCAGGAGTCCTCTGTTCCTGGCACAGAGAACCAGAACACACTAACTCCAGCCCTCTGGGGGTGGCAGATCTTGGCACATCCACTTCAGTGATGGGTGGTAGGAGAGGGGAGCACTGCGCATGGAAAACAGAACTTCAGCCCAGGAAACAAACAGCAGTGTGATGGCTGGAGCGACACACCCCTGAAATGCCAAGAGACATCCTATGGGCTAAATATGAGAAAGCCTTCTCCTCTCTTCTCAAATTCCGCAAGACGCCGAAGAGCTGGCCTTACAATTAACCAACCTGTCAAAGCAGAGTTAGGCACACACACCTGGTGAGCGCCGGGGTACCATTGCGGCGATAGCGCACTTTACAAATACACTTAACATCACAGATCGAACACGCCCCAAAATGCCAGCACTCTATGGGCTAAGAGAACGACATTCCTCCAATACCAGCACCGGAGGGGTTAAGCACAAGGAACGAACAGCAACCCAACCACCCCGTACAGTGAGTAAAGAAACATCTGTTTTACAAACTTGTGTCTCTAAGATTGAAGGTGAGAAGTACCTTGTCCCACCCGGGTGCCAGGCTGCCCGGCAGTTCACTCGGAACCCCTTACAAAGTCCGCTGTGTTGTTCACCTCTGGGCGGGATGAACGGTGCCCTTGGCCCTACCCCCTCCACGGGCTCTCGGTGGCACTGTAAGAGTTCACCTGCCAGGGTCACCGCCGTGCCAGCACGGCTGCCCATGCTGGACTGGAATACGAATGGCACCGTGTGCATCCCACCGGGAGGGACATAAGATCGGATGTCCACTGTGCCCAGGGGGCCATGCGCCACTCTGATGCCAGGCTCGGCAGTGGGCAGGACAGGGGTGGGTGCACCTGATGCCTGCGGGCACTTCTCTCCTGCTGCCTGAAGTTTGCACTCCGGGCCCTGTGCATGCCACCCTCATGCCCAGGGTGCACTGACCCCACCCACCGGGGGGGGTGGGGGGGGGCACAAGATCAGAAGCTCATGGTGCCCAGAGGGTGAGGCTCAGAGGTGGGCAGGGGTGGGTGCACCCGATACCTCCGGGCACTTCTGCTTGAAGTTTGCACTCCGGGCCCTGTGCAGTGTTGGATGCATGTCACCCTCATGTCAGGGTGCACTGCCCCCCACACTGGCCCCATCCACCGGGGGGCACAAGATCAGATGCTCGTGGTGCCCAGAGGGTGAGGCTCAGGGGTGGGTGCACCTGATGCCTGCGGGCACTTCTCTCCTGCTGCCTGAAGTTTGCACTCCGGGCCCTGTGCATGCCACCCTCATGCCCAGGGTGCACTGACCCCACCCACCGGGGGGGGTGGGGGGGGGCACAAGATCAGAAGCTCATGGTGCCCAGAGGGTGAGGCTCAGAGGTGGGCAGGGGTGGGTGCACCCGATACCTCCGGGCACTTCTGCTTGAAGTTTGCACTCCGGGCCCTGTGCAGTGTTGGATGCATGTCACCCTCATGTCAGGGTGCACTGCCCCCCACACTGGCCCCATCCACCGGGGGGCACAAGATCAGATGCTCGTGGTGCCCAGAGGGTGAGGCTCAGGGGTGGGTGCACCTGATGCCTGCGGGCACTTCTCTCCTGCTGCCTGAAGTTTGCACTCCGGGCCCTGTGCATGCCACCCTCGTGCCCTGGGTGCCCCTCCCGCCCTGGGTGCCCCTCCCCTCCTGGCACTGCCCCCTCCTCCTGCTCTGTGCACTCCTGCAGCCCCTCC
Organism: Lissotriton helveticus; assembly: GCF_964261635.1. Taxonomy (NCBI): domain Eukaryota; kingdom Metazoa; phylum Chordata; class Amphibia; order Caudata; family Salamandridae; genus Lissotriton; species Lissotriton helveticus. The sequence goes on from NC_136062.1 coordinate 476,548,920, forward strand.
CCTGCCATGCTCTCTCTCTCCTCCCTGGCACCCCCCCTCCCCTCCCGGATCCCGACCCAGGAATAAGAAAAGTACCAGTGGACAAGTGCACCCCCCTCCCCCCCCGCCACCCCCCAGGAGGGCAGGTGCCCCCTCCCCAGGATGGCACCCCCCCCCCCAAAGAGAGTCCAGGCCTCCTGAAGTGCTCATGCACTGAACCCCAAATAACTGCCCCCTCCCCCAGCCCCTATAATAATGAACTCCACAATGACACCTCCCAGTGACCCCCCCGCCCCTCACAGCCCCAGCCCCTCCCCCCTGGACAGCAGCCCGCACCTGTCTGCGGGGGGGGCACGGCTCCCGCTCCCCCCGGGGGCTCCTCCTCCTCCTCCTCCGCGCCTCCTGGTCCTGGGCCCCGCAGCGCCTCCTTCCTCGGCTCCCTCCGCACCGGGCCCGGCTCCAGGCCCCCAGCGGGCCCCCCTCGGCCCCCCCGGGCCAGGAACGGGTGACGGGGAGAGGGAGCGGAAAACACCCGAAAGAGAGAAACTGTGATACAAAAACAAGAACTCTTCAATCCATTCACCCCCCGAGCCTCATCACCCGGGCGGGATCCCTCCGCCGGCGCGCGCCGCCGCCGCTACTACACACATACACACGGTGCGCGCGGCCCCGCGCGGCCGGCCTCCGCGCCTGCGCGCTGCGCCGCCGCCCGCCTCGCCGCCATGCCGGGGCCAGGCTTCTGGGGCGCCGCGCAGGCGCACTGCGCTCACGCCGTCCTACAGCCGGGGACAAAAGTCCTCGAGAGCGCACGCCGGGAGGGATGCGCATGCGCACTGGCTTGGACCGCCAGCAGCCTGTTACTTCTGAGGCTGCAATGAGCCACGTTCACCTACAACCCTTTATTTACAACCACCTCCTACAAGTAGTACAAGGAGACATGCGTGCAGCCAATGGCTCCAACAGAGGGCTTTCCTAAAACAAACAGCTTCTTAAAATGCATTTATGAGAAAACTGGGAAACAGGTAGTGGTGCCACCTGCCCTGCATTTCATTGCATGGCTGATAAACAAAAATAATGGAAAGTCAGCAAAATAGATTGTTTTGATTCCAATGAAATGTCAACCAAACTACCAAATACAAGGAGTTCCATGGGTGTTTTTAGGGACGGTTTAACAATTCCTAAATGAATCGCTTTATATCGACTAAAAAAAGTGTGGGGGGGGTCTCTAAAAGGGGTGTGTCCAAAGAGGCACTGTTTCCACTAAATATTGTAATTCATGGACTATGGTTTTAATTCACTTTTGCATCGAGATTATTTCCTTTCAATCACTGCACCCATTAACGTCTTTCAAGATTCTCACAAATCCTAAGCCAGTGCCTTTTAGCGGCATTAAGCGCTACATAAATAGAACTACCATGCACTACATGCCAACCTTTTAAAAGAGGAAAGTGAGAATTTTTTTAATGTATTTCTCCCATTGACTTCTATTGAGGCCTGAATCGGGTCTATTGTCATGTACTTGGACTAAATTAAAATATAGGTGTTTTCCTTACCTGTCAGGAGTACACAGTGCTTTAAATGGGGAAAAATAAGTGCAGGTACTCATTAAAATAGAGGTGTGGCAAGTGGGCGGGGCTAGGGGCGGGGCTAAGGGCAAAATATGATCATACATAATTACTTCTGTAGCAGTTGCAGCACAAATTAAAACACATGAGAGGTGTGTTTCTGTAAAAAAAAAAAACAGATTAACTCCTTACACAAGATAAAAGTCATGAAGGCACTTTCACCCGAATGGTCGCTCGCGCCTGATTCACAGTGCAGGGTCTGTCTAGGGACCCTGCCCTGTAAATCACAGCGTGCCACAAGCCCTCTCAACCCCCTGCAGTTTGGCCCATTCAAATGGGCGCTGCTGGAATCTTCGCCAGCAAATCTGAAAAAGGCTGCTTCAGCCAAGTTAATTACCAGCTCCTCGGAAGCAGAGTGGCCTCTGCTCTGCACTGGAGGAGAAACCTAACCTGAACCTGCCATGCTGTCGATCAGGGTCCCGGTACTCTCCCAGGCTCCAGAGAAGTGCTGGTATTAATGGCAAAAAAAATCGGAACTGGCGGTACTCAGTACCGGCAAGTACCGGCCCATTTAAAGCACTGGGAGCACAGAGAAACTGCTACAGTAGGCAGAGAGAGTGTGAGAATTTTTTTTGTGTACTGGCCTGCTGGAGCGGGTTACTGGCAGTGCATACTCTGTAACTCCTAGTCAGACAACAGAGTTATCTCTGACTGCAGAACCTCGCAGAGGAATCTTTTTTTGCATACTGGAATCAGGAGGCAGTAGACTAACCTTAAAAGCAGGAGTCCCATGCCTGAATCGGGAGGGTTGGCATGTATACATGGGTACACTTTTGGAGCTGTACTTTGGATAAATGGGAAAGGATTTAACTAGAGCTGAAACAGCCCCAAAATGTGGTATTAAAGTTAAAATAATATGAGACACAGGGGCATGAGGGAAAACATGGATTTTAACCATTTGACCAAAAAAACTCTCAATTCCAGTCCTGCTGCAGATCCTATTGAAAGAAATCATGCAAATAATAAACACACACTCCACCTCAATGACTGCATTTCCCCGTTGGCGGTCAAATGAGGAGACGAGAGTTCATTTTTTTACAGATACATTTTTTTTGTTGTTATTTATTTTATTTGAAAGGTTTTCTATAGCGCTGGCTAGACCCGGGGGTATTAGAACGCTTTACATGAGTATCAGACCAAAGTTGAAGGTTACATCGTTACAAAGTTTACACAGTTTTAGAGCATAGCTGCATAGTTACATGTTGGGTCGAGACAAACGATAAGGACATATACGTAAGGGAAAAAGCAGGTATAAGGAGAGATTCAGAGGAGAGGGGGTAGGAGCAGGGGAAGTAGACAGCAAATGAAGGAGGGAAAGAGGAGGGGGAGGGTTAGAGACATCGCATGAAAGAGGAGGGGGAGGGTGAGAGACATAGCATGAAAGAGGAGGGGAGGGTGACGGGGGCACAAACCGGTAGACGAGTAATAGCTGCATCCAAAGTCCAATAAGATGTGATCCCAGGGGAAGTGGTAACATTCCCCCATCTCCATTGTGAGAGGCTCCCTTTACGCCGTGGACTCTATCAGAGGGGTCTCTGAGACTCCAAGGCCTACTTTACTGGATCCTTCCCCAAAAAGGGGAGAGGGAGTGCTTTGGCAAGGGGTGCCATGCCATACCTCAGCTGTGAGTGGCTCCCTTGGCGCAGTGGACTCTCTCAGAGGGATCACTGAGACTCCAGAGTATAAATATTGGATCATATTTATATAGCGCAAACTCGACCCGAAGGTATTGGAGCGCTTTACACAAGCACCGTATTTACATTACACATTCAGGCATGGGGAGATTAGGTGATTTGCACAGGATGTGGATGTGACCCTGGGGCTCGAACCCTGGTTTTCAGCACCAAAGTCGTCAGTCTAGCCGAAGGACCACATCCCCTCCCCACATTATTTTGAATACTGCTGAATAGAGGGCCCAGGACAGGTGGGGCCCACCTGCTTACCACTGCAGCAGTGAACAAAAATAAATAAATACGTCTGATTGCCGATAGACTCCATGACTCATTTACCAGTGTAGTGTCGCTGCCGTGGTGCAACTGTAAAATCAGACATAGTCCGGTGTGAAATCCTAAGTCCCAAGAGGTGAGTCCCTCAGGAAAATCGTGCTGTCTGTAGAAGATCCTCAGCTCAAAAGTAACAGAAAAGTAAGGGTGGTAGACCTGGGATAGCGAAAATGCTTTTTCGTCAACCTGCCAGTGGATGTTCCAGCTTTTGAGGCAGGCTGAGGTGATAATACCAGGAATTGCTATGAAGCGCCAGGTTACCGCGTACCTGTCTGTCAATCAAAGGTTTTTTTGTCTGATCTGCCAGTGTGTTTTTTAGCTTAGTAATTAGGAGGATGAATATAGAGCCCAAAGTGGACCCATCTCAATCTCCCTTTTAATTATTGCCGGTGCTCAGATCCACGGGACCCAGCCCACAAACAGCCCTGCCTAAATGAACATGAACATGAATTGGAAAAGAGACAGAAGACCCATGACATGCAAAAACAGAATACCCTTGACACGAAAAGTATACAGATCTTTTACAAACACCAACTAATCGTCCATCCGGAGTCTCTAGACATGGGGCTTCTGTGGTGCTCAAGACAGATGCTTCTGGGAGACTGCTTTTAGATAAGCAGCAAAAAACACAGTTGATGGTCAGAATGTAGAACAATGTCATACATTCACCCCAGTACAAGGATCTGGGCCTAAATCCATCGTTTTTTTGCACTCCACACCACCCTGGGTTAGACACTGGCTATATGCAAATCAGCTCTGACCCTGTGCCTCATGGGAACAGTCCAGTCCGAACTACCAAGCCATGTCTTTCCCAGACCGGAATCAAGCATCCAAGGACCGGTTTCTGGCTATCAGCCTTCATCAGCCTGGATAGCTTGACTCCAGTGGTGTGGAGAGCCTGGGACTCACGTCTGAGCATACCCAGCTCACTCGCGGTGAAAATTGCAAAAAACACAGTTGATGGACAGAATGTAGAACAATGTCATACATTCACCCCAGTACAAGGATCTGGCCTAAATTAATTGTTTTTTTGCACTCCACACCACCCTGGGTTAGACACTGGCTATATGCAAATCAGCTCTGACCCTGTGCCTCAGGGGAACAGTCCAGTCCGAACTACCAAGCCATGTCTTTCCCAGACCGGAATCAAGCATCCAAGGACCGGTTTCTGGCTATCAGCCTTCATCAGCCTGGATAGCTTGACTCCAGTAGTGTGGAGAGCCTGGGACTCACGTCTGAGCATACCCAGCCTACTCGGGGTGAAAATTGCAAAAAACACAGTTGATGGACAGAATGTAGAAAAATGTCATACATTCACCCCAGTACAAGGATCTGGGCCTAAATCCATAGTTTTTTTGCACTCCACACCACCCTGGGTTAAACACTAGCTATATGCAAATCAGCTCTGACCCTGTGCCTCATGGGAACAGTCCAGTCCGAACTACCAAGCCATGTCTTTCCCAGACCGGAATTAAGCATCCAAGGACTGGTTTGTGGCTATCAACCTTCATCAGCCTGGATAGCTTGACTCCAGTGGTCTGGAGAGCCTGGGACTCACGTCTGAGCATACCCAGCCCTCTCGGGGTGAAAATTGCAAAAAACACAGTTTATGGACAGAATGTAGAACAATGTCATACATTCACCCCAGTACAAGGATCTGGGCCTAAATCCATAGTTTTTTCGCACTCCACACCACCCTGGGTTAGACACTGGCTATCACCCCCCCTTTTGTACCGCTTTGGCCGCCATAAGTGCGGCAGGGCATGCTCAGACGTGAGTCCCTTGCTCACTTTGCCACTGGATTCAAGCAAGCCGGGCTGAAGACGGCTGTAATGCTAGAAACCGGTCCTCGGAAGCTTGTTTCCGGTCCAGGGAAGACATGGCTTGGCTGTTCGGGCTGGACTGTTCCCATGAGGCACAGGGTCAGACTGATTTGCATATGGCCATGTCTGAACTGGGGTGGCAGAGTGGGCTAAAGAACGTTGATGGATTAAACCCAGATCTTTTGACTGGGTGTGAGTGTTTGATTGGTTCAGATGCTCCGTCCATCACCACCCCCTTTTGTACCGCTTTGGCCGCCATAAGTGTGGCAGGGTTTGCTCAGACGTGAGTCCCTTGCTCACTTTGCCACTGGATTCAAGCAAGCCGGGCTGAAGACGGCTGTAATGCCAGAAACTGGTCCTCGGAAGCTTGTTTCCGGTCCAGGGAAGGCATGGCTTGGCAGTTCGGGCTGGACTGTTCCCATGAGGCACAGGGTCAGACTGATTTGCCTATAGCCATGTCTGAACTGGGGTGGCAGAGTGGGCTAAAGAACGGTGATGGATTAAACCCAGATCTTTTGACTGGGTGTGAGTGTTTGATTGGTTCAGATGCTCCGTCCATCACCACCCCCTTTTGTACCGCTTTGGCCGCCATAAGTGTGGCAGGGTATGCTCAGACGTGAGTCTTTGCTCACTTTGCCACTGGATTCAAGCAAGCCGGGCTGAAGACGGCTGTAATGCCAGAAACCGGTCCTCGGAAGCTTGTTTCCGGTCCAGGGAAGGCATGGCTCCGTCCATCACCACCCCCTTTTGTACCGCTTTAGATAAGCAGCAGCAGATAAACTCGCAGTTTGTATTGGTTTTGGGGGGGTCATGTTGGTATTCGTAAAGCCCAAACAACAAGCCATAAAAAAAACCTTAATGCAGTGGCATTCAAACTGTTGTTGCTGCCATGCCCCTCCCCAGTGAGAAAACAAACGATCCGGACCCACCCTCACATTTTATCACAATCATTTTATTAAACTGGAAATCTTTTAATATGGCTATACTTATTTAAATATTGCAGGCAAATTCTGTGAGTGTTTACAAAAAGCAATCAAATACATGATTGCCAAAATACTCTTCTGATCAGGCAGGCCTTACTAACATGTACAAGTATTTTTATCACTCACTCGCGCATTAGGGAAGGTGCATAACAAAAATATAAAAATGGGAAATGTGGTAACTTAATGACTTGTTTCCTCCTTTTGTAATCACATTCTAGCTTCTCTGTGCTTGCGTCATAGCTGGACTTCTTATACCATACGTTTTATATAGTGCACTTCATGTTTTTGATCCTGCTGGAATAACATAGTTCACTGTAAAGTGATCCACTGCTTCTTGACGATAGGTCTGTGCTGATAATGGGAGCAGGAGGTGCTGGACATTGTTCACTTACTTTGAAAATCCCAAAAGCTCCCTGCGGGCAGACACATAGAGCCGGACTTAGAGGAGGATGATAATTCTTACGCTGCACCACTGGCAATGTTCATAGTAAACTGTTCAGTAATCAACTTTAAACCATCTTTTCCTCATTCTTGTCTGTGAATCCACATGCGGAGCATATTGCAATTTTTCAAGTTTCTTATATTCCAACTGTGCCCATCAGGACCTCTTGTAAGAATACGACTGATGCGGTGTTCATCACAAGCAGTTTTATTTTGTAAAAACCCAATGCATTTCGGGCTGTGAAAAGCCCTTCCTCGGGGGTCATTCCCCCCTCTTTCAAACTAAGCGTGCACTTCCCAGTACATGTCTTATTGCTTGCATACCTGCTGTGAAAGTTTAAAAAGCCTCTCCGTTCTCTTCATAATCCAAACGATAATGGTTCCACAGTTGGAATATAAGAAACTTGAAAAATTGCAATACGCTCTGCATGTGGATTCACAGACAAGAATGAGGAAAATATGGTTTAAAGTTGATTACTGAACAGTTTACTATGATTACCGGGTTTAAATTGAAGGTATATATGTCCGTCAGAAAGGTGGCATAGAGCTGTGCGTTTGGCTTTGGGGCAGGAGGATGTCTCACCTTACAGAGTTGCATTTGCTACCCATGGCATTTGGGCATGCCATTCAACCAGACAGCACGCATCCGTGGATGAAAAGGACAAATAAAAACAACTAAATATGGATTATTGGGTGTGCATCCCATTTTTACAGTCCACTGGCTTTGTTACCATTTTATAGAGTTTCCAGATGACAGAGATGCTTTGATGAAAGTCATGTGATCCTGACATCTGCTGCACCAGTGTTTGGAATCTATTTGACAAGACATGTTGCCATTGTGCATGTGCTAGCAGTGGTAGGGCCGTTGCTCAGCCTAGAATGATGTACCTTCTACGATTGTTGGCAGCATAATGTCCAGGAGAGGTGAGTACTATGCACCTCGCATGTTAGAGTCTTACCCCAGCCCGTTACAGACAGTGAGATGAGAATACTGACAATGCACCTCCTTTTTGAGAGACGCTTCAATGGCTGGTTGCATTTTTTTTAACAACTAATTTAATCAAGAGAAGTGATTGACAGCTGACTACAATTATGAGTTGTTGGTTTTTTTCTTTGCTTTTGTCTTTTTGGGAGGCTGGCATCTCACTATGTACTTGCTATTGCCTATGGTTCCTAATCAAGATGCTTGTGCACAACCTTGAAGTTGGTGCATGCCTATGCAGGCTGAGAGAGGAGTTTATAGTGCAATGAGAGAACGTTGTCACCTGTAATATGAGTATAATAGAACATGTTCGCTTTGAGCCAGGGTAAGTGATATTCTACTGTCTCAAAAATGGCTGATTCAAAGAATGCCTACGGCAACTCAACGTATTCTATGTCAGAGGTACGTCAGTTTCAAATATGACTTTCTATATATATATGTGTTGACTGGCATAATGATTTAGATATGTTCGGAAGGAGAGACAGGGAGCGAGACAGCGAGAAAGGTGGCCATGTGTGTTTGGTTCCTGTAAATTCCCTGACAGTGCACAGAAAGAGGAACGCATTTTATGAAATGAATGAAATGAAAAGGAGATTTATAGAGCACGGTAGCAGCCCTGAGGCGTCCTAGCGCTAGGAGAGCTGTTCCTTCTGGTCAGACTGTTAACAGGAATTTATTATACTTTTGTGAAAAGGAAGGTCTTTAGATGTTTGCGTAATAGAAGTAGGTTGGGCTGAGATCTCAGATGAAGGGGAAGAGAATTCCACAGTTTAGCCGCGTTGTAGGAAAAAGATCGACCCCCGAATCTTGACCTTTTGATCCTAGGAACTGTAGCAAGAAAGGACTGGGCGGAACGGAGCTGTTTGGTAGGATGGTAACGGGTAATCAGGGAGTGGTTAATAGCAGCACCTGTTTTCCAAAATGCTTGGTGGGAAATGCAAAGGGTCTTGAAGTTAATTCTCTCCCTAACCGGAAGCCAATGGAGACTTCTAAGGCCGGGTTTAACTGAGAGACGGCGGGGAAGCTGCAGCAGAGTGCGTGCTGCACAGTTTTGTATTATTTGCAGCTTTTGTAGGGTTTTTTCAGGGGCTCCTAAGTAGAGGGCATTACTAAAATCCAGGCGGGACTGGATTAAGCCTTGAATTACAATCTGTCTTGCCTCGAAGGGCAGCAGTGGGAGAATCTTCCGGATAAGCCTGAGGATCCCAAAGCAAGTGGCTGACAGTTTGGTCGCCTGACAGTTAAAGCTGAGGGATTTGTCCAGCCAGATACCGAGGCTTTTTATTGTGTCTTTCGGTGTAGGGGATGGACCAAGGCAAGCAGGCCAGATTGAATTGATTGAGGAAATAGGAGAGCTGCCGAGGAGCATCAGCTCCGTCTTGTCTCCATTCAATTTCAGGCAGGACGAAGTCATCCAGCTGTTGGCTGCTTCTAAGCAGCCCTTTAGGTTGACCTTCTTATTATGTGGATCGAGCTGGTTGAGAGATACCACTAGCTGAATGTCTTCGGCGTATGTTATGATCTTTATTCCGAATGGACGGACTATCTCAGCTAGTGGGCTCATATACACATTAAATAAAGTCGGGCTCAAAGAGGAACCCTGCGTTACCCCACAACTCAGGGGTTTGCTGGGGGAGATGGTATCACCCTCGAAGACTTGAAATGACCGGTTACACAGGAAGGATTGAATCCAAGCAATGGCTTTCCCTGAGACTCCCAAACTAAGGAGCCGATGTAGTAGTATTCTGTGGTGCACCGTGTCAAAGGCGGCGCTTCGATCAAGGAGGATGACTGCCACTGATCCTCCCTGATCCAAGATACCCCTTGCTTCTTCTGTCACAGCAACCAGCGCGGTCTCCGTCCCGTGTTTTTGGCGGAAGCCCGTCTGGGAGGAGTCGAGTAGATGGTTAGTCTCGAGGAACCCAGTCAGAACCTTATTGATGTGTTTCTCCAAGATTTTACTCATTCAAGGAAGCAGAGAAAGAGAGCGATAATTACTGGGGTTGTTAGGGTCCAGATTTGGTTTTTTAATAAGTGCTCTAACCATTGCCTGTTTCCAGGGTGTTGGGACAATGCCTGTAGAAAGAGAGACATTGAGCACATCCAGAATGAAGGGAAGGATGCCGTGAGTGGCAGACAACAAAGTACGTGGAGGTGCTGGGTCACATGGGTAGCCAGACTTTACTTATTGCATAATCAGGTTAAGCGTCTCTGAGTTCAGAGGTGGGAGGTACTCCAGAGTGTTAGGGGATGCCGCTCTTGTTCCGGTAGGCAGGTGGATGTACAGTCGGGATGAGTTTGAGTGGGGGAAAAGGAGGTGTAGATCTTTTGGATTTTTTGAAAAAATAATTCCGCCAGGTCGTTGCAATGATTTTGTGCATTGAGAGTTGAAGGGACATTATGAGGGTGTTTAGTGAGGGTTTTGACAATTTGATATATTTCTTTTGGTTTGTAGGAAGCTGTGCTGATTTTCTCAGTGTAGGATTGTGTGGTTTTGATCTTATTTTTGTAAGACCTTATTGCTTCCCTATAGATGGCTTTATTTGAAGGGGAGTAGTCTAGACGCCACTTCCTTTCCAGTTTTTTACACTGGCGTTTCCTTTCCCGCAGTTCGGGAGAGTACCATTGGGCCGTTTTTGACTGTCGTTTAATTTTAGTACAGCATATAGGGAGTGTAAAGTCCAGTGAGGTTGAAATCCAGTTATTATAACTTTGATTTGCTAGGGTGGGGTCCTGAATTTTCAAAGGTCTAGTGGATTCTAAGACTGTTATCCATTCCTCCAGGGGGAGTTTTGACCAGTTACGTGATTTCCGTGAGGTTGTGTTTGAGAGAGGTGAGGTATGAGTGACCCAGATGAGGGGAATGAGGAAGTGATCGGTCCAGGGGAGTGGGGAGGGGGGGCCCACTGTGAGATTTGTGCAGTTACTAAAGACGGGATCAAGAAGGTGGCCTTTGGAGTTGAGTACTGTTGTCATTGCTCCAGCCCTGAAGAGATTTGGTGTAGTTTATTTTTCCTATTTTATCTAGTATTAATTATCTGGGACAACCCTGTCTTTCCGTCGTCTGTGCGAACTTTACTCCACAACTTTGTTGGAAGAAGGTGGATCGTCTACCATGAACAGCTCACTCCTACGCGGAGGAGTGATGGTCACTCAAAGGCTTCTTGGTCATTCCAAGAGCTATTATTGGCTTACAAAGAGCCACAACTCCTTTATTGCTGTCGCCAAGTCTTGGTGAGGTTGCCCTGTCTGTACAGTCTCTTCCTGAATACCAAGTAAAGCGGTGGGAGTCATCCCGCCTAGGATGTGGTGAGGTAACAATGGCGTGCAAAGGCGCATTTTGCGCTCGTTAGGCACTGTCTTCACATGAGTAGGGTTGGTTATTTATAAAAATATATGAAAATATGGAAACACTGGCTCCAGAGTATTCATTTAATGAAGACCCCTATTGGCTCACTGTGCTCCGTAGCAAGGTGGAGAGACTTTATTTACTTATATCAACAGGAAATGACTATAAAGGAGAACAGTCCATTTCATTACTACTGACTCAAGACAGTACCCCAGGCCCTTTCTTCAAGTGCATGGGTGACCAAAGTAGCACATGATAGAACTAGTAATATGTGCAGACTCCTAGCTCCAACCACAATAAAAATCTACACTACAATAAATGCATTTAATCTCGAAATAAGGAGTGGGAAGCAGTTTCAACTGGAGCAATGACTTAAGGTGTAATTCCACAATCTGTAATTACAAGAACCCTGGGATTGGTCTGCAACCCCTAGCCCAATAATTCCGGGCCCATGAGTCATTGGATCCTACCATGCTGCTACAGGGGCTGTGGGGATGAGCACAGTAAGGCCGACCTGTCCCCTGCAGCAGCACTGGGGAAGTAGGCAATGCTCCTCCCCGACAGAAGCCTGCCCAGCCCTGTCACGTGCCCTCACCCCCACCAATCCCGATGCACTTTACCTCACCTCAGGGCAAGTCTGGAAAAATGCATGGCATAAGATCTAGTTTTCTAGCCCCAAGCAGCGATTTCACATTTCATGGAGAAAGCTCAAAATAGCCAGGATTTAGTGCAAAGATTTTGTCTGGCAACCCCACCTCAAATTCTAGCCAACTTCTAATGAGGGCCTTGGGTTTCCTTTAACTATGTCAGCACTCACTGCATAGATAAGTATACATAATTCTGACTCATAAGAGCGCTACAGATATGTACAAACAAACATTCTTGTTTGGAAGAAGAGGAATGTGTCATTTCTAACTCCAAGAACTGACAGATGTGGCAGTAATTACAAAGACCACAATAAAGCTTAGAAACAATATTGTCTTGTCCAATAAGGCATAGATGGCTATTTGGATTATAAAATATATCAGATTTGTATGATGCTGAACAGTTGATAAAATGTCATTTCATTATTTTCTTTTGTGCATGCTGCCACAACTTTGAGGCATGATAACCGTAGCCTACTGTCATTTTGTATTTTAGTGTATAAATATTACGTTTCGTTTAGTTTATCTTTATTTCGATCACAAGATCATAAAAGATTACATTTTACAAAATTTAAAACACATATTAAACGACATTAGTGATCACGATAAAGATTAAAGTTAAAACATGTAGCACAATTTTGGGACTGTCTCAGGACTACAGATTATCTAACACATCATTTTTACACGACGACATCGAGCAAACCACATGGAGGTTAAAAATTTGGATAGAGCAAATACTAAAGAGGGGGATAAATCTGTCTTTAGGACTCTATAGGCTGGTAGAAATGTTCTAAATCCCAAGTTCCTGAGCAAGGGTACTAGCCAGTATTTCCTACTCCTTTCGTACCCCCTACAAAAGAAAATGACATGAACGTCATTCTCCTTTGAATGACCACAGGCCGGGCAACTTTCTGAGGAAGAGTGGGAAGACCAGGAAGCTGTGAACGATGCTAGAGGAAGAGTTCCGTATCTCCATTGGAGAAACAATTTCCTGGTTAGTTGTGGAGAAATGGCTTCCAGAACACTCTCGAGAAGGTAGGAATCTTTAGTTTGAATGAACTTGTTGGTCAACAACCCCTCCCGTGGCTCTAAGGAGCATATGATCGTAATAAGCTCTCCTCAATGCCTTTTTTGGGGTCTTTGGGCACATATTTAATGGGTCTGACCATAGATCATAGAGTCCAATTGCTTCCAACGTTCTTCTGATATAAGTCAGCCATGGCATTGTTTTGGCGTTGGGTAGCTCTAAAAATTCCTACAACTCAGCTCTGTAATTTAAGAGATCTGGACTACTCCATAGGCGCCGCCAAAATGTCAGGGGCTTTAGGCCCAGCTCCTCCGTTATGGGACGAATGTCCAAGTCCAGTCTGAGCGGAAGTAATGGGGTACTCTGCGGGAGAGCAACAATCTGTCTCAAGAATTTATTTTCAATTTTTAGTAATTTGGACGATGGAATGTGCCCCCACAGCTCACCCCCATACATGACACCTCCCCGAGCTTGGGCTTTATAGATGTAAATTATGGGGCTAAGTGGACGGAAGGGAGATTTGTTCGCCAGTCTCATAGTGCCTCCCGCCAACTGTGCCAGTTTAATGTTCGCTTTCGACTGGTGGGATGACCATGTTAGGTGTTCATTGAGAGTAATGCCCAGGTATTCGATTGTATGCACCCGTTCCAATTGGACTTCTCCCAATGTTGGTGGGGAGCGATTGTGCGGCTTCGGGTTCAGAATCATATATTTAGTCTTTTGAGGATTGATTTCAAGTCCTCGGTCTAAACAGAACTGTAGGAACCTGTCCAAGACGCGTTGAATTCCCATGGGGGATTTTGACAGCAGCAGGGTGTCGTCTGCAAACATAATTGCAGGCACCCTGCTGCCAGTCAGCTTTGGGGCATCGGTGTTGGGAATCCTGGATAGGTGGTCCACTATCCCGTTCACAAATAGGCAAAACAGGGTCGGCGCGAGCACGCAACCCTGTCGTACCCCTCTGCGAACGGGGAACCTTTCGGTTAGGTTACCACCTCTACTACACCTAACGCGGCCATAATTATTGTGGTACAATCTCCTCAGGATACCTAGAATATCACTGGGGACATTCAACTCCTCCAGGACTTTCCACAACTTCAATCTTGGTACCAAATCAAAGGCGGCACGCAAGTCTACAAAGACTGTGTATAGTGCGCCGCCCTCGATTAAAGCTGTCCTCCAGAATAGCAGGTTCAACCTAAAAATTTGGTCTGTTGTGGACACTCCCTGTCTAAATCCAGCCTGATAGGGAGTCAAAATACCCATCTCGTCTACCCAGTCCTGTAGTCGATTCAGAACGAGTCTCCCAAAGAGCTTCTGGGATATGTCAATAAGACTAATTGGCCGGTAGTTGGCTGGGAGCAGAGGGGACCCCTTTTTATATATTGGGACCACCTCTGCGCCCAGCCAAGTATCCGGAATCTCCATACCCCCCAAGATGGCATTGAATAACAATGTGAGGTATGGGGCCCATATCCCTGGTTCTTGTTTAAATAAGTCCCCAGGTACCCCATCGAGACCGGGGGCCTTTCCAGCGGAAAGCCCGGCTATGGCCACCCTCACCTCTTTTTCTGTGAAATGGTCGCCACATGTACCTACTGGTGGCGTACTGTTTGTGATACTGGGAGACCTTTCTTCTCCTGAATACAATGCCTGAAAATGGCTCTGCCATAAGCTGGGGCGATATTAGGCTCAATAGCTGAAGGTAACTCCTCTGTGCCGTTTGAGACCAAGCGCCAGAATTTGCGCGAGTCTCTAGTGGATAGAGACCTCGAGAGATTTTCCCAGTATTCTTGGTCCCATTCGGCCCTTGCATCTACCAAGAGCTTCTTGTATGCTCTTCTCCTGGCTTGGATTACCTCCCTATTAGTGCCATTCTTGATGGCAAGTAGCAATTTGGTCTTAGATTCCCTGCAAGTGGCATTGTACCAGGTCGTCTTGACTAGGGGTCCTGGTCTTTTTCCCGGCTTTGAAAACAGATCTATCTCTAGGGTATGAATTAGCTCAGCATGGATGTGAGCGAGCTTATCTCTATTAGGTAGCCATTCCGACTCTTTCCCTAACTGGAAGGCTTTCTCCAAGTGTGGAATGATCCTGGCATATAGTTTAGGTAAACTATCTCCCCTAGTGACTAATCTCTATAAATATTACATAACACATATTTGTAGAAAAAATAAATAAGCTGCAAGATATACTGTACAGTATGGGGAGAACTAGGCTGTCTGGTGAAGTCATTTCTTTAAACCGGGTTATTTCTAGGGTATCAGAAGACAACTTTTGTTTTTGGCCAAAAGTAAGGGTTGTGCCTCTGGCTGAGGTCCCTGAGCCGGTTCTAAGTGATTTGAGGCAAAACATGTGTTACAGAGGCTGGTGGGTCTCACTTCATTTTGCACATTATCAAGGCCATTTAGACTTGGAGGGTACGGTGGAAACAGGTGCAAACAATATCTGTGCATATTTTAGCAGTAGCACCTCTTAAAAATGTAGTGCAAACTCTTATCTCTCTAGTCACTATTTAGTGTTTTAGCTCACTGGGCATTAATACAAACTTTTTTTTACACACACAACTTCTACATTTTTTAATCACGAAAAAGATTAAAATGTGAAATACTTCCGTTGACTGGAACAAACTGGTTTTGTTTCAGCGCAAATCTTTGATATATAATATCCGTATTTATTTGGGCAATGAATGAAACATCAGGGTAGTAAGTGTGCCATACCTGTTGTGCCAGGAGAATAAAGTGACCAAGTTCTGTATTTTTATAAATGAAAATGAGTTCAGCAAATTTTTTTTGTTTTTGTTTGTTGCATGGAAAATCTTGGTAAAAAAGTGGAAACTTTAGGCAAGGTAAATCTTAGCCAGTTCTACCTAAAGTGAAAGAATTTGTAACTCATGTAATCCTAAATCCTTATGTATCGCAAATGGTGCTTTTGTAAAGCGCTCTGACACCTTCGGGTAATGTTCGCGCTATAGAAAATCATATTATATAAAAAATAAAATAAATAAAAAAGATAATAGAGTCCCTTTGAAATTATCTTGAGATGCTTTCTCATTTAGAAGATGAATGTTCCCGTCCCCTCGTTTTTGACCTCAAAACAAATAGTGACAGTCCCGCTGAAATCACGAGAAATAAGTAAAGTTTCGAAAACCTAATCTAGCGCCTACGTGTATTTGTAGGGAGAAACAAAAGAAGGGCACCAATGTAGTATAGAAGTTAACGGATTTGTCACATCGTGAGCCATAGCAGGGTCAGGCGCATCCGTACGGGACGATGAGAAGGTGCCTGTGGAGGAGAACGCGCGAAGCTAGCGGACTCCTTGCCTGGCACTAACGTGGCGGTCTCTACGTGCACGCACGTCCCTTCTCGCCGCAGCACATTTAAGTGAAGTAGCGGCCGGGTGCCTGGCCTGAAGATGGCGGGGCGCGCTGCGGCGGCGGCGTGCGGCGAGGGCGCGCGCTGCCCTGACTGAGTGCCGCGGGAGGCCCGCTGGCTTCGAGCGGGCATGGAGAGGGGAGGGGGAGGGGGCGGGAGGGAGAAAGGAACTTCATCGGAGGCCCGGTCTGCGGAGCGGGGCCGGAGCCGGGCGAGGCCGCGGCCCCGGGCTCCCCGACCCGAGGAACCCCAGGGCCGAGCGAGGGACGGAGGGCCCCCGCGGCCCCCCGGCGCCAGAAACGAACGGTCTCCGCGCGCACTACTTTACGCGTCGGTGCGGCGAATTTATTTCACTTTGCCTAAGGAGCGGGGAGTGCTGCGGCGCCAATGCCTAGGGAAAGAACCCGGATGTGGGGTGAGAAAGTAAAGTGCGGCCGGGAACTCTGGGCCGAGAGGGGGGGGGCAGAGAGGGGGGGGGGGCAGAGAGGGGGGGGGGCAGGCCTGACAGAGGGGGGAGGAGGGGGCCAGCGCCTGCAGGGGGGGCCAGGGCTTCAGGGAGGACGGAGAAGAACTTGACTCCAAGGAAGAACCGCTGGAAGAACTCCTGCAGGAGCGAGGAACAACTGCAACAGAGGGAAATAATAACTTTATTACACAGAATCACTGTTATAACTCCTACAGGAGGGAATAACAACTGCAGTGAGGGAATAATAACTTTATTACACAGAATAACAGTTGTAACTCTGGCACGAAGTAATAACTGCAGCCCAGGGAAATAATAACTTTATTACACAGAATAACCGTTGTAACTGCAGCAGAGGGAATAACAGCAGCCAAGGGAATAATAACTTTATTACACAGAATAACCGTTATAACTGCAGCAGAGGGAATAACAGCAGCCAAGGGAATAATAACTGTATTACACAGAATCACTGTTATAACTCCCACAGGAGGGAATAACAACTGCAGTGAGGGAATAATAACGTTATTATACAGAATAAGCATTATAACTGCAGCACAAGGTTATAACTGGAGCACAGGGAATAATAACTTATGTGCATAGAATAACCGTTGTAACTCTGGCACGAAGTGATAACTGCAGCCCAGGGAAATAATAACTTTATTACACAGAATAACCGTTGTAACTGCAGCAGAGGGAATAACAGCAGCTAAGGGAATAAAAATGTTATTACACTGAATAACCGTTGTAACTGCAGCAGAGTGAATAACAGCAGCCAAGGGAATAATAACTTTATTACACAGAATAACCGTTGTAACTGCAGCAGAGGGAATAACAGCAGCCAAGGGAATAATAACTTTATTACACAGAATAACCGTTGTAACTGCAGCACGAGGTAATAACTGCAGCAGAATAACTGATGGAACTCCGGCAGGAGGGAATAATAACTTTATTACACAGAATAAGCATTATAACTTCAGCACAAGATAATAACTGCAGCACAAAGTTATAACTGGAGCACAGGGAATAATAACTTTATGACACATAATAACCGTTGTAACTCTAGCACGAGGTAATAAATGCAGCACAGGGAATAATAACTTTATGACACATAATAACCGTTGTAAGTGCAGCACGAGGTAATAACTGCAGCACAGGGAATAACTCAATCTTGGCTAGCCGATAATCACCTCAAACTAAATGCTCTGAAAACTGAGTTCCTTCTCATCTCACCCCCGGCGAAAATTTCAATCACCCAAACATGGCTCAACAACCTAACAGCACTCAATGTCCAACCCACCATCGTGGACTCAGCGAAATCCCTAGGCATCACACTGGACGCCAAGCTCAACATGCAGCAGCACGTCAGCAAAGCCACAAAAGCAGCTAATTTCCAAATCAACACACTGAGGAAAATTAAACCCTTCCTCCCTGCTGAAGACTTCCGAACTGCTGTACAAGCGTTAGTCATCCCTCGAATAGACTACGGAATTGTGGCCCTCAGCGGACTCCCGCTATCCACAACAGCACCCTTAAGAGCCTCCCTGAACGCTGCCGCAAGACTCATTACTGGCTCAAGAAAACATTCGCATATTTCCCCAGACTTAAAGTCCCTAAAATGGCTGCCTTTTGAAGCCAGAATACAACTAAAAATTGCAGTTATGACACACGCGGCAGTGCACCACAATGCACCCAACTACCTCGCTCAAAAGCTGTCTATATCAGGAGGTTCGAGATCCAATAGAAGCTCAAAAAACCTACTCCTGAAACCCCGTAGATTCCGGAAAGAGAAAACTTACAAGCGCTCCTTCTCAGGAATGGCACCCAGGATCTGGAATGCGCTCCCTCCTGAAACCAGGCTTATCTCCTCCACTGCACTCTTCAAGAAAGAGGTGAAAACCATCCTTCTGGCCAAGATCTCCTGAACGCTATAGGTGTTGGATCAGAGACTCCGCATTGCCTTGTGTCAATGCTCACCTTGTCCTTTGGCACTATACCTCTACTTGAGGGAGACACTATTACGCTACTCTCTTACTACCGACCAATATATGATACACGTTGGGTCACTGATGCACCCTCCCGCTGCCCCCACTCAGTGCTCTCTCTATACTAAAACACTGTTATAAGCCTTCCACACACCCAAAGTGTACCTGAACACCTCTGTAGTGGGATCAATGACTTATGCCGTCTTATATTACTTGTTTACCTGACTGTATATTGATATGTTTTATGTATGTTATTATTATCCTTTCATGTTAGTGACTACTACATTGCTCCCATTACCTCTGTTCATTCCTACTGCCCCTACCCTGTCATTGTAAAGCGCTCTGATATCTGTAAGGATCTTGTTCGCGCTATATAAAACTTTGAATAAATAAATAAATAAATAAACTTTATTACACAGAATAACCATTGTATCTGCAGCACGAGGTAACAACTGCAGCGCAGGGAATACTAACTTTATTTCACAGAATAAGCATTATAAATGCAGCACAAGATAATAACTGCAGCATAAGTTAATAATTGGAGCACAGCGAATAATAACTTATGTGCATAGAATAACCGTTGCAACTAGCACAAGGTCATAAATGCAGCGGAGAGAATAATAACTTTATTACCCAGAATAACAATTGTAACTACAGCACAAGGTAATAACTGCAGCGCAGGGAATAATAACTTTATTACACAATAACCATTGTAACTGCAGCGGAGGGAATAATAACTTCTGGGCACAGAATAACCGTTGTAACTCTCGCACGAGGTAATAACTGCAGGAGAGGGAATAATAACTTTATGACACATAATAACCATTGTAACTGCAGCACAAGGTAACTACTGCAGCACAGGGAATAATAACTTTATTACACATAACTTGTAACTGCAGCATGAGGTAATAACTGCAGCAGAGGGAATTATAACTTTATTACACATAATACCCATTGTAACTAGCACAAGGTGATGAGGGGAATAATAATTATATTACACATAATAACCATTGTGACTCAGGCACGAGGTAATACCTGCAGCACATGGAATAATAACTTTATAACAGAATAACCATTATAACTCTGGTACAAGGTAATAACTGCAGCGCAGGGAATAATAACTTTATTACACATAATAACCGTTGTAACTGCAGCACGAGGTAATAACTGCAGGGCAGGGAGTAATAACTTTATTCCACATAATAACCATTGTAACTCTAGCACAAGGTAATGACTGCAGCACAGGGAATAATAACTTTATTACACAGAATAACCGTTGTAACTGCAGCACGAGGTAACAACTGCAGCACAGGGAATAATAACTTTATTACACAGAATAACTGTTGTAACTCCAGCAGAAGGGAATAACAACCGCAGCAGGGAAATAATAACTTTATTACACATAATAACCATTGCAACGCCAGCACAAGGTAATACCTGCGGCTGAGGGAATAATAACTTTACTCCACAGAATAACTGCTGGATCTCCTGCAGGAAGGAGTAACAACTGCAGCAGAGCGAATACAAACTTTATTACACATAATAACTATTGTAACTCTAGCACGAGGTAAACATTGCAGCAGAGAGAATAATAAATTCTGTGCACAGAATAACTGTTGGAACGCCAGCACGAAGTAATAACTGCAGCACAGGGAATAATAACTATATTACACATAAAAACTGTTGAAACTCCAGCAGGATGGGATAATAACTGCAACTGAGGGAATAATAACTTTATTACACAGAATAACCGTTGTAACTGCAGCACGAGGTAACAACTGCAGCACAGGGAATAATAACTTTATTACACAGAATAACTGTTGTAACTCCAGCAGAAGGGAATAACAACCGCAGCAGGGAAATAATAACTTTATTACACATAATAACCATTGCAACGCCAGCACAAGGTAATACCTGCGGCTGAGGGAATAATAACTTTACTCCACAGAATAACTGCTGGATCTCCTGCAGGAAGGAGTAACAACTGCAGCAGAGCGAATACAAACTTTATTACACATAATAACTATTGTAACTTTAGCACGAGGGAATAATTGCAGCAGAGAGAATAATAACTTCTGTGCACAGAATAACTGTTGTAACGCCAACACGAGGTAATAACTGCAGCACAGGGAATAATAACTATATTACACATAACTGTTTAAACTCCAGCAGGATGGGATAATAACTGCAGCAGAGGGAATAATAACTTTATTACACAGAATAACCATTGTAACGCCAACAGGAGGTAATACCTGTAGCACAGGGAATAAAAGCTTCTATGGACAGAATAACTGTTGTAACTCCAGCAGAAGGGAGTAACAACTGCAACGGAGAGAATAATAACTTTAGCTCACACAATTACAGTGTGATTTAATTCTATGTTCAGTCCTGGAGTGGCGGACATAGTTTTGAAGTGAAATAAATAAATAAACACAC
This sequence comes from Lissotriton helveticus, assembly GCF_964261635.1. Lineage (NCBI taxonomy): Eukaryota > Metazoa > Chordata > Amphibia > Caudata > Salamandridae > Lissotriton > Lissotriton helveticus. Next base: position 476,570,031 of record NC_136062.1, read on the forward strand.
CCACGTGTGCACTTTGATGACGTTATTAGCCGTAGTGTAGTACATAGCGAAGAAAGTATACTGTGTCTAGAAAAGCCTCCAACGCACCCCTCTCTCTTTGTAGAGAGTACCAAACTCCAAGACTACTCCGACTCTAATAATTACCTAGATTTTGTAGTTCAACCGTCAAATGTACCCTCATTTCTGTACATCACGGTGCTACAACCGAATAACAAAGTCCTACATGTATCACTAACTTTCACAGCACCGCAAAACACGTGCTAAGATCACTTATTCACATCTATTAATTATATGGGTCTGGCATAATCCCGAATTTTAAGATGATTACATTTGTTTTTTTTGCATAGGCTACACACACTTTGTCTAGTCCTGATGAAGACCCCATATTGATATCTCGCGCGACAAGTGAGGGGTCGAAACGTCGACGTATATTAAAAACGAAACGTCCTAGTTAGTGTGGAATACGAATTGGTGGATTTAATTGTTGTATTCACAAAAACTGCCTTATAGGAACCGGACGTTGTATGAACGAATAATTTTTATATGTGATTATTTTTGCATCTATTTCAATGTGTTGTGATTTATATATGTAATCATTTATGCACTGTATTTGTATTGTGTTTTTTGTATTGATTGTGTAAATATATGTGATTATGTGTGTGTGTGTGTATTATGCCTTCAAATACATATGAATCATTTGATTTGTTCACATATGCTTATTTAATGTAATCTGGAGATTCTTGAAATTTTCCCTGGAATTGCTTTTTGTTCTGGTGAAAACCACGCTGACTTTCTCTGCGGGCTCTGAACCCTGTCAACGCTCGCCCCGGAGATCCTGCCCTCTTGCTGTCCGCTGCACCAACACCCTAAGGACTACATAGCCCAGGGTGCAACGCGGATCTCTTCAGCTGCTGTGGGTCCTGCTGACGAGGGGGAGGCACCGGTTCATCTCTGTGCATAAAGACCTGCCTCTCCCCCCGTAGCGTGGGTCCCTGGAATTGCTTTTTGTTCTGGTGAAAACTAGGTCGACTTTCTCTGCGGGCTCTGAACCCTGTCAACGCTCGCCCTGGAGGTCCTGCCCTGTTGCTGTCCGCTGCACCAACACCCTAAGGACTACATAGCCCAGGGTGCAACGCAGATCTCTTCAGCTGTTGTGGGTCCTGCTGACGAGGGGGAGGCACCGGGTCATCTCTGCGCATAAAGCGCCGCCTCCCCCCCGCAGCGCAGGACGTGCCGGGCGAAGCCCGGGCCAAGGGCGGGCCCGTCTGAGCCCGTCCGAGCGAGGCAGGGCTGGGTCGCCCCCCTTTCATCTTCTGTCTCGAAGCAGTTCCCGGTACAGGTACTTTACTTGAAGGAACTCTTTCTGGAATTTTTATTGGAACTCCTTCTGGTCTGACTGTGAGTCGCCTATCAGGCGTAGGAGTGAACGAGTTCATGCTTATTCCAGTACTGTGGCCCTACTGACTTTGGGTTAAGCTGTTTGGTTATTAGACCTGGGAAGTTTCCTTTCTCTATTATCTTATGTTCTGTCATGCATATATATTAACAGTGCACTAGATACCTTACCTGTTGATTGTTATTTTACACTAGTCTAGTGTTAAGTTCCTGTGCTTCTTAATTGTTTGAGAATTTCCAGTTAAAAATGAGGAGGCGGAAAAATACTGCGGGAAAAGGAGTAGTTGGAACTTTAGACGCCTTCTTAACTAGGGCGGAATCTGTCCTTAATATTGAAATCTTGATAACGGAGCGTAGGCTATCTTTGGAGCCCTCGATCTCATACGGTAGGCCCTCCCTTACTCCTGCTATCCCTGTTGTCTTGTTTCCACCTAACCAGGAGCCGCCACCGGAACAGCTTAGTCAATCACCAACAGCAGACACAATACAGATGAACGAAACAGTGCCCTCTATATTAATAGAGCAGGAATCGAGCCCAGCTTCACAAAAAGCTAGAATAAGAGCACAAAAAGTAAAAGCAAAGCCCCCCCGCCCACTAATCCCCCAGTGGTAACTAAGAAAACTCGGGGGATTAGGCAGATGAAGAAACCTGTGAAGGGTAGTCCGGGGAGGAATAGGGTAGATGCTCCAGTAATGGGTGATGTTAGCGCTGCAAATCCATTTACCCAGATTCACGCCCGGACAGAGATACCATCTGTGTGTTATCCAGAGGGGAATTACTGGGGGAGGTTAGAAACCATTTTGACTACCCTAATTGAACCCATATTCCAAAAAATAGGTATGATCGAAGCAAGGCTGTCTAACTTAAAAATGCTGGTGTCAAATATTCCCCAGGATAGCGCTACTGCAAACCGAATGAAGCCCAACACACAAGTTGCCAATGAAAGAGTTACGTCGGGGTTGGATAGAGATGGGGGAGCGGCTGCTGTGAATTTAACTACCAAAAGCAGGTCTCCAGAAAATATCCGTTTAGGCAGTCACAAGTCGGTAAACCCTAACCCCACAGACTCTAGACAGGTCACATCTTGCAGAACAGGACCTTCCTGGCTGCAGAGGGATAAGAGCCTAGAGGCGAGGTCTCCCCAGGTAGTCAGTCTCCCTACTATTGATCTTCCCCCTGAATCTACCCCCTATGTAGCTATTTTGGGGTATGTTCCTGCCCTCCCACCAGGGAAAAGTGAAATTATGGGCAGCTACTCAATAAAATAAGACACTGGTTTGCACAGAACACTAGAGTTGGTGCGAATATATCGAATACCATAATCATGGCACGTAAGGTGAATTGGATTGGGAATTCATGCAAACAAGGGATTGGTGATTGTATTGTTATTAATTTCGATAACCCCAACACTTCAAATCGTATCTTCTCAAGGGACTACAGTCTTTCCCCACCAGTGAGTTCTGTAATTAGAATTCTACCCCAGGGTTTCTTCTACAAGCCGTCTACTCGCAGGGATATGGTGGAAGTAGCCTATGGTGAACACCAACCAGGAGATGCTAGCATTAGATCTGAATCTACTCACCGACGTATCACACCAGTTCATCTCCAACCACTGATGGACATGCATCCTGGAATTGACTATAGCCTGACCCAAATAATAGATTTGAGACCTTGACTGGTATGGAGGAATGTGATAGACTGAGGGGCCCTGTTTCTGTTGGGTTGGAGCCGGCCGCCGTACCCCAGGACCCTAATGTTGCAGCGGCTGGGACCCCAAGGGGTTGTTCAAACAGTTTTTTATCCTGGAACATAGCAGGTTTGGCTGCCAGGCTTCAGGACCCTAGATGGATAGCTTACGTAAAGCAATTTCTGATAATCTGTCTACAGGAAACATGGTCAGTAGATTGCGACCACTTCCTGGAATGCTTTGAAGCCTTTTTTGTCCCAGCTAAACACTCTTTAAGGGGGAGACCAAAGGGTGGTTTGCTTGTTTATATCTCTGTGAAAATCACATGTAAAGTGCAGGCCCTATCAAATACACATTTAGGAATCCAAGTATTAAGGATACAAAAGGGGCTCATTAGCTGGGGACTGGTTAATTTTTATAATGCTGTTGTTCCCCGTACGAGATTAGTAATGTAACTGAAGATCCGGGTTATTTAGAACCCAGCGGTGCCAGGGGACACACCCGAAGTCTCTGGATTCACCTGTCTCAGAACTACAGAAACGCGGAAAACTTCTTGGTGACGTCAAAGATCAATTTATTGGCTGCAACCAGTAACAGAGGTCCACGAAGTACAATGGCTGTATATTCGTAGGAGACTGCTCAAATTTTACAAAGCAAACCATCCCTTTTATACCAAATATTGTGCTTCAGGCAAACATTCCTTAGTTACAGTTGACCAATCCCATGTGTACATGGCAAAAGCATTGCATGACAAACCCACATTTCATTGTCCAGCCCACCATTGATTTCTCGGGAAGGCCCAACACTCTTCATCAGATAAATCAGCGGACCCCTAATAAAAACGGGCACCTCCTCATTGTAAAACGGGTCATAAAGAAAGGAGCAGAGACAGGTGTAAGTAAGATAAGACATAGTTGTGTGCAATAAAGGGTTTATGATGGCCTGTGCCTTGATCCTCAATCTCGACCAGCTACTGGGAAAGGAACTGGCCTAACAAGTCCGGCCTCGGGCAACGGAGTCAGCTTGCCCAGGTCACACAGAAGTCAGCTGAAGGTGTACGTGTCCCAAGGACTCGTTCGGCCTTAGTCATCGGCCTATGTGAGGGCAACCACAAAATGGCTGCCGTGCACAAAATGGAACCCAAAGGTTCAGAACGGAATCCCTGATTTCGTGGTGATCTCGTCACTCGAACATGACGAAAACACTCGTACATCTTACACTCGCCATTTTCGGTCCGCTGATACCAAAATCGTCATGATACGACGATAATTCTGAAACGGGTTCAGAATTCACGGAACCTCAGACCCTCCTTTTGCCCTTACATAGGCAATAACCTAAACCCATGTCAGTCTGAATCTAGGTCTATACTCATCAGATCATCAAGATGTTGCTGTAGCATCATCCTATTACTTAGCACGTCTCTTGATACAGGTGTCCTTACACACGATGTAGCACAGAGACCACATATAGCAGGAACACACTGTACACAAAGACAGAATAGGAAAAGGATGGCTAAGGTCATCCCAATGACCATCAGAATCTTCCATCCCCAGGCGGATAACAGTTCCCAAAACCATCCCATCAATGACCAATCTCCTTTATCCACGTGTATAGATTCGGAGATCTTATGCAGTTTCGAGATGGCCTGGTACACTGTCGGAGCATTGTCTGGAATGAAAACACAGCAGCTTCATTGGATCACTTTACATACTCCACCTCGATCTGCAAGTATGACGTCTAACGCAACTCTGTTCTGGAGAGTCATAAGACAGTCCGACTGGAGCTCAGCAGTCAAGTTACTAAGGGCACCCGCAGTTTCAACTACGGTGGACTCAACCACTCTCGTCAATTGTCGTATGTTCCTGCTGTTAACCATCGGTCCCCAAAACGGCAGAAAACCCTTCAAGAAATCTCCCAATTCTTGTCCTGTAGTATCTTCCTTACTGAAGACACCTCTGACAATTCTCGTCTTGTGGTAATCTGCCGCAGCCGTGTAGGTGGGAGGCAACAGGAATGAGACAAAACATGTACCCGAGAAATCAGGGGGCAACCATGTGTATGCCCTATCGTGACAGACAAAATAGGTACCCTTAGCTGCCAGAAAAGATGGGGAAGTCTGGGACGCAAAAACGTACGTCTCCGTGCAGATACTCTTCCCTAACTGAGCTCTCGGATTCTTGCCATTAACTTGCAGACAAAGATGACCCTGATGGGGTACGATCCAGATCGGAGAGGATCTTTTCGCTTGCTGGTTCTCACTCAGACTAACTCCATATCCGGTCACATTCCATCCAATATACGCTAGTGTCTCTTCTCTCGGGATCGTCTCATAGGAGTTAAACCCTCTAATCATATCGACTATTCCCTTAACTAGAGCACTATTCTTCGGATTGTCCTTTGCGGAACGTAGGGGGTGAACTTCTCGAGCATAGATAAACATCGTTCTGTATGCCCACACAGAACCATTGTAGCTAAATGGCAGGACCAGGTAAGGAATACCTTTATCAGTAGTATGAGGCATAAGACCACACACCCAACAGTTAGTCGTGTTCACTACTAATTGGTGTTGGTGCAGGAGCTGAATGAAGGAGTTATTAGCAAATTCCAATCTTCTACTGGACTCATGTTCAGGCAGAGGGTGAAAAGAATGTGAGGAAACAGTAGAAGGAGGTATGGGCTGTGTCGTGGGTGTAAACGTCACTTGAAAAGAGAATATTATATATCCCGTCAAAAACATAATTACGCTAAGCAACATACAAAGATACAATATTAAAAAACATTTTCTGCTCATGATTGTGCACATTCTTGCTCTAAAATTCATTTCTTCAACAGGTCTCTCCATCTTGAAAAACTCCATCCTCTAACCGTGCTGCTCGCGGCTGTTGGGTGTTCCGTGCTAAGGAATGCGCCTGTCAGTCCAGGGAACGCCCTAGGACCAACCAGAACCGTCAACCTTGTGTCTTTGGCTTGCACTCCAAAGACTTGACACCGCAACCCTACAGCTGAACCCGGATGGCGGTTCGAAAAACAAAAATCGGTCAAAACAGTTTCTCAGATGGGAGGGCTGAATGTTCAAAAATAGCAAGGAAAAGGATTTTCATTTTATTAGTCCCACAACTCTTGGTCGCAAATTATAACGGCCTTTCCCAGGCAATGTCTGGTCTCGGAACAAGAGTTCAGGCTCAGTAGTGTCCAATCGAACTGACGGTGGCACAGGTTCTTGTAGAACAGAGGTCTTCAAAGTTTTCCAGGTTGAGCCCCCCCAGCTGAATTCCCCCAGATGTTGGGCCCCCCCACCACCCGACAGAAACCTCGGGAATCCGGCACACCACATGATCGACTGCCACGCGCACACCACAGGCCATATCCGGCAAACAATGCTCAACACAACAAGAGTGCCTAGCAAACTGCAGGCCTGTGAGTGGGTGTGGCAAAACAACAGAGGCGTACCACACAGCTCAAAACACAATCCTCCAAGACAAAATGTGCGCAAATTCTCCCCACTAGGATGCCCTGCCTTACACAGGACACAGATCAACAACAACACCACCAACATGAATGTGACGGGTGTGCCGGTGCCCAGCCACACCTAGACTCTCAATCTGTGGGTGGATCCCTGCCACTGCCATCCTCAGGCTGTGCTCCACATCCAGTCCTGAACGGTACCTAGTCTTCAACACCGCAAGTGCTGAGAACCCAATCTCACAAACTCCCCAACAAATAAACAAATACATTGTAGGATGTAAAGCACCATGCACAAGTGAACCAAAGGGAGGACCGCCGTGATGAACACACTATAGGGAACACACCATGGGTGCTTCACCAAGCGGAACCCAAAACATGGAACCCGACCTTGCCCATGGGGGCCCCGCATTCAAGTAGCAGCTGGACGTCACGCAAAATGTCACACGCATGATGCATAGATCCCACACATGAGCACACATAGAATACAGAACAGTAACACATAGGCAAGGGAGCAGCCAAACAATTCAAATACCTTCCACTCTGAACCACAGCTCCCATGGCACCAAGAAAGCAAAGGAAGTCATCACAACCCACCCCATCCATCATGTACACCTTGTCATCCACCAACTCCCCCACCATTCATTCCGTCCCTCCATCTGAGCCCCATCCACATCCAAACCCCTTCAACCACTTGCAAACCCATCCACCATCCATCCCTCCATCCATCATCTCACACATCCATCCCTCCATCCACCCCCTCACCCATCCATCCATCATCCATCCATCCCTTCACCCAATCCATCCCCTCACCCAATCCATCCCCTCACCAATCCATCCACTCTTCCACCCATCCATCCACCCACTCATCCTTCCAACCATTCACCCAAGCTATCCTCCCACTCATCCATCCACTCATCCACCCACTCATCCATCCACTCTTCCACCCATCCATCCACTCCTCCACCCATCCATCCATTCTCTCATCCATCCAACCACCCACCCTCTCACCCATCCAGCCATCATCCCACCCACCCAGTCACTCATCCGTCCACCCACTCAACCCCCCACTCATCCATCCACCCACCCATCCATCCCGCTCTCCACCCTCCCCCCCACTCATGCATGCACTCTCTGACCCATCCATCTCCATGCTCCTCTCCTCACCCATCCATGCACACACCTGCCCATCCACTCTGCCAATCATTCATCCATGTCCTCACTCATCCATCCATCCATCCATCCATCCTCCCCCTCTCTCTCCATTCCCCCATCACCCAGCCACCCATCCCTCCATCCACCCTTCACCCATCCACCCACTCATCCATCCACTCATCCACTCATGAATCCATCCATTGACCACTCATCCACCCCTTCACTCCTCCATCCATTCCCCGTCCATCCACCCCTTCACTCATCCATCCATCCATTCACCCCTTCACCCATCAATACATCAATCCATCCATCACCTCTCTCATCCATCCACCCACCGACTCATCCACCATCCACCCCCCCATCGATCCATCCACCATTCCACTGATCCCTCCACCCATCCATCTACCCTTCCAACCATACACACATCCATCCACTCCCATCCATCCCTCCACTCATGCATCCATCCTCTCTCCCACCGTCCATTCACCCCTTCACTCACCATCCATCCCCTCACTCATCCATCCACCCCCCACCCATACATCCACCATTCCACCCTCACACATTTGATGATTCAAATTCGAATCTGCAGACCAACATCCCTGAGCACCGACACTTCGGTGCCCACATAAAGATCCTCATGAGTTGAGGGCCACAGACCAGAGCCCACTGTCCCGATTCATGGCCCAAACCCGGATTGCAACCTCTCCCTCCCTTCCCAAAATAACTGAAGGACTCCCGCCCCCCCCCCCAACTCCCCCTCACTCCCACCCCCCTTGAAAGGCTGGGGCCCTGGACCAGAGCCCACCCGCCCGTTCCTCAAAACCTCTGCGAAACCTTCTCTCCCTTCTGGGAAGAGCTAACTCTCCCAGGAGGGGGTTAATTCACAGAGCTAACAGCTTCAGCTGCAGTGGGAGGCAAGGGGTCTCCTCTGCTAAAACTGAAAGCGTGTCTGTTTGATTGCTTTCGTTTTTAGCAGAGGAGACCCCTGCCTCGCACCGCAGCCGAAGCTGTCGACTCCGTGAATTGGCCCCCTCCTGGGAGAATCACCCAGACAAAGAAACGGGCACAAAGGGAAGATCGAAGTGGAGCCCGCGCCCCCCCTGGGATGGTGCCGTGCCCCCCCAGGGGGGCGCGCCCCACAGATTGAAGAACCCTGTTGTAGAAGATCGTCGCTTTCTCGCTCAGAACTTGTCCCAATTAAACGTGCATTGTTAAAAGGCAGAAAACGAGGTACAGTCTTAGTCTCAGAATCAGCAATACCCTCCTGGACCCACCGGTCGTACGGCAGAGGCAAAGGGACCCTCTTACAGTGTACGCCGTGGATCCAGTTCTTCTTTCCTTGCACTCGTACTTCAGATCGCGTTGACAACAGCACCAAGTAGGGACCAATCCAGCGGGGCTGATCGTTCTTCGTTCGCTGGAAGTTCTTGATCAGCACCCACGAGCCAGGATCGATGACATGTCCTGGATCTTCAGAAGCCTGAGGAAGTGTATCATGAACTGTTGGTGTAAGACACGCAATTTAGCTGTCAGATCATACAAGTAATCAAGCAATACAGGATGTTCAATCTCGCTGAATTTCGTCGGCCTCGGTACTCCCCATATGTTGGCCGGGCGACCAAACACAATCTCATAAGGACTAAGTCCTACTCGGGAATGTACAGTCATTCTTGTAGACAAAAGTGCTAATGGCAAAGCATCAGGCCATTTAAGACCAGAGCTCGCTTGTATCTTGGCCAGTTTCAGTTTAAGAGTGCCATTATAGCACTCTACTAGTCCAGCTGATTGGGGGTGATTTGCAGCATGGATCTTTTGGCGGATTCCTAGCACTTCACATACTCTCTTCATCACTTGAGCCACAAATTCACTCCCATTATCACTCCAAACCATTCTCGGCAACCCATATCTAGGGAAAAACTCCTTAATTAGGGCTTTGGATGTGGAGAAAGCAGTGTTATCTTTTAGGGGATATGCTTCTACCCATCTTGAAAAGGCACAAACAACCACGAGTACATATTTCAGGTTGTTGCATCTCTCCATGTGAATAAAATCTAGCTGCAAAACCTCGAACGGATACGTCGGAGGAGCAAAATGACCAGCTGGAGTTGGAGTTCCCTTACCAGGATTGTACTTCAGACAAACCATACAATTCTTGACCACGTTCTCTGCACACTTAGGAATTCCAGCATTTTGCCATACCGGAGCCAACAATTTACAAATCCCTTTCACACTGATGTGAGCCATTCCATGTGCCATCGTAACCACTGCAAGCACGTACGCATCGGGTAACAACCATCGCTGATGCTCTGACAACTCAACCCAACAACCATTCGCATCTAATTTACCCGTACTCTCTCTCCACACACTTAATTCTTTCTCTGTAGCTTCAGCTTGAATCGACTTCACACTTTCTATCGTATCTTCACACATTCCAACATCACCAGTCCATCTTGCAGGGCCTGCAACATACATTCGACTCATCACATCCCTCGCCACATCTTTCGCGACTTCATCTGCAAATGCGTTACCGCAACCAACGTCATCGGTAACCTTCTTGTGTGCACTACATTTCACAATCGCCACTTGCGACGGCAAGGTAAGTGACTCGAGCAGCTCATTCACCAACTGACCATTCTGAATCTTTGCTCCATGAGACGTGAGGAACCCACGTTCCTTCCACAAGCGTCCAAAACTATGAGCCACACCAAATGCATACTGGCTGTCGGTGTATATGGTCACTCTTTTCCCTTTCGATAACACACATGCTCTCGTAAGTGCAATCAACTCTGCTGCTTGAGCTGGATTATGTGGGATACGTGCAGCTTCAACAATCGTATGCAAAGTCGTTACAGCATATGCCGCAGTCGTATCACCATTCGGAAGCTTGAAGCATGAACCATCCACCCATAAGGTACCATCACACTTCACAAGAGGAGTGTCCCTAAGATCTACTCTCCCTTTTGTTTCTTCCTCTGTCTTGAGAAAGCAATCATGTTGCTCAACAACATCTGTCTCTACTGAAATCGGCAATAACGTAGCTGGATTCAACGTATTGCATCTCTTTATGTGCACATGACTCGCTAAAAGTGTCAGCTCATAACCTGACAATCGAGCACTAGTTAAGTGCTGTATCTTGGTCCTGTTTAACAAAGTATCCACTGCATGTGGAACCATCACAATCAACGTATTATCCATCACCAGTCCAGCAGACTGTCGGATAGAAACAGCCGCTGCAGCTCTCCAGCAACTTGGCAACGCTCTAGCTACCGGATCTAAAGTCGACGAGAAATATGCACATGGACGTTGCTAGTCCCCAAAAGATTGCGTCAACACTGACAATGCACATCCCTCTCTCTCGTGGACATAGAGCGTAAAGGGCTTACTGTAGTCGGGGGTACCCAACACAGGAGCCGAACATAATGCATCGCGCAATTCAGAAAAACTCTTCTGACAATCATCAGACCACGGGAGGGGATTCGACGTATCTTTGCAGGTCAATGCCACCAGAGGTTTGGCCAGCAAAGAAAAATTCGGTATCCATTGTCTGCAGTATGACGTGATACCCAAGAAAGCACGCACGTCTCTCTGTGTAACTGGCACACTCATGTTCGCAATCGCTTGAATTCGTTCTGGGGTCAATCTTCTTCCCTCCTTTGATAAGAGATGACCTAAGTAGGTCACTGCTTGTCGACAATACTGTAACTTTGAAAGAGACACCTTGTGATGGAAGTCAGACAAATGACGCAACAAAGATAGGGTAGCTTCCTTACAAATCTCTTCAGTATCGTCAGCGACTAACAAATCGTCAACGTATTGGAGAAGAGCAGCACCATCAGGTAAAGCAATCGTATCAAGCTGTGTTTTTAAGGCCTGACTATAGATTGATGGACTCTCACAATAGCCTTGAGGAGCTCTTTTAAACCGAAAGCTTCGACCTCCTAAAGAGAAACCAAAAATATCCCTACTCTCCTCGGCAATCGGGATGCTGAAGAAGGCATTCTTCAAATCAATCACCGAAAACCAAGTGGCCGAAGCTGGAATCATTGTCAATAAGGCAGTGATATCTGGAACAACAGGAAACTGTGGCACAACTATCTTATTCACCTCTCTAAGATCGATCACAAACCTGTAAACAGGTGGCTGAGAAGAATCAGTAAGTTTCAAGACAGGCAAAACAGGGCTGTTGCAAACATTACCTCTCGTTTCTTCAATCACATCTTTCTCAATCAAATCATAAATGATCGCGAGTAACGCTCTTTCACCATCACTAGAGATCCTATATTGGGGAATACGTGGCATTTTAACATTCGCTTTTAACGTCACAACATATGGCGGTATCTCCAGGAGACCTACGTCATTAGGACCAGTCGCCCAAATAGTATCAGGAAGAGAAGATAATTCTGTCGGAAGTTGATCCCTCGACAAATACATCGGAGAGACCACTTTCTTACCCAGTGTAAGTTGTACTCCCGAAGGAGAACAATACAACGTTGCATACAATCTTTTCAACAGATCCAATCCCAACAAGTTCTCACCACAACCTGTCGTCAGAATAAGGGGTGCTTCGAATTCACGAGGTCCAACAGAAAGGGACAAAGGGTCAGAAATCGGGCTTCTAACTGGGGCGCCAGAAAAACCTACTGAAACATTTGTTAAGCCAGACAAAGGTGCGCCAGGGAGTCTAGAGTGCATAATAGAACTCTTCGTAGCACCAGTATCCAACAGAAAAGGCTCTGACACACCTGATGTAATCACTTCAACATAAGGTCCACTCTGATCTACTGGAACTAAAACAACTCCCTCTCTTTGTCCATGGCTGTCCTAGCAATCATTACCATCCATATTTTCACCTTCGACGTAGTAGTCATCAGCATAGTACTGAGTCGTCCTACCAGATGCACCATTCTGTTGATCAAAACTATTTATCGAATTTTGTGGAGGAAAGGAACGCGCATTCTGGGGAATACCTCCACGTCCTCTACCTCTAGAAGCTTGCGGAACACCCCGACCTCTTGTACCTGAAACACCATTCATACGCTGTAACAAAATAGGGCAGCTATACTTGAAATGACCCTCTACCTTACAATATGAACACTGATTGGGGCCTGCCAGAAAACACTGTTGAGGAGACTCGAACCTTTGCGAGTTTCTCTGAAACTGCTGAGGCTGCTGATAATCACGTTGGTTATTACGAGGCGGATACGCTTGCTGTAAAAGCACCTTCATCTTCAACTCTTTAGTCTTCTTGTCTGCTCTATCCTTCTCATCCTTATCCCTATTTTCGTAATATTGTGCAGTAGCCAATATCTGTGCTGAAGATGAAACGGCCCAAGAACTCTCTGAATCCTTTAACTTCGTACATAATTCGGGAAGTAAATTGTGCACAAACTTATCAACAAACAAACGTTGACCACCTTCTGTACTCATGTCTTGACCACTATGGTCAATAAACGTTTCTTCAAACCTAGTGAAGAAATCAGACACGGTTTCCTCTTTCTTCTGCTTACACGCAGACAATTTATCCCAGTTTACTCGCATAGCAGGCATTAAAGTTTTCATGTAGGTAATGATCCTACCAGGAAGTTCTGCAACTACAGGCTCAGGTTTAGCGCCACCAATTTGTCGACCGTCCGCAGCGCTAATATTAACCCATGTATCACCTAACTCCTGTGCATGATCAATATGACAAATCATACCCCATAAAGGCTGTGGGACCACATTTCCAAACAGCATGTCTATATCCGCTAAATTCATAACACATGAGTCTGCAGTCTGTGAAATTCCTGCGGGATTTTTACGGGGGTCAGGTAAAGTCTGCTTAAGAGCCAAAACTTCTGCACGCTTCCATGGAACATGCACCCAAACACGTTGAAAATGAGGCAGAACAATTGGATTAGCGTTTGGGTCCCCTTCTCTCCAAACTGGGGGAACTTCTCTCATCGGGTACTGCTTCACTTTCCTCCTAACAGAAGGGTCAGGTTCAAACAACGGTCGAGAAGGAGACTCGTTCCTGAACGAAAGCAGTGTCGCTACCGCCTTTTCAACGTCGAGACCCACAATCGTGCCTTTTGCAAAGTCGGATTGCACATTGGACAACTCCGGCGGAGTCTGTCCCAAATCATCATCTTCCCATTCTTCACGAAGGAAAATACACATCTTATCAAAAACATATCTCTGCTTCGGCGCTTCCCATTGACGGAAGACATCCATAACAACCTCTACATCATATCTTAAAGGACGAATGACCCATTTATGCGCTAAATGAACCAATACTTCCCTCTCTCGGGAATCAGGCAGTTGACTACGCAACTGTTTACGCTCTGAAACGGGGGTCACACTAAATGACCCAAAGAAAGGAGACAAAAGACCAGTAACAGTATCCGTCATTCTCTGACGAACAGAAGGAGAGGTCGACTGGACAGGAAATAAAGCGGACTGAGAGACAGTTAATGTAGGAGCAGTAGCAGAGGAGGCAGCGAGAACAGGTGAAAAAGTCACAGGAAGTAAAGGCGGAGCAGGTAGCAAAGTCGGCGGCCCTTGAGGAGGCTGCACCAGCGGAGTAGGAGCCAACTGAGGAGGAGCTGGCGGCTGTGGAAGAACAGGATGCTGCACAACTGGAGGTTGCACAACTAAAGGTGGCGGAGGTGCTGTAGCACTCTGCGCATAAGGGGGTGGCGAACTCAACAAATGTCACATCAAAGGATCTTTCTCAAGCTCCTTTGCTGCATCTTGCTGAAAAGGCGGCAAAACTGGATAGCATTTATCAATCGCCATTTTACGTTGCCTGTGCAACTGCTCACTTGCCTGTTCTTCTTCGTTATCTTTAAACTGCATAGCAGCTTGCATTATCGAGATACCCTTCTCTCTTTTATTTTTCTTCGCTAATTTAATTTCTTTCTGTTTGGCTTACTTTCGCCATAGGCGGAAAGAGTCAAACATCGCCGGCCGGGCTTTCTTCTTAAAGAGTCTAACCTCTAGATTATCTAAAACTTCTGTATCAAAACTACCATATTGGGGCCATTTGAGGACACCGTCCTTCCTAGTATATCTAATCCATACTTCATTATACGTGATGGGGCCCACGCCATGTTTCACATAAAGCTCATAGGTTAGAGTTCCAATCGGAGGAACCGGACACGAGTCCTCCAATCGGGAATCCCTATTACGACCACAACAAAATATTCTTCCAAGTCTGCTAAAACCAGGCATCTTCGCTCTCTAGTCTAGCTTCAAACTTCAAGGGAGTATCGAATACGATAGTCTCGTGAATACACAAGTCCCTCGGCTTTGGTACTTGCAAGTTCCAAATCAAAAAACTCAAATCAAAGATCCCAAGGGATACCCAAAACTAATGACTGGGAGACGCTCCACTCATACTTAACTGAGGTATCGATGAAGTCACCAGAAGACCCGTCTTATCGTCTCGCCCAACAAATCGTCTAAGGCTCCAAGACAGGGCGACAGTCAGGGCAGCAGTCCTTCGTAGCCGTCGGAAAGCGGGGAACCTCGCAGCAAAGACTTTCGAACCACGACGACATTCAGGGGTCGATGAAGTGGCTGGCCTTCCTCCAGAATTTTCACACGAAGCTCCTCACGATCTTCAGGCTTGGACCGGTACCGCTGAAGTCGCCCCACGTTGGGCGCCAAATGAAGATCCGGGTTATTTAGAACCCAGCGGTGCCAGGGGACACACCCGAAGTCTCCGGATTCACCTGTCTCAGAGCTACAGAAACGCGGAAAACTTCTTGGTGACGTCAAAGATCAATTTATTGGCTGCAACCAGTAACAGAGGTCCACGAAGTACAATGGCTGTATATTCGTAGGAGACTGCTCAAATTTTACAAAGCAAACCATCCCTTTTATACCAAATATTGTGCTTCAGGCAAACATTCCTTAGTTACAGTTGACCAATCCCATGTGTACATGGCAAAAGCATTGCATGATTTCTCGGGAAGGCCCAACACTCTTCATCAGATAAATGAGCGGACCCCTAATAAAAACGGGCACCTCCTCATTGTAAAACAGGTCATAAAGAAAGGAGCAGAGACAGGTGTAAGTAAGATAAGACATAGTTGTGTACAATAAAGGGTTTATGATGTCTTGTGCCTTGATCCTCAATCTCGACCAGCTACTGGGAAAGGAACTGGCCTAACAAGTCCGGCCTCGTGCAACGGAGTCAGCTTGCCCAGGTCACACAGAAGTCAGCTGAAGGTTTACGTGTCCCAAGGACTCTTTCGGCCTTAGTCATCGGCCTATGTGAATGCAACCACAAAATGGCTGCCGTGCACAAAATGGAACCCAAAGGTTCAGAACGGAATCCCTGATTTTGTGGTGATCTCGTCGCTCGAACATGACGAAAACACTCGTACATCTTACACTCGCCATTTTCGGTCCGCTGATACCAAAATTGTCATGATACGACGATAATTCTGAAACGGGTTCAGAATTCACGGAACCTCATAACCACTCTTAGTGATGCAATAACCCAATCCCTGAGCCAAAGCTTACCTAGCCTCGTGATTGCCGGCGATTTCAATGTACATCCCTGTGGCGAGCCGCTAATGTCTTGTATATCTGTCATGGGCTGTCCTCGTATGCATGGTTTCCACTTTGAAAACACTTACTAAACGCTTTGATTAATGAATTAGATCTGATGGCAACGATGGCTCTAACAGACCCTCGTGCCATTTTTTCTGTATCAACGTTTAAGGGACACGGGAAGGGGGTCATTTATTGACTATGTCTTAATTTCATCTTCCCTACAATCCTTTGTAAGCTCCTTCAAGATCACAGGGATTGAAATCAGCGATCACAACCCCATAACACTTTATGTGACAGGTCCCCTTGCTGAACAAATAGGGGCTGTAACAAGACTGGGTTTACTGCGACCTACGGATGAAATGCGTAGATTGAAGTGACCGCAGGTGACTCCTGAATTAATCACTGATAGAATTAAAATTGTATGCGTTGATGAATTAACCCTCTGCACAATGGAACGGTCCTCACCAAGGTGGGTGCTGGATTCTTTTTAAATCATTACTGAAAAGGTTGCAGGGATGTTATCGGCCCCAGCGAAAGGTCAAACCCTGGTTGGTCCCAGATGGTTTGATACCCACTGCTCCAAAGCAGCGAGGAGGCTTAGGAAAGCCCTGGCAATAAAACCAAGAGTGCAGGCTGATGTCTTGGCCTGCCATCGGGAATATAAGCTGGCCCTTGCTGTACGAAGAAGTTCACTGGAGGAAGAAGCATGGAGGGAATTGTTGGACCCTGACACTCTCCAAAACAGTTTGAAGTGCTGGAGCATGGTAAACAAACCTCTGTTTGCCCAGGACGGGGGGGCCTTGATTGTCACATAACAGAGGAGGAGTGGGAATCCCACTTTGAACTTATGTTTGATTGTCCCTCTGTGCAAAATCAAGGAACCCATAGAGGTACCCAGGAGGTGGCATTAAGATTTGAGAGGGGTGAGATCCTAGAAGGTATAACAGGCTTAACCACTGGTAAGGCACCTGGCCCTGACGGGATCCCCCAGAACTTTTGAGCTCAGACCCCACCTTCTGAGCACCGATATTGGAGTCCGTTTTTAACGCGGCGGCATGGTATGGATGCCCCCAGTCTTGGGCCACCTCCACCATAGTCCCTGCTAGTAAAAAAAGGCGACAGAGGCAGTCCAAATTGTTATAGACCTATATCCCTCATAGATTCAGTAGTAAAAGTGGAGGGTAGGCTCCTCCTTCAAAGATTATCATCTTAGGCAGAGGATAACATGATACTGTCGGAAGCTCAGTATGGGTTTCGACAGGGACGGTCCACAGTTGCCCAGTGTCTCAACCTCTTTTTGATTCTGAGCAAATATACCATCGTTTGCCCAGGGACCATTCATCTTGCCTTCATGGACCTGTCCTTGGCTTTTGATTGTGTTAATAGGAATAGGCAGTCCATGAGGGCAATGGGTGTGGAAACCAGCATTGTAAACTTTTTAGAGGACCTACACAAGTCGACAAAAGCTAATGTTAGGTTTTCAGAAGACCTGCAAGCCACAAGAATTTTAACATTAAGAAGGGAGTCCAGAAAGGTTGTATTCTGGCTCCCTTTTTATTTAGTTTTTATATTAATGAACTGGATAGCGTTTTACAGGCTTCTGGGGCTGAAAGTCCTAGGGTAGGAAGGCGAGGGATTCCTGTCCTGTTATATGCGGACGATGCTGTCCTCATATCCAGGACAGAAAGGGGTTTACAATCACTCTTAACCGCCGTCTCAGGCTTTATGTCTGATAGGGATCTGGCAATCAATAACTCCAAATCGTACGTCATGCAGGTGGGGCAGCCGGTAAAGAAGAATTTTCAATTTAGAGTAGGAGACTCTAAAATTCCCCACACAAATGTGTTTTCATACCTAGGGGTCCTCTTCGATAACAAGCTCAATTGGGGTCCACTGCTAGGGAAAAAAAGGGAGATGTTCATAGGGTGAATGCAGCGATTTTGAACTTTGCCTCCAAATTGGGGAAGAAACCCATCGGAGCGATCCTGCAAGTGTACCAGGATAAAAGCCTGGCCGTCGCTTCATATGGCACCGAAATTTGGAGACATAGGATGGGAGAATCCCTTCAAATAACGGAAAATGATTTTCTGAAACGGCTTTTGCGTGTTCCTCGCGGCACGCCTAATTTAGCGGTCCATGAGGAATTAGGGGTCCCGTATATAAATGATGCACTCTCCCTGCGCCCACTGATTTACTGGCTAAATTGTTGGTTGAACCCCGACCTCCCCCTGACCCATATGATTATAAAAGACTGTGTGTCACTTGACAACTCATCTCGTATTCCATGGTTGAGGTATGTCAAGGAAAATTTTGGTAGGTTACGGTGGGGTGATATATTTTCTAATCCCGATTGTATTAACAAGAGAGATGTGGAGGAAAATAAAACTGCCTTTCTGGCATCTAGGAACCTGGAAAGAGAGGCAAAGGAGGTACAGAATTCAAGCATGCGGTCATACTTAATGCTTAAAACAACCCCGAGAGCAGAGCCCTATCTTTTGGGGTCTTTGTCCACGCACGAAAAATTCCTCCTAACCAGGTTTCGGCTGAACCTTTTTCACCTTTCGCTTGCCAGACCCAAATGTTTTACTATTAATAAAGTGGCAACTCCCTGCGGCTGCGACGGAGAGTCCCCGCAGGATATGCTGCAATTTATGTTTTACTGTAATATGTATGAATATCATCGTAAATGCTATCTGGTTCCGCTTTTAACAAAATTTAATTTTAGGCTGGTTCGTCCAGCATTAGTTTACCTTCAACTTTTGAAAAAGGACTGTTTACTTTTTATCGTGTTTTTTTTAAAGCAATTATCAACTGTAGACATTACATGGACCAGTAATGAGTGCTCCCCTGGTCTTTTAATTTCTTTCGTTATTTTGATTGTCTTTTATATAATGCACTGTCACTTTTACTGTATTTTGCTTTGTAACTTTTATGGTTTACATATTTTAAACCGCATAAAGTTTTATTGAATTGAATTGAATTGAATAATTGTTGTATTCAACACAAAAACTGCCTTGTAGGAACCGGACGTTGTATGAACTAATAATTTTTATATGTGATTATTTTTGCATCTATTTCAATGTGTTGTGATTTATATATGTCATCATTTATGCACTGTATTTGTATTGTGTTTTTTGTATTGATTGTGTAAATATATATGTGTGTATGTGTATGTATATATTATGCCTTCAAATACATAAGAATTATTTGATTTGTTCACCTATGCTTATTTAATGTAATCTGGAGATTCTTGAAATTTTCACTTTGTCATTGAATGATTATCCCCCGGCTGGTGGGTTGGATTTAAGTATTTGATAATTCTTTGAAAGATAGGTAGCCAAACCATTGTTCTTTTACTGCATTATTCCCCAGGTTCTGTACAAACCTGGGTAACGCCATTGATATTGAAGGGGTAGAGGAATTCAGCACACTTGTGGCTGGCAGCTGCTCACGCCTGATGCTTGTGATTATTGTGAGCTCTTTTAAGCCCCAGCTCCTTTCAGTTCAGTGTTTGCCATTGTAGCTGTATTTCTGTGAGACTGACTCTTGTTTCCTGAGCTTTTAATATCCTTGTTTCCTGAGTTCCTGAATTAGCACTGCCTTCAGTGCTACCTTGAGTCCCGAGGCTTAGCTATTCCTTGATTCCCGAACCACTACTGTTTAGTGCACCCTTGAAGCCTCGGTCCTGCATTTCCCTTTTCCCAGTCCTTGCTTTTCTTCCCATTATCCTTTTTTCCAGTTCCTAGTTTGCTGTCTTCCTATGCCTACTGTCTTGCTTCAAATTTGCTTGTATGTTTGTTACCTGCTTCCTGCCTACTATGCCCTTTCTTTTCCTTTTTTCCCTATACCTTGATTTCTGAGCTGGAGCTATTTCTTTGTTCCTTGAACAAGCACTGCCTTCAGTGCTTGCTACCTTGTTTTCTGAACCAGTACTATTTAGTGCACCCTTGTAGTCTCGCTCCTTCTGTATTTACATTTTCCCAGTCCCTGCCTTTTTCCATTTACCTTTTGTTCTAGGTTTTACCTTGCTGTCTTCCTGTACTTCCAGTATTCATGTGGATGTTGTTTCTTACCTTTTGCTACACGTGCCCTTTGTTTTACCTTCTTTCCTGTTATGCACTCCTCCTTGCTAGTTCCTTGTCTATTGTGGCTGTGTATTTAGATCTACACCCCTTGCTGTTACCATCTTGCATGTTTCTGTTTGATCGTCAGGATCTGTGGGCACAACTGACAGCCTACGTGCTGTTTCTTGTTTACTGTGATTAATTTCTTTGAGTTACATTTATTACATCACCATAGGTATTCACTTCAAGACCCTGCCTTTGCATGTATATCCTATATGTGGACATTTGCAGTCCGTATCTGCAACAGCAATTGTGAGTGAGGAACGTGTGGGTGAGGAACTTACTGAGCGTCAATCTTACAGTGTGACGCTTCCGAGTGCTTTACCCCACATTCCCTTTGTTAATGTTATAATATATATGTCTTGATCGTCCATCCTGGGTGTTATTCTGAATTCCAGATAGCCTCATGAGTGCCACCGTGTTTCCCTTGTGCAGGCTTCTCCTTTGGATCCCTTTTCTCCTCTAACTCCTTTTTGATCCTGGGCTACTCTTTCGGCTTACAATGTCTACCCAGCCAGTAGTCCTTGCCCAATTCCCTGACAGTGTCCCAGACAGTAGTGACAAAGGGTTAACCAATTGATGCAAGATAGGCGGGCCATGGCCCTGTTGGGCCTGGTGAGCAATGCACAGTGATTTAACCCCTTGCCCGCGGCCGGAATTCCGCTCCTGTGCTGGATATTCCGATCGCGGGCGTGGTCATGACGGCCCCCAGCCGTCATCAGCACACGAGCACTGTGTGCCATGACGGCTGGGGGCCGTCATCAGCATGGAAGGGGTTAAATTCCACCCTTTGGGCAATAAGAAGCCAGTAAATGTCTTTCAGTCCCTGTTTAACTGACTGTGATCTACAGGGCCGGACTGGGAGCCACAACCGACCCTGGCAAAGGGTTCGGCTGGCCCCCCTCCCCGCTCGACGTACCACCGAGCTCTTTACCGAGGCCGGTTTTCGGCCGATTTTGGTACAGGGCCGATTTTGCAGCTATGCTGCAAACACCGCCCTGTACCAAAAACAGCCCCCAGGGGCCCAAAACCAGCCCCCCCCGTGCGGTGCACCGGGGGATTGCCCGGTGCCCGCTATGGCCAGTCCGGGCCTGGTGATCTAGGAAGTCCAAGCAGGGTGCATGCAGCTGCATTTTGCTCAACCTGCGATTTCCAGATACCTCCTATTGGGGACCCCAGGTATAAGGAGTTACCTTAGTCTAAACAAGAGAGGACCAGGGCTTGATCCACCGCTTGTCTTGAGGTCTGGGGACAAGGGTAGGATCAACCGTTGCATTCCAAAGCAACTTGCTGCAATTTTAGTGGCCTGGGCTTCCATAGTCAAAATATCTTCAAGCCACATCCTTAAGCTTTTTATAACAGCCTTAGAGGTTGGAGGGGGAACGAGGCCAGTAGGCCAGCCCAGATCTTGTTGGATGCTGGAATTATTCCCAAGAATAATTAGTTCTGAGTTTGATCCATTGCATTCCATGGAAGACTTGTTCCTCCAGCTGGCTAGCAGCTCCAGGCAGGGTCCAAGATTAGATGCTAAAGCATACAAGTCTGGGCCAAGAGAGAACACCAGCTGGGTGTCGTCCGCATAAGAGACTATGGAAATCCCGATGGGAGCCACAATACCTGACAAATGTTGAAAGTATATATATCAAATGGGGTGGGGCTAAGGAGGACCTCTGCAGGACCCCACAGGCAAGATATCTGAAGCCCATTCTCTTTCTAAAACTTGAAATGTAAATGTAAATTGATACTTGTATAGCGCACTACTCACCCGCAAGGGTCTCAAGGCGCATGTACGAATACCACTGTGGAACCGTTCCTGGCTTACGCCAGTGAGGTGTCCACTCCTGGGCACCCCCAAGGTGAAGCCAGGCATCCCATCGCTGTTGGGGCCATTGTGGAGATTAAGCAAGCTATTGCCCAGAGTTGCTGAGTGGGACTCCATGATTGGAATTGGCACCGAGGCGAGAATGATCAGGTCTGTGGAATTTTGAGCCCAAGACCCGCCGATGCGGGGACTTGAACCCAGGGCCCGGACTAGACCTCTGCATCAGGGTCTGCCGCTCTAACCATTGAGCCACACTTCTCCTGTTCCTTTTTGAAGGAGCCAACCCACTACAGGGCTATCCCTGGAGTGAGTTGCAAAGCAAGGCCCCTGCATGTGGGGAACAAAATAAGTTATAACTCATGCACAAGGGAATAATTCCTGCGGGTGGAATTAAAAACTCCTGCATACTGGGTAACATTCCTACCTCCACATGACAACAATAACTCATTTGCGCAGAACAATACTGCTGCAAGCAGGGCTGTAGCTGCCGTCTGTGCAGCAGGCGCTGTAGCACTGGGGCTCAGAGGCTTGAAGAACACACTGAACCTTAGGTATTGCTGTATTTCACAGTTCAAACTTCGGCTAGGGGCCCGCTTCATTCCTTGCACTAGGACCCATGACACACTTGGTACAGAATGGAATTACAACTCTGGTACCTAATACCTTACATGAGGGGAATAGGTTCAGTGCACAAAATAACAATTATAACTCCAGCACGGGAAGTAATAGCTGCTGCGGAGTGCATAAAAGCTCCTGCACACAGAGTAACAATTCCAACTCCAGTATGAGCTGACAGTAACCTTTGTGCACAGAGCAATACTTATGTGGAGACCAGAACTTGTGTGCACCTAATAACGTCTGCACACAGGACATTACCACCCTGCAAGAGGGGAAAACAACGCCTGTACACTCAACTCCAGTTATAAGTCTAGCAAGACAGAATATTAAGGTTTATTTACAGATTAGTGGCACTTGCACGTAGGGATATGAAATACTGTACACTGTAGCATTATAACTTTTGCAAGAGTACATCTTAACTGCTGCAGAGGAACTAAACACGCATGTGCACAGGATAACAATCCTAACTCTGGTATGAGCGAACAAAAACTTCTGTGCATAGGACAACACCGAACCCGATTCCCACAGCCTACGAAGAAGGGCCAAGTCAGTTCTTCTCTGCAGTCTCCTCTGCTTGGGGGCTTCTTTTGTCCTTCTTCGTAGGTTTCCAGAATCTGTCTTCTTGGTTCAGGGCTGCTCAGTAAATACTGTATTTTAGGGGTGTTTTAGGGGTTTCAAGGTCAGAAGGTCAGTAGCCACAGGGCTAGTGACCTTAGGGTAAGGATCAGTTTTAGGGCAGTGTGACTGGTGCGGCTGCACTGGGTGCTGACCTGTGGAGGGGGCTCTGCGACCTCAGGGGGCCCTGTTTTTAGCAATATCTTATGCTAGGAGAGATGAGGGGCACTTTTGCAGGTGATAGGGAGAGAATCTGAGGAGGCGGTCATGGGATTTGGGGGTGCCAAAAGTGATTGTCGCGCCGGGCGCCACGAGCGCTAAAGCCGACCCTGCTTAGGGTGTCTATACTCTTTGTGTGTTCACCCCACATGGGGGAGTGGGTACAATCCCTTATTCTGATTGGAGAGTGCCTACCATCTGCAAGATGGCAGGCACTGAAGAGTGGGATTCACCTTGCCTCCTTGTTTGCAGATGTGGGCACACCTTCTGGGCTGTGCTAATTTTTCCTAACTGTCTTCCGGCCGAAAAGGAGGGGAGACAGGAAGGGGGCCTGCTCCCGAGAGCAGGAGAGTCTTGGGGTCGCATTACAAAGGCGGCAAGGCCTTTGAAGCTCCCCTGCTACAAATGGCTCTTCCTGGCCTGAGGAAAGAGTGACCACCTCTGCCCAGGAAAGGCTCCCACCCCAGGGGTCTAGAAACATGTCTTGTAGTGGCAGGCTGGTGTGTACCAGTCAGGGGACCCACAGAGGCTGGTTGTTTTTCAGGGGGCATCTCTAAGATGCCCCCGAGAGCATTTTTCATCAAATCCCACACTGGCATCAGTGTGGGTTTAATGTGCTGAGAAGTTTGATACCAAACTTCCCAGTTTTCAGTAAAGCCATTATGGTGCTGTGGAGTTCGTAATGACAAACTCCCAACACCATATACTCTTAATGGCATTACTGCACTTATAATATCTAAGAATTGGTCTAGAGGCTGTAGGGGTGCAGGGCTCATGCACCTGTACCCTCACCACTGGTATCGTGCACACAGCTAGAGGGTAAAATAAATTGATACTTGTATAGCGCACTACTCACCCGCAAGGGTCTCAAGGCGCTTGTACGAATACCGCTGTGGAACCCATCCTGGCTTTCCCTGTGAGGTGTCCACTCCTGGGCACCCCCAAGGTGGAGGCCAGGCATCCTTAGCGTTGTGGGGGCCGTTGTGGAGATTAAGCAAGCTATTGCCCAGAGTTGCAGAGTGGGACTCCATGATTGGAATAGGCACCGAGGCGAGAATGATCAGGTCCGTGGAATTTTGAGCCTAAGACCCGCCGAGGCGGGGAATTGAACCCTGGTCCCGGGCTAGACCTCTGCATCAGGGTCTGCCGCTCTAACCATTGAGCCACACTTCTCCACAGGGTGGCTGACCTATGCCAGGGCAGTGGGTTGTGTGTGCCATGCCGACACTTCACTTTGTTCTGCACCAAAACATGCAGCCTGCAATGGCAGTGTGTGTGTGTAAAGGTACGGGCCCCTAATGGTGGCACAATAAGTGCTGCAGCCCTTAAAGGCCTACGCTGGCCACAGTGCCCTTGGTACCCATGGTACCTTTTACAAGGGACTGACATGGCCAGAGAGGTGCCGATTGTGGGGTACAAGGTACAGTTTTGGGAAAGAACACAAGCCCTGGGAACCTGAGTGGCAGGGACCCAGGGCACCTCAGGTCAAAGTGCATCAGTAGAGTGGCAAAAAGTGTGTGTGGGGGGGTAACTGCAACAGAAACCAGATGCAGAGTTTTGCCTCTGCACCTGGCCGCCCCAGTGTCACTGGTGTAGCAGTGAGGTCACTTACCTGTACCATGCCTGGTACAGATTTTTCATCTCAGTATCGTAAACCATTTACTTACCTGCATATTGCTGATAGTGTTTCCTTCCATAGGACAACGTTGTATTGATTGAAAAATGCACTGGGATCACTTTTTACATTGAAAAACTGTAATATTGCAAAACGTATTTTACTGCAACAAAGTATTATTGGTTCTATAAAATAAACATACTAAAAGTAAGGTTTTTACAAATGATTGGGCTCAGATTTAATCATTGAGTGTGTCTAATCATTTCTGTTCTGTGTGTGTACAACCAATGCTTAACATAGCCCTCTGATCAGCCTAACTGCTCAACAACATTACCACAAACAAGAGCATTAGTATTATTTACTTTAGCCTCTGTGAAGCATCTGGGGATGCATTGGATTCTGTTCACACTATACCTTACTTTAGTATAGCATATACAGAGTCAGCTTCCTACACTACTATCCTAAGTAGTCCTGCCTGAGTGAAGGGGAGAGCAAATCTCCCTGGAGGAAAAGATGACCATTGGGAAGCTGCTGGAAGTCTTTGACCCTTGTGAAGAGTCCATCCACCAGAGACACTATGTGTGATTGGCATGATCGACCTTGCGGACCAGCACCAGAGACCATCGGCGAACTGCAGTGCATCTAGAGTGTGCTTGCATGACTTCCGTTTCACTCGTGGTGGCACTGCTGTCGCCTGATCTGTAGGCTCGACTGAAGCCAGGATCGACATTTGCCTCATTGGACCTGCTGTGTATTTGCAACCCTGGATGTTGTGACTGCAACACTGCCAGCTCTGTGCCTGCAGTCCTGGCCACCCAGAAAGTAAGGCAAGCAAACCCGCAGTCCTTGTCCAGGGTACCTCCAAGTGAGTGGCTTGCTTGGCACTGACACCCAAGGGGCACTAAGTCGATTACATTGCTCTAAATATTGAGGCTGTGGCATTGAGGAACAACATACTCAACTAGCGCCTGGCAACTAAGTCACTGACGACCCTAGTGCATGATCAGACTATGACCATTGTGCTCCCAACAGTGCTTAGAAGTGCTCCATCGTCACCAGAGCCCCTGGAGAAAAGGACTTCTGAACTGCCACCACTCTGGGATTATTTAATCAATACAAGGGAACACATGGCGCAGTAAGCTAAGGACCTTGGGTAGATACTTATTATCAAAGACAATGGCCCTAAGACAAGAAAAGAAATGTACAGGGAATAAATATAGACTAAATAGAACTATATTTCATTTTTGAAAAAAATGTCCAGCCGGACAGTTTAATATTTTGATAAGAATAATATACAAGGAGTTTGTCACAGAGTGTGGTGAACGTGGGACACCAGCCGATGTCCGACTAACACACTGGGGGGACACAAACGGACAAGGGGAATGGTAGGCAAGGTCGGGTCATCTGCATATCATTAGTCATAAACAGACAATCCACAATATACACATATGCGTGCACAATTTTTTGTCAACTATGCATTTAGTGCATTTTAGGTCAATGCCAGTTAGGAGGCCCCATCCTAACTGGCAGTGTACCTGCTGTAGGATTCGACCTGCTGAACTTGTGAAGCCCGCCAGCACTAGGAGACCAAGAGAGCCCAAAAGAACTGTTGCCGGAAGCATCCACTCCTGCTGCCTTCCTCTAAAGACTCACTGCAAGCTCTCTATCCCTCCCACCTGAGGACTGACGTAAGCGATATGCTTGGTATTGCGCACCACCAAAGAATCTGCTTGTTAACGAGAAGCCGATAATAGCTCTATGCTACCAAGGCAATGGAACAGGTGAGAGACTATACAGGCTTGTTAGCTGGTCAAAGGACTGAGAGAGAAGGGAGTGCTTCACCTGAGCCAGAGACTACACCACCAGATCTCCAAGCCATAGAATGGAGGGAGAAAGCGAGGCGATAGACTGCTTACCAGGGTGCCTCCTTAGTAGTACATGGGAATTGCCCCCGAGTATTGGGTATTGGGTGTCTTACGCATTATTGTAGTGTGTGGTATTGTGTGTTTCTATAAAGTACTTGTCTTTTCATAAGGGAAGCACTGGGCTGGACAATTATCTTATTGCGCTGCTGCGTCTGGTGTTGTGCAGCATCCCTGCACCAGCCTCCCCAATCAATCAATCAAGGGTTTGTGAAGGGCGCTACTCACCCGTGAGGGCCTTAAGGCACTGGCAGGGTGAGGAGGAGGGTGCAGCTCCGGGTCATGCGAAGAGCCAAGTCTTGAGGTTCTTCCTGAAGGCGTGTTGGGGTCTTCTGATGTTGACTGGTAGTTCGTTCCAGGCTTTGGCTGCGATGTGGGACTAGGCTCTTCCTCCTGTTCTGGTTCTGCGGATGCGCTGGGTGTTTGCTAGAGCGAGATTGGCAGAGTGGAGGTTACTTTTGGGTACGTGGAAAGAGATTCTTTCGTTAAGGTGTTTGGGTCCGATGTTGTGGAGGGATTTAAAGGCATGGGTGAGTATCTTGAATGTTACACTCTTCTCTACGGGGGCCAGTGGAGGTCTTGCAGGTGTTGGATCATGTGTTCATGTCGTGGTGTGCCCAGGACCAGTCTGGCTGTGGTGTTCTGGATGGTCTGGAGTTTGTGTAGCAGGGATTTGTTGATTCCTGCCTAGAGGGCGTTTTCGTAGACTAGTCTGCTGGTTATGGGGACGTGGGTGACAGTCTTTCTGGATTCGGGGGGGATCCACTTGAAACTCTTGCGGAGGATGCAGAGGGAGTTGAAACAGGTGGAGGCGACGGCGTTGATCTGACTAGTCATGGTGAGGTAGAAGTTTAGAATGATGCTGAGGTTTTAGGCGTAGTCCGTCTGGTTAGTGGGGTTTTGAGGGCAGAGGGCCACCAGGTGTTGTCCTATGCGGTGGGGGACGGTCCCAGGATGAGGACTCAGTCTTCTCTGAGTTGAGTTTAAGGCAGCTGTTGCTCATCCAGGCTGCAACTTCTTTCATTCCTTCCTGGAAGCTGAGTCTGGTGGCTTCAGGGTTGTTCGTGATGGGTTGGCGTAGGATACTATGCTGAGCCCATGCTGTCTGACGATGGCGGTGAGGGGGCCATGTAGATGTTGAACAGCGCAGTGCTGAGCGAGGAACCCTGGGGCACTCTGCAGTTGATCTCTGTGGGTTCGGAGAGGAAGGGTGGGAGTCGGATCATTTGGGTTCTGCCTGCGAGGAAGGAGTGGATCCAGTCGAGGGTGGTCCCCCGTATGCCGGAGCGGTGGAGTCTGGTTGCGAGGGTACGGTGGGAGATGGTGTTGAAGCCTGCGGAGAGGTCTAGTAGGATGAGAACCGTGGTGTTGCTCTGGTCGAGTAGCATGTGGATGTCGTCGGTAGCGACGAGGAGGGCGGTTTTGGTGCTGTGGTTTCTCTGGTAATCGGACTGGGAAGAGTCGAGGATGGTGTTTTCTTCGTTGAAGGTAGTCAGCTGGGCGTTGACGAATTTCTCAAGGACTTTGGCTGTGAAGGGAAGGAGAGAGATGGGCTGGTAGTATTTCAGGTCTATCTGGTCAACCGAGGGTTTCTTAAGGAGGGGCTTGTCTTCTGCCTGCTTCCACTCGTCGGGGAAGATTCCGGTTTTGAAGGTGGCGTTGATGGTGCATTGTAATTTGCGCACTATAGCGGCTTCGGCTCTGTTGAAAATGTGAGGGGGCAGTTGTCTGTGGGGGCTCCTGAGTGGGTGTTCTTCATGGTCATGGTGGTGTCTTTGGTGGTGGCCAGTGCCCAGGTGGAAATGGTGGGCTGGTCGTCCTTGCTGGAGGGCAGGGTGGATTCTGGGGTCTGTTTACTGAAGTTGTTGTAGATGTAGAGGGTCTCGATTTTCAGTTGAAAGTAGGTGCGGAGCTTGTTGCATAGGTCCTGGGATGGAGTGACGTCCTTGGCTTTACTGGGAGGTTTGGTGAGCTGCTGGATGAAGTTGAAGAGTTCTTTTGAGTTGCTGGTATTGGTGAGGATTTTGTTCGGGATGAAGGTCGTCTTGGTGGTTCTTATTAGTTGGTGTTATTCTGTCAAGGCGTGCTTGTAGGTGGTCTGGTCTTTGGTGGTTTTGCTGTTTCTCCAGTGTTTCTCGAGGCGTCTGCAGGAGCGTCTGACGTTTTGGAGGTCAGTGGTGAACCAGGCGGCCTTTGGGGGGGCATTATCTGTCTGGGTGGCGAAGGGGGGTAAGCTTGTTTCCGCAGCTGGTGATCCAGCTGTGGAATTCCGTGGCTGCAGCGTTGGCCTCGGTTGTGGGGTCGTGCATGAGGGTGGAGTTGAGGTGTTCTTCCGTGACCTTACTCCAGTTCCTTCGTGGAGGGCGTGGGGCGGGTTTGTGTGCAGTGTTGGTCTTTAACGAGAAGTGAGCGCAGTGGTGGTCTGTCTAGAGAGGCTGCGAGGTGTGGTTGAAGCGGATGTTGGTCCCTCTTGCGAAGATGGGTTCGAGGATGTGTCCGGCTTTGTGGGTGGGGGTGGTGACGAGCTGCTTCAGTCCGAGGATTGTGAGGCTGTCCATGATAGCAGAAGAGTCTGGGTCCCTGTGGTTGTCTAGGTGGAAGTTCAGATCTCCGATGAGTATGTAGTCTGTGGAGGCGATTGCCTGGGGGCGATAAGTCGGCAATGTTGGTGGAAAAAGAGGCACGGGGTTCAGGCGGTCTGTAGACGAGTGTGATGGGAGCGAGAATGTGGGGCTGGGCTGGATCTGGAAATGGAGGTGTTCGGTATTGGAGATGGGGTCGATCATGCTGAAGGTGGGAAGTCAGAGGGAGTTCTTGTGTGCGATGGCGAGTCCTCCTCCTGGGTGGTCCTTACTCTGGAACTTGTAGCTGTCGGGAATGGCGGTGGCGATGTCGGGGGCGGAGGAGGCGTTTGTCCAGGTTTCCATGAAGAAGGCAACGCCTGGAGAGAGGGTGTCGAGGAGGTCCCAGATCTCTATGTAGTGTCTGTGTAGAGATCGCACAGGGCTTCGGTGGTGTCGTCATCCGGCGGGGTGCTGTTGGTGGTGAAGGAGAGTCTGCAGTTTCATCAGTAGAACTGGCCGTGGGTGGTGGTTGACGTCTACAGCTGGCAGTTGTTGAGTGCAAAGAGGGCGGCTGGGTCATAGCGGTGGATTGTCGGGGATCCAGGGTGCCTGGTGTTGGCAGCGGTCGGTTCGTGTTCCGGTGCAGATAAACTTGCTTTTGGGGTGCCTTTGGCACGCCAGCGGTGCGCTCGCTGCACGCAGCCGCGCAGCGGTCACCATTAAATAGGGAGGGAAGTGCAGATGGGAGGCGGGAGCGGGGAAACCAGCAGTGGGGAGGGGCCGCAGGGGCAGCAGCTGCGGGAAACGGGCAGGGAACAGAGCAGAACCAAAGAGGCAGAAATAGAGGAAAAGGCACAAAAAGGACACAGTAAGCCAAACAGACAGAAAAACAGAGAAAAGCAAACAAAAAAACAGGAAAAAGGCACAAACACAAGACGGGCAGCAGTGGACCAGCAGAAGAGCAGGGCTCTCCCTCTGGACCACGAGGGATGAGGCGCAGGCAGGAAGGAGGGCCTCGAACCCCTACTTAGCTGTGACCAGCAGTGCCCAGGGCAGTGGCACTTCACAGCGGAGCTGCAGAGGGAAAGACCAGGTAACTGACCAGGAGGTCAGGGATCTTGCTCACTCTCTTGCGCAGCGGGCGCTATTAAATGGGGAGGGAAGTGCAGCTAGGAGGTGGTAGCGGGAAAACCGGCAGGGGGGAGAGGCCGCGGGGGCAGCAGCAGTGGGAAACGGGCAGAGTACAGCGATGAACCAAAGAGGGCAGACATAGAGGAACAGGCACATAAAGGACACAGTAAGAAATTCCAAATTGCAAATCGTGAATGGCCTCAAAATGGCTATTTTGGAAAAGCAGTTACCATCAATGTGGATCTGGTAAGAACCAGGTGCAAACAAAAAAAATCATCCAAAATGCATCTGGCTCATTCAGAATGATGGCTCTGTATGTCCTGAACAGGAGGATGAGTATTTTGGCTGATAGGATAAAAAGGAGGCGTAGACAGGAGAGCATATTTAGGGTTAGGGTCAACCTTTTTCAACAGACTGAGGAGGAGATGAAGTCCAGATTCAGTAGTGAGGTAATTATGAGTTTAATTGCAGATTTACGTCCTCAACTGCAAACCGAACAGTCAGACAAAATGCAATGGCACCCCCTGTGCAGGTATAGTGTTATCCTCACCTTTTGACTTCAGGCAGTCGCCAGGGGGTCACGGCAGGAGCAGGGGGAGTGTCACAAAGTGCATTTTCTAGGTTTTCTTTCACAGTTTTGTGGACATGATGGTTAGCAAAGTAAACAAATACATATGTTTACCAAATATTCCCCAACATTTGCAACAGACCAAATGAATGTTTTACAGGGTAGCACAGTTTCTCAATGTAATTGGCTGTGTTGGTGGCACACATATTACTGTATGCCCCCAATGCAAATAAATGTATATATAGGTAACAAAAGATAACCCCTTCTCACAATGTACAGATAGTGTGTGATTCCTAATGCCTCATAACTGACCTTGTAGGCAGATTCCTAGGCAGCACCCATGACTCCTCCATGTTCCGCCACAGTGGAATACATAACCGACTGTCTTAGGGTGAATTTGGCGATTGCTTTTTACTTAAGAGAGGTAGGAGAATTGCTGTCACCCATTATGGCTTGGTCAAGTTCGAGCTATTCATCAACAAGCTATTGTGTGCATGCTCGGGATGGATCGCAAATACTAATGGGGATTAACCAATGAGAGGTAGTGGAGTAGGTGGTGACACCGAAGGTAGCTTCCTAACAACCACAGCTTGGAATTGGGGTGACTGGCAACGACTCCAATGTGAATCCTGCCATAATGCTTGGTAAGACAATGCTTGCCGCGTGGTTTGTCCCGGTTTCCACATT
This sequence comes from Lissotriton helveticus, assembly GCF_964261635.1. Taxonomy (NCBI): domain Eukaryota; kingdom Metazoa; phylum Chordata; class Amphibia; order Caudata; family Salamandridae; genus Lissotriton; species Lissotriton helveticus. The sequence goes on from NC_136062.1 coordinate 476,602,157, forward strand.
ATAGTGAAACTGTTTGTCAGCCGCTGCAAGTCTGTCAAGAAATCTCTTGCATGGTCCTGAAAATGCTTTACCCATATTACAGGGGAACTATAACTTATCACATCAAAATTAAAAGCTGGCAAGTACGACCACCTATTTTTGACATTACACATGCCTAGCCACCTACATCCGTAATTCCACGCGCTATAACAGTCGTAAAATATGGCTGTGCTAGACAAAATGGAGTGCCACTTATGCCCCAGGTATGGGGAAGAGGATGTGGTCCACGGCTAGATTGTCGACTTTGGAGCTGGGAAACCAAGATTTGAGTCTCAGGGTCAAGTTCACATCCTGTGAATCTGGGCAAATTACTTAATATCCCTATGCCCACCCAAAAAAAAATAATTATTGTGTCCTTGTGTAACGTAACCGGTGCTCATGTAAAGCGCTCCAATACCTTTAGGTCGAGATTGCGCTATATAAAACTGCATTTAAAAAAAAAAATATATATATATATATATATATATATATCCTGCCTGCTGGTATTAGCCAGTGGGAAAGATGACTCGCACACCAGGGTTCATTTTCAAAAAGGTGTATTACATATATATGTGGAGGGATACCATGTCGCCGGCAATAACATTACCCGGCCAGTTTCCTTGCACAGAAATCCGTCTATTACGAATATTTTCCCCCAGAATGTGGAATGACATGAGGGCCCAGCATTACCAGGTCCATATCCAGAAGAGATGTTCCTATTTGGAGGACAAATCCGCTTTGATTTACAACCTGGTGGTAAATTGGGGTGGGGGTAAGGCAGTATGGTTTGAGAGAAAAGCAGAGGGGGTGTGCTGGCAGAAGGGAACAATCCGTGCTCCTCTGTGCCATGGTTGACCGGTGAAGACATAACTGCATTTGCAACCTAAGCCTATTGAACAATGGGGTTGGGTGTTCCCTCACGCAGGAAATCTGGATGCAGGAAAACCAGGCCAATTATAAGTGGGTAAACAGTATCCCACTAGGGAACGCCGCTCGCCCAAACTGTGATTGGTCCCCTGGTTAGTGCTGACATTGGAATACTCGATGGATATACACATACCAAAAATGAGAGATCATGGTTTGCCCGGCGAGTGAGAGGTAGCAGAATGTTGCGACGTTTCCTAATTTGTGATTCACTATCAGAAAATCGCAAGTTTGGAGAAATCGCTATTAGCTGAATCTACTGTTACTTCTCATTTTGGGATTCTTATGAGGAATTTCTACAAATTCACTATTTGGAAATCGTAAAGCCTTAGTTTTTTTCATATGCCTACCCGGCTGTTGATCATCCAGTCGACTGCCGTGGCTAGATTGAACTATTGCAAGGTGTTGCTTTTAGGCTCCAACAAATTAGTGATCAAAAGGCCCCTTCTTACCCAGAACCCAGCAGCCCGCGCTCTGTTTGCACTCCCCAAGCATTGTCACGTCTCCAACCTTCTCCACTGGCTAGACTGGCTGCCAATGGCACAGAGAATTTACTTTAACCCCTCCCATGCTTATGACGACCTCAGCTCGTCATGAGCCACGGTTCCCACGTGCTCACGACAAGCTGAGCTCGTCATAATGGTTCCAACGCTCGCACGCGGGGCTGATTCCCCCGCTGTGCTGAGCGTTCCACACAAACGGGTGTGGCGTGACGTGCTCAGCTCATCATGAGCACACGAGCACCGTGGCTCATGATGAGCTGGGCTCGTCATGAGCACCAGGGCGCTGTGCGCGCCCCCCCGCCCCCAGCACAGCGGGAGAATTACCCCCGCGGCCAAGGGGTTAAAGCTCTCTGTATTATCCATGAGATCTTTGTGGGCCTTTGTCCTGGGATTGTGAGCGATATGTGCTCTCCTTATGTAGCCACCCACGCCTTGCGCTCAGCGGATCTACATCGGACTCAAGTGCCTCAGGTACGCAGGACCAGGGCAGGCGGCTGTTCATTTAAGGCACGGGCGCCTGCCCTTTGGAACTCTCCACCTCTTTCTATCCATAGCATTGCTGACCACTGGAGTTTTAGAAAAACTGTGAAAACTTGGCTTTTCTCCAATCACTGAGCTGACTCTGTCTCCCACTATACTAGACAGCGCTGGGACGCCTCGTTGATGGGGCAGCCATGCGCTTTTTAAATATTTTAACTTAACATAACATATGGTGCTTAGTAAAATAACTATTGATACTTTCTGGGCACAGAACAAAGCCCCTTGCACAAGCAACTGATAACTTCTATACACTTAAAAACACAAGTCTTGCATGGGGGGAATAATACCTTATGGGCACAGAACAAAGGGGCATATGTAGGTAATTTACATTTTGCGATTCTCAAATAGCGATTTTTAAGGAATCACTATTTGAGAATTGCAAAATGGAATGTAGGTAATAAATCGCATTTTTTTTGCGAATCCCTAAAATTCCTTAATTATGATTAGCAAATTGCGAATCGCAATTAAGGAATGAGTGGCCCATTCATTCCTAGGAATGAATGGGGATACATTCTCAAATTGCGATGTTCTATGAGAAAATCGCAATTTGAGAATCGCAATTCCAAGGGAGCCAGGGTGTCCAAAGGACACCTGTTGCACCCCTGGAATGTGCTTTTAAGTACATGCGGCACACATACATGCCCTAAGGGCATGTCTGTGCGCCACATGGTACTTTGAATTTAAAAAAAATGCATTTTGACAGGAAATCGCAAAATACCATCTACTTGGAGTAGGTGGTATTTTGTGATTCCTTAAGCCAAAATCGCAATTTAAAAGGCACCCCTACATAGCATTTAAGGAATCGCAAATTTGCGATTCCTTAAATGCTTGAGCAAAATAAGGAATCACAATTTTTGCGATTCCTTATTTTGCTATGTGGCACCTACATACCAAAACGCCGTTTGCGATTCGCAAACGCCGGAATTCGCAGAATCCCGGCGTTCGAGAATCGCAAACGCCTTCCTACATATGCCCCAAAGCCCCTTGCGAGTATATGTAATAACTGCTGCATGAGAAAGTATAGCACATCTACACTGAATAACAATTATAACCCCCTACATGAGGAAATAATGACTTCTGTGAACAGAAAGTTGTTGGTTATGAATAAATAACCCATTTGTCGAATAACAATGAAAACTCCTACATGAGGTAACAATGCCTTGTGTGTACAGAACAGCTCCCCCTGCAGGAGAGAATAGTAACTCATGTAAACAATGCCTCATGCATAAGGAAATATAACCTCCGGGAGGCAGAACGTCAGTGCCAATGTCTCCCCCGTGCAATCCTTTCCTTTAGTTGAGTCCTGGAAGCAAAAGGTTCGGGGTCTCCAATATAGCATTGAGAATCCCGGCATCACCCTCATTCTGATCTCCACCTCACTTTCCTCGCAGACAAGCCTGAAATCAGGTCGGAGGCTTCCGTATAGTGGCCAGGATCCGGCATCCCCCTCATTCTAATATCAATCAATCAATCAGGGGAATTGTAAGCGCACTCCTCACCCATGAGGGTCCCAAGGCCCTAGGCGGGCGGTAAGCAGCTCCATTCAGTCGAAGAGCCTGGTCTTGGGTGTCTTCCTGAAGATATTCAGGGAGGGGGCACATCTGATGTCGATTGGTAGCTTGTTCCAGGTCTTGGCTGCAATGTAGGAGAAGGCTCTGCATGTGCAGGGTTTCGCGAGTGTGAGGTCAGCGGATCTAAAGTTTCTCTTGGGTAGGTGGAAGGAGATTCCTTTGATGAGGTATTGGGGTCCGGTGTTGTGGAGGCATTTGTAGGCGTGGGTGAGTGTTTCGTAAGTGACTCTCTTCTCAATGGGGAGCCAGTGGTGTTCCGCAGGTGTTGGGTAATTTGTTTGTGTTGAGGCATGCGCAGGACGAGGTTGGCTGCCGTGTTCTGTATGGTCTGGAGCTTGTGGAGAAGAGTTGTTGATCCTGGCGTAGAGGGCGTTTCCGTAGTTCAGTCTGCTGGTTATGAGTGCATGGGTGACAGCCTTTCTTGATTTGGGGGGCATCGATTTGAAGGTCTTTCGGAGGATGCGTAGAGTGTTGAAGCACCTTGAGCCGATGACGTTGACCTGTCGAGTCATGGAGAAGGAGGAGTCCAGTACCATGCTGAGGTTCCGGGCGTTTTCCATGGGGGTGAGAGGGCTGCGAGGGGAGTGGGCCACCTGGTGTTGTCCCATGCAGAGAGGGAGCGACCGAGGATGGGGACCTCTGTCTTCTCCGAGTTGAGCTTCAGGCAGCTGCTGCTAATTCAGGATGTGACATCCTTCATTCCTTCCTGAAAGTTGAGTCTGTTGGTGATGGGGTCCTTGGTGAGGAGAGGATGAGCTGGGTGTCGTCGGCGTGGGATACTATGCTGAGTCCGTGCTGTCTGACGATGGCGGCGAGGGTGGCCATGTAGCTGTTGAAGGGCGTGGGGCTGAGCGATGATCCTTAAGGTACTCCGCAGTTTGTTTCCGTGGGTTTGGAGAGGAAGGGTGGTAGTCTCATTCTATGCGTTCTGCCGGTGAGGATAGAGCAGATCCAGTTGAGGGCGGTTCCTTGTATGCCGGCATCGTGGAGTCTGGTTGTGAGTGAGCGGTGGGAGACGGTGTCGAATGCTGCCCAGAGGTCGAGTAGGATCAGGTCTGCAGTGTGTCCTTAGTCGAGGAGAGTTGCGGCTGTCATTTGTGGCGGTGAGGAGAGCAGTCTCGATGCTGTGGTTGCTGCGGAATCCGGGTTGGGAGGGGTCGAGGATGGAGGTTTCTTCGATGAATTTTGTTAATAGTGTATTGACGGTCTTCTCTGCGACTTTGGCAGCGAAGGGGAGGAGGGATGTCGGACGGTAGTTCTTGAGGTCCGTGGGATCTGCTTTGGGCTTCTTGAGCAGGGGTCTGATTTCTGCATGTTTCCAGTCATCTGGAAAGATGCCTGCCTTGAGGGTGGCGTTGATGGTGCGGCATAGTTCGGAGCGATGGCGGTGGCGGCTCTGTGGAAAATAAGCAGCGGGCAGGGGTCCGTGGAGGATCCTGAGTGGATGCCTTTCACAGTCAAAGTAGTGTCTTTGATGGTGACCGGGGTCCAGGAGGAGATGATGGGCTGGCTGGCATTTCTGGAGAGGGAAATGGTTTCGGAGTTGGGTGTCTGGTCATTGAAGTTGTCGTAGAGGCTCTTGATTTTCAGATGGAAGTAGGATCCAAGATTGTTGCAGAGGCCCTGGGAAGGGGTGATGTCCTTGGTGTCGCTGGCGGGCTTGGTGAATACCTGGATGATGCTGAAGAGTTGGGGTAGGAAATGGAGTGCGCTTCCAATCCACACCTGGGAACAGGCCCTCTCTGAACAACTGCCCCAAAAAACGGAGAACCCTGACCTAGCAGTCTATAACTTTCATAACTGGATCTCCAACTCTTTAGATCGAGTCCTTCCAAAACGCTCCCTGCTAACAATCAGAAGGCCCAAAGTCGCCCCCTGGTACTCTCTCGCCCTCAGGGCTCTGAAACAAACGTGCCGGAAAGCAGAGAGAGCGTGGAGAAAAGACCGCTCTCAATCTAAGAAATTGGAGTACAGGGCAGTTATAATGCACTACAAGAGGGAGATAAAACTTGCTCAAGCCAAATTTTATGAAAATAAAATTAATATGGCAGCCAATTCACCTAGGGAAATTTTTAAGATCGCTAAATCTCTGATATCTCTTCCTGTTGAGAGACCTATATCAGAGGGGGCGCAGGCCCGCTGTGAGGATCTGGCCACCTTCTTCTCACAGAAGATTCAGGCCATCTATTCCCAATTAGCAGCAAATGATGGGGGCACTAATCCACTGCCCACCTTAGACTCAGATCTGCCTCCATCCTGCTCCCTGGCTTCCTTTCCACTCCTGGACCCTAAAACTCTAGATTCTCTTGCTCAGAAGGTCACCTCAGGATCTCCAAATGACCCTGCTCCTCCCCAGACCTTAATAAAAGCAATGGACACCATCCGCCCCTGGTTGCTGGAGGCTCTTAACATCTCCATTACCTCCAACTCTGTACCAGCTGCCTGGAAGTGTGCAATGGTAAGGGCCCTGTTAAAAAAACCGAATTTGGATTCTAACAACCTATCCAATTTTCGCCCTATCTCGCTGCTTCCATGGATGAGCAAACTGCTGGAGAGGCATATCAACAGAGCATTAGGGGAATATTTGGAGTCCAACAAATTGCTTCAGGTCTCCCAAACAGGGTTTCGACCTCAACATGGCACTGAGACCGCTCTTTTAGCGGTTACGGAGGCAGCGAGAGCCATAATGGACCAAGGTGGTAAAACAGCTATCATACTCTTGGACCTCAGTGCCGCGTTCGACACTGTGAACCATGCCACATTATTACATCGCTTGAGTGGCTTGGGAGTGTCGGGCGCGGCCCTGTTGTGGCTGACCTCCTTTTTGGAGGAACGCTTCTTCCAGGTATTTGAGGGCGAGGCGACATCATCAAAACATCTTCTCAGCTGTGGGGTTCCTCAGGGCTCCTCCCTGAGCCCCACGCTGTTTAACGTTTATATGCAGCCTCTGGAGAAGATCGTTCTCCCCTTTGGTGTGCGGATAGTCACCTACGCAGACGACACTCAACTCGTGGTCTCTTTGGACCACGAGGGGGGTTCGTCGAATACCTTGGGTCCATGTCTGGAGGCTGTAGCTGGGTGGATGCAACTTTCCCACCTCAAGCTTAATGGGGAGAAGACCGAGATCATGGTGCTTGGTAATTCCTCCCCTACCTCCTTCCTGGATGACTGGCCTCTGTGTCTCGGTACTCCCCCCCCTCCTAAAGAGCAGATAAAGAGTCTGGGAGTCTGGTTGGACAGAGCGCTAGACTTCTCGTCCCAAGCTACCATCACTGCCGCGGTATGCGTGGGGCTAATGAAAATGCTCCGGAAAGTGCTCCCGCTGCTCCCATTTCAGGCGAGGAGGGTCATGGTCCAGGCCCTGATTCTCTCCCGCCTGGACTACGGAAATGTCTTATATCTTGGGGCCCCGGCAACAGTGACAAAAAAACTGCAGGTCACTCAAAACTGCGCCGCCCGCCTACTGTTTAATATTCCTCGCTGGCAGTCGGCGAGAACTGCCCTAAAGGAGCTTCACTGGCTCCCAGTGGCCTCAAGAACATTATTCAAGGCCATGTGCATCCTGCACAAATCCCTTCATCAAACTGGCCCGGCGGTACTGTACCCTCTAATACCGCCGTATGTGCCACTTAGAACCCTACGTTCAGCATCACTGCATCTGGCAACCAAAGGAAAAATCAAGAGAGCTAGATGGGGCGGCCGCTCTTTCACCTATTCAGCGGCTAAGGCATGGAACTCCCTGCCCCTGTCCCTCAGGAAAAACAGCAACCTGATGTCATTTAGGAGGGAATTGAAAACCCATCTGTTCTCAAAAGCGCATTAATCCCTCCCTGCAGCCGCACACAGAATTCAGTCCCTAGCGCTGCGAGGCCTTCGGGTGGTTATGCGCTATACAAATGGAATTTTCAAGAGTTCCTTGGAGTTGCTGGAGTTGACGAGGATCTTGTTTTTGATGAAGGCCTCTTTGGTGTATCTGATGCATAGGTGGTATTCCTTCATGGCGTACTTGTAGGTGGCGCGGTCTTCCAATGTTTTTCTGTTTCTCCAGTTCTTCTTGAGATGTCTACAGGTGCGTCTGGATTCTTGGAGGTCAGCGTTGAATCAGGTGACCATCCCGGGTCGCTGTCTGTCGGGGTTAAGTAGGGGTGTGATCTAGTCTGTGCAGTTGGAGATCCATCTGTGGAATTCATTGGCTGCAAGGTTGGCTTCGGTCGAGGTGGTGGGGGCGTCATGGTTGAGAGTGGAGTTGAGCTGCTCCTCTGTGACTGTGCTCCAGTTCCTTCTTGAAGGGCGCGGTACAGGTTTGGGTGCCCGGGGTTTGTCGACATGGAAGTGTACGCAGTGGTGGTCCGTCCATGGGGGTTGCGTGGTGTGGCTGAAATGGATGTTGTTACCTCCTGCGAAGATGGGGTTGAGGGTGTGTCCTGCCTTGTGGGTAGGCTTGGTGACGAGCTATTTCAGTTTGATGTTGGTGAGGTTGTCCAGGAGAATGGCGGAGTTGGGGTTGCTGGGGTTGTCGAGGTGGAAGTTCAGGTCTCTGCTGTGTATATAGTCCATGGAGGTGATGGCATGGGGTGCGATGAGGTTGGTGATGGTGGTGGCAAATGAGGCACGGGCTCCGTGGGGTCTGTAGAGTAGGCGAGGGTGCCTCTAAGTGTGGTTCTAGGGTTGGTCTGAACATGGAAGTGAAGGTGTTCGGTGGTGGAGGAGTAGTCGCTCGAGGTGGAGGTGGATAGTCTGAGGGAGCTCTTGTGTGCGATGGCGAGTCCTCCTCCTGGGCGGTTGGGGCGATACTTCCTCTGGATCATGTATCCATCAGGGATGGCAGTGGCAATGACGGGTGCGGAGGAGGCATTGGTCCAGGTTTTTGTAAAGAAGGGAATGTCTGGTGAGAGGGTGTTGAGGAGGGCCCCAATCTCTAGGGCGTGTCTGTGCAGGGCGCGCTAGTTGAGGAGGATGCAGTTTAGGTCTCCGGAGGTGTTGGAGTTCGTCGTGGGGGCGGTGTCCGCGGGGTCATGGTCGGAGGGGAAGGTCTGGCTGTAGTGGCGGCAAAAGAAGTGGCCGTGGTTGGTGTTTGGAATGGACAGCTGGCAGCCGTTGTTCCTCTTTGGGTTGAGTGCGAGGGGGGCAGCTGGGTCGAATCGGTGCATAGTCGGAGGTCCAGTGTTCTGGCGCTGGTTGGGTTGCAGATGGGCTTGCCTTTAGCGTGACTTCAGCACTCCAGCAGTGCGCCCACTGTGTACGTCCACTGCATGACTGGGCAGCGGCCGCCATTAAATAGGGGAGGGACGTGCAGCTGGGAGGTGGGAGCAGGAAACTGGCAGGGGGAGGGGCCACAGGGGCAGCAGCGGCGGAGAGGAAAATGGAGCAAAACAAATGAAAACAAGGCACAATACAAAAACCATAAGCAGGCACAGTCACAAAGTAAAAAACAATAAAAACAGAAGCAGGACCAGAACAGCAGGAAACTGGCACTATAAAGGATCTGGGCAGCAGTGGTCTTGAACACCTACCAGGAGGAGGTGAGATGGGGTCAGCAGTGGCGTCAGAGACAGCAGACAGCAGACAAGGAGCAGGTCTCAGCCAGAGGTCAGAGGTCGTGCTCACTTTCCTCACCGGCATGCCTCAAAGGAGAATGTCGGGAGATACCAGTATAGCCTTGAGGATCACGGTATCACCCAAATTCTGATATCCACCTCACTTTCCTCGCAGACATGCTTGAAAGCAGAAGGTCAGAAGGCACCAGTATAGCATTGAGGATCCCGGCATCGCCCTCATCCTGATATCCACCTCACTTTCCTCGCAGAGAAGCCTGAAAGCAGACGTCAGGAGGCACCAGGATAGCATTGAGGATTCTGTCATTGCACTCATTCGGATATCCATCTCACTCTCCTCGCAGACATGCCGGAAAGCAGAAGGTCAGCCAATACCAGTATAGCATTGTGGATCTTGGCATCGCCCTCATTCTGATACCCACCTCACTTTCCTCGCAGAGAAGCCTGAAGGCAGGAGGTCGGGAGGCTTCAGTATAGCCATCAGGAGCCTGGCATCTCTTCTGGAGATCTGAAGAGGACAAGGTCCATAGTGTGGAGGGAGCTTGAGACTCTACACTGCTGGCTGGTTTTGACACTTGATGGGTGGGTTATTGGCCCATTTCCTCTCACCTTAGCCCCCCCCCCCTCATGACTGGGCAGAATAGTTGAGGCCCCACCACCTCTTAAATGGAAGGTCCAGCCCTTCTTCCTCACCTGTGTTCCTCTTTGGCTAATGGTGGTGGGAAACGCATCTTCCGTGGTCGTGCTGTTTGTGATTTTGGGGTATTGGAGAAGCATTGTCCTAGACTTGTTGGGCGCCATTATATGGGGATTCAGAAGTTTTGCATTGGACCCAGATCTCAGGTGAGGTCATAGAAAGGTGACCTCGACTCCCTGTGTGGGTCACGCCACCTTACTGGGAGATCGCAGTGGAAGCCGTGTATGGCTCAGGGCATAGCTGGGTGGGCGACCAGTCTAAGTGGCATGGACACTGGCCACAGCACCTGTAGACTCATCTGAGGATGAAAGGGGTGATTCTGTCTCAGAGAACCATAACTCCTGCACACAGATTAACAATCATGCTGCTCCTGCACGAGGAAGCCATTATGCATGTTGAACAATACCACGCGCCCACAGAGAATCCTCCTTCCAGAGCACAGAATAATATTAAAACGACTCCAGCAAGAGGTCATTAAAACTAGTCCATTAGAGTAAATATCCTCATGCAGGAGTAATGCTAGTTTTGTCTGTGCTTCTTCACCTTAACATTACTCCCTCATGCATCAGTAATGATGTTATTCTGTGCCCTGGAGCTTTCATTTTCCCTGGTGCATGGGATATTCCAGGCACCTGACTGGGGATTTGAAGTTTGGAGGTGCGCATTCTTCTGGTTGAGCCATGTCTTGCCGCCACTACCCCCAGCTTTGGTAAATTACTGTTGAATTAGTGCATTGCGCCCTTTTTGAATTTTCAGCAAGATTTGCAGGTGAGAGGAGCTGAGCTGCCAAGACCAGCACTTTGACTAGCTGAGTTGCTGTCCTCCCAAGACTGAGACTCTACCTAGGATGAAGGAAGATCCTGTGTCAGAGTGTGGACTCTCCTCCACCCTGGGAGGCCCCGGCATGACTGGTGGTGTCCTCACTGGAGGATTCAAGGGCCGAGCTGCTGAAGCCCTTCAGTACTGAGAGAAGGTTGAAGTCCAGAAGAGGAAAAACACCAGAAGCAGCTGGTCCTACAGCCTTCCTCCGAAGACTCACTTAGCGGCCATTGGCTGCCCCACCTGAGGAAGACCGATGCGAGCCGTGCACTGGGTCCTGGTCACCAAAGATGAACCTGTCCATCAGCGAGAGGCCCCCAGTGGCTCTATGCTGCTTCTGTGTCAGACCTGGGGACACACACACCTGGACGGAGTAGAGAGGTGATTGGACAAGTGCATGTCCCAGCTGACCAACAGCTTCTTAAGGTAACCGTAGGAAAGAAGCAGCCCAAGGAAAGATGAATACCTGCAGCTCAACCAACATGAGCCGAAACAGGCAAAGCATCGCCTACTTCACCGGCGTATGATGGACCTGTTGAAGACACAGAAGGGCTGCACATGCTTTTCAGCCCTGCGCTGTTCTATGTAGCAGCTCCCACTGATGCATGCCTAGCAGTCAGCCAGAGACACCTGGTCATGGGACCCAGCCGTGAACAGGGAGGTGACCCAATGAAGAAGACGCTTACCCCAGACTTCGTGGTAGACATTCTCACTTATTTCTGAGCTTGCGGAATCTTAGACTTTCGCCTTTGGCATCCAAGTAAGCTCCCTTGGCTAGGATTACGCTGACTGATTCGGGAGCTATGGTTCCCTTGTGCTACAACTTACAGTTCTCAAGTTTTCAAGGTTGGAAGTTGCGGTGCCCGCCTAACTGCACTAGGAAGGTCCTTTTTTCCCAGTAGGTGATACTAATCCGATGAGCTTTCCTGCCCCCATAAACCATGTTCCAAGACGGTAAATGGTCAAAATATCGATTCCAAAATATAGACAAACCAAAATATCGAGTCCAAAATATAGAATGGACAAAATATCGAATGGACAGAATATAGACATCAAAAATATTGTTTTGAAGGTAAGTAATGTAATATCGATGTAAAAAATATTGACAGTCAAAATATCGAAGTACATAATATAGTTTATTAAAAATATCGAATTTTTAATAATATCGAATTTTTTAAAGTGTTTTTTATGTTAGTATATGTGTGAAAAGTGTATATATTTTTGTCATTTATTTTAAGTAATTAATTGTATGTTATTTAATTATTGTGTAATTTAATTCTGTAGCGGGTTGTGGGTTTATAGGGGAATAGGGTGGGAAGTAATTTAATTATAATTAATTAAATATGTTAATTAAATAATTGGTATTTATTGTTAATTAATTTTTAATTGGTAATTAATTAATTCTTAATTGATCATTATTTTTTATTAATTGTTTAATTGATAATTATGTGAATTAAATTAATTTATTTTCTGTAGCGGGTTGTGGGTTTATAGGGGAATAGGGTGGGAAGTAGTTTAATTATAATTAATTAAATATGTTAATTAATTAATTGGTATTTATTTTGATTACATTGTTAATTAATTTGTAATTGGTAATTAATTAATTCTTAAATGATTATTTTTTATTAATTGAGTAATTGATAATTATGTGAATAATAATAACTTAGTTTCTGTAGCGGGTTGTAGGTTTATAGGGGAATAGGATGGGAAGGAATTTAATTATAACTAATTAAATATGTTAATTAATTTATTGGTATTTAATTTGAACAAATTGTTAATTAATTTTTAATTGATAATTAATTCTTAATTGATAATTAATTTTTCTTAATTCATTAATTGATAATGATGTGAATTATATTAATTTATTTTCACTACAGTGGGAATAGTAAGATTTACCCCTATGCTATCCAACGCTTTCCCTACTTTTGCACTCTCTGGAGTAGGAATAGTAATTTTTACCCTTACGCTATCCAACGCTTTCCCTACTGTTGCACTCTCTGGAGTGGGAATAGTAATTTTTACCCCTACGCTATCCAACGCTTTCCCTACTGTTGCACTTCCAGGAGTTGGAATAGTAATTTTTACACCTCCGCTATCCTACGGTAATAATATTGTGTATTTTTTATTAATATAAAGTTAATATATATATATATATGTTTTAACAGATATGATTGTATTTTTTTTATAAGTTAAATTAGTTATTTAATACTTTTAAGGTAATTTAAGTATTTTTAAGTATATTTTAGCTATTTATTTTTAATATTTTTATAATTTTACATTAATTTTAAGAAATTCGATATTTTTTATAATGTATATATATATCAACAATATTTTGGGGTCGATATTTTGGTACTCACCTGCTTGTAGATAGGAATTCAATATTTTGTCTGTCGATATTTAGGAATCTATATTTTGGGTAGTCGATATTTTGTCTCTTGATATTTAGTCAGTGATCCTTCCAAGACACCAACCTCTAAAATGTGCGATTCCCTCTAGTTATCCTCTACCGCTTGGCACGTGAAATGTTCTGGAATAGTTTTGGGGTCTCTGCTTCTCCTCAGTTATGACTGATATCACCCATTACCAGTACTGGGGCGTACCGGTCAACAGATACCCAACAGCCCAGGTACTAGACATTAGTTCTGGTTTCCCCTTGCCAGCCAGTAGCTCCCCGTCCAGTGTCGAGAGGTTTGCGCAGTAGTACTATGGGTGAGTGGGAGGATCCTGTTTAAGTTATGGCTTTGAGGTTATAATGGATGCCAAGTGAAACGAGACGCATCTGTAGGGGAGCTCTGACTTACACGGATGACGAGTGAGACCTGAGATTGTGTGTGACGAGGCACGGCAAGAGGTTTGTCACGCAGTCAGGAAGGCCTCATTACTGAACATAAGACGTTGAGCTTATGAGGTGTACAAGCATGTCCATGCTTGTACCATGTGTGAGATGTCAAGAGCCAGAGAGATACATTGAAGCTTTCTCTTGGAAACTCTGCTTTCACAGCTCTTTCTAACGCCTCCCAGCTGAGCAACAAATGGGTTCTTTACACCCATGGGTACCCTCTGTGCAACTCTTCAGACCTCTTTAGTGACCATCACATGGGACTCCTGAACACACAGGTGCTCCTTATGACAAGGTAAGAGGCAGTGCTGGTGGCGTAGGCGAACTCCTGACACCTCTTTGGTGAGCATCGAATGGGACTCCTGAACCCACAGGTCACAGGTACTGTCAATGCTAAGATGAGAGATTGAACTTTCAGCGTAGAAGAACTCATGAGACCTCTTTGGTGACCATAGAATGGAATACTTGAACCCACAGGTACTGTCCATGCCAAGATGAGAGGCGAGGCTGGCAGCTTAGAAGAACCTATTAGACCTCTTTGGTGAGCATTGTATGTGACTCCTGAACCCACAGGTAACAGGTGCTGTCAGTGCCAAGGTTAGAGGCAAAGCTGGCGGCTTAGAAGACCTCCTGAGACCTCTTTTTTTTTTTTTTAAAACCTTTATTGTACAGAGAAGGCTCAAAAATACGGGCCTACAACCCGACGGGCCGGCCACCACAAGTAGGGAATATAGTCAACAGTACAGAAACGCCTACAGAATATCACAACAAATCATACAGGAAATAAGGGCTAAAAGCCATACAGCAACCAGCAGGGCAGGATACGAGAAGGTTGATTTTTCTAATATAGAAATGGGTATGACAGGATAATTACAGGTAGGAAGTCTCGGAGGGCCGTGGTGGGCCCCGAACAAGCCGTGGTGGAAAATGCAGGATAACTCAATAATGACAAACACATATCGGTATAAGCAGAATAGGAGTCTCGCCAGAAAACCAGCGACAACCGCCGTTCAGCGCCCACCCACCACAACAAGAACGTATCATAGCAAACAGATTCGAAAAAGGCTTATGAAATAATGCCCTCCGTCACACAACCCAGGGAATAAGGAAAAACCCCCCCACGAAAGGGAGGAGGAAGGGAGGAAAAAGAGGGAGAAGGGGACAAAAGGTGAAAGGAAGAACGCCACCTCAAGCATGCGCCCCATGGCAAACAAGGCCGGAAACCACAAATCGGTATACAGAACCAGTAGTAACCGGAGCAAAATTACGCAGTGAGCCAAAGTCACAGTAAGACCAAACGGCTAGTGCAGCAAAAGTAACCCACCCAGGGGGACACATGCTGAGACCGCGTCCCGAAAAAGAGGACACACAAGAGCCATAGAACCAAAAAAGAAGAGAAATGAGGGGAGAAAAAACCCCAAAGAAATGACAGACCCCTCCCCCACCCCGCAAGCCCACCCTGCACCCCTGCAGAAGGCTATGGCCTACCCCCCAGCAGCGTGCCTGTCGCCCTAATCAGAACCCGAAATATAGAAGAGCGAAAGCAAGATAGAACCATAAAGACAAAAAAGGGGGGAAAAGAAGGAGAAGGGAGGAAAGAACACGGGAGAGGGCCATAAAACAGAATCATAGGCTCCCACCCTCCCGTCCGAAACATCAATGTCCAAGGGAAGACAAAAATTCTAAGGATACAGTCCAGGAATACGACAAAAAGCCGACATGTTCATACCGTACCAACCGATCATCCAACCATTACAAGACAACAGTCCACAAAGGCAAGATCGTCTCATCCCTGTCCTTGTTTTTCCAAATCTGTAGCAGTCCGCCTCACGAAGAACCAGACCACGAGGAACAGAAGGCAGAGAACAGGGAAGCCAAACTTCAATCCGCAGAAGATGTTCCGTGTACAACTCGGATGATCCGGAACAGTCAGAATCGATTGTATACAATGCAGGCACAGTTCCGAAGATGTTCTGAGGAAAGCCGACCCAGCCGAGTCAGCACAGGATCTACGTTCGGCCATTCGAGAAGATGAAGAACAGGCCGAACCACCAAGACCGGCCCGGACAGGACCCGGCCCGCCGACCCACAGCACAGGAGAGGACACATCACGATGGAGGGCAGCGGAACTCCGCATATCCCCAGAAACGGCAGCCACCGGGTCCATAAGTTTCAGGATAGGTCCAGCCGCACCCAGCAGCGACGTAGCCGCACACGCCAGGGGGGGCTCAAACGGCCCAGCGAAACGAGCCTCCTCCAGGTGAACAACGGGTGCGGCCCCAGGAGCACCCCAGGAGCGCAGGGCGGCTAGGATGTCGGCAAGTGTAGGAACACCTTTACAGTATCCGGCTTCTGTGCCACGTCGTGGACCGCTGCCGCCCATCTCGGCCCGGCTGAGATATACAATGTCGGCCGCCATCTTGGAAGCCCGGCGGGGTCGCAGCGATCCCCGACCCCCGACCCCCGACCGGGCCGCAGCAGGGCCAGCGGAATTCAGTTAACCACCAGCAGAGGCACGTCCAGAGCAGGAAGGGGGGCCACCAGAAGAAGGAGGATCGCCGGCCCCCCAATGCCACTGGCCCCGTTCTCCGCGTCCGGGCGGAGGCACTCAAAATGGCCGGACCGGAGAACAAAGGGGGGGACAAGCCACATTTACGGTCAGCCCCGTCAACAGAAGGCAGCGCCTCCACCCAGGCCGCGGGACCGCCTGATCAGGCCAGAAAGCCGCAACCGGCCTCTCTGCACAACCGCCTCGTCGGCCGAGCTCACTGCGCCATCAAGGGCCGGCCATAGCGTAGCGCCCCGTCCGGGCGCCGCCGATGAGACTCAGGCCAGTCCGCCCCGGAGGCCCCGAAGCGAGCGAAGGCACAGTTCCGGAACCACGGCACCCAGAGACAACCGGAACAGACGGTAAGTGTCTATAAATCGCCGTATATCCACGGCGGAGCAGTAATCGTCTTCCCGGGGCAGGATAAAAGCAGGATTTATGTACAGTAAAGTAGACGGAGCCGAGCTAAAGCGCGGCCATCTCGGACGCGAGCTTGGCTTCTCCCCTCTCCTGAGACCTCTTTAGCGTGCATCCTCTGAGAATCCTGAGCCCACAGGTATTGTCCATGTCAAGGTGAGAGGTGGAGCCGCCGGCTCAGATGAACTCTTGAGACCTCTTAATTGAGCATCGACTGGGACTCCTGGACCCACAGGTGCTGTCCATGCCAAGATGAGGGGCAAAGCTGGCAGCTTAGAAGAACCTCTGAGACCTCTTTAGTGAGCATCGACTGGGACTCCTGGACCCACAGGTGCTGTCCATGCCAAGGTGAGGGGCAAAGCTGGCGGCTTAGAAGAACCTCTGAGACCTCTTTGATGAATCGAATGGGACTCTTGAACCCACAGGTGCTGTCCATGCCAAGATGAGAAGTGAAACTGGCGGCTTAGAGGAACTCAAGAGCCTCTTTAGTGACCATCGAATGGGACTCCTGAAGCCAGAGGTGCTCTTCATGCAAGGTGAAAGGTGGAGCAGCGGCTTAGAACGTCTTAGGTCTCTTTGGTGAGCATCGAACGCGAATGGAACTCCTGAACACACAGGTACAGTCAACGCCAAGGTGAGAGGTGGAGACAGTGGCTTAGACAAACTCCTGAGACCTCTTTAGTGAGCATCGTATGGGACTCTTGAACCCACAGGTGATCTACTTCATGTCAAGACTAGAGGCATCGCTGGCGGCTCAGATGAACTCCTGAGACCTCTTTAGTGAGCATCGAATGGGACTCCTGAACCCACAGGTGGTCTTCATGCCAAGCTGAGAGGCAGAGCTGGCGGATTAGACGAACCTCTGAGACCTCTTTGGTGAACATTGCCTGGGACTCCTGAACCCACAGGTGCTGTCCATGCCAAGGTGAGAGGTGGAGTTGGCAAGCGCGGTGCTGTGGCTGCTGCCAAGGACCGCCTGGTGGTTCCTGAGAGGACTCTTCCTTGGAGGCAGTCCATCTGTTCATCTCTTGTATTTCCTCTAATGATCACAAAAAACTGCTGCAGCTGCTAATCTCTTCTTGGCACAAGAGTGGCATATTTTACGGGAGGTTTGCTGGCAGGTTGGCGTCTGGAAGGCAGTCATGGTGACACTACTAGAGGCTTCAGCCTCGTACATGCGACGACACTTCCCAGTGTAGGTCTTCCACATACCCATGTGCCCTGTAGGTGTAGGCACGAATCCCCCCACCAGTGCGTTCTACAACCCGATGCTGTACTGAGAGCCCGCGCGCTCCCATGGTGATGGCGCGCGCTCACTCGGTGATAAGGAGGGCCACACTACCCTCAATAGCAGGGGCGCAAGGGCTTTCCCTGCATATATTTACTCAACAAACCAACTTGATCAGTCAACTAGGAGCTGTAGATATGTAAAGAAAGGGGCTTCTTGGCCCTTGCATTAGCTCTCAGTAGCTCTTGTAGGTGCCAACACTAGGGGCATATAGCATAGGCGTCGATGTGCAGCATGTTGCATTGAATCCGGTCTCGAACATTTCACCTGACCCTATGGCTTCTCCGATGATGACGGGTTACGCAGGAGCCGCCATCTTGCATATGCTGCACAAGGAGCACGTGGACAAGGTGGACATGGCCAACCGGCACCTGGGCTTCAATGGAGATCACAGACCGCTCTACAGCCTCCAAGGTATGAACACTCAGCATCTCCATGGACACCTGTGCCACCTTCAGCGGTCTCTCACAGCCGCACTGTCTCATCTCCATGGGCACCTGTCTCATCTTGAACAGTCACCTGTCTCATCTTGAACAGTCTCTCAGAGCTGCACCCTCTCATCTCCATGGACACCTGTCTCACCTTCAGCGGTCTCTCAGAGCTGCACCCTCTCATCTCCATGGACACCTGTCTCACCTTCAGCGGTCTCTCACAGCTGCACCCTCTCATCTCCATGGACACCTGTCTCACCTTCAGCGGTCTCTCACAGCTGCACCGTCTCATCTCCATGGACACCTGTCTCACCTTCAGCGGTCTCTCACAGCTGCACCGTCTCATCTCCATGGACACCTGTCTCACCTTCAGTGGTCTTTCTTAGCTGCACCCTCTCATCATGGTTACGTGTCGCATCTTTAACAGGCGTAAAAATTCGCACTTCAATCTGCGATCCCTCAGACGCAGAATTAGGGGTGAATGCAGTATGTATGATGAGAGTAGGGTGTATGGATTGTAAGAATGTTATCTTTTTTGTATTTGCTTTCTCTGCATGGAATGGTTTTTTACTGATTTCATTGTAGTACTATGTGTTTTACATTATTGTGTTTTTGTAAATGTAAAAATTGAGATGATAAATTGAAAAATGACAAATCTTGCACTATAAAATATAACTAAGTAAAAAAATAATAAAACTATAAATCCCAAAAAATTGTTGATGTTGCCACTATGTACTAAAGTATAAAAGTAAAAGTGTTGGAGGCATATCGTTAAAATTGTAGAGGTCAAGGGGGAATATTTCTTATAGTGTTGTTTTGCTTCTCCTCTCTTTCCCTGGCCATTGTAGTTAACACAGAGGGGGTCCCATTCTTATGTTAATGCATCTTTAACAGTCACCTGTCTCATCTTGAACAGTCTCTCACAGCTGCACTCTCTCATCTCCATTGCCACCTGTCTCATCTTGAACAGTCACCGGTCTCATCTTGAACAGTCTCTCACAGCTGCACTCTCTCATCTCCATTGCCACCTGTCTCATCTTGAACAGTCACCGGTCTCATCTTGAACAGTCTCTCACAGCTGCACTCTCTCATCTCCATTGCAACCTGTCTCATCTTTAACAGTCACCGGTCTCATCTTGAACAGTCTCTCACAGCTGCACTCTCTCATCTCCATTGCCACCTGTCTCATCTTGAACAGTCACCGGTCTCATCTTGAACAGTCTCTCACAGCTGCACTCTCTCATCTCCATTGCCACCTGTCTCATCTTGAACAGTCTCTCACAGCTGCACTCTCTCATCTCCATTGCCACCTGTCTCATCTTTAACAGTCACCGGTCTCATCTTGAACAGTCTCTCACAGCTGCACTCTCTCATCTCCATTGCCACCTGTCTCATCTTTAACAGTCACCGGTCTCATCTTGAACAGTCTCTCACAGCTGCACTCTCTCATCTCCATTGCCACCTGTCTCATCTTTAACAGTCACCGGTCTCATCTTGAACAGTCTCTCACAGCTGCACTCTCTCATCTCCATTGCCACCTGTCTCATCTTTAACAGTCACCGGTCTCATCTTGAACAGTCTCTCACAGCTGCACTCTCTCATCTCCATTGCCACCTGTCTCATCTTTAACAGTCACCGGTCTCATCTTGAACAGTCTCTCACAGCTGCACTCTCTCATCTCCATGGCCACCTGTCTCATATTTACCAGCCTCTCACAGCTGCATTCTCTCATCTCCATGGCCACCTGTCTCATCTCCATGGCCACCTGTCTCATCTTCAATAGTCTCTCACAGCTGCACTCTCTCATCTCCATGGCTACCTGTTTAATCTTTACCAGCCTCTCACAGCTGCACTCTCTGATCTTCATGGCCACCTGTCTCATCGTTACCAGTCTCTCACAGCTGCACTCTCTCATCTCCATGGCTACCTGTTTAATCTTTACCAGCCTCTCACAGCTGCACTCTCTCATCTCCATTGCCACCTGTCTCATCTTTAACAGTCACCGGTCTCATCTTGAACAGTCTCTCACAGCTGCATCCTCTCATCTCCATGGCCACCTGTCTCATCGTTACCAGCCTCTCACAGCTGCACTCTCTCATCTCCATGGCTACCTGTCTCATCGTTACCAGCCTCTCACAGCTGCACTCTCTCATCTCCATGGCTACCTGTTTAATCTTTACCAGCCTCTCACAGCTGCACTCTCTCATCTCCATGGCCACTTGTCTCATATTTACCAGCCTCTCACAGCTGCACTCTCTCATCTCCATGGCCACCTGTCTCATATTTACCAGCCTCTCACAGCTGCACTCTCTCATCTCCATGGCCACCTGTCTCATATTTACCAGCCTCTCACAGCTGCACTCTCTCATCTCCATGGCCAACTGTCTCATCGTTACCAGTCTCTCACAGCTGCACTCTCTCATCTCCATGGCTACCTGTCTCATCGTTACCAGCCTCTCACAGCTGCACTCTCTCATCTCCATGGCCACCTGTCTCATATTTACCAGCCTCTCACAGCTGCACTCTCTCATCTCCATGGCCACCTGTCTCATCTCCATGGCCACCTGTCTCATATTTACCAGCCTCTCACAGCTGCACTCTCTCATCTCCATGGCCACCTGTCTCATTTTTAACGGTCTCTCACAGCTGCACTCTCTCATCTCCATGGCCACCTGTCTCATCTCCATGGCCACCTGTCTCATCTTCAACAGTCTCTCACAGCTGCACTCTCTCATCTCCATGGCTACCTGTCTCATATTTACCAGCCTCTCACAGCTGCACTCTCTCATCTTCATGACCACCTGTCTCATCTTTACCAGCCTCTCACAGCTGCACTCTCTCATCTCCATGGCCACCTGTCTCATATTTACCAGCCTCTCACAGCTGCACTCTCTCATCTCCATGGCCACCTGTCTCATCTTTACCAGCCTCTCACAGCTGCACTCTCTCATCTTCATGACCACCTGTCTCATCTTTACCAGCCTCTCACAGCTGCACTCTCTCATCTTCATGGCCACCTGTCTCATCGTTACCAGTCTCTCACAGCTGCACTCTCTCATCTCCATGGCCACCTGTCTCATCTTTACCAGCCTCTCACAGCTGCACTCTCTCATCTCCATGGCCACCTGTCTCATATTTACCAGCCTCTCACAGCTGCACTCTCTCATCTCCATGGCCACCTGTCTCATCTTTACCAGCCTCTCACAGCTGCACTCTCTCATCTTCATGGCCACCTGTCTCATATTTACCAGCCTCTCACAGCTGCACTCTCTGATCTCCATGGCCACCTGTCTCATCTTTACCAGCCTCTCACAGCTGCACTCTCTCATCTCCATGGCCACCTGTCTCATATTTACCAGCCTCTCACAGCTGCACTCTCTCCTCTCCATGGCCACCTGTCTCATCTTCAATAGTCTCTCACAGCTGCACTCTCTCATCTCCATGGCTACCTGTTTAATCTTTACCAGCCTCTCACAGCTGCACTCTCTCATCTCCATGGCCACCTGTCTCATCTTTAACAGCCTCTCACAGCTGCACTCTCTCATCTCCATGGCCACCTGTCTCATCGTTACCAGTCTCTCACAGCTGCACTCTCTCATCTCCATGGCCACCTGTCTCATCTTTACCAGCCTCTCACAGCTGCGCTCTCTCATCTCCATGGCCACCCGTCTCATCTTCAATAGTCTCTCACAGCTGCACTCTCTCATCTCCATGGCCACCTGTCTCATCTTTACCAGCCTCTCACAGCTGCACTCTCTGATCTCCATGGCCACCTGTCTCATCTTCAATAGTCTCTCACAGCTGCACTCTCTCATCTCCATGGCCACCCGTCTCATCTTCAATAGTCTCTCACAGCTGCACTCTCTCATCTTCATGGCCACCTGTCTCATCGTTACCAGTCTCTCACAGCTGCACTCTCTCATCTCCATGGCCACCTGTCTCATCTTCAATAGTCTCTCACAGCTGCATTCTCTCATCTCCATGGCCACCTGTCTCATATTTACCAGCCTCTCACAGCTGCACTCTCTCATCTCCATGGCCACCTGTCTCATCTTCAATAGTCTCTCACAGCTGCACTCTCTCATCTCCATGGCCACCTGTCTCATCTTTAACAGTCACCTGTCTAACCTTTACCAGTCTCTCACAGCCACACTCTCTCATCTCCATGGCCACCTGTCTCATCGTTACCAGTCTCTCACAACTGCACTCTCTCATCTCCATGGCCACCTGTCTCATCGTTACCAGCCTCTCACAGCTGCACTCTCTGATCTCCATGGCCACCTGTCTCATCTTCAATAGTCTCTCACAGCTGCACTCTCTCATCTCCATGGCCACCTGTCTCATCTTTAACAGTCACCTGTCTAACCTTTACCAGTCTCTCACAGCCACACTCTCTCATCTCCATGGCCACCTGTCTCATCGTTACCAGTCTCTCACAACTGCACTCTCTCATCTCCATGGCCACCTGTCTCATCGTTACCAGTCTCTCACAACTGCACTCTCTCATCTCCATGGCTACCTGTCTCATCTTCAATGATCTCTCACAGCTGCACTCTCTCATCTCCATGGCCACCTGTCTCATCTTCAATAGTCTCTCACAGCTGCACTCTCTCATCTCCATGGCCACCTGTCTCACCTTCAGCGGTCTCTCACAGCCACACTCTCTCATCTCCATGGCCACCTGTCTCATCTTCAATAGTCTCTCACAGCTGCACTCTCTCATCTCCATGGCCACCTGTCTCATTTTTAACGGTCTCTCACAGCTGCATTCTCTCATCTCCATGGCCACCTGTCTCATATTTACCAGCCTCTCACAGCTGCACTCTCTCATCTCCATGGCCACCTGTCTCATCTTTACCAGCCTCTCACAGCTGCACTCTCTCATCTTCATGGCCACCTGTCTCATCGTTACCAGTCTCTCACAGCTGCACTCTCTCATCTCCGTGGCCACCTGTCTCATCTTCAATAGTCTCTCACAGCTGCACTCTCTCATCTCCATGGCCACCTGTCTCATCTTCAATAGTCTCTCACAGCTGCACTCTCTCATCTCCATGGCCACCTGTCTCATCTTTACCAGCCTCTCACAGCTGCACTCTCTCATCTTCATGGCCACCTGTCTCATCGTTACCAGTCTCTCACAGCTGCACTCTCTGATCTTCATGGCCACCTGTCTCATCGTTACCAGTCTCTCACAACTGCACTCTCTCATCTCCATGCCACCTGTCTCATCTTCAATAGTCTCTCACAGCTGCACTCTCTCATCTTCATGGCCACCTGTCTCATCGTTACCAGTCTCTCACAGCTGCACTCTCTCATCTCCATGGCCACCTGTCTCATCTTTACCAGCCTCTCACAGCTGCACTCTCTCATCTCCATGGCCACCTGTCTCATATTTACCAGCCTCTCACAGCTGCACTCTCTCATCTCCATGGCCACCTGTCTCATCTTCAATAGTCTCTCACAGCTGCACTCTCTCATCTCCATGGCCACCCGTCTCATCTTCAATAGTCTCTCACAGCTGCACTCTCTCATCTCCATGGCCACCTGTCTCATCTTCAATAGTCTCTCACAGCTGCACTCTCTCATCTCCATGGCCACCTGTCTCATCTTTACCAGTCTCTCACAGCTGCACTCTCTGATCTTCATGGCCACCTGTCTCATCGTTACCAGTCTCTCACAGCTGCACTCTCTCATCTCCATGGCTACCTGTCTCATCTTTTTTTTTTCAATGTTTTTTTTAAAACCTTTATTTTTGACATTTTCAAACTGTATAAAGACATAGGCATACCATACGTCACAACCCCCGTCGAGCACATAGATGACATCTATTAAGCAGATCATTAGAGTCCACGGTTACATGCATGAGCAGATAATTACCAATCACATAGGAATCCAACATAACAGCACATAGGGGCGGGTAGCATAATCATTGTTCATAGCAGTACGTTAAAGCATCAGAATCCTTTACAGGTAACTAATCTGGCGGACAATATGCTGGCTTCCTTACTCTTCTATTGGGCATCGCTAACCTGCGTTGTCTCCTTACGTAGCGTGTAATTCTGTAAGGGCCCCCAAATGCCCTTAGGCCTGGACGCAATAGGTTGAGTTTCTGCATAAATCTTACTCTGCTCCTGACAATATAATACATCTTGCAACCATTCTTTGAACTTCGGGGCCCTCCCCCTCCCCCAGGCAATCCGTCGCTTGGCTAGCAACAAGGCAACATCTAGAAACTTTCTATAGGTTCTGGGTGTCTGTGCAGTGTATCCTAGTAACAAAATCAATGGGTCTTTGGTAAGGGTAGTGTCCAACATTAATTCCAGTGCATTATGGACCTGTTCCCAATATTGCTCCACTTGGGGACATTCCCAGGATAGATGGAGGAAGCCAGCTCCAGGCCGTTTACATCGTTCACAGCAGTCATTATCCGCCAAACTGAACCTATATTTGCATGCTGGGTTATAGGACATCCTATGCAGAAATTTATAGTGTATAATTTTAAAGCGGCAGCTAGAGGTGACGTTCCCCGTAATATTTCAACAATAGTTCCATTGCTCATCAGTCACCTCCCTATTTAGATCCACACTCCAGTGCCCCCTAGATGACCCCACTATCTCCGGTGTGTGTGTCCGCAAGCTACTATAGATGTGTGACACTAGATGTGCTCCGTTAACGCTGTTCAGTACAGTGTGCAGTGGTCCCACACACTCAGGCTCTTTGGGGTAGTTGGGAAGCAGTGTCTTCATACCTTCCCGCATTCTGATATAGTAGAAGATCTCTAATGGAATGGGTGTGGTGTCCCCAAACAAAAGATCACGTGATCGAAATTCACCATTTAGAAATAGATCTCCCCATGTGAGTATGTTCAGTCGTCGGCACATATTTTGAAACCCAGTTTCGCGCAGCAACTCTACCCTAGGATGATAGGTATGGGGCATCCGTGGTGCATATAGGAAAGTAACGCCTAGTTTGCGTGAGATCCTCTGCCATGCATCCATCGTGGCTGTCACTGTGGTCGACGGAATATCCAGTGCACTGATAGGAGCGTAAACGACCCCAGTCAGGGGTAAAGGTATAGCTATCCAGTCTTCTGCAGCTAATTGAGGCATAAACGGGGTGGGTTTAACCCAATGGAACAAATAGTGGGCCTGCGCGCTTAGGTAGTATGCTTCAAAGTCTGGTATATCAAACCCACCTTTGTTATATGGTTGTGTCATAACAGCCAATTTCAAACGTGGTTGTCGCCCACCCAGACCAAACTGATCAATTCTGTGCGTAGTGTTTTAAAGAAATAGGCTCCTGGGTAATACGGGATGTTGAGGAAGTAATATAAAAATCGAGGCAGAATAACCATCTTGATAAGTGACACTCTGCCAGCCATTGATAGCGGAAGGGCAATCCATCTTGTGACACTATCGCTTAATTTCATAATTGCTGTGCCATAGTTTAGTCTCAGCGTCTCCTCCCTATCTCTGTATATTTGTATCCTTAGATATTTCAGGTTAATGTGACACCATTCCATTGGGTAGTCCAAGGGAAAGTCGGGCACTGCAGATGTTAGTGGATAGAATTGCGATTTTTCCCAATTAATTGTTACTCCTGATAGTCCACCAAAGACCACAAATTCTCGCAATAAAGCATTTAGCTTAGTCTGAGGGTCAGCGACATACAACGTAACATCGTCAGCATAAAGTGACACCGATATTTGACGCTGCAGACACCGAAAAGCACTATCATGATGTAATTGTCGTATCCGACAAGCCTGTGGCTCTATCGCGATCGCGAAGAGGAGCGGGGACAGTGGACATCCCTGCCTTGTACCTCTTGTTATTACTATTGGGTCTGATAGGTGCCCATTTATTAGAATTTTGGCCATAGGTTCAGTGTATAGCAGTCGTACCCATGCTATGAACACAGGTAGAAACCCCATCTTCCGCAATACAGCAAAGAGGTATCGCCACTCCACAGAATCAAACGCCTTAGAGGCATCTAAAAAGACCACAGCGAGAGGAAAATGGGGGGCCACCGTCTGTATGAGTGAAAAGAGAGTGCGCAGGTTGTGTGAAGTCGCTCTAGATGGGACAAAACCCGACTGGTCTGGGAGTATGATCCTCGTCATGAGCAGGGACAGTCGTGTGGCAAGGACCTTGGCTAATATTTTAGCATCACAATTTATTAGCGATAGTGGCCTATAGGAGTTGCAAAACCTAGAGTCTTTACCCGGCTTCAATAGGGACGTGATCACCACTTCGCGCATTGATCTGGGAAGTATCCCACCCTCTAAGGAGTCCTCAAACACTTCCTTAAGAACCGGCGCCATAATATTTATATAACACTTATAGAATTCCACCGGTATACCATCTAGGCCAGGTGCCTTCCCATTGCTCAATGACATGATAGCATCCCTAATTTCATCTAGTTCCATGGGCGCACTCAGAAATTTCCTATGTATGTCACTTAACCAGTATAATGCTACATCTCCTAGGAACCCATTCAGATCTACCTCCCCGAAGCCTGTGTGGTGTAAAGGTGCTCATAGTGTGTTTTAAAGGCGTCCGCAATATTATCATTGTCTCTACGAGTCTCTCCGCCAGTAGTTTCGATTTCCATAATTACATTAGTACTGCGCGACGTGCGTATAATTTCCGCCAACGCCCTCCCTGGTCGTTCCCCTTCACCATACCTGCGGGCAATCCAGTATTTGCTACGGAATTTAGTTTCACAGAGTGCCTCCTCCTCGTATTTCGTCAATTTGACCCTAAACTGCTGGTGTGCCTCTCCCCAATCCTTGCCCTGCATTTGGCTCTCTAGCTCCTTCATTTCATCCTCCAGCTTTCGGATTGTGTGTTGTATATCCCGCAGTATCCCAAAACTCTTAGCAATACACCACCCCCTAACCGTGACATTGAAGGCCTCCCAGACCGTCGCTACATCATCAACCATGTCCTTATTCCGAGGAAAAAAGTCTATTATATCAGTTTCTAGTTCTGTCCTAAATACGGGATCCAAAAGGGCAGTGGGTTGTAGGCGCCAAGCATTTCTGGGGCGACCATAGCCAGGCACAGTCAATGTGATTAAGACAGGACAATGATCAGAATGGGTTCTGGCCAAGTGCCTAGCCTCCGTCACCCCGAGAGCCAGTTCTCTGGTCAAGAAACAATAGTCAAGTTGCGCCCATGAGCCTGTGTATGATGTGAAATGTGTGCCTTCTTGCTGCGCGGGATGCATATGTCTCCAACTATCTATCAGCTGCCCCTCCTCAAGTATACCCTGAAGTGTCTCTCTCATCCTAGGGTGGTATTGTGCCTTTCCGTCCGCTCTATCCATAGCTGGTGTAATCGCCACATTGAAGTCACCCCCCCAGATGATGTGTCTTGATCCGGCATCTAGTATTTTCCCCCATAGCATCGTGAAGAACTCTGGAGTATCCACGTTCGGTGCATAGCAGTTAACTATGGTAATAGTACTATCTCACAGTCTCCCCCAGATCATCACGTATCTGCCAGCCATATCCGTTAATTTTCCTAATAGTGTGAAAGGGACCGTACATCTCAACAGTATGGCTGCGCCTCTAGCATAAGAGGAGTAGCTGGAAAAGACACGGAGCCCTGCCCACCTGGTGGCAAAAGAGGGGTTAGTGCGCGGTGGTGTGTGCGTCTCTTGTAGCATTACCACATCAGCCCCATGCCTATCTGAGTATGCTAATATCTGCCTGAATTTCCTAGCATCTTTAAGCCCCCTGATATTCCAAGAGAGTATTGTAAGTTTGGAAGCCGTTTGCTCACCCATCATTAGAATAGGCAAGCCATTCGCACCGCATGAACCATGGCCATAGTGTCATTCCTGCCATCCATGTACCTTGGGAAGCAGTGTCTCCGCGGTATGCCCCATTCCAACCAAGACCCCAAGGGTGTATTATCAAACAACAATAAGTCTTGTGAAACCCCTCTGCCTCCCTCCCCCCCTTTGCGCACCACGGCAGGAAACCGTCCCGCCCCGTAGTAAACAGTTAACACTAAACACTTGGAGAGTACAGTCCTGCAATCTCTCCCTCCCCTTCCCCCCCCCCTGCCCACTGAAGCAGCCCCAACTTGCCAGTACATTTTACTAACCCCCCTCCCCGCATACCCAACAACAACATTGTTGTCAGCAAATTAACAATTTCTAAGCAAGGGGAACACCCGTTAGGGGACATCTCTAGCTGGTCACACAACCACCCCACCTCCCCAAGCCCTCCGACCTGGTGGACCTCTGGGCTACGTTTAAGGAGGGGGAGTGGGGCCTGGAATACATTACCACCGGAACTCTTGGAACCCTTCAGCTGAATGTTCATCAATTGTCCCTAGTCTCGCTATCGTATTTGTAACACCTCCATCCGATAGCAATGTCCATAAAGTCTATATCCATTCTGTAATGATGGCATCTCAGGATTCCTCATCTGTCCCTGGTGAGTTGTCTTGGTTCGTCGGGCTCCGTTTTCTCAGTCCACGTCGCGCTTTGTTCAGCATTCGTAGGTAATCTTCCACCTGTTGCGGATTAGTGAGGAAGCGCTGCTTCCCTTGGTGGGTCACTCTGAGCCTGGCCGGATATAGCAAGGCGTAGTCAATCTGTGCCTCGCGGAGTTTCTTCTTTACCGTAATGAATTTGCGCCGTTCTTCTTGGACTATTGGGGTGAAGTCCGGGTAGATGGAGAATGTCACGCCTTCGTAGGTCAGGGTTTATTTGGTGCGAGCCGCTCGCAGGGCTACATCTCGATCTCGATAATTTAATAGACGAGCAATGATGGGTCTAGGTGGGGTACCAGGCTTCGGCGGCAGACCAGCCACCTGTCTCATCTTTAACTGTCTCTCACAGCTGCACTCTCTCATCTCACTTCCAGAGTCTCGTTCTCCCAGCAGCTGGTGACTGTCATCTCCCCAAAATCTCTTTCCGATGAGTCTGATCTCACCTTTCGACAGGCCTGAGAGAGGCCATTTAGAGAGAGAGAGAGACAGTAGCCTGAGTGCGGAGGGGTTGATCTTCTAATTCACACGAGGGCATGCATGTAAAACTACTACCCATGGTTGGGTAAGTGCTCAATCAATGGCGGCATAATCCGCAGAAGGACACTAAATCTGACACTACAGTGCTGCGAGCCCAAGTGAATAGTTCCATAGAAGGTACAAACACGTGACTCTGGCTCTGGGCAGGGAAATTGGAAGCAGTAATCCTGTGCAGAAGAGATCACTTTTCAAGATGACATCAGAGCTCCGGAGTGGATCCTGGAAGCCTCATATGTGAAGGGGGAAAGGGTTGGAGTAGGAAGGTAGGAACCCTCAAATCTCATCCCACTTAACCCAGGAGCAACGTACTTTACTCATCGGTGGGGCCCATAGCACCACGAGTCAAACATCCACACATCACACTACTCCTGAATCAGTGGAAAGAAGGCGAGCTGCTAGATAGCAGGGTACCTCATTAACCTGTATCCTAAATTTTATATACCAATACATATATGTACATTTCAAAACGTTTTCATTGGACCTATAGAAATAAACATCAAAGTACTCCGCTATTTGGTCGATGGACCAGCTAGTAGAAGTCAGTTAATGGCGATTAAGGCCAGCTCAATCATAATATTCCTATTATTTTATTATTTAATTTGTCATGACTTTTATTCAAAAATAAAAACATAGTTTTATAATTTACAACATTTTATCTAAGTTTTTTAGGAAAGAAAATAGCATTTTCTCTAGACAAGCAACATTTTTTAGCATTTGTTAAATTCATTCAAGAAATAGAAACTTAGAAAGCATATTACCAATCTGCCATAGGAAGATGACAGAACTGCATAGAACAGGTTCCCAAGCTGACTGTCTTTCTAGCCTCCTCGATGTCTCCCTCCCGACATAGAATCTCCGCAATCAATTTCTTTGCCCCATCAAAAATGAAAGTCCAAAAAGTCTTTGCACCATGAAAATTGTTCAGACCGACAGCATGTCGTGGTGCGAAAAATCCACGGAACCACCAACCCTTTTCCTCTTTCGCACAAGCTCTTTTATATCTAACTCAAAATTGAAACTTTTAGGGTCCATACTCATTTCTCATTAGTCCTTTAGAGGGGTGGTAAAGGGCACCTCATGTTCTTCTTGTCCAAACCAGTTCTCAATTTGAAATGTCATTCTCAAATACTTTTTCATGACTAAATTGCACACGTCGCAGCAATTGTCATTCAGTCCTTGTATCTTTTTATTCATAATCAAGTTGCAGCACTGTCTTTCCCAGGCCTTTAAATGCAAGCATCCTTTGGCACATCTCCCGGACATAGGCCAAGCCGACCTTGACATCTCTCGCTCCGAGCATAGACCCTTCAATCATTTCTAGCATACTCCGCGCATGCGTAGTGGCCATCCTTCCCGGAGTCGATTTCATTGTTTCATTTAAACAGCCATTTTCAAACTAGCACGGGCCTCCATGGGAACTAATATGAAAACAAACACAACAGACGTTAGATTTTGAATTTTTCTCTTCTCTTTACCTCCCACCATTCTAATTTTCCCTTTTAGTAGTTACCTAGCAAAAGCACACAAATATGTGTCATTTACTTACCAATTGTATTCCGTTTTGCCACAAAACTTCTAATATAAGCACAAATACACGTTTTATTCAATTATATCTACAATTATCACAGCTCTATATTAATATGACTCTTCGATTAATTAGCTAGTTAATTTTAGCATATTAGCAATTAGTTTTCCCAACATGTGGTGTATATTATTCTATGTACACTTGGTTGATTAGTTTTCATGCTTCACTCGATTAATAAATGTTACAGTTATGAGAGAATTACTTTACAAGGGGTACACATTTTTTTTGCCTCTCCCCTGCTCCACCAGGGGTAGAAGAGAGGTCACATGACAGGCATGTGAGGGAAATGGGAAGCACGCTCTTAATTATTATTATTATTGTTAGTCAGATTTGTATTGCGCGTAGCTGCCCCAGCAACGTGGGCCTCTCCACGTATGTGGTGTCCTGACACCTCTCAAGATCCTATCAGAGCCCTCCCTTCTTTAACACAGACTTGCACGCTTCTCATTCCAAGGTTAGATTTATTGTCCTGGTGGCGTTTAATCGAAAAGGCATTTCTTCTGTGTGTATGCATATCTTGATGCTTTTTTTTGTGTGTGGAGGGACCATAGCACCCCCCTCTTTTTGACTGTCTTCGGTGGCACAAACTCTGCGTCGTTTGGATGTGTCCACCTCTGTTTTTTTGGTTCCTGCTATCCTTTTCTACCACCCTATTACTCCCAAATCAATTCTTTTTTGGCTGTTTGTTTATTTGCGAGACTACTCCCTTCTTATTCCAGTGTTAGCCCATCACACAGCCCGTACCCAAGCCTTGTTTCCTGTTCCTCAGTGTCTCCTCTCTGCAAGCCTTCATCTTCAGTCTTGGTGTTTCCTTGGTTGTCAGTAGAAATAGAGGAAAGACTACCTGTACCATTTTTAGGTCACGCACCTGACGACGCAGCGCGAAGCTCTGTCGCCAGCGAGACTTATTGTCAGCGACTTGTTGATTTCACTAATCAGCAGTTGCTCAAGGCAACGCTATTCTGTAATTTCTAGAATCGTCCTATGGTATGTAAACATGGAAAAGGAAGTGCCAGTAGGAAGCATGCCACCTGCAAGACAGAAGGAAACAAGCATTGGCAAATCCAGTAGCGCTCACCTCCGGGATGCATAGATTTTGCCAATGCCTTTTGACGATGCCTTACAGCTTCAGCAAAAATATTTCTTCCTGATGCTGTGCAGCATGGACTAAAAATAGAAAACGGCATGATGACATGCCACCAATGGCTGTGTCATCATCCTCATCAAAATCCTTATAAATAATAAGGTACAATAAATACATCACAACCAACAGTACAGTTCATTAAACACAAAAATATGTTAATTAAAACAATAGGTCCAATCACTCATATTGGGACTAAGAAAAAATTAATTGGCTGCGTCATTTTATAGGTGCACATGTGTGTGATAACATATGCTTGCACATGCATGTGCCTATGAAATTATGTCATTTTTGTTTCTATTTACCCATACAGGATGGATTGGTAAATACATTTTTTTTAATGAATAAGAGCAAAGGTTTTTTTCTTAAATTTCTTTTTAAAGAGCAGAGGCTGGCAGTAGTCCTTTCTCGCTCTTCAAAACAATTATTTAAAAAACCAGACCGTGTCTGGACAGAGTTAAAGTAAAAATAAAGGAAGGAGAGGGGAGAAGGAACAGCTATCAAAGAAGGGAGCCCCACCAAGGAAGGCAGGAGAAACATGAGGAAGAGAACAACATGGGTATGAGGCGAGAATTACTGAGGGAGTGCAACAGGAAGCATGGGGTAGGAGAGAAGCACATGGGTAAGAGAGAGCAAAACATGGGACTAAGAGAAGCACACGAGGGAGACAGGTGGAAAACACATGCACTATCATGGATTGCCTTTTATAAAAAGAAAAAGTAATTCCCCAAAAGCAGTGGGAGGAGACAAGTCAGCCAATCAAGATGATGGTAGAGAGGATACCTCATTGGGGAGGAACAAATACGAGATGGGACCAAAAAGACAAGGAAAGCCATTGAATAAGAAGCAAGGAAATTAGAGTGACAGGAGAAGCTGGCCAATGGTAAACCATGGGTGGGCTTTAAGCCCACTGTCTGTTCTTGGTAAGCCCACAGTAGGTCGTCCTCACTGCCTGAGCGGGAGCTGCCAGAAGAGGCACAGCTTCTGCTAGTGGTGGGAACCGCCAGACACCACACGCCCGAGACACCCCTTCACCCGCCACTCCATGGTACTTCTTCCCTGCATGTCCTCCCCAGGGACGCTTCGAGGCACTTCTGCCCTCTCCCCCAAAACACCTCTACTGACTGCCCCATCGCCGAGGCCCTGCCGAGGCACCTCTCCTCTCTTCCCCCTTTCCTGGGGTGCTTCTCGGTACTGCTCTCTCCTCGAGGCATTCATGTCTCCCTGCTCCTATGAGCACTCATCGAGGGGCAGCAACCCAGCCACGTAATGGTCAGAGTGGGAGCGCAGAGGACCAGTGAGAGTTGGGATATAAGTGGGAAATAAGCATTGCTTAATTTGTAAAATATTATGTGCCAGGGCTCTGACCAGGAGGCCACTGCAGCTTGCACCACCCATCGCCCCTGTTATCGCTGCCAAAACAACTACTAACCATCTCTCTCGCATGTAAATGCGACAGTTCAGATTATTCCAGGTCCCCAAAGCTAAAGGAATGGCTGGGGAGGTAGGTATTGGCAATTTTAACGGATATTGTATTCCTACACATCCGTTGTTCTGCTCATCTCTAAATTAGATGAGCAGCGCCACCATGTGGTAGACTGTTCTAGGTATGGTGTTGGGATCACTGAAAGAATATCGACTGCCAAAATATCGACTACCCAAAATATAGAGGAAAAAATATCTACAGCAAAAATATCGAGTTTGTATGTACAAACAGGTAAGTACAAAAATATCGAGTACAAAATATCGTTTACAAAAATATAGTTGTAAAAAATATCGTATTTACTAAAAACAGTGTTAAATTAAATTAATATTAATAATTAATTACTAAAATATACTTAAAATTACTTAAATTAACTTATAATAATTAAATAATTAATGAAAGTTAAATAAATATTTTTTTATTTCATATTTATTAAACATATATATATATAGTAATAAAATATAATAAAATAATACCCAAAAACTGAAAACTGACCCTGAACCCTAAAAATACCCCTTTACCCAAAAACTGAAAGCTGACCCTGAACCCTAAAAATACCCCTTTACCCAAAAACTGAAAACTGACCCTGAACCCTAAAAATACCCCTTTGCCCAAAAACTGAAAACTGACCCTGAACCCTAAAAATACCCCTTTACCCAAAAACCCAAAACTGACCCTGAACCCTAAAAATACCCCTTTACCCAAAAACCCAAAACTGACCCTGAACCCTAAAAATACCCCTTTACCCAAAAACCCAAAACTGACCCTGAACCCTAAAAATAAAAACAATATTACTTCACTTACCTTAAAAACGATATTACTTCACTTACCTTAAAAACGATATTTTGGCTGTCGATATTCTGTCCTGTCGATATTTTCTCCAAACGATATTTTGGAGTCGATATTATGTCCAAACGATATTTTGGAGTCAATATTATGTCTGTGTACCATGGTGTTGGCAATCAGGTGCCAGTGCTGAGCACAGGAAACCAATTAAGTGCCGGTGCTGAGCCCCGGAAAGCACCGGCTCAAATTAAGCACTGTAGTGGACTCTCCAGAGGGACGTATGACATTACAACGCATACTTTTACAACGCCTACCTTTACATCGCAAGTTTTACAACGCATACCATTACAACGCATAATGCTTTTGGACGCTAAATAGTGAATAGTTTAATTTACTATTCCAACTCCAGTCCCCGTGGATAGTAGGGAAGGTGTTGGATAGTACATTAAACCTATTCCCTATCCTAGAGCGCCCCCCAGCGTTATGCGTTGTAATGGTTTGCACTGTAAAAGTTGCGTTGTAATGGTAGTTCGTTGTAAAAGTTTCGTTGTAAAGGCTGTATACCCTCCAGAGTGACACCTTCCGGCCTCCAGAAGCGGTCTGCAGACGACAAGAAGACTGATCTCTATAATGAACAGTAATTATTGGGCCGTCAAAATAAAGAGATTGGGTCAGTGGAAAAACGAACTAGGC
The DNA here is from genome assembly GCF_964261635.1 of Lissotriton helveticus. Lineage (NCBI taxonomy): Eukaryota > Metazoa > Chordata > Amphibia > Caudata > Salamandridae > Lissotriton > Lissotriton helveticus. The sequence goes on from NC_136062.1 coordinate 476,637,037, forward strand.
CATTTTTTCCAAAACTTCTCAGACTAAATAGATGTCTTGAACGAATGAACTTAAGAGAGATCGGCGGTTCTCAACAAGTGCATTAAGCCTGTTGGTCCTGATGAGAACCGTAAGACTTAGAGCGGGGTTCAAAACGCATCGACCGTGGGTTTAGCCAAACATGTTTTTTCCCAAAAAAGTACCCTGTGCATTTTGATCCAAGACTTGTAATAATCATCATTATAATTTGGCTACCACAGAGGCACTTTCATCTCCAGGGGAAGCCTGGTGGAGACGACGGGTTGTGTGCTGGCCCCGGAAAAGCCTACAGAAAATCTGAAACTCACAAGAAGAGAATACAATAGTGAAAACAGCAGCATGCATCCATCTCTGAATCTGGAGAGCCCGGAGCGGGAGGCTGCCATGATGAGACAATACAACAACACATCAGCATGAGGGCTGCGGCTAGAAGCACAACTGCACCAGGACACCACAGCGCTCCCGAATGTCAGGAACAATGTAGTTTTTCATGGTGTGGCAGACAAATGACGTTCCGAAGTTTACCCCAAGGCTATTTACATAGTCAAACAATATGTCACTGGCTGGTGGCAGAGCATTTAGATGAGGTGCCAGTAATTCCTGGAGTGCAGCTTTGTCATTACATTGATGACATAATGATACAAGATGAAAATGCTAAGATCTCTGAGGCAGAGGTGTAAGTGCAGAATTCTGACATTGTTGGATTGGCGAGGTGGGCACACCAGAAGTGTTGACATTTTGGAGAACAAATTACTAGCAGATCATTGCATGGCTTGCTGCTGTGGGATTTGTCGTTGCTGGACTCCTTTCGGCAGGGTGCGAGTGGGGCCGAGAATGGCTGGAAGGGTCCCAAGGCGAGGCAGTGGACCGTCAGCGCAGAGCGAACTAATTTCTGACCCAGAAAACGAATGTTTGGGAGTATTTGGCGCAGACCGTCTTGAATCGCTCATATTTCTGCATGTCGAACATGAAAAGCCTCCTTGACGTGGTCTCAACTTGTTTTGTGACTGTGCCAACTCCTGCTGCCGTCTTTTTGCAGTTCTTCAACATTTCCCATACTGATACTGATGCTGACATCGATGATGTGCGATCACATTTTTCAATTTATGAATTGTGTAGGTCTTTTCCGGAACTACGTAAGTTTAAGATAGTTACTTTTAACATTACTGAAGGTGATGTTTGCTACAATTTTACGTGTGACCCGAAGTTGATTGGCAAGTGTGTACAAATTCAACTGGAAAATAATTTGTCAACCCTTTCTCTACATGAAAAGACTTTGTGCTCCAATCAGAGAATTAATATGTGCTTTTTTGGTTCATAACTCTATGTTTTGAGATGACGGATATTTGTGGTGGTAATTCACCAGTGTGACGATGTCTCCGGAGCACTTTGGATCTACCCGCCGAGCCACATCATGTCTCTTGAGTGACCCTCACCAAGTAGACGTCCGGAATATGTATGGACCTTATTCGGAAGGAGACGGACCCCGTGTTCCATCGGCGGTAATGCACCAGTGTCACGATGTACATATTCCGGACGGAGTCCAAAATGTATGACCGATTCCCGGTGGAGCTGCCCAGCCAGCTATAGGAGAGACAGGCTCTGGCACATCGCTATGACCGTCACCTACCCAGTCGGACCTCGGACTTATATCTCGTCTCTTTCTCCACTGCTAACTCTTGGTCCCTTCCTGATTCTCATTTTTATCCGGCGGAGTCCGAAATGTATGACCGATTACCGGTGGAGCTGCCCCGACAGCTATAGGGGAGACAGACTCTGGCACACCACTATGGTCGTCACCTACCCAGCCGGACCTCGGATTTATGTCTTGTATCTTTCTCAGCTGCTGACTCCCTCCACTGGATTCCCTGCTCTCCCTGACCTTTTTCTTTTTTTACCCTCTCTTTTCTGTGGATCTTGTTTCTAATGATTGCTAATAACTCCTGTATTGAATTTGTAACCTCTCTGTAATTAAGGTGATTATTTTTGTAATTTGTAACACGATGTTGCCTTGGTCAAGCGCTAGACCTAGTTTTTTGGCCGATGCCCGGTGGAGCTACTTGATAGCTATAGAGGAGATGGCCCCCTTTGGCCGTCACCTACCCAGCCGGTCTTTGGGCAGACCTTCCTTTGTCTCGCCTTCGCATTCTCTCTCCCACCCCTTTACCAAACCGCCTTTCCCCCTCTATCCCCCATTTTTTTCATCCCCTATGCTTTTGAAATGTTTTTCCGTTGAGACCTAGCTATTTGGCCAATGCCCAGTGGATCTACCTGATAGCTATAGAGGTGATGGGCTATGGAACTCCCCCTCGGCCGTCACCTACCCAGACGGACTTTGGGCAGACTCTCCCTGGTCTCTCCACCTTATTTGCTCCTACCCTTTTACCCTACCCCCTCTCCCTTATAAGCTCCATTTATCTTGTCTTTACGATCTTGAAATGTTTTTCTAGTAACTGATGTAACTGGTAACTGATGTAATTTTGTAACTTTGTGGAACCCTATGTAAAACGCTCTGATACCTCCGGGTCTAGCCAGCGCTATATAAAACTCAAATAAATAAAATAAATAAAAATTCTTTACTTTAAGCCATATTGTAAAAGCAGCCCATGTTGCACCGCAGTCCGCGCTGCTGTACAATATATCTACGAAATATTTTTAAAAAAAAGCAAAATAGCTCTCACATATGCAGGTGCTATTTGGCTTTGTTAATGTTTTTTGGTTATGTTTATGTTTTTTTTAGACAGGCTGGATTTTTGAGGGGGCAGGAGGAACTGAGGCGGGGGAAGCAACGTAACAGACAGCAGGTGGAGGGTGAGAAGGGCAAGCAGCACAAGCGAGAGATAGAGATGTTAATGTCAAAAGGTGGTGAAGATATGAGTTTTCTAAGGTATTTTGTATCTAGTTTGCTTGCTTGAAGGAGTTCATTCATCAAAATATTTTAAAGAAGGGCAGGGTACCAAAAGTACACAAAGTCAAACATATTCCACTAATTTTGAGAACCCTTCTCAAGAGGAGAATAGAGAAAACATGTGAAAGTGAAATAATAGCACCAACTGAATGGCTCCACTCTATAGTGGTGCCATGGAAAGCGGGGGGAAGTATTAGTATGTGTGTTGCTTTCAGAGATTTGAATGCGTGCATATGGGTGGATCAACACCCACTCTTCAACATTAATCACATTTTATCCACAGTGAGCGGTGCCAGGTTTCTCATCATTATTGCTTAGAAAGGTGTACCATCAAGTCATGTTGCATCCTGAGTGGAGGCACTTACTGTATAACACCCAAGGCGGCATTTAGACTTTGTGTCCTTGTCTGCTGTATTTCAACACATGCTACTGTGCCTGTTGGGAGGACTCGACCAAGTGTCTTTTTCTGAGATAATATTTTGTTGTGGGGCTCTGATGAAATCGAGCATGGTTTGATGTTAAGAAAGGTGCTGGTGCTGAAGAATGCTGGTTAGACTGTTGGGTCGAATAAGTGCAAATCCTCAGTGATCATGGTAGTGTATATGGGCAAAACATTCTGTGGAGAAGGAAGCAGATCAAAGGTTAAGTCGATGGAGGTGACAGAAAGAACCCCCTGTCCGAAATACAAGCAGAGATCCTTCATGGGTCAGGCAGAGTATTATGCTAGGTTTGTGGACCATTTGACTGTGTAGACCTCGTTAAGATTAATGATGAGGAAAGGCATAACATTTGATTGGTCAATGGAAGGTGAAATGGCTTTTTGAAGCATCAAGGTAAGTCTATATTGAATGCCTTCGAATTAAAGCTGTGTGATCACCACAATAAATTCATATTAGTTACAGATGCTGACACGTATGGGCTTGGAGCAGCATTGATGAAGTGGTGGCGCTGGCTTCAAGCACATTCAAGGGGGCAGAAGTAATTTATTCCGTTCTAGAAAAAGAGGCATTGCCATGTTGGTCAGGAGTGAAGTATTTCTAGACATATTTGGGGTACAGCTTTGAAAGTGAGAACTGATCACAAACTCTTTATTGATTAATTTACATAGAAAGGAGCGAGACAGGCAATGCTACAGTTCGCTAAAACAGCTGTATAGGTTGCAGGGGCGTAATGGATGCCCTCGCAGAGGTTAGGGGGGTGGCACAGGTCCAGCAGCCCATCTGCTGAGAATCTATATAAATTAAACAAATCCAAATATTTAAAAGCTGCATAGACAGAAGCCGGTCAGTGGCCGGTCAGAGGCATGTTAGAGGCATGTTAGAGGCCTGTCATAAGTGGCAGAGGTGAATAAAAATAAATCACTAAAGATTGCCTCTCATTTGAGGGTTTTTGGGAGGATTAAAAACATGTTTCACTCTTGCTTCTTAAAGGCATAACCCAAAGGCACCTCATGGCACGCTTAGGTTGTATATTATTATTATTATTATAATTATTATTATTATTATTATAATTGAATTTATTGAGCGCACAGCTACCCGGAGGTTTCCAGGCGCTAAAGCAAACAGAAGATGAGCCAAGTTTAGGAGACTATGGGCATGCATGTTAAGTATTAAAAAGCCAGGTCTTAATTCCTTTGCGGAATGTCAGATAACAGGTTTCAGAACGCAGGAATTGAGGCATGGAGTTCCATAGGGAGGGTGCCAATAAGGCGAACGAGCGACCTCCCATTTTGGCTCTGTTGACGTGGGGGATCTGAAACTTGTTTTGTGTGGAAGATCTCAGTGTACGGGAGGGGGCATATTGCTGCACCAAAGAAGACAAGTATTTCGGGGCTTTACCCATTTTGATGTGGTGCATGATACAGAGGGCTTTAAATTTCACCCGGCTCTCAATTCGCAGCCAGTGCAGATTGCGTAGATGGCTGGCGGCCGAGGACCTGACAGGTAGGTTACAGATCAGGCGGACTGCCATGTTCTGAACCACCTGAAACTTCTTTATTACCTCCTTACAGGCGCCCAGAAAAAGAATGTTCCCGTAGTCCATCCGTGAGATGACAAGGGCCTGGACCACGGTTCTCAGGGTGTCGGCTGGAAGCATCCACGTGATTTTTCTCAACCACCTGATGATGGTGGTACAGGTGGCCGAGACTTTTACAGCATGTTGTTTCAATGATAACTGGTTGTCAAGAAGAACTCCGAGGTTATGGGCTGTAACTGAAGGTGTAGGTAGGGGGCCCATCTGAAGAGGACAATGTTGCGGGCCCCAGAGCGATGTGTTTGGACCGAATAGGAGCAGCTCTGTTTTGTCACCATTTAATTTTAATTTGTGACTGAGCATCCAGTTGGAGATATGTTTTAGTCCAGACTGCAGGGAGGACGTAGGAAGATGTTTATTAGTGGAGAGCGAGTAGACGATTTGTGTATCGTCTGCATAAGAATAGATTGTGAGGCCTGCTTGCTCTGCCAAGAAAGCAAGAGGTCTCACATAAAGGTTGAAGAAAAGGGGACTAAGAATAGACCCCTGGGGAACACCGTGAGGAGAGGAAAAGATAGCAGAAGCAGAAGTGGAGGAAAAGACTTGAAAAGTGCGATTGGAGAGAAAGCTAGCAATCCAGGCCAGGGCCGGACCATCAATCCCCACAGATTTCAGGGTGGACAACAAGATGGAATGGGAGACGGTGTCAAATGCGGAACTCAAATCTAACAAAATGAGTGCCACTGCCTCCCCGTTGTCCACCTGTCTTCTGATGGTCTCAGTCACACCAAGGAGCGTGGTCTCAGTGGAGAAGCCAGCCCTAAACCCAGACTGTGAACAGTGAAGAAGGTTGAAAGATTCAGTGTAAGAGCTAAGAAGAGAGTTAACGTGTTTTTCAAGAACCGTAGAATAGCAGGAAAGCAAAGAGATAGGACGGAAGTTCGAGGGATTGTTTGGGTCCGCGTTGGCCTTTTTTAGCAATGGAACCACCATCGCATGTTTCCATTCATTAGGAACAGTAGCTTCAGCAAATGAAGCATTCAACATATCCAAGATGATCTGGAGTATGGCTGGATCCAGGGTGCACAATATTTGAGGAGGCATAGGATCAAGGGGAAAGCCCGATTTTATTTCATGCAAATATTTTTGAAAGAGCATGGGGGAGATTGACTCCCAAGAATGGAGTTGGGGAGCAGTGGGAATTAAACTAGAAGCATCAGCAAGACAGGGGGTAGGAAATGAGGGCTCAAGAGTGGTAGATGCACTGGGAGTGGCGCTAAAAATGGCATAGATCTTGTCTATTTTCTCCCGAAAGAAGTTTGCCAGGGCGTTACATTGTATTGTGTCCAGAGAAGGGTCTTTAGGTGCGGAAGACATGCCAGAAAGATCTTTTATTACTTTGAACAAGGCCTTCGGTCTATTTTGGGCATTGAGTATAGTATTATTAGCATGACTAGCTCTGGCGGTATCACAGGCAGACTGGTAGGCCAGGAGGGCGGCCTTGTATTTTGTTTTCTTATCTGTGCAATAATTGGAGCGCCAAATGCGCTCCAGTTTCTTGCAACGAGATTTTTCCTGGCGAAGTGAGTCATTAAACCAGGGAGCCGGAGGATGATGGATCTGTGACTTATTTCTCTGGGTGGGGAGACATAAATCTAAGGCCGTTGTCAGCCAAGAGCTGACAGCAGACACCTCCTTAGTGGAAATAGAGGAAAACATAGGTTTAGAATTTTCAAGGCAGTTGTTCAGTTTATCCTTATCTAATCGTTTCCAGTTCCTACTAGCTTTATGAGAATGAGGGCTAATGGAGGAGTTGTTGGCCGAGATCTTGATTGAGAAGTTAATGACAAAGTGATCAGACCAAATAACTGGGAAGGAAGAGTGATGAGTAATACAGTTGAGGTTAGAGATAATGGGATCTAATAAATTGCCGGCTTTATGGGTAGGGCCGGAATTATGTAGATGGAGATCCAAGGCGGCTAAGTCCTGAAGTAAGCGCATGCTAATAGGACAAGATGCAAGATTAAAGTGAATATTTAAATCACCCACTATGAGGAAGTTAGTGGATTTCAATATCAAAGGGGCAATGAACTCTGGAAAAGAGGAAGCCCATACACTGGCCGAGCCAGGGGGACGATAGATCAAAGTTCCAGTCAGAGTAAAATAAGGAGTAAGAAGAAGTTTAAAAAGACCAGCTTCGCAATTGGGTAGATCTAAGTCTTCCCATTTGCAAGAGAATTCTCTTTTAAAAATTACCGCAATACCTCCGCCCTCCTTGAGAACACGGTTTCTCCCCACAAAGGTGTAATTATTGGGGAGAGCCATGGCAATGTCAGGGCCGGAGCTCTCATTAAGCCATGTTTCCGTTACAAACACGGCTGCCGGGTTCGCTGACTCAAGGAGGTCAAAGATATCTCTCTTGTGCTTGGAGAGAGATCGGCAATTTATGCTGATAAAGTTCAGAGCAGGACAGATTTTAAACGTAGTAGAAGAAGCCTGAAGCGTGGCAGGAGGAGTGATCCAGAAGGAGGAAGATAAGGAGTCTGTGACCGAGGTGACAGAGTCTAGGGTAAGGGCACATATAGGACATTTTAACGGCGCATCTTGACAATTAAAAGTGGGGGCAAAGGTACAGGGAGGTAGCTGTAGACTCAATAAAGCAGAGCGGGAATATGTTATGTGACCGGGGGCAGGAGGTATGGCCCCTGGTCCCGACCTGGCGCGGACGGGCGCAGACGGGCAGGACTTTGGCACAACTTCGGCACGAAGTCGGCGCTCCCGCTGCGCTCGTCCGCTGCGCTTCCGCCATTGCGTCATTAAATACCCAGAAGAAAGAAATACACTAGCCCGCTAACCTGCCAATGAGCCTGCAGGGCGGAAGTGAGTATGTGAGGCCGGATGAGTCTCGCTTGAGTGGCCCCGCCGCTGCAAACGGCACAAGCCGTGGCGGATCGGTGCCTAGAGCGGAGAAATGACAGGCCCAAGAGAAAGCGTTGCGCCGAGGAGCGGCGTTCAGACAGGTAACTTGTTTTTAATCAACAATGTGACCAAAATAGCGCGTAGCGCCGATAAGCAGCAAACAGAATAAAAACACAGAGGAAATGTTTAAAATAATGCAAAATGCATGCGCAGAGCCTCAGCGGCCTGCTACACCAGCTATCAGGTAGAACACTACATACAGGTAGATCACTACATTTTTGTGCCTGGCAAATTTGATATAGTGATATGTACATTTTCAATCACACCCACACTCTCCTGCCATTTTATGAGAAACCTCCAACTCGTTGTGGCTTTTTATTCAAGTTCATTTGCGTTTGGGAACTTGTTGTTTTGTCTTTAGCTTTTAAACATGTGATCAGAAATCTTTGTTTGCGCCCATGCTTTTGGATAAAATGCCAGGAATGACTGACGGTGTCCCATGTGACATGTTGCCAGTTGTCATCTGTACACATTTATCCCATTCATACCTCATCACATGTTTTGTCGCATAGGCTTGCTCTGCTGCTGTGGTGTTCTACCTGATTGTGTGAGAGCTGCTTTCACAGCTGCTGCCACTACAGTACCTCTCTAATGAAGGTGGCTGTCATTGCCTCGACCTTCCCATGGTGTATCGCTCTTGTGAGGGATGTCTGCAACACTCATGTTTCCGGAGCTGTATCTGTTTCTTGAAGGAGACCTCTACAGCTGCTGCTCATATTTTTCATGTTTAGTGTGAGAGAAGCTTGCACATCTGCTGCCCATGCTGGACCTGTTTTGCTACGGAAGCTTGCACTGATGCTCACAGTAACGTACTGTTGTGAGAGTGATTTGAATACTGATGTCCATCCTGCCCCTTTTTTGTGTCGATAAAGTTTGCAATGCTGTCACTCGTGGTGTGCCTGTTCTTTGTGTGAAGGAAGCTTGCACAGAGGTTGCCTCTACTGTGCCTGTTTTGCACCAGGGAAGCTTGCAGTGCAGCTCTGTGTGCTATTTCTCTTTTGTGTGAAGAAAACTTACACCGGTGCTTGACCTGCATGAGGACATTTTACTCTCCTTTGCAATGCGTCTACCTCCGTAGTACCTGCTGTGGGGGTGTGAATGAGGGTTGCACTGCTGCTGCCTATGTTAGACCTGGGATTTCTGGTTGGCTAGGGCTTGCGCCAAAGCCAGGCAGAAACTACCATTCTAGTCAGGGCAAGGGAGTCACACGCCAAGATAACCCCTGCTCACCCCCTTGGTAGCTTGGCACGAGCAGACAGGCTTATCCCGGAGGCAATGTGTAAAGCATTTGCGCACGGGGAAACATCCTTTACAACGAAACGTTTACAACGCACTACCATTACGACGCAACTTTTACAACTCAAACTATTACAACGCATAGCGCTTGGGGGCGCTTTAGGATAGGGAATAGGTTAATCTACTATCCAATAACCTTCCCTAGTGTCCACGGGGACTGGAGTTGGAATAGTAAATTAAACTATTCATTATCCAGCGCCCAAAAGCATTATGCGTTGTAATGGTATGCGTTGTAAAACTTGCGATGTAAAGGTAGGCGTTGTAAAAGTATGCGTTGTAACGTCATACATCCTGCGCATGCACACAACAGCAACAACATCCTAGGCACACCACAAAAGGAACTCCACACAAGGTTATATAAAAATAACATTTGTATTGTCAAAACACATCAAATAGTAATCACACAATATACATTGTGCCAACCGGCACGGGCAATATTCACAAGGGATTATTTACACCAGGACAGGGCCACGTGGGCCACTGTCAGAATCAGCACTTAGCAGAAATAGAAATACTGTTAGAAATAGCACTTTGTAGATCATAGGATAATAATCACTTTAGCACACAACCAGTAACTACTGGTACCAGGTGAGTACCACCTACGCAACACCACAGTACAGTAATACGCACCGGTTCCAAAATACAACATAATCAGTGATATTCATGCCTTTTATACTGTAAGCTCTTTTTGCCCCCCCCCCAACGACCCTCCCCACCCCTGTCAGTGCGCCTCGCTCAACTCATATAAATGCAACAACCATGAGTACCCTCCTTCTAGTAACGTGCTCTATTTTACCCAATAGCGTTAGGGGGACAACGTCGACCACCTACGCAACCCTAACCACTTTAGGAGAATATTGCGCAGGGAACCAGGACCTCACTAGCAACACCTGTACTAGGACAAAAACAACTACCTAAGTATCACAATACCTGTAGGGGTATAAGCATGAACATATTACACATGATGCATCACAACATTCAGAGGTGTAGGGGAGGAAAACACATGATGCATAAACGTACATTCAGCGGTGTAAGAACAAGGCAAATGATGCATCAAAACACATTCAGAGGTGCAGGAAAACACAATTGCGCAAAAATCACATTAGGGCCTTGCGCCCTACCCACATACCAGCCCCCTGGCCAACTGGCCATCCAACAAGGGGACTCAAAAATCCCTGTGTTCAGAATGTCAGGGCGCGCTGCCAATGCAGCGCCAGTCAGGGGTGGGCCACCGGCGCAAACCTAAACGTTGCAGCTGCCCACTAATTGCTGGGCAGCTGGGAACCACAACAGGGTTGAAACGGTGCAGCTGCCCACTAATTGCTGGGCAGCTGGGAATCAATAAAACTGCGACAGGGCCCTCACTGACCCTCTAACAGAACTGCGCCATCTGTTGGAGCCCCACAGGCTCTGAAACTCTGCGCACATTGGAGCCACACAGGCTCTGACACAACATATGCCCCCAACCGTTGGAGTCCCCCCTCTGGGGACTCGTGATCAAAAGAAATGCCCCCTATATACTGTGGAGCGTTGTGAGGGGAATGGGCCTTTTAAATAAAGTGTGCCCCAGCATTGGAGTCATCCGAGACTCGGTAAAACCGTTGGGGCGGCCCACTGCCCTGTGGGGCCGCCCTAACAACACCACCGTCACCGTGCCTTTCACCGGCACCAACAGTAGCCCCCCACGGAGCCACACGGGGCTCAGCTAGATAATACACGGGGAGCAGCCCACTGCCAAACGGGGCCGCTCCAACTTGTGCCCTCAACAGGACCAACAGCAGCCCCCACGGAGCCCTACTCACCCACTCCGTCCTTATGGGGCTACTCTTCTCTGGGAGGCGGTGGCGTTTCTCCTGCGGGGCTTCCCGGGACTCCTGGGAGCCCCGCACTGCCATCGACGGCCTCGGCCTCCATATTCAAGTCTCCCGGGCCTCTTCTCTCGCGGCAGCGTCGTCTTCCACCCAGGGGTGAGCGCTGAGCCAATTCCAGCGTGGCTCTCTGCACGAGCCCCTCCTGACGCGGCACTGCTCTTCCCCGGGGACCAGCCAATCAGAGCGCGGCCCCGCGGGACGAGCCCCCAACAGCTAGCCAATCCCAGTGCGGCCTCTTCGGTTTCTCGTCCGCGGCCCCGGGCGACGGACGGCTCATTTTTGCGGGCGACATCGAGGGGTAGGCTCCCTCAGGAATAAAATAAATGTGGAAGCGGGATGGCACCCCTTAATTATCAAAAATAAGGCAAATTAAGACGCAGGGTGGGCACCTGCGCACTCGGGGGTATATAAGGGGCAGGAGTGCTTCTCTCCCAGGGAAAACAACCGCGCTCTTGCCCCGAAAGGAAAATAAAGCGCTCTCAAGGCGCTAGAGGTATAGATAGTACCAACAGGCCCCCAGAGATGACCCCTATAACAAGAAGGGTCCCAGAAACACGGGACCAGGCTTCCAGGGCAAATAAGGTCCCCCAGCCATCCCCAGGCCAGGCAGAGGGGCCCCATGAAGAAGTCCTCCAGCAATCCAGGGATCCAGGGGCTGGGCAGGGCCCAGGGAGGCAAGCCTTCCCCTGGGCCCAAGCAGCAGCACCCCCCTGGTTGATTCCAGTCAGAAACAAGAACATTTGACAAGAGGTCACAGCCTCCTTTTATACAGAGAAATCCTTTGTCTAAAGGTGCAGGGTGGGGGAAGAACCAGTCGCAGCTGGTCTGGGAGCACCCTTGATGTGCTCAGCCCCTCACTCTATTCACTGGCAGGGCTAGGGACATTAGACGCACCACAGGGTGCGGAGCCAGCATTGTGTGGGGAAAGCCCAGCCCTATTCAGGACCCAGGTGCAGCCCCTCCCTCACATCAGCATGCTAATCTCTCCATTCACCACCGGGGCAGACCCACACAGACTCCTAGAGCCAGGCTCCCCAGCCAGCTTCAGCCAATCACGTGCCAGCATACTTACTACACACGCACACCCATGTCTAGAAGTGGCACTTCCCCACTAGACGCATTCATGCCGCATACATCATTACGCAGCATTCAATCTCACGAGTTCTCACGAGTTCGCACATACCAAACTAGACCCTGCACTCCCCACACATCAGGAACTACCATGGTCACACATATTCCCCATGCATTCCTATGGGAGGGCAGGTCACTCACCACACAGACACAGAGAGCTCATGCACTTTACACTGTACCACAGTGAAAAAGTACGCAGAGGCCTAAAATCACCAACACCAGGTTACAGAAACAGGCTAGGAAAAAGCAAAAGGTTTCGGGGTGAACCTGCCAAAAGGGCCAGGTCCAACAAACAGCTTCTTGTGGACGTGACCTGCTCCCGTAGGTGCTGTACCTGTGGTTTGAGTGAGAAGTTTGCTCTATTGTGGCTTTGGCTATTGCTTTCTATTGCAAGTTTTGAAAATCATCCTATGCCCTTAGGCAGAGGGTCATAAATAACCCGGTGAGGAGAAGCATGTGGATAGAACTGAGGGTGTAGGAGTTTAGGACTCAAGCATGGTGAGGAGAAAGGCTAAGAACATAAGAGTTAAAAAGAAGGAAGAGAGAAGCAACGGAATAGTGAAGGAAGAAGAACATTGAAGTAGAGGTAAAGGGAGAGACAACCAATGGGGAAAGGAAATGTGAGGGGTAGAAAAAAAAAGATTGGAAAACACCTCTATGGAAGAGAATGAAAGGAATGGGGATAACACATGAGAAAGAAAACATATGATAGATAAAGAAAAAGCAAAAGAGTTGCAAGAAAGGGACTAATAATTAAAAAATACAAGATTAGGAAGAAATCAAAGGGGGAGATGAAAAGGACAGAATACTACACATAAAGAAAGAAACTGACTGGAAAAGAACAAAGGAGCAATCTAAGCAATCGTACCCAGGCAGTGCATATGGACCAGTTCCACTCAAAACCCAACCCCATCGGCTGTGGAGTCCCTCAGGGGGCTTCACGGAGCCCCACTCTTTTCAATGTCTAATACCGATTGCTTAAATGCAATGTAGAAAGCACACAAAAGAGTGCTTTTGGGCCTTAACCACATTGACGCTGATGACGAGCTCAGCTCGTCATGAGGTACACCTCTCGTACGCTGATGAAGAGCTGAGCTCGTCATGAACTGCGGGTTTTTAAAAACTTCAGTGCACAGCGGGAAAATGCGCCGCAGCGATGCGGTTAAGGAATCGGTTATTACCACCAACTTCAAGTTGGTGGTAATTACCGAATTCCCTTTAAAAAGCACTTTCTTGCTTTTTTTGAAGTTCCATGTGGCACACATCCATGCCCTTAGGGCATGGATGTGTGCCATGTGTGCACACATGCACATTTCAGGGGTGCAACAGGGTGTCCTTTTGACACCCTGGCACCCTTGAAATGCCTCGCGGTATTACCGATTCGGTAATACCGAATCGGTAATACTGAATGTCTTAACATTAATGGGTAGGTATTCATTATTACCGATTCGGTAATAACGAATATTAAGGATTCGGTGTTTTTTACTGAATTCTTACCTACATCTGAAATACCGATTTGTAAATACCGAATCGGTAAAATTCGGTATTTAGAATTCGGTATTTCTCTATTACCTATATCGGGCCCATAGGATAGAGGGAGAAATTGTCAGAACACGTAGGAAAAGTATGAGGGATCCGGACAGCAGCAAGAGAAGGAGGCACATAAGCTTGTGTTTGAAGAGGAAACTCAGAGAAATCAATGAACCCACACGCCAGAAGCGGCATGAAGAGAACTGGGAGAAAGAGAAGAGAACAGGAAGGGGGGGCAAGGAAACTTGCAATGATAGAAATATGAACGACAAAGATAAATGACAGCATGCTAGTGAGAGGGGTGCCTAATTATGTTGGAGAAGGGTAGCAGTGCTGGAAGAATAAGAGATTGGGTGAACCGTTCAAAGCAGAAATGGAGATGAAAGAATGAGGGTAAGGATGAGAGGCTGACTGGAAAAGATTGATCGAGAAAGGTGAGAGAGTAAAATTACCAGAAACACGGTCCATTTGTGGAAAAGTAAATTTTGCCATGTTCTGTGTCCCTACGCCTCATCCATCATATGTTATGTGTGCATGACCAATATGCATATGTTATTCCCCATTTCTGATCAAAGACGCAATTACAGTTGTGTCCACCTCTAGTATGCTATTTTCCAGTCCTCGTGAATACTACGAATATCAGGCCTATGTAAGTAATGTTGCCACGTTTCTCAGTGTGCACGTTATTCAATTATAAAGTCCCCGTTTCCAGGCCTCAAAAGGGCCCGGACCACAGATTCAGCTCCTGTCTCCTGAAAGCCTCGCTGAGGAGCGATACAGCCCCCACCTGTATCCTCGACCCTTCACTTACTTCCTGCCTCGCAGTGCCCGGTGCACCCCGGCTCTGCCTCTGAGTCTGCCAAAAGTATGTTATGGTTCCTGCTATCAGTTCAGTCCTCCTCCTCTGCATTCCTAAGCTACTGAACTGCATCAATAGTTTCCGTCATTGTCTAGCCTTCTCGTCTCCACGTTAGAGAAATACTGTATTAATGGTCATTTAGTATTCTTCTTCACGCACTATATATAGAATAATGCATGGTCCAGTCTTAAAATCAAGTTAGCTTTTCCCCTCATGACTTCTAGTTTATATCAACATGTTCCCTAAACATCAGATACCAGATAGGGTTTAGGTACATGTCGCTCCGACCCTTCAGACTCTAGTCTCTGCTCCTAGCACAGAGTTCGTAGCCCCCAGCTTCTCCTAGTAACACGTCATTGTCAGTTTTCGCGCACCATTAGGTTAGAGGTCCCGGCTCCTTAGGTAGCCCCCTCCTATGTTTCCGCCCATTCATGACATATTCTGTTACGTTTTGCATCACATGTCTAAGTAAACTCCCAGTTACACCTCTTATTTCTGTTATCTCTCGCGACTGCTACGCGTCACGCCTTCTACTCCACCTACTGTTACGCCCACTGCAATGTAATGCTATGTGTTTGCGCTATGTATATAAGTCAATGTTTTGTTATTAAATGTTAGCGCGCTCATCCCAGACCAAGCCCCGGCAGCTGCTGGGCCCCAGTTGTCCTGCCGGGCCTTATTGTCCTATTCCCATGCAGGTTGTCCTGATCCTGTCCTTATGCTGTAATAAACCTGCAGAAACTCCTACTACCTCGAATCTTGACTCTTATTTATTGAGCTATCTGTTATGCTATAAGTCTAGTCAAAAATAGGGTATTATTTATTTATTTACCACATAATGGCGCCCGAATAGGGACTTGCCCTTTCCCCACGCGTCGGTGAAGCCACGCCGACCCCCTGACCCTCTGCAGTCGTGACGGAGCTCTTCTGCGCAGTGGCAGATATTTCTGCTCAAGTATCCCTCAGGCCCACGGAGGAGACGGAGGAGGCGGTCCAGCATCCAAACGAGACGGTGGAGGAACGCGGCGAGTCCCGACCAGAGCCCAAGCCGAGAGTCCAAGGTCCGAGGTATCCGGAGGCCCACCCGTAACTGAAGTCCGAAGTCCGAAGTCCGTCGTAGTCCAGTCCCGTTCGAGGCCTTCCGTTCCGTGCTGCCCGGTGAGTACCATTGCTGGGGTAGTGTCTAGACAGGGTCAGTCTAAATTGACTCCTGGTCCGTGGGTTGGTGGTACCCAAGCCCACAAACGAAGTGTTCACCTAGGTGGATACGGGTCTTGATGCGTTCCTTTATGGGACCGGTATGTTCCGTACTGTTACAGCAGTGCATCCAGTAACTCTAGTCTGTTCCGTTCTCGAGAATTCTGTTCTGTTTCTGTTTTCAGTATTTTCAGGTAGTATTCTGTTCGAACTGTTATGTTATGATATTGTTTAATGTATTTCCAATGTCGTGGTATGCCTGAATTGTTTTCCCAATTGTTATTGTTTTTCGTGTATTGTATTGTGTTCCGATTCAAGTTTAGAATGCCGCTCTTTTCCAAGTTACGTCAGTTAAAAACTAGAAAGGGTCTGCTGGAAGCAGCAGTTCCTGTTCCGCCTAGGGACAGTCCAGGTCACTTTATGTATCAGAAACATGGCATAAGCGCCATATTGTATCTAGATTTATGGGTAGAGTATACCAAACAGTTAGAAGAAAAGTATAGATGGCCCGTATCGGGTACATGGGATGCCGAATGTATCATGCGAGTAGAAGAAGCATTATGGAAAAAGAAAGCCAGACAGTCACAGAAAGATGCCATCGAGTTATGGCGTAAGGAAGCGCATAGGAGAACGGAAAAGGAAGTCAGAAAGTCAGAGTTAAGTAGAGAATCCCAAGAACGAGCCCAAGAAAGAGAATTAATCGAGATAGGTGAACAAGTCAAAGCCGAACAGTCAGACAGACAGAGGCATGCCCTTATTAAGGGTATGTATCCTCTCCTTGCCGAAGGCTTGCCAAAAGCGACCCCAGAGGCACCCAGTAATTTCCCGCCACCATTAGTTCCGACCAAGCTACGTCACAAACCGACCGCAGCTGATATTTTTATTTCGTCCTATTTGGACGACACAGTTCCAGAATATGCAAATCCAGTTCGCGCTCCGCCAGTCCCTGTAAATCAGGCACTTCCCGTTCCTCCAGACACCGGAGTACCTGTTACGGTACCCCCGGGTCAGCCTGCCATACAAGTTCAGCCCACGTTACAATTACCGACCCTGCAAGCACGAAGAATGTCAGTCGACGATTCTAGTATAGGGGCCGCAGGGGGAGGTCCTCCTCAAACCCCGCCGCCACACAAGCGTTTATCAGCACTCGAATTACATGCTCAAGCATCACAGCGTACTCCTAAAAGTAATAAGTCTGTCACAGAAATCAGACAAGCCCTTGCCGAATGTGTCTATGACACAGTCCCAGGCGAGTATAATATGGTTTTATATTCCGTACGCGTAAGAAGGGTGACCGAGTATCTAGTCACCTTACCAAATATGAAAGAAGATCTAGACAGAATATATCGTTTCATCCGTACAGGGGATGATCCAGAAAGTATTGGCGAGATTATGTCTCAAAGGAAAGCCGAGATTCAGCTCATGATATTAAAGTTCCTGATCAATTGTTTAATAAGAGAACAAGATTTCCCGTCTAAAGATCCCGCCGAAATGAGAATCCTGACAAGGTGGAGTGATAATATAGCCGAGGGTAAGCACAAGACCATTAGTGCCATGGAAAGTATGTACAAGAAAATTCGTAAAGAAATAATAAGGTTACACGAACAGCGTAAAGCAGCACAAGTAAGCGAGAAAGAAAGTATCTCTGATCCTGAAGAGGAAGAGAACGAGAATCCCGCCAGAATAGCGTATGTAGGAAAATCCAGATTTCCAGATCGCCATTTACGTCTAGAACCCAAGTCTATTTTTCATCATCCAGCACCAGAACGAGGTTCTCTAGAACAAGTATTTCAAGCTACCGATCACATTCTGAAATCACGAATCGGTTATAGCGAATTAAGTACCATGCATGAACAAGAACTAGCCCGATCAGCAGTCCGATGGATTACTGATTCTACCACTTTTCCAGACGAAATAGTGGCACAAATGTTTCTGAAATTGCCCCCAGCCGAGCAACGACTGGTGGGTATGTATATGATCCAGCACCTCATTACCCTGTATGAGGGTCAACATTCTGATCCAGGCCCGTTGCACGATATCCTGAACGAGTTACTCCAGTATAGATGGAGAGGTCTAGGTACTGATTTAATTAGTGTCATTCTAGAACAGCGTCACAAGTATAGAACGTTCCTGAACCCGCATTTTGTTCATGTCTCACCCCCAGAAAGTAAACCATTCTACATAGACAGACAGAATCCGCTACGAGAAGTCCACCCAGTCCAAGGGGCGGGTGGCGTAATGCAACGAGTGTTTGTATACACTCCGATATCAAAGATGGAACTTCTTGAAATGAAGAAATTAATCCCCTGTCATGACAAAGATCCAGCAGGGTTCCATAGAGAATTAAAAGACATGCTCCGTATGGGAGAATACACTTACCCAGATATCATTAAAATGTTAAAGGTCCTGCTACCCGCAGGGGTGTATGAAAAGTTAAAGGAAAAAGAATGGGAGGTGGGAGAGAAAAAGATCGATTGGGCAGCTCTAGAAGCTGAAGACAAGGCACGAGTACCAGGTACCGGTCTTGGAGATAAATGTAAAGAATTACCAGAATTATTGATTCAAGTTTTACCCAGATTATTGACAACTAGGAAAGAAGACTGGGATGCAATCTCAGCCTGTAAACAGAAACAAGATGAGGATATTAGTGATTTTTATTCTAGATTTGAGAAATGTTTCAGTATTAACAGTGGTCTCAAGACAAGTAGTGAGTCATACCCTCATCTTTTCGTTACCAAATTAGTCGAGAATTCAAGTCCACAAATTAAAAATCGAGTTTTGAAAGTCGAAAGCACCTGGCAAGCAAATACTCCGTCCCAGATGCTCCAGATGCTCCAGTATCACCAGAATAGAATCAGAGAAGAGCAAGAACACGAAAGAAAACGTATGAAAGACACGAAAATGAAAGTGCTAGTTGCACAATCTATTCCTCAAGACAGTCAGAAGAGGGGTCCGAATCAAGCCAGTCATCCTGCGGCTCCCGTTAAAGGGAACTGCAATTATTGTAAACAGCCAGGTCATTTTATAAACGAGTGTGCAGTTCTGAAACACAACATAGCTACTGGTAAGACTAAAGAAAGACCACGTCCGCCGAGACAAGAACAAGTTTCACAGACTCCTCAGTCACAGAATGCACTACAGACAGTTACAGTACCGCAGCCTATTGCTGCAACACAGCATGTTACATCACAGATGTACCAGTATGCACAGTCCGAGTATCCAGAGTACCAGTCATATTCATGAAACAGCCTAGAGAGGGAGGTAGGCTTGCCTCTCATCGAGATACCTGTAGACCAAGAAGGTCCCTATGTTCATAGTCAAGTATTAGGGAAAGACAGAAAGTTTTTGATCGATACAGGGGCAAGTAGGACCACAATTAGTCACGCCGAAGTTCCAGGGGCTCCGCTCTCAGGCTCAAGAAATGTTTCCCTTGGATTTTCAGGAAAACCCATAGTTAATGAGATATCAAAGCCAGTTACTCTAGACGTAGGTCCATTGTCCCGCACTACTGATCTGTTACTTACTAAGTCATGTCCAGAAAATCTATTAGGCATTAAGACATTGAAAGAATTAGGTGCAGTTATTTGCTGTTCCCCAGAGGGAATACGTCTGTTCCTACGTGACTTTAAGGGTCACTATGTATTACGAGATTTTGATTCAAGATTGTCTAATGTTCCGCAGCATTTATGGGCGCAAGGTCCAACTGATGTAGGTTACATGCAAATCACACCCTATCGTGTGACTCTCAAACCAGGTGTAGTGTTACCACGAATCAGACAGTACAGATTGCCACCTGAGGCTGTAGCAGCCTTATCCAACATTATTAACGAGCTCATGGCTCAAGGAGTAGTTGTAGAAACTGACTCCAATGTATGCAATTCTCCGATCATTCCAGTCATGAAACGTACTGATCCAAATGCACCCCCAGTATATCGATTAGTGATTGATTTACGAGAGCTTAATAAATGTATTATTCCTCAATACCCAGTTGTCCCAGACATTTCTTCCCTGTTAACAGCCATTGATTCCGAAGCCATGTTTTTCACTGTTATTGACCTCAAGAATGCATTTTTTAGTGTTCCAATTCATCCAGACAGCCAGTTTCTTTTCGGATTTTGTTTAAATGGAAGGAGCTATATGTTTACACGCGCTCCTCAAGGTTTCACAGAAAGCCCTAGCATTTACAGTCAAGCACTCAAGAGACAACTAGACAATATTCACATGCCAACTAACACTGCCCTGCTCCAGTATGTCGATGATCTACTGATCACAGCCCGTTCTGAACGTGCTTGCGAGCGAGCATCACTTACAGTTCTGTATTTTCTAGCCGAGATGGGGCACAAGGTGTCACCTTCGAAGCTTCAATTCTGTGTCCAGCAAGTGGTATACTTAGGACACTTGCTGTCCAAGAGGGGTAGGCAGTTGACACCCGACCGTATCCAGTTAATAGCGAGTCTTCCCCAGCCCAGAACCCAGAAGGAGGTACGTGCCTTTATCGGCCTTACTTCTTATTGTAGACAATGGATTCCCCAGTATGCATTCCTAGCCAAGCCACTGATACAGTTAACGACACAGGAGGCAGCCGTATCGACTGTCCTCCCTTGGACATCTGACCATACACTTAGTTTCAACGAGTTAAAGAAAGCCCTATGTCAAGCTCCAGTTCTAGCTACACCGAACTACAGTAAGCCTTTTACACTTTTCGTTACAGAACGCGAAGGTACAGCATTATCTGTTCTCACACAAGATCAAGCAGGTCAATACAAGCCCTGTGCTTATTTTTCGAGCACATTAGATCCAGTCGCCCAGGCGTTGCCTGCGTGCCTCAAGTCAGTTGCAGCCACAGCACTAGCTATCAGACAAAGTGATTCTATAGTTTTAGGACATTCCCTGACAGTACAAGTTCCACATTCAGTAGAAGTTCTTTTAAACCGAACACAAACTCAGCACTTGACAATTGCACGTTTAACAGGTTATGAATTGACACTGTTCCAGCCACACATAGAAATTAGACGCTGCAACGTCCTGAATCCTGCTACACTGTTACCATCAGTTAGTTCAAATCCAGACACACATGATTGTGTGGAAGTAGTTAACATTACGACAAAGCCAAGACAAGACCTGACAGATATTCCGTTACCAGATCCTGACCTGACACTTTATGTGGATGGTTCATGTATGAGAACTAGTACAGGAGAACTAGTCGCCGCGTATGCAGTGACTACTGACACTGAAGTTATTGAAACACACCGTATTGATACTCTGTCCGCTCAAGCAGCAGAGCTAGTCGCTCTGACACAAGCCTGTATACATGCCAAGAACCTGAAAGTTAATGTTTACACAGATTCACGTTACGCATTCGGAGTTGTACACGACTTCGGAGTGCTCTGGCAGGAGAGAGGTTTTATGACTTCTCATGGAACCAAGATTCAGCATGGTCTCCTTATTCAAGCCCTGTTAGATGCCATACATTTACCGACATCTATTGCTATCATGAAATGCAAAGCACATACGAAAGTCACTGACATTATTTCCCAAGGTAATGATTTAGCAGACCGCACAGCCAAGCTTACAGCACAGACTCCAGACATTCCAGTTAATCAGACACATATTCCAGATCTGACTACATGCATGACAGTTAAGGACCCTACTCAAGATGTCATAGATATCCAGTCACATGCTACTCCCGATGAAATCAAGAAATGGTCTGTACAAGGAGGGGTCCAGACAGATCAAGGATGGTTAACGAAGGGTAGAGCCACATGGTTTCTCCCCGATTCTATGGTTCAAGTCATTATCAATACCGCACATAGTCCAGCACATTTAGGAGAAAAAGCTATGTTAGACAGTATCCAGAACATTTGGTTCAACAAGCATTTACGAGCTGCAGCCAAGCAGAAAGTCCGTACCTGTATGATATGTTGTCAGTTTAATCCAGGTAAAAGTGTCCCGGTGGAACAAGGTGGTTTCCAGCCCCCTGACCACCCTTTTGAGGTCCTCCAGATGGATTATATTCAAATGGAGCGATGTCGAGGTTTCAAGTATGTCCTTGTAGTTGTATGCGCTTTGTCCAGGTGGACAGAAGCATATCCAGTCCCAGATTACACAGCCGCGACCACTGCCAAGCAGTTGGTTCGTGAATTCTTCCCTAGATATGGACTCCCTAGAGTCGTATATTCTGATAACGGTCAGCCATTCTCCTCAGAGTTAATGAAGCACGTTTCCCTGTTGTTAGGGTACCAGTGGAAGTTCCATTGTGTACGCCATCCAGAAGCAGCTGGACTAGTCGAAAGGCATAATCAGACTCTGAAAATTCGAATTGCAAAAGTCTGTAAAGACAAGGGTGTGGACTGGTTAGTAGCTCTGCCAGTCGCTTTATTTTATATGCGCATGGTCGCACATTCCAGATCAGGTCTGTCCCCGTATGAGGTCGTATTCGGCCGCCCCCCTAACATGTGGGGTACTCCTAGACCCCGAAGTATTACCGATGTTTCATGTAATATGCTGACAGATTACCTAGCTTCCTTGATGTCTGCCCTCAACTCATGTCGTTCACAGGTTGCCGCCGCATTTCCAGACAATACCGAGGTGGCACCGCACGAGATCGTTCCAGGCTCCCTTGTGATGATCAGAAATTTCGACAGATCAAGTCCGCTGGAACCACGTTGGAAGGAGCCACGTCAGGTCCTCTTGACCACCCGAACTGCCGTCAAGTTGGAAGGCAGGAAGGGGTGGGTCCACCTTTCTCATGTAAAACTTTTCAAAGGATCGAAACCAGTCTTCAAAAACATTTCCAAGAACATTTCCCAGGATTCGAAGGATTGCCAGAACATTGTTTTAAAGGACTGTCCCGCACAAGACATTATTACAACCCCTCCCTTGTTAGAGAAAACTCCGCAACAGGAGTATAAGTTAAAGCTCAGGTCTAATAAGTCAGCCAGTTTGATTGTATAAGTCCTCCCCTAGGTGAAACGGTTAGACTGTTTCTGACATGTATAAAATAGACCCCCATAGTGAGAGAGTCAGTCAAAGCTCAATCAAATGTATCGTTTTTCTGAGTTTCGTATTATTTCTCAGCATAATGATTTCCTGCACCAGCTATGCTTTCTATCTGTGTTTTCCAGTTCCTCATGTAAATATGTCTGCTCATGCTACAGTAGAGCACACGTTTAGTGATCTGCCTCCTCACGAATATTCATACCGCCTCGCCATGCGTAATAACACATTTATCCGTATGTTACATTATTCACACCAGACCAGCAATGCCACTAATTGTTGGGTGTGTGGTCGACTCCCCCCTTTCCAGACACCGAAGGGAGTTCTGCCACTCTTTCCTTATCCATTCTCACACAATGGTTCGTGTGGAGCATGGTCCACGTTAACGTCGTCCTCAACAGATATGTCTTTTCTCAACAGTACATGTTTCCCAGACAAGCAAGGTCTCCCCCACAGAACAGGTTTAGATTTAGAAAATGAAGTATATAATTTAGGAGATTATTCGTCGAATTTCATGGTTCTGAACGTTCAGTCTGATACTACTCCAGACTCACCCGCTATTTCAGTACTATCAGTCAAAGGCGAATTATGTGTCCGTAGTTATGGTTCTGTACATATAGGTCATAGTGAATGTACTACTGTTGTCAAATATAGTGACAGTGGGAAATCTATTTTCAAAGCTTCACGTCATTCTTATTTTATTTGTGGTCAAACTGCATATGTTCATCTGCCCCTCGATTGGGAGGGAACCTGTTACATTGCCTTCCTACTGCCACCTGTTTTTCTAGCCCCACCTGACTATCATAGGAATTCTTTCTTAGTACACACTAGACACAAGAGAAATCTCCCGATTGTCGATTATACTGAAACCGCCGCAGAGCAATTCATTGATATAGATAAAGGTGTTTTCCCTTATTTAGGTACAGTTGTAAATAGTAAGCTCATTCGTAGGTTAACAAGAACCCTTGAAGCAGTAGTAGATGAGACTGCCTCCGCTCTAGGTAACTTAACTGAAGAGCAATCCTTTATGAGAATTGTCGTTTTACAGAATCGTCTCGTCCTTGACGTCATACTGGCCGATAGGGGCGGGGCCTGTAGAGTTCTCGGATCCAGTTGTTGTATTTTCATTCCAAATAACGCGCCGTCTGTTTATTCAGCTATAACCAGACTCCATAAGATTGCCCACCTGTTACACCAAGATCCAGGCACCTGGACATGGTCCGGTTGGTTCTGGAATGTAATTTCCGCATGGGGTTGGAAAGTCCTGTCCTTTTTAGGTATTGCAGTAGCGATTATATTTAGCTGCTGCCTCTGTATACAATGTGGCCCTGCGATTTGCAGCATGTGGGCTACCTCTTGTATTCCTAGTCCCAAGCCCCGTTCTAAATCCCGCTCCAAGACAATTCGAGACGAGCAAATGGTACTGTATGAAATGATAGATGGTATCATGAATATCGATGTTTCCTGATGAAACGTAGTGACAAGGAGGGAATGTGGAAAAGTAAATTTTGCCATGTTCTGTGTCCCTACGCCTCATCCATCATATGTTATGTGTGCATGACCAATATGCATATGTTATTCCCCATTTCTGATCAAAGACGCAATTACAGTTGTGTCCACCTCTAGTATGCTATTTTCCAGTCCTCGTGAATACTACGAATATCAGGCCTATGTAAGTAATGTTGCCACGTTTCTCAGTGTGCACGTTATTCAATTATAAAGTCCCCGTTTCCAGGCCTCAAAAGGGCCCGGACCACAGATTCAGCTCCTGTCTCCTGAAAGCCTCGCTGAGGAGCGATACAGCCCCCACCTGTATCCTCGACCCTTCACTTACTTCCTGCCTCGCAGTGCCCGGTGCACCCCGGCTCTGCCTCTGAGTCTGCCAAAAGTATGTTATGGTTCCTGCTATCAGTTCAGTCCTCCTCCTCTGCATTCCTAAGCTACTGAACTGCATCAATAGTTTCCGTCATTGTCTAGCCTTCTCGTCTCCACGTTAGAGAAATACTGTATTAATGGTCATTTAGTATTCTTCTTCACGCACTATATATAGAATAATGCATGGTCCAGTCTTAAAATCAAGTTAGCTTTTCCCCTCATGACTTCTAGTTTATATCAACATGTTCCCTAAACATCAGATACCAGATAGGGTTTAGGTACATGTCGCTCCGACCCTTCAGACTCTAGTCTCTGCTCCTAGCACAGAGTTCGTAGCCCCCAGCTTCTCCTAGTAACACGTCATTGTCAGTTTTCGCGCACCATTAGGTTAGAGGTCCCGGCTCCTTAGGTAGCCCCCTCCTATGTTTCCGCCCATTCATGACATATTCTGTTACGTTTTGCATCACATGTCTAAGTAAACTCCCAGTTACACCTCTTATTTCTGTTATCTCTCGCGACTGCTACGCGTCACGCCTTCTACTCCACCTACTGTTACGCCCACTGCAATGTAATGCTATGTGTTTGCGCTATGTATATAAGTCAATGTTTTGTTATTAAATGTTAGCGCGCTCATCCCAGACCAAGCCCCGGCAGCTGCTGGGCCCCAGTTGTCCTGCCGGGCCTTATTGTCCTATTCCCATGCAGGTTGTCCTGATCCTGTCCTTATGCTGTAATAAACCTGCAGAAACTCCTACTACCTCGAATCTTGACTCTTATTTATTGAGCTATCTGTTATGCTATAAGTCTAGTCAAAAATAGGGTATTATTTATTTATTTACCACACATTGGTGCATTGCAAATGGAATTTTCAGTAGCACAAGGCACCACTTTCACTCACGACTATCTTTGAAATGCTCGTAGCACTATGACTGTGCCCTGGGATCCCTTCCTGTCGCCAAGCATTTCCCCTTTAGCTCGATTTTGTAAATCAATAACACCCAAAAACTGTTTATGTTTGCCCTAATGTCTCCGGGCCCGATTCACAGAACTAACATAAGACAAAATCCTAAACTTACTACTTTTGGTATTCACAGAAGTCATTTAGTAGTAGTAAAGTTAGGATTTTGTCTTAAGTTTGACTTAAGACAAACTTAAGACAAACTTAAGACAAACTTAAGACAGACTAAAGACAGACTAAAGACAGACTAAAGACAGACTAAAGACAGACTAAAGACAGACTAAAGACAGACTAAAGACAGACTAAAGACAGACTAAAGACAGACTTAAGACCGACTTAAGACAGACTTAAGACAGACTTAAGACAGACTTAAGACAGACTTAAGACAGACTTAAAACAGACTTAAGACAGAGTTAAGTTAGAATTGTGTCTCCAGTCTGTCTTAAGTTTGTCTTAAGTCTGTCTTAATTCTGTCTTAAGTCTGTCTTAAGTTTGTTTTAAGTCTGTCTTAAGTCTGTCTTAAGTCTGTCTTAGGTTTGTCTTAAGTTTGTCTTAAGTGAAACTTAAGACAGAATCCTAACTTTACTACTACTAAATGCCTTCTGTGAATACCAAAAGTAGTAAGTTTAGGATTTTGTCTTAAGTAAGTTCTGTGAATCGGCTCCTCCCTGACTGCAGAACTTGCTGATCTCCTTAAAGCTATTTGTATCCGTGAAAACCCTGCTGCTAGCTTTGAGGTGGGTTACAGTGGGTATTAGGGTGATCGAATAAGGCCCCCACCCTTGCAGTACATGGCAGGGGGCCCCTCAGGTTTTACGCCACTGGTAAGCTGCAAGAATATTCCCTGGTGTTCAAACACACACAAAGCACGTGTAACGTGGATGCTGACTGTCTGTCAAGGTTGCCTTTGAATGCTGCTAATGATGCAGAGGAGGGGGATGATGATTAGCTACTGGCAACGTTTGTCGTATGAGGGAGCAATCTCGCAGGAAGCGTGGCGGAAGGCTACAGAAGAGGACTAGGAGTTAGAGATGGCGATGCAGCAGTTGTCAAGGAGATGGTCCAAGCCCGTAAAGATGGTTGAGTGAATAATCACAAGCTCATATGATGGAAGCTATGAGACCACCATGGGGTGGTGCGCAGAGCTGGTAGGTTGGTATACTTATGTGTCTTCATGGGAGAGGGATGAGATTGCTGCACGAAGTGGCATGGAGACATGTCAGCCATGAAGAGGAATAATAATAATAATAAACCACATTTGAAAAGCACAAACAATCACCCGTAAGGGTCTCCAGGCGCTGGGGGCCGTCGGGAAGATTAGGCAAGCTATTGCCCAGAGTCACATGGTGCTGGGCTAATCTGCCGCCGGCGATCGAACCGTGATCCCCAGATTCCGGAGTCAGTCGCCCTGGCCGCGGCGCCACAGGCTTCGGTCTACTTCCCGTGGCCAGGAATGGAACGATACATGGGGACATTCATCAGGGAATGCAGCAGTTGAGCAAAAGTGATGAGACACCTGTGGTCACAGAAACTTCCCTTGTACGTTTGGACTTTCAGAGGCGAGCAGGGCAGAGGGTGGGCATGGACATTTACATTCCATTCTATAGGTCTGACTAACGTGGGATGCACTTCATTGTCATAATAGATTTTTTTTTTCAAATGGCCTGAACTTTGATTCATAAGGAATATCTGTTTTGAAAAAGATGACAGGATTGAAATTTGTGAGGAAACATTTATGCGAGAGGTGAGTCCAGCACAAATGGTCACTGATAATGGTCTCCGGTTTATGGGAGAGGAAATGTTTTTTTTAAGAGTTATAGACTCAAGCAGCTTAGGACACGCTTTATCATCCTTGTGAAAATGGGCTGGTTGAACGATTGAAGAATGTTTTGGGTGACTGTGAGCAGCTTGCTGTTCAGAATGATTTAGGATGGAAAAGTGAATTCAAGACAATGGTAGAATTATAGGACCACACCTTATTCTGTAACTGAAGAATGGCTGTTTTGCCTCAAGGGGAAATTCCTGGTATCGGGGGCAGTGGCGTGGCGTAACGAAACTTGAGGTGTCCCCATGTAAAGTACATGGAGGGACCCCTCTGACCACTCTCAGGAGCTCTCAGGCCAAGGTACTGTGCTGAAGGGGTTCCCTGGAGCTCGGGCCTGCGCACCACGGGGGCCTTTGTTATGCCACTGACCGTGGGCCCTCCAGCTTGGATGTGGCAGAAGTAGTGAAACGTAAGCCGTGTAAGTATCTAAGAACAGAGTATTGCACGATAGGCAGGAAAGAAAAGGGTTTGCAAGGCGGCACCCAGCATGTATGTGAGGTAAGGGGAAGGAGCAGGGAGAGGGGTGCAGACATGATCACAGCTTATGGTGGTGGAGAAAACCTTTGGAAATGCTGTGGGACTGGACGGACGAAAAGGGTGGAACATGAGGAGCGTGGTACTTTGTGACGATGTTTTTATTTTTATTTATTATATTTAATGCGATTTTATATAGCGCGAACATTACCTGAAGCTGCCAGAGCGCTTTACAAAAGAACTAGTTGCGATACATAAGGACTTAGAATTACATGATTTACATAAAAGATACAAACAGAAAAAATTGCAAGTGTACAAGTTGTAAAGTCACACAAGGAAGAGATACAAACAGAGAATTGCAAATGTACAAGTTGTAAAGTTACAAATGGATAAACTCTAAGAATCACATAGGAATGATAGTGAGTACAAGGGTCTACTACATATCCTAGAGGTTAGAGTTATCTCTATATACATATATATACAAATAGTAGATTTGCTCAGGATTACCTTTTACTAGCGATTAGGCTGGACAAGTATATATCACATATTTACAGAGTTAACGGGGAAATTAAAAAAAATCAAAAGGGGTAGAGAGCGGTAGGTGGGGGAGAAGAGTCGGAGGCTGAGATTGGTGAGAGGAGAGAGGGGGGCCTGAGGGGGAGAAAGAGATAAGGCAGTCCAGCAAAAGAGAACTGACTGAAGGTCGGCAGGATGGAATCCAATGGACCAAAGGAAAGGACAAGAATCCACAAAATGGCAGTCCCGGGTCATGGGCATCGATGGAAACCATCTCAAGATGGCAAGATGCACCCAGGTCAGGACCCAAAAACCATGAGAGCAGAGTTCCATTAAGTGGAGTCGGAGGGGGGACGCAGTCACAGCACCAAGGGTAGTGCAGTACAATGTCTGCTGTCTGCGTGCACAGGCACAGCCCCACAAGGGCATCAGGCTGACGATCCGTGCAACAAGGAGAGCCGAGAACTGGAGCGAGCCTCAGAATAGGTAGGGACAACAGAGACTGAAATAGAAGAGTGTCCCACACGTTGCCTGCCCCGCTGGGAACAGTGACGAATTCAGGCCAAAATCCATGAACGAGGAGGGAAGCCAGAGCCACCGTATGGAGGGTATGAAGGAGAGTGAGGAGGAAGGCGGGGTGGGAGGAGTTTGGAGAAGTGGCAGAAGAAGGAAGGGACCAGGAAAGCTTGTTGATCATGCAATGGTGGAAGCAAAGCAGCTAGCAACTCCAGCGCCTTGAGACCCTCATGGGTGATTTGCTGCGCTTTACAAATCCTTGATTGTTTGACATTGTAGTGTCCAGTGAGTTTTACAATACAGACTTAGGTTTAGCGTATCTTAGATAGTTGATATGTGCTGTGCCTTCTGTATGTTAATTACATAATTGCGTGTTTAAAGTAAAACAAAGGCATTATGGGCAGTGATTCCTGGCTGATCATGCATGCATGTGATCTTGGACACCTTCTCTATAATGTTTATGCTGTCCCTTAATTAAAGGTGGTGGGTGGGGTGTGGGGGAGATGTTATATTTTGATATCATGCATCATCAGCTGTTATTTATCTGTTGATGGGTGTATTTGCATCCCGTAGCTTTGAGGAACGTTGTACCTGGTACCCTGGGATGTCAGCGGGTGGGATGTTGATGCGGGGTGGCGGTCTCACTTGTAAGGTGTCCGCTTAGGCGTGGACCTGCGCGGACCCGTGAATCAACACAAATATGATTCCACTAGCTGTACATTTTTAGCTCTTCAAACTCAGAGCCTTTGCTTTGCTTCTTTGAAAGCGGTCCCTTTTCAAGCGTAACATCCAGACTGAGGCGTCCCTTCGCTTTCAAATGTTGTCCCTTTGAGCCTTTGTGAAAGATTCACGTTGCGTTGAAATAAGTTAATATTTTAATGGTTTTTGATACGTTTCCCTCTGTGATAGCAACTCGCTTCTGTGATTTTTTTATAAGGGGCTCACACAGGCATGGGGGGGTCCTCAGTGGGCATGGGGGGGTCCTCAGTCTGTTTGTATCTCTTATGTAACCCACCTCCTCCCAGGCCTTCAAAACTGACCTCAAAGTTCTCCTCCTCCAAAGACACCTCCAAATTTAATTCACGCCCTCTCTATTATCTGTAGGAAGACCTCCCATCACTGAAAATTCTATTCTCCATGACTACGGAAGTGCCTTCCCAGTGTGTTCTTGTGGTTTGAGTGTCTGACATTTATTGCAGTATTATCCTTCTACCTGTGTTTGGTACTCGTTTGTAACATGCACACGTCACTTTTCTCTGGTAACGCACTGTTTGCTCCTCTCAGTTTTGTTTGCTTTCGATTCTTGCACAAGTGCCACCACTGCCTGCGTAACGTTTGTTCTTGTGTTTGAGTGTCTGCCTTTTATTGCAGTATTATACCTCTACTTGTACTTTGTACGCCTTTGTAACTTGCACACATGTCACGTTTTCCTCCTGTAATGCACCGTTTGCTACCTCTTGTATTTTGTTTGCTCACAAATGTCACTTTTACCTCATGTAACTTAACGTTTGCTTTTGTAATTTGTTCATTTGTAATTTTCTCCTCATGTTTCATTACTGTTCCTATTGTGAAGCGCTCTGGCGCCTTCGGGTAAAGTCCGCACTATATAAAACCGCATCAAATAAATAAATAAATAATAAAAAATAAAAGTAAGGGGCAGGGGTGAAGGGCGCCGGAAACGAGTTTATGGACAGGCACCTGTGACGAGGAAGTGACGTCAGGTGGGAAAGGCTAGCACCAGGCCATGCGTTGGAAGAAGTACAGCCAGGCACGTGCGCAGGTGATGGGAAGCGCGGGCCTCGACACTTGGATGACGTGTGCACGTGCACGTTTTTTATTTATTTATTTATTTATGCGTTTTTATATAGCGCGGACTTTACCCGAAGGTGTCAGAGCGCTTCACAATAGGAACAGAACTGATACATGAGAACATTACAAGTGAGCAAAATACAAAAGCAAACGTTACATTAAATGAAGCAAAATGACAATTGTGCGCCAACAAAATATAAGAGGTAGCAAACGGTGCATTGCAGGAGGAAAAAGTGACGTGTGCAGGTTACAAAAAGCGTACAAAATAAATATAGAGGTATAATACTGCAGTGGCGTCACTAGGGAGGTGCGGGGGGTGCGGACCGCACCGGGTGACACCCTCACATGGGGGTGACACCATCTGGTTGCGCCCCCCCCCCAGCAGGCCTCTGTACATGGCACCCCCTGCACCGCACCCGAAGGCCTCGGAGAGACTCGATCCGCTTTAAAAACAAAAGCGAACAGAGATATTTTCTCACCTATTCGAATTAAAATGTTCTCAATAGTTAAAGTTTGAAAAGTGTACTAATGAGGGGCCCCGTCATTTAGATGGAAAAAGACACGGTGCTAAAGAGGGGGGGCCAGGGAGGGGGGGTATTAACCGTTTGGAAATTAGCTTTTACTTTAGCTGTTTCATATCGTAAAACAATTCTCACGTCTACAAACTCGCTGGTGCCTTGTACACAGATTTCTTTTTGCATCTTGAAAAGCTTTAAAAGAGAAACCACATGAAAGCATCAGAGAGTGTAAAAGGGGGGGGTCCTGCCCCCCCCTCCCCCCCGGGGTTTAATGTGCGAGAGAGAGGGAGCTAGAGGGAGTAAGAAGACAGAGAGAGAGAGAGTTAGAGTGAGAAAGACAGAGAGAGAGGGAGCTAGAGTGAGAAAGACAGAGAGAGAGGGAGCTAGAGGGAGTAAGACAGAGAGAGAGAGAGGGAGCTAGACAGAGAGAGGGAGCTAGAGGGAGTACGATAGAGAGAGAGTGAGCTAGAGGGAGCAAGACAGAGAGAGAGGGAGCAAGACAGAGAGAGGGGGAGCTAGAGGGAATAAGAGAGAGGGAGCTAGAGGGAGCAAGACAGAGAGAGAGGGAGACAGAGGGAGCTAGAGGGAGTAAGACAAAGAGAGAGGGAGCTCGAGGGAGCTAGACAGAGAGAGGGAGCTAGAGGGAGTAAGACAGAGAGAGAGGGAGCTAGAGGGAGCTAGAGGAAGTAAGACAGAGAGAGAGAGAGAGAGGGAGCTAGACAGAGAGAGGGGGCTAGAGGGAGTACGATAGAGAGAGAGGGAGCTAGAGGGAGCAAGACAGAGAGAGAGGGAGCAAGACAGAGAGAGAGGGAGCTAGAGGGAATAAGAGAGAGGGAGCTAGAGGAAGCAAGACAGAGAGAGAGAGGGAGACAGAGGGAGCTAGAGGGAGTAAGACAGAGAGAGAGAGTGAGCTAGACAGAGACAGAGGGAGCTAGAGGGAGTAAGACAGAGAGAGGGAGCTAGAGGGAGTAAGACAGAGAGAGAGGGAGCTAGAGGGAGCTAGACAGAGAGAGGGAGCTAGAGGGAGTAAGACAGAGAGAGAGGGAGTCAGAGGGACCTAGAGGGAGCAAGACAGAGAGAGAGGGAGCTAGACAGAGAGCGAGAGCTAGAGGGAGTAAGATAGAGAGAGAGGGGGCTAAAGGGAGTAAGACAGAGAGAGAGGGAGCTAGAGGGAGTAAGAGAGAGAGGGAGCTAGAGGGAGGAAGACAGAGAGAGGAGCTAGAGGGAGTACGACAGAGAGAGAGGGAGCTAGAGGGAGTAAGACAGAGAGAGAGGGAGCTAGAGGGAGTAAGACCGAGAGAGAGGGAGACAGAGGGAGCTAGAGGGAGCAAGAGAGAGGGAGCTAGAGGGAGCTAGAAAGATAGAGGGAGCTAGAGGGAGTAAGACAGAGAGAGAGGGAGCTAGAGAGAGTAAGACAGCGAGAGAGGGAGCTAGACAGAGAGAGGGAGCTAGAGGGAGTAAGACAGAGAGAGGGAGACAGAGGGAGCAAGACAGAGAGAGAGGGAGCTAGACAGAGAGAGGGAGTAAGACAGAGAGAGAGTGAGCTAGAGGGCTCTTGCGAGAGAGAGGGAGCTAGAGGGAGTAAGAGAGAGAGGGAGCTAGAGGGAGCAAGACAGAGTGAGAGGGAGCTAGAGGGAGTAAGAGAGAGAGAGGGAGCAAGACAGAGAGAGAGGGGGCTAGAGGTAGTAAGAGAGAGAGAGGAAGCTAGAGGGAGTAAGAGAGAGGGGGCTAGAGGGAGTAAGACAGAGAGAGAGGAAGCCAGAGGGAGTAAGAGAGAGAGAGGGAGCTAGAAGGAGTAAGAGAGAGAGCGGGAGCTAGAAGGAATAAGAGAGAGAGTGGGAGCTAGAGAGAGTAAGACAGAGAGAGGGAGCTAGAGGGAGTAAGACAGAGAGAGAGGGAGCAAGAAGGAGTAAGAGAGGGAGAGAGGGAGACAGAGGGAGCTAGAGGTAGTTATCGCAGGAACACAGGAAGATTACCGTGCAGGCGATAATTGGCTCGAGAATTGACTATGCTAACGCTCTCTATCTCGGCCTGCCGGAATATCTGCTTCAACGGTTACAGGTGGTCCAGAACTCAGCAGCTCGGGCCATCTTTGGACTATCTCGCCGTGCTAGAGCCTCGGGTCTCCTGGAGGCACTGCACTGGCTTCCTGTCCGGAAGCGGATAATTTTTAAGATCCTGACTCTGGCGCATAAAGCCCTGCATGCCTCCGGTGCGAAATATCTCGGAAAAAGACTGACCTTCTACCATCCAGTTAGGTCACTGAGGTCAGAATCCTTGTTTCTTGCTGCAGTGCCTCGTGTGAAGAGGGCACGCATTGGTGGCCGCTCTTTTAGACTATTGGCGCCCCAGTTTTGGAATAAGCTGCCAATGGCCCTGCGCAGTATTCCAAACTTGTTGGCCTTTAGGAAGGGGCTCAAAACTTGGCTTTTCACTTCTTAGTTTTTTTTCTGAGCTCCGTGGGTTTCCTTTCTGTTTTTATCTGTTTTCCTCGTGTTGTGTTGTAGATAGTTTGCAAAACAAAGCGCCGGGACACTCTTTTGAGTAGCCGTGCGCTATATAAAACCCCAGTATAACATAACATAACATAACCAGTATAACAGAGGGAGTAAGACAGAGAGAGGGAGCTAGACAGAGAGAGGGAGCTAGAGGGAGTAAGACAGTACCTAGCACCGTACATTTCCGACAGAGGTGGTCCATGCGGTAAGTCGTGAGGGGGTGACACCATGAGTTACCCGCACCGGGTGACACCAACCCCAGTGACGCCACTGTAATACTGCAATATATGGATATATGTGCGTGCACGTGCATTATTTGTAGTGTTGCAGACTCAGACTCGGGCATCTGCATGTTTGTGCTGCTTCTGGGTTTGGTTTCGCCTTTGGTGATTTTAGTATTTACTGCTGACTTCAACATTTCGCAAAGTTTGCAGCGTGGACTGGAAATAACCGGTGGTCAGGCTTTCGATGGGCCGATGGCGCCACCTGGCGGCGCCTCAGTGGAAGTGCAGGGCTGCTTCGGGATCCGAGAAGGCGAAAATAAAATAACAAGCACTTGCAATGCAATAGGTCTCGCAATTACGATATTTGGAGCTATTGGCATTGTAAATGACAATGCCTTTTGTTTTTGTGTTTAAAAAACCTGCAGTAATAAAAGCCATTGTCATTTACGATACCAATTGCATTGCAAATGCTAGTTGTGATGTTCTGTTTCTGTGTGACATGAGGAATCTAGTTTGGGGGTTGTGATCTTGTGTTATGCATTTTATAAAGCATAGGTAAGAGCCTGATGGGGGATTTGTTGCTAAGAAGCAATAACAGTAACAAACCAAAGACTACCACACTCCAGGCGATTTATACTATCTTAACGGGTTTGACATAGCTTGATCAGACTCCTTCAACAAGACCCCAAAAAACTATGATCCACTCTCCTGCTCCCCTCCACCCCCCATTACATGAAGTTGTAGTTTTGTTGACATGAGAGTCCCGTTCTTTTGAGGATGCAGTGATGCCCTACGTGAGCACGCTAGACTTTATACTGTCACCATCAGCCAGCAGATTTTAATCCTGTTTACACTTGTGCCCATGAAATGTGACCCTGCGGTCACTTAGAATCTGATGCACAGCTGTGAAGCATTAGAGATGTTCTCACTTCACTGCAGTGAGAAATTAGAATGATGTTACTGAATTTCAGGGCACCAAGAAAGCCAGTCCCGATCTCACATAATATCGGGGCATATTATAAAGAAACAGCGTTAAAATTATCTCTGCTTTAGCGGCAGGAAACTGCCGCAAAAGCGGCGATAATGGGCTTGATAATATGCACTTGTGAATTCCCATAGAGGCCCATGTTCTGGTGGGAACATGAGCTTCTATTAGAATTCTCAAGGGCATATTATCAAGCCCATTATCGCCGCTTTTGCGGCAGTTTCCTGCCGCTAAAGCAGAGATCATTTTAACGCCCAACTTGATAATAGGCCCCTTATTTGGGAATTCCTCAGCACATGCTAATTCTCAAGAGTGAGGCAGGGGGACCGGATGTGAGTTGAGATTGTAATAACATTCTTTGAGACTTATTGCAGCCCCAGTCAATAATCCCCTGAGTTGAAATACAGCTTTGAAAACCAGTTGGTGTTTTGACGTCTGCCAAAATGCCATTCGATGTGCCATTCCTTCAAGACGGTCTAACTGGTCATTTACGTGTAAAATGTGAGAATGGGTGGAGCCCACTGCTCACACGTAGCCTCTAAGGGCCAATCTCTCCCACCTAAACTCAGCCAGCCTGCTGTGTCCCTAGCTTTTGCAAGTTTGTTTATCTCTTGCGACCCGTCCTGGGCCACAGCAGTGAACCCCTGAGGCAGACAATTTTAAAATGCCTAAAACAAGTTAGTGAACCAGGCATAACGTAACCACCATAGCTTGTGCCTGAAGGGCAGTAGCGACTGTTACCTGGTACATGCGTAATTACCCACACACGAATAAAAAACAATTTCACGCTTATTTTTATATCAGCAGCGAGCGGGGAGAGTGGCTGCACAGCATAATAATGTTGTTTCCTACCAGACTTATAAAAAAAATCCTGTGTCCAGCAGCGTGGAGTTTGTACTACAAACGCTGCTTCCCCACGCCTCCTCCCAAAAACCATTAGCAAAATAAACACATAAAATACAGATAGCACAGCAGCGAACTAAGGGGAAGCGCTTGTGAAAAGCGCTCCTAACGGAATTATAAAAACATAATAGAAAGAGCTATGGGCGACAACGGACGGCGGAAAGCAACATTTAACTAATAGTAAAAGCAGCTTGAGGGGCGCCAAGGGTTCTTACCGATAAGTACAGCGGTCCGCATCAGCTGTGTATCAGCGACCTCAGCCATGGTCCGGCACAGCCCGAGGCCTGCTGCTGCTCCAGAAGCCTCGCTGTTTCCTGCTCTCGCCTACCCCTCTGGCACCTCCCACACGCACACCACTCCTCCCCTTCCCTATCGCTCACAGCAGAGCTCTTAAGACCTGGATCCGAGCTGAATGGATTGGCCAAGGCTGCCGCTCTGCCCTGTGAGCTGTTGCTGGACCCGGAACAAGCACATGACCGGGTTACATAGTGCAAAATTCGGTGCAAGTTGCAATCGCGAGTTGCATATGTTTTAATAATTGAACGTATGCATACATGCAAAAAAGCTCCCCCCGCCTGGACTGGAGCCCCAAGATGAGGAAGGCACCAGGGTCTGTCCATGGCCGGAGAGTGCGGGGCGCGAGGAGGGGAAACTTACCAAGCTATCGCCATTGTAAAACAGATAGCCAACAAAAGTTTATAAAAAAAAAGCAGCACCAAACGACGCGATGAGCCGTCGGGGACGCACAGCATGCCTGGCAAAGCATAGCAACTTGTGCTGTAGCGCTAGGCGAGACCTAATAAAGGCCGCCTCTTGTTTCTATTTGCATCGAACGTGATGCAAAAATTAACACGCGGCACTATTGCCAAAGCCCTTACTGGTGAAAAAAGTGCTTACACGAGTAAACAAAGGAGACAATATCACTCAGCTAGTACACGATCCAGTCCGGGTGGGCGGGGCCAAAAGTGGACAGGGCGGTAACAAGAAGGGTCTAAAAAGCCTCCTTCACAATAGAAAGCCAGCGTTTAGCCTGAACTATGACACAAGCAATGAGAAAAAGGGAGGTGGCTTTAAGTCCCCTTCTGAAAGTGTATCGATGACAATAAGCCTAGCAGAGCGAGGAGCGCATGCGCGCTCCAGCGCTAGCTTCTGCGAGATCTAAAATATGCTGCTTCGGACACTGTAGAGACACGTGCAGCTTCGTACACTGTCACCTTCTCTTCTTCTACTGTTTTTAGGTCGAGCCTGAGTCAGCGTGCATGTGCTGCAAACTGCGATAGTGGAGTATGGACTTGAAGCCCCGCCTACTCTCCGCCCATATTTTTAATTGGCTTGTATCTTTGTCCTTTGTAAGTGCTAGCTTCTGATTCTTTAATAGGCTTCTTATTCCCTCCTCAGTACTGCCTGGTCTTCATTTGTACCCTCCCATGGCGTCTGGGCCCTTTACTTCAGTTGTTACACAGTACGTGGTATTTAGTCTTGTAAGCACTATATTCTCTATTGAGTTTCTCCTACTTCGGGCACGACGACGTTTGTACTCATTCTCCGTGCTTCAAGTCTCGCGCCACATCATATACCATGGCAGCCACAAATACATCATTTCATTTCTAAAAAAAACAATCAATTGTTAATGGTACATTCACAGAGCATAAAAAACCTATATTGTATCAAAGGAGGGTAAGTAAAGTAAAGTAAAGTCCACATTTGTAAAGCGCACAATCACCCGTAAGGGTCTCTAGGCGCTGGGGGGCCGTCGGGAAGATTAAGCGAGCTATTGCCCAGAGTCACATGGTGCTGGGCTAACCTGCCGCCGGAGCCGGGGATCGAACCGTGGTCCCCAGATTCCAGCGTCAGTCGCCCTGGCCGCGGCGCCACACCTCTTCCACTCGGGTCACAAACACAACACACATAGAGTCCGTAATTTACACATACAAAGAAAGCGGGAGAAAAAATAGACATAAAGCTCATATCATTTATTCTATTTATTTTTATTTTAGTGTTTTATAGAGCGCAAACTTGACCCGTGAGGGTATCAGAGCACTTTACACGGTTTACAGCGGTGAACAAACAAAAGGCTTTGAGTACAGAAATATATACAATGGTTGGAGAGGGGCAGGGGTGCTGGGACCGTAGGGGAAAAAGAGGGCCACAAGTGTATGGTTACAATTACAGTTAGAATCAGTAAAAACAAACCCCCCATATTTTCTCGGTGGAGTGAATTGGTAATCTGAGGAAAAGGCGATAGTCTTAGATTAGTCAGGCACACTGTGGTGGTTGAATGCAGGACTTAGACGAGGAATTTACCCATGAGGAAAGTTTTAGCCTCCTTTTTGAAGCGTGCTAGAGAAGGAATTCTTCTGATGGCCGGTGGGAATTCTTGCTGCTGCCCCGGAGAAAGCCCGATTGTAGGTTCTTTTTTTTCAAAAACGGGCAGGTCGTAGCAAGAGGTTTCTGGCGGACCGGGAGTTCTACATCCTCCAGATACCTCTAGTTTTTGTGCCAGATAGGCTGGGGAGTTCGCGTATAGAGGCTTGTGTGTAATGCATGTCAGTTTCAGCTGTATTCTGGCCTATAGGGGGAGCCAGTTCAACTCTTTCAGATGTGGAGAGATGTGGTCGAATTTCCTAGTGCCGGTAAGTAGTCTGGAGGCCGCGCTGAGGCAGGCTCTCAAAGGTGCCAAGGAGATCTTGGGTAATCCCGAGAGGGTGGAACAGCCATATTACAGTCTAGAGATGACTAGTGCTTGGACTGCCATTTTTAGGTCAGTAGCATCGATGAAGGGTTTCGGCTTCCATAGGTAGCTCAGGTGGAACCTGGCTGCTTTAGCCATCAAGTTAATGTGGTCTCACATGTTCAGGTTACAGTCGAGGATTATGCCTAGAGATTTGGCGGAGTCCAAGATGGTTGGCGGGCAGTTTAAGGCTGTGATGGCCTTGATCCACATCTGAATCTCCGGGTTGGCTTTTGTAGGAGAGATTAGGAGAAATTCAGTTTTCTTTGCGTTGAGTTTGAGTTGGTTAGAGGCGAGCCATCAGACGGTCAGTTTCAGGGCCTCGTTCAGGGAGAGGATCTCCTCGACCGATGAAATGTTAATGTATATTTGGGTGTCATCCGTGTACATATGGTAGGAGATGTTAGAGGTACGAAGAACTTCGGTGAGCGGCTCTAAGTAAAGATTAAAGAGGGTGGTGGACAGGGTTTAACCATGAGGGACTTCAACCATGACCGGGGTGGGAGCTGATAGGTTGCTGTTAATGAGGAATCTCTGTGATCGGTTGTGGAGGAAGGACCTAAACCATTCTAAGAGAGCGTCATCCAAACCCATCCTGAGTTTGAGGCGTTCGAGTAGTTTTTAATGGTTGACCGTGTCTAAGGCCGAGGATAAATCCTTGGAGGGCATCGTCCTTGATGTGGAGCATAGTAGTTTCAGTGCTGTGCCCCGGTCTGAATCCATGGGGCATATTTACAAGGACGGCGATAAAATTATTGCCGCTTTAGTGGCAGGAAACTGCCGCTAAAGCGGCAATAATGGGCTTGATAATAGGCTCTTGAGAATTCCAATAGAAGCCCAGGTTTACACCAGAACATAGAGGCGCTCTGGTTGTGTTGGAGCCATTTCAGGAGTTTGGCCGAGGCTCCTGCGTAGAGGGCGTTTCCATAGTCAAGTCTGCTGCTGACGAGGGCCTGGGTGACCGTCCATCTCGTTTCGGTGGGGATCCACTTGTAGATCCTGCGGAGCATGCGGAGGGTGTTGAAGCAGGAGGAAGAGATGGCGTTAATCTGCTTTGTCATGGAGAGGGTAGAGTCGAGGATGACCTCTAGGTTGCGTGCGTGGTTGGTGGGTGTTGGAGCTTTTCCTAGTGCAGTTGGCCACCATGCGTCGTCCCAGGCCGAGGGGTTGGATCCGAGGATGAGGACCTCCGTCTTGTCCGAGTTTAGTTTCAGTCGGCTGTTCTTCATCCAATCGGCGACGGCCTTCATTTCTTCGTGGAGGTTGGTTTTGGCGGTGTGGGGGTCCTTGATGAGGGAGAGAATCAGCAGGGTGTTATCGGCGTGTAAGATGATGTTGAGGTCGTGTTAGAATTGGGGGTCTCTAGTTGGCACAGGTAGGTACTTGTGACAAATAGGGACCCTCTCCTCTAGTCAGAGCAAGGGGGGTACACTCCTAAAGTAACCCCTGCTCACCCCCTTGGTAGCTTTGTACGAGTAGCAAGGCTTTATTTCAGAGGCGGTGTAAGTTAAGCATTTGTGACCACATACAGTAACCCAGTGACAACACTACAAATGGACACCACACAAGGTTTTATATAAAAAATAAGTATATTTTATATAGAGTTACCACAAGACTAATAAACGACATAAAGAATCCACAGTACTACTAGATTTCAAGAGTTCTGGTTAAAAAGGCTTAAATCAAAGTTCTGTGCGAGTCGGTAGCCTTGTCTGGCTAAGCATTGTTGAAATAACACAGAGTCTAACAAATCCAGCTTACCGCATCGGTCCGGGCCCACTCAAATGTCAACAGGCTCAGTCACAGTACCTTTTACTTGATGCGGCCTGCACGGACGTGCAAGCCGGTGCCGGTGTTCTTCGCGTGCAGAAAAGAAAGCGTTGCAGGACGAGTCGGTGGATCCAAGGCGAGCGTTGCAGGGCGAGACGGTGCTTCGTTGCGGTGCTCCCAGCTTGCAGTGCGGCGACAGAGCCGGAGTTCGGGAGTTGGCATAGATCAGTTCGGACAGCGGTGTGAGTCGGGCGGTGCGTCGCGAAGCGTGCGCGGCGGTGCCCAACTCCGGTGTGTTCACAGTACTCGGAGTCAGCAGCAGTGAACGCGTCGGTCAGACCAGTACGAGTCAGTGTAGCGAGGCGTTGCACGACGCGGTGTCCACAAGTCGTGGTGCAGGCAACGGCTCAGTGACGGCGTCAGGACAGAGTCGGTGAGCTCCGAGCTTGCGTTGTTCGAGGTGGACGTTGCTTACAGGACACCGGGCCGGTCGTGAGAGACGGTCACAGCTCCCTGCCTCTGTAGCCACTGAAACAGCGTTTCCAGCAGCAATTCACAAAGGATGGTGAAGTCCACTGGTCCTGGGACTTCGGTCAGGGGGCAAGCTCTCGTCCAAGCCCTTGGAGATCTTTTGCACAAGTTGAAAGTAAAGTCCACAACATTCTTTCTCCTCTCTTTGGCAGTCAGGCAACTACTGCAGGCCAATCCCCCAAGCAGCACTTCAGCTTGGGAATAGTCTCTCCTCAGTTTCTTCAGGTTCATCTCCTCAGCAAAGGTTTCGTCTTGTAAGTCCAGAAGTGATCTAATTTCATGGGATCAGGGTCCCAATACTTATACCCCAAAATCCTTTGTTCTCTGAGGGGAGAGGGGCCTATGCCCAGTTCAAGACAGTTCTGAAGCACTCTGTTTACCAGACTTCTGCTTTCCAACGCAGGGCAGGCACATTAGACGCCCCACAGGAGGTGGAGCCAGCATTGTGGAAGGCAAGTGCAGTCCTGGATCACTTTGTTGACAGTCTTCCTTCTCTTCTTTCAGTGCGCAGTGCATAGACATCAGACACACCACAGGAGGTGGAGCCAGCATTGTAGAGGGAAGGCCCAGCCCTATTCAGGTCCCAGGTGTAACTCCTCCCTCCCATCTAGATGCAGATCTCCCTATTCACCACGGGGCTGCTCCAGCCTGTCTCTTGGAATCCCTCAGCCCTGTCACTCACAAAACCAGATGAAGGAATACACAACCTCACAGAGGCAGGCTTAAATGGTTAGGCAAGCAAATACCTACTTTCTAAAAGTGGTATTTGCAAACACAGAATATTAAAATAAACTTCACTAAAAGATGTATTTTATTATTCTGACTCCAGGCATACTAAACTCGAATTTCTACCATGTTCCCTGAGTCTGCTAGGATTATAAACATGTAATAATCTAGCAGCCCATTCTGGCTTATGGAGAACAGGTAGCCTTGCAATAGTGAAAAACGAAATGGCTGTAATTCACTATTAGGACATGCCACACAGATCAGGGCTTGTTCCTACCTTTTACTTACAATGCACCCTGCCTTTGGGCCTACCATAGGGATGACCGATATGAAGACAAGGGAAGGTTTAGGGACTGGCAAGTGGGTGCACTTGCCCAGTCAGCATGACAGTACCAGACTGCACGCAGACGATTAAGAGAAAATGGTTCTGTCGGGTAGAACTAACATTAATTCCGGGTACAGTAAATGTAATATGAGGTATGCTCTCTTGACACACATAAGAACAACAGTACGCAATTAATTAGTTCTGTGCTCCAGCGTTTATCTGAATTGGTTGATTTCATTATGAGCAATATAGGTATTACAAAAAAGACCGTGAAATTCAATTATATACAAAAAGTTTTGAGTGACAATTGTGCATAGTGAAAATAGTGACAAAGTGAACGATATGTACAGTGTCAACAGGGTCATATATACAATTATTTCTTTCTGAAAGGCCAGAGATTGTTGTCCAAATGGGGATGGATGGAAGATTTTGATGTTCCTTGGTATGGCGTTAGCTATCCTTTTCTCATGTTGTTTATGCATCCAGTGTGGTCCCGCCATTTGTAGTCTTTGTGCTACGATCTGTGTGAGAAGACCAGTCCCGAGAGAAGTGAAGG
The DNA here is from genome assembly GCF_964261635.1 of Lissotriton helveticus. Lineage (NCBI taxonomy): Eukaryota > Metazoa > Chordata > Amphibia > Caudata > Salamandridae > Lissotriton > Lissotriton helveticus. The sequence goes on from NC_136062.1 coordinate 476,679,536, forward strand.
ATAATAAGATGATGTTACAGCAACACCTTGATGACCTGATGAGAATAGATATAGACCTAGATTCAGATTGACATGAGTTTAGGCTATTGCCTACGTAATGGCAAAAGGAGGGGCTGAGGTTCTGTGATTTTGCGTGCTTTTAAAGTGCACGACTTTCTTTTCTAACATGGGTTTTTGCCATGCGTCGTGACTGCCATCTGGTGTTGCCTTTTACGTAGGCCTCAGAAGTTAGTCTGCGAGCAAAGCAGTCTGACCTTTTGTGGGTCATGTGTACATTAACTAAGGTTTCCTTCGTGCGCTGGAGTTAATTTCAGAAGCTGGCCTTTCACCTGGAATTGACCCTGCCAAGCCAATTTCCCTGCAAGATCGTTATCCACTTTCCCAATCACCATTCAAGACATTTGTTAACTTTTAAGTTTCTTTACGTTTCTGTTATCTTGCACATTATCTGAAACTACTTTTCTTTACTGTTTCTTCATTTCATGGGTTACGCTTTCAATTAAGGGTTTGTCCGGGCCTTCCAGATTATTATTTAGATATGCCTAAATATTAACTTGTGGGTTGGGACACTGTAAAATGAGCTTTACTATATGATGCTGTGTGATGTCATGTATTTTCTATTAGTTGAATTTTGGTGCAGGGGCGTGCATTTTAAATGTACCTTTTTGTGTATAAATAGGGATGTCTCGCCTTAGTAAAATTGAGCAGTTTCTTGAGTTGTACACCGTGTTGTATTGCTGGGATTTCTGCTACTAGCTGCAGCTAATACATTTGATCTCTGACGCCACCTAGAAGTATTCCGTGTCTCTGTATACCAAGGCAAGGGAACCCAGAGGACTTTGGGCGTGTCCCTGGCGCCGCTGGGTACTTGAAATCCCAGTTCTTCAGGGGGAGGCGGACGCTCTGTGTTCTGCCGGAGAGGACGGAGGTGGTCCAGTCCAGGGCCTTCTCTTGGATTCCAGCGTCGTGGAGGCTTGTTCGTAGTGTGCGGTGGCAGACCGTGTCGAAGCGGCTGACAGGTCCAGGAGGATCAGGGCCACGGATGCTCCGTTTTCTAACAGGGTTCAGATGTCATTGGTGGTGGCGATGAGGGCAGTTTCGGTGCTGTGGTTGCTGCGGAACCCGGACTGGGACGGGTCTAGGATGCTGTTCTCCACAAGGAAGCTGGTCAGTTGTTTGGACAGCCTTCTCGATGACCTTCGCCGGGAACTGGAGCAGGGGGATGGATCGGAAGTTCTTGAGGTTCTGGGGGTCCGCCTTGGGTTTTTTGAGTAAGGCGTTGATCTCGGCGTGCTTCCAGCTCTCCAGGAAGGTCGCTGTCTCGAAGGAGATGTTGATGGCTTTCGGGAGATGGGGTGCAATGGTGGTGCTGGCTTTCTTGAAGATGTGATGTGGGCAGGGGTCTGATGGGGATCCGGAGTGGACGGTGTTCATGATCTTGATGGTGTCTTTGTTGTTGATGTTTGTCCAAGAGAACAGGCGGTTGGTGCGGATGGTGGTTGTGGGGGCGGAGGACTCAGTGATTGCCGGGATGGTCGTGGCGTTGAAGCTGTAGTGGATGTCTGTCATCTTGCGGTGGAAGAAGGTTACCAGCAAGTTGCACAGGTCTTGCGACAGTAGGATGTTGTTGGTGTTGGAGCTGGGGTTGGAGAGTTCCTTCACTATGTTGAAGAGCTCTTTGCTGTTGTGTGCGTTGTTATCTAGGCTGTCTTTGAAAGAGGCCCTTTTGGCGGATCTGATGAGGTGGTGGTGGTGTCTGCGGGTGGCGTTCTTGTGGGCTGCGAAGCTTTCCGGTGTTCGTTTCCGGAGCCAGTTCTTCTCTAGCTTTCGGCATGTTTGCTTGGAGCCCTGGAGGTCTTCAGTGAACCAGCTGGCTTTCTTGCTGTTGTGGCCGTTGGAGGGTTTCTTGGCGCAGTCGTCAAACCACTGTATGAGGTTGCGGGCGGCGGCCTCGGGGTCAATCGGGTCTGCGGCTGGGCTCCGGGTGAGGGTGGTGGATAGCTGATCTTTGGTGACTTTGCTCCAGCAGTGGCGAGGGCTCTGTTGGGTGCGGGGTGCGCGGTGGGTTTCCGGAAGGTGAAGTGGATGCAGCGGTGGTCGGTCCAGTGGAGCTCGGTGGTGTGGTTGAAGGAGACGTGGGAGCTTGCGGAGAAGATGGGGTCAAGCGTGTGGCTGGCAGAGTGGGTGGGTGTTGTGACGAGTTGTCGGAGTCCGAGGTTGGCGATCAAGGTGGAAGAGTTGGAGTTGTCGTTGTTCTCGAGGTGGAATTTCAGGTCCCTGAGGAGGATATAGTCCGTGGAGGCGAGGGCGTGTGTGCTGACGAAGTCGGCGATGGAGTCGCTGTACTGTGGTCGGGTCCTGGGGGTCTGTAGACGAGGGTTCCTCTGAGGGTGGTGTTGGGGTCGGTGTGGATCTGGAAATACAGGTGTTCGGCGGTGCGGAGGGTGTCGTCCGTGTTTGTTGAGACTTTGAGAGTGTTCCTGTGGACGATGGCGATTCTTCCTTCTACTCCGTTGGTGCGGTGCTTGCGGGTGATATTATAGTCTTCCGGGATGGCCCCGGCGATGTCGGGTGCCGAGGAGGGGTTGAGCCAGGTCTCCGTCAGGAAGGTGACATCTGGGGTATTGGAGTCGAGTAGGTCCCAGAATTCAACGGCATATTTGCGGGCGGAGTGGGTGTTGAGAAGGATGCATCTGAGGTAGTTGGGTTCTTTGGTTGGTGGTTTGGCGGGCCGGATGCTGGTGAAGCTACAGTTCCGGCAGGAGAAAGGTCCTTGGGCGTGATTCGGGGCGGCCAGGCAGCAAGTGCGTGATCGTCCAGTGTTGAGTGCTTGGAGGGTGCTGGAGTCGTAGTGGAGACGGGCTCCGTGGCATTCGTGGGGGCCAGGGGCTCTGGCGCTGGGCGTGGTCCAGGCGCAGACGGGTGCAGACGGGCTTGCCTTAGGCCGCGCAGCGGCCGCCATATAAGGGGATGTGGGAGGGAGGAGCAGCTGGGGGGCGGGGGCGGGTGGTGAATGGGTGGGTGAGGGGGTGGGGCCAGAGGGAGGCAGCGTGGGGATACAGAAGGAAAAGGGGGAACGGGGGAAGGGGCACCAAAGCAGTTAACAGAGGGGTAGCAAGAGTAAATAAGACGACACAAACAGTCAACAAAGGGGCAGCAGATGTAGTAGAACGGCACAAGCAGTCAGCAAGGGGCAGCAGAAGTAATAAAAAGACACAAAAGCAATCAACAAAGGGGCAACAAAGTAATTGAAATGGCACAAAACAGTCAACAGGGTCAGCGCAGAGGAAATAGCGCAATGCAGAAAATACACTCAGGGAAGGGGGAAGCGGTGAACTTACGTAGCGGCAGCAGCGGGCACAGAGGCAGGCACAAACAGGCGGAGCTGTGTGGCGTGGGGAGCGGCCTAACCTGCAAGCAGGGTCAAGGGTCACTCTCTTTACCGCGCAGTGGCCGCCAAATAAGGGGATGTGGGAGGGAGGAGCAGCTGGGAGGCAGGAGCGGGGAGGTGAATGGGTGGGCGAGGGGGCGGGCCACAGGGAGGCAGCAGCCGGGTTACAGAAGTAAAAGGGGGAACGGGGGAAGGGGCACCGAAGCAGTTAACAGAGGGGCAGCAAAAGTAAATAAGACAGCACAAACAGTCAACAAGGGGGAGCAGAAGGAGTAGAACGGCACAAGCAGTTAGCAGGGGGCAGGAGAAGTAATAAAAACGGCACAAAAACAGTCAACAAAAAGGGCAAGAAAGTCATTGAAACAGCACAAAACAGTCAACAGGTTCAGCGCAGAGGAAATAGCGCAATGCAGAAAATACACTCAGGGAAGGGTGAAGCGGCGAACTTACGGAGCGGCAGCAGCGGGCACAGAGGCAGGCACCCACAGGCGGAGCTGTGCGGCGTGGGGAGTGGCCTAACCTGCAAGAAGGTTTTAGGGCTGTGGGCGGGTATTTTTAAAAAGGGGTGGAGGTCATGCAGGGGTCTGCTTTTAGGGCTCTGGACAGAGGTGGGGTATTTTTATAGAAGGGCGGGGGCCAGGGGGCATCACACAGGGGTCAGCTTTTAGAACACTGGGGAGGGGTAGTTTTTACAAGGCTAGGGGTCAGGGAAGTCACACGAGGGTCCACTTTTAGGTCACAAGAGAGGGGTAGTTTTTACGAGAGCTGTGGGCTGGGTGGATTGAGCTGGGGTCCCCTTTTAGTGATCAGGCCGGGGAGGAGTATTTTGAAAAAGGGCTGGCAGCCGGGATGGGGGCGCACCAGGGACCAGTTTTAGGGCTCAGGGCAGGGGTCAGGGGAAAACGTTACCACGCATATGTGTTCATGCTTTTACAATAATTCGTTGTAAAGGCATGGTTGGTAAAGGCATATTAGTTGTAAAAAAAAATGCATGGTAAGGGTTATGCGTGGTAATGGCATTCGCGCTGTAACACATGTGTGGTAAAGGCATAGCTTGCAATGGAATGCGCTGTATCGTCATACATTCCCCCATGATTGCCCGGTTGTGGTTGGAGGTGCGAGCGAGAGAGAACATTGATTAGGAGATACTGAACCATGTGGAGATATGTTTGTTGAGCTTCTATGGTCAGTGAAATCCCAAAAAAGTGGCCAACTAATTTATATTTTTGGCCCTGGGTGTTGACGGCAGAGATATTACGGTGAATCGGGCGCGGCTCAGGGCACGCCCCGTACGAGGTGGAAAAGAGAAGTGATAAATGGGAGTTAACCAGGGCACAAGTCCTAAAAAAAGAAGTGGGGGGACGCTGTCACCTTTCGTGACGTCACAACAGGAAGTGACGTCACGAAAGGTGGCTTGCACCAGCGGGCTCATTGCCTCCCCTGGCTCACCCCTTAGATGCGATTGTTCCACGCTCGGTGGCTCATGCTGCCTTCAGCCCCAGCGCCACTGCCTGTTATCTGTTGCGTTAGCTTACTCTGAAATCACTTTTAAAGTGCTTGGGGCCCGATGTAGGTGGCCATTTACCGACCGGTAAATGGGTATTTGTGATGTAGGGGCCCTATTTTACCGATTCGGTAAAATTACCGAATCGGTAAAATACCGAATCGGTATTTTTACCGATTCGGTAACTTCCCGATGTAGGTGGGCCTTACAGATTCGGTATTTTACCACCCAATTGGATTGGGTGGTAAAATACCGAATCCAGGTGTGCGTGCACATGTGTGCATGCACACCTATGCCATGTGACAGACAGACATGCCCTTAGGGCATGTCTGTGTGCCACATGGCACACAAGCCTGTATTTGGGGTGCTAGAGGGTGTCAAAGTGTCACCCCCTGCACCCTTGCTGAAATCGGTATTTACCGAATCGGTAAATACCGATTCGGTATTGTCCATTGATTCCTATGGGCTTCTAGGCCCATAGGAATCAATGGGCAATACCGAATCGGTAAAATTCGGTATTTATGAACCGGTAAATACGATTTTCATACATCTGGCCCTTGGTCTCTCTGGGACGAGATACGATCTCGTCCCAGAGAGGCCAATGAGTGAAGTCCAGCTGTTTGGCAGGGGGAACGGCGTCCACCCGGTAAAATAAGTGGGGGTACGCCGTCCACCCACGTGGTACCCCGACTCGAGCCCTGGAGTTAACAGAAGGAGCTACCCTGAGGTCAGAGGCGCACAAAGGTCCCGGATGTAAGCCCTCAGCGGCTGGATGAAAATCTAAGCACCCTTTATAGAGATAGAAAAATAAACTGAAGCTTCAGACCTCAAGACTGACAGGCACGGGGTAGTGACCCTTCATATTCGTGTGTGCTTTGAAGTCGTTTTTAATTGATAAAAAAACTACGTGCCAGAGCCCTCGCACGCTCCCCAGGGGGCCACTGCAGCTTGCACCCCGCATAGCGCCTGCGGGCGCTGCCAATGAAAGTACCAACACTACCACTAACCATACACGCCTACAAGTGTGACACTTCAAGCTATTCCAGGCTGTAAGATGGAAGTCATTATGAATGTATATTGAATTAATAAAGAAATGTTGCTGTGCTCATCTATAAATCTGACAAACAGCGCCACCATGTGGCAGACTGCCATAAGTGCCGGTGCCCAGCAAATGAAGCACTGCTCCGAAGTGGTGGAGTTACTGTTGAGGCATTTTAATGCATCTGAGGATGACTAGAACTAATTGAGAAAAACTGATGAGGATGACTAGAACTAATTGAGAACAACTGATGTCTTCGACAGAGCGGAACATTGCACATGAAGTTTGATTATGTTGTTTAAGTTGCAAGTTTTGATACAAGTTCGAACATTCTGTACTCTTGTTTGGGATACCCGAAAAAATCCTGACGTTCCCCTTATGAGAGAGAAAAAGTGGATACAGAGCTACTCCACTATTATAGAGATATCTAAGGTGCAACACCATGAAACAAAGCACATCAATAAACATATATTTAAAAAATAAATCTATATTGTGTATTAGTAGATTTGAGGTATGAGCTTTTTATTGCACAAAGGCTACAACCTTTGGTACAGGCATTGCTTGGTGTAAAGTGTGATGGTTTTCGGGTCCTCCCTTAGCAGAGGGTAAGTGGGACAGCACCACTCACATCCACCCTCTCTGTGCCCGGGATTTATTTGTCTGTTTCTGCTGATGTGTGCTGCACAAAATGCAGTGCCATCAACACTCATATTTCGCAGTGGCCCATGAAATATGGTTTATCATCAGAGAGACATACTCAACCCCTCTGTGTAGCTTTCCCATCGTCCATCGATTAATCAACACTGAATTAAGCAAACCCTGAACATTCTAATTGCAATCAGCGGCCATTGTTAAGTGCATTTTGAAGAGAACAGCTTCAACAATCTCTCCATTCTACAGACTTTAAGTTATTTTCCGTTTACTTCAGACAGGAAAGCACACGATTTCACTTGTTATTTTCAATAAACTTTTCCATGTTTGAAAAACACCCGTTTCAAGCTAACATTCTCAGAATAAACATAAAATTTAAAAATACCCCTTCGGCAACCATATAATATGGTCCAATATCGCAGTCTCTAGATTCTGGTGTTATTATAATTATTTTTTTTAGAAAGCTTTAATAAAATATTTTAACAAGAAGCACATAGTAAAGGTGTCTCCCGTATAGGACAGTATTGTTTGAGAATGCAATGTAATAGAACAATATACAATAAGTTATGAGAAATAAAACATTATGCATTGTAAAGCTATCTATACTACTATTATAAAGCAAGAACTTTGAACCTTTGAGGCGGGTAAACTCGGGAACCACAGCGCCAATCCACACACCCAATACATCGTTGTAATCGTCAGGGTGTGCAGATGGACATAGGGTATATGAACTATAAAAATATGCGTTATTTAAAAAATTTACCTTAAAAAAAAAAGTAGTCCCTTCGAAGTAGCGCCGGCCGCGACCTGCGTGCTGACGTCAGGAGCGCGGGGAGGAGCGGCGTCCAGGAGCAGCGGACATGGCGCGGGGGACCGGCGGACAGGCGGGAGGAGCGGTGACGAGCGGCGAGGAGCGGCGGAGCGGTGAACTGAGGAGGGCGGGGAGGAGCCGCGGCTCAGATAAGGCTCCGGGGGACCCACGGACAATGTCGGGGCAGGCGGGGGTCGGGGCAGGCGGGGGACGGGGCGGGCGGGGGCCCGGGCTGCTGGACAATGTCGGGGCGGGCAGGGGTCGGGGCGGGCGGGGTCCCGGGCTGCTGGACATTGTCGGGGCGGGAGGGGGGCGGGGAAGCCTGTAAAGCTGTGGCTTGTGATGCCACTTCCTGTAAAGCCATGGTTTGAGAGCCTGATTGCTCCCGGACAAGGTCGGGACGGGCTGCTAGTAGATATATAATAAGAATATACTAAACAGTACCTACAGATACCCAGAGTACCCCTTCCTCTTTGTGAATGTTTGTAAAAAGTTTTTTTTTAAGAGCAGACAGTGGTCCGTGCCTACTCCTAAAAATATAAAACTGAAACATTAAATTTTTCTTTTAAAACGCCTCCCATTTTTCTTTTAGGAAAATGGGCTGCATTAAAAAGAAAAACATTGCTTTAACAGCAAATACAGATATCGCGGTCTGCTGTTCTCAGCAGGCCACCATCCATGTGTTTTTTTAGCAATTCCCAACTGTTCGCAAATTGCAGTCTACTTCATGAATGTTAATGAGGTAGGTCAATTGCGACCCATTAGGAATCGCTAAATGTGTTAAGACACATTAGTACATAGGAGTTTGTGATTTTCTTAATAGCAAATCGAAACAATTTGCTGTGAGGAAATCACAAAATGAAACCTAAGTACACTGGCCTTTAATACATAATTAAATAATTGGGTATGAGTTATTGCCCTTTGCTGAGGATATTAATTCCCATTAATTTGCAGCTTTTTAATTATGCTTTGAGCAGAAGGCATTGGTGAATAATCATGTTGAAGGTCAGTTACAGGCTATGAATACATATGGGCACTAATACCTGTAGGAGAGTGGGGTCTGCAATCCTATGGACACCCCAGATTTTTGCTTTTTGCTTCACTGGTTTACGACTTTCCCTGGCTGTGGGCCTGCTAATCAGACCCACAGCCTAGCTGTTCTCTCTCTAAATTGACAACAATGTACTTGAGGTGCATTTACCAATTGGTACTGGGCCACCTTATCAGTCCCTGTACCCAGGACATAGGTGTACCCAGGGCCTACCAGGGGCTGAAGCATGTATTATGCCACCCCTGGCTGGCCATCTAAACAGACACAACTGGCTGCACGACAGCTGGGGCAAGGTGGTGTAAACACCCTTTGCTGTAGATATAGTATACCTATATCTAACCCTAAAATGGACACATATATTCCTATCAGTCACTCCTATGGAAGGCCTTATCAATGCTGAAGGCAGAGTGCTTGGTATTATGTGAGATGGTGCTCTGGCATGAGCTGAGCCTGTTGGCAGCTTGCGGAACCAAGTCCTAATAGCTGTTCCATGATAACGCTATACCATATACTCTTAAGTGCATTATCTACCTCGCGGTAAAATGCTAACTCTGGTATACCATTATCAAAACATGTTGAGTAAGGTGTCATACAATTTGGAATACTACCCCCTCGCCAATTCTGGTGACGGGGGTAGCATTCCACCCTTCTAGAGGGACACGACATGTATGTAACTGTGAACCCCGGTTAAAGTTAACTCGAGCCTTGGCATCACAAAATGGATGCTGCCACCACAGACACAAGTCTGACCTCCTGCTGCTGGGAGTCCTTCCAGCGAGGATGGCCTGGACAAAGGGTTTCCTGCCTTGGGAGGTGCTAGCACCACCCCAGACAGGATTTTGTGTATTGAGGTAGGGAGGCCTGAAAGGAATGAGACATGCCTGGGGCACACAAGGTGCCCTGTGCATACACCGGTTCAAACCAGTTGCTGGGGCATCCCTGCCCCACCTCTGGCGGGAAACCGGACAAAGGATAGGGGGTGTAGCCACCCCCCTTCCTGGTCCCACCCAGGGGAGGGACCTAGTCAGTAGTGCAGCCCCCTTTAGGAGAATAAAGGTAGGAGCTGGTCCCATTCCAGATTAGATTATCCTGAACTATTCATCACGAAGAAACTCTGGCCTTCGACGTTCTGCTCCACAGAAGACTGAAGAATCTCCCTTGTGGACAAGGAGTATCCACCCTGCAACTGCAGGCACCATCAAGCGTCCAGCAGCTTCACTTTGTCATCTTCCCTCGAGGATCCAGACTTCAGAGCCCAACAAGACCCGGATTCCCAGACCTCTCCGACCTCAACCTGCAGCTAAAGCAAAGCTGAGACCCGTGGGTGCGACGAGACACGTGAGACCGGCCATCTTGAACGAACCTGCACTTCGCTTCCAGCACGACTCCCGAGGTAAACTCGACCAAGTGCTTTGGGGACTGAGAAGCTCCAGCCCTGAGCAGCCCCTGCACCGAAGATCAGCCCTCCAGCATCCACGAGATCTGCGTGGGGCCCTTCTGCTTGGTTCCTTCTTGACGCGTTGTCTGGTCACTTGCCGGCTGGCTAGTGGCCTCCTAGACTACGAACTTGTAAATTTCCACTGCTGATCTGGTTGCTCCAGATTGGCCCTTGCTCTCTTCCAAAAGAGGGGCACCCCGGACTCTTCTAGTCCGCACCAGACTCTTTTTCCACTCACCGCGTGAGTTGCCTTTGCCAAGGCCTGTTGCCTCCAATCCCGGATCCAACACCGCCGACAGCGAGAGCCTACGTGGGACAGCTCGTGCCTCCATCCTGGTCGTCGAAGACACCTCCTGGTCCACGTGGCTGCAGAGTCAAGCGTCCACTCTTCACCTGATCGCGACGACGACATCTGGTTCCTTCCTGGTTCCGCTCCAGTCACTGGCTAGTGACTGTGAACATTGTCCCCTCTGCTTTCAGGTCTCCTTCTTCAACAATCCACCCTTGGATTGCACCGGACATCTTCCTCCTGGTCGCCTGCAGCATCTTTTCTTTCAGGCTCCATAGACTTCAACGCGAAAACCCGACGCACTTTGACACCTATGCACCCGCAGCCCGTGGGTGAGGTAACGAGAGCATTTCGGTGCTCAAGGGTAGTTTAACTGTCCTAGTGTCCAGTTCCACAGTCGTTTTAGTCCTATCTAGTCAGGATTGTCCGTACTCACCTTTAACTTGAACCTGTACTGTCCATAGACGTTGTTACGCATCTCGCGTGTGAGTTCACACTCTGCACACGCGTTCCGTGGGCCTCCTAGTACTTACCTGAAGTTAGTATAGCGTGGTCCCATCGATCCTACAGCCTCTGAACAGCTCCATTTTGTTTATCGACTTTCACATTCCACTTACTTAGTATATGGTTTGTCGTGCCCCTAGGACACCATTGTAATTTTGTGCAACTTGTAGTGTTTTTTGTAAGAGATTGTCATGTGCTTAGCCCTCTGACCTCATAAAGAGTTCAGAGGTGTTGTTATTAATAAATATACAGTTTATTTTGTGGAGTGGTGTGGCTCACTGGTTAGAGGCGGCAGACCTGGAAGCAGAGGTTGGCCCGGGACCACGGTTCGATTCCCGACGCGGCAGGGTCTTGGGCCAAGGTCAGCGGACTCGATAATTCTCGCCTCGGTGCCTACTTTAACCAGGGGTCCCACTCAGCAACTCTGGGCAATAGCTTGCTTAATCTCCACTAACAGCCCCATCAGCGCCGGGGATGCTTGTCTTCACCTTGGAGATGCCCAGGAGGGACCATCTCACAGGGAAAGCCAGGATGGGTTCCCCAGCGGTATACAGCGCCGGGACGCCCCTTTGCTGGGGCAGCTGTGCGCTTTACAAGTATACGACATTTAACATTTTCATAACAACCTGTGGGGTGTCCTTTCACTTGGTATTCAAGGGGTTATATTGTGGTAAAAGGGCTGGCTTCACATGCCAAAAGAGTTTAGCCTAAGACTGCTTTGTCCATGCTACATTAGGATAGCTGGTCTATAAGGTTGACTTACAACCAATCACCATAAGAGTTGTTTGGACTGATACAAGGTGATCACTAGAACTAGTGAGCATCATATATCAGGCCAACTTCTCACATTGGTGTGCAGCGGTTGGGATTTGAGCTTGCTGTTGTTCTTACCACGTATAATCTTGGAATATCATTTGAAAGATCACATAAGGTACCTAGGTACATATAACAAGCTTAGAAATACTCTAAGTTCTACTGAACCAGCTGTTGTAGTAGAAAGGGCCTAGCACACCCTGACTACAACTCTTAGCAAGGGATCAGTAGGAAAACCCATAGTGTAGGTAGGTGCATCGCTTACACCTCACTCAAAGCATGTCTACCCATGGAGAATCTTCAGAGACTCCCCAAGTGGTTAGTGACCCCCCACAGGTCCTTTCCAGATATGCAGCTCTCAGTTTCCAGGAGATGAGACAATTGTGTACCTCCAGGAAATTGAAACAGGGTTCTAACCCTACCACTCCTTTCTGTTAGGTCTCTTAGAGACATATGATGCTAGAAAGGCTTCTCATACAGATGGGAGCATGCCAGCCTTAGAGGGTACCCTTGGTGATCCAGATCTCCCTGAAACAGAGAATGTAGAAGAGGAGGAGGAAGAAGAGGAACCATCTGGGGATGAGGCAGACAAAGGTCCTGAGTTAGTCAGCAGACTTACAAGGGCCAACTTAGACCTACATAGGGAAGGATCTGGGGGACCCCCAGTACTGACCCTGAGCAGGCCTAACCTTGGAGTTAGAATAGATAGATCTCATTCTAGGGACTCCAACACATCTGTGCACTCTCATGCCTCTGCTCAGAGGAAAAGGACTTCTCCCCAGAGGAGAATGACTTCCCCTCAGAGGAGAGAGCATGACGCAAGGATGAGACAAGCTAATCTGAGGACCCAGAGGGAAGAACTTGCCCTTGCCAAGGAGAAGCTTGCATTTGCTAGAGAGCAACAGTTGAGTGGGGTAGTCCCCACTGGTGGCAGCAATATCCCTAGGGATAGAGAAAGAGGTTTTGACACTAGAAACCTGAGTAAAATAGTGCCCCCCTATAAGACAGGAGATGATATCCACAAGTGGATAACTGCTTTGGAGAGAGCCTGCAAAGTACAGCAGGTACCCCAGAGTCAGTGGGCAGCTATATTGTGGCTCTCCTTTGAAGGTAAAGGTAGAGACAAGCTCCTCACTGTTAGAGATGATGAGGATGCTAATGATTATCAAGTCTTGAAACTTGCTCTGATTGATGGGTTTGGCTTAACCACTGAACAGTACAGGTTGATGTTCAGGGACACCCAGAAAACTCAGGCTCGAGATTGGACTGACTTTGTTGATTGTGCCACTAAGGCTCTGGAGGGCTGGTTACTGGGAAGTAAAGTTACTGATTACACAGGATTGTATAATCTAATTTATTTATGAGAGAGCAAATCTTAAATAATTGTCAGAACCAGTTGTTGCATCAGCACTTGATTGACTCAGATCTGACCTCTTCCCAAGAATTGGGAAAGAAGGCAGACAGATGGGTCAGGACAAGGGTCAAGCAGCAGAACCAGAACCAGGGTGGTGGCCAGAAGAAAGCAGACCAGAAGGGTAATGAGAATAAGCAAAATGACCAGAAGTCTTCAACAGGGCCCAACAACCAAAGGAGGGTGGGTCCCAAACTTCCCAAAAGAAGAAGAATGATGGGCCCAAGAAACCATGGTGACAATACTGTAAAAGTAAGACTCACTGGTTTAGTGAGTGTACCAAGAAAGGCCAAACTCCTACCACTACTGTCCCTAAGACACCTGCACCCCCTAGTACAGTTAGTAGTGGTAGTGTACCTCCCAAGGCTATAGTTGGGTTAACCCTGGGAACTGAGGTGGGTTCTGACTTAGTTAGAATTCCTACTCAGGCAGTTCTTGTTTGTACTGGGGACATGGATATGCCACCTACTGTAAGTCTAGTACTCTGGGCAAATACAGGCAAACGCCTTTAATCAATGGAAAGATGGCTCAGGCCTACAGGGACACATGTGCCAGTGTCACCATGGTGACACCAACATTTGTGGACCCTGACCAGATCATGCTAGGTTCAGATTACCTAGTGACCAATGCTAGCAATGTCACTACCAATCACAGTATGGCAATTGTTAATTTCTCCTGGGGAGGGGTAACTGGCCTCAAAAGGGTTGTAGTTAGTTCAGACCTCCCAGTAGATTGTCTTTTGGGCAATGATTTGGAATCCTCACTGTGGTCAGATGTGGAGTACAGGACTCATGTAGAAATGCTAGGTCTCTCCTCACATGTCCTTGCTTTGACTAGGTCACAGGCCAAGAAATGCCCAGCTGAACTAGTGCTGGATCCTGGAAGAATGGACCAGACACTAACCAAGAGAAAGAGCAGTAGGGGTAAAGCTGAGCCTTCCCCCCTGCCTCAGGTTGAGGATCAGCTCTCTCAGGAGACTGACCCCAAGACCCCAGAAGGAACTGTCCTAGAAGAGCTTGAGCCTGAACAGGTTGAGTTTCTTGGGACAGGGGGACCTTCCAGGGCAGACTTGAGACAGGCACAGTTAGACTGTTCCTCTCTTGAACCCCTCAGACAGCAGGCTGCTGCTGAGGCTGCAGGGAATGCTACAGGTGCCCATAAAGTTTATTGGGAAGATGGACTCCTATACTCTGAGGCAAGAGACCCCAAGCTTGGTGCTACCAGGAGGCTGGTCATCCCCTTGTCTCTTAGAGGTTTCCTTCTCACCTTAGCCCATGAGATTCCCCTTGCAGGTCACTTAGGCCAGAACAAGACTTGGGACAGGCTTGCCCCACACTTTCACTGGCCTCATATGTCTGAAGACACAAAAGAGTTTTGTCGCTCATGTGTCACCTGCCAAGCCAGTGGCAAATCAGGTGGCACAACAAAGGCCCCCCTTATACCACTACCAGTGGTGGGGGTTCCCTTTGAAAGGGTGGGGATTGACATTGTTGGACCAATGGACCCCCCAACAGCATCTGGGCACAGATTTATACTGGTGGTAGTGGATCATGCCACCAGGTATCCAGAAGCTATTCCCCTTAGGACCACTACAGCTCCTGTTGTGGCCAGGGCCCTACTTGGAGTTTTCTCCAGAGTGGGGTTTCCTAAGGAGGTTGTCTCTGACAGAGGTGCAAACGTCATGTCAGGATACTTGACTGCTATGTGGAAGGAGTGTGGTGTCAATTATAAATTCACCACACCCTATCACCCACAATGCAATGGGCTTGTTGAGAGATTCAACAAGACCCTCAAAGGGATGATAAAAGGATTACCTGAAAAGCTCAGGCGAAGATGGGATATCCTTTTACCCTGCCTCCTGTTTGCTTACAGAGAGGTCCCACAGAAGGGGGTTGGTTACAGTCCTGTTAAGCTTCTGTTTGGGCATCCTGTAAGAGGACCCTATGTCTTGTGAAGGAAGGATGGGAGTTACCTCTCAAAAAGCCTAAGCTTGACATAGTGGACTATGTACTTGGTCTCCGCTCCAGGATGGCAGAGTACATGGAGAAGGCATCTAAAAACCTTGAGGCCAGCCAGGAACTTCAAAAAGCTTGGCATGACCAAAAGGCTGTCCTAACTGTGTATCATGCAGGACAGAAGGTGTGAGTGTTGGAGCCAGTGGCCCCAGCAGCTCTCCAAGACAAATGGTCTGGACCCCATACCATCATTGAGCAAAAGGGAGAGGTCACCTACCTGGTGGACCTTGGAACTCCCAGGAGCCCTCACAGAGTACTTCATGTGAATAGGCTCAAAGCATTTGTCAACAGGGAGGACATGGGCTTGCTCATGGCCACAGATGAGGGGCAGGAGGAAGAGAGTGACCCTCTCCCAGACCTGCTCACTCAGAACCCTGATGATGGGTCAGTAGATGGTGTAGTCTTTTCTGACAGCCTCTCTGCCCTTCAACAAGAGGATTGTAAACAGGTTCTTCAATCCTTCAGGCAAATGTTTTCACTGACCCCCAGTCAGACAAACTGGTGCACCCATGAGGTGGACACTGGTGACAGTCTGCCTGTCAAGAGTAAAATCTACAGGCAACCTGACCACGTCAGGGACTGCATAAAGAAAGAAGTCCCAAAGATGTTGGAATTGGGAGTCATTGAACCCTCAGAGAGCCCTTGTGCTAGTCCTGTAGTTCTAGTGCCTAAACCTCACACCCAGGATGGTAAGAGAGAGATGAGGTTTTGTGTAGACTACAGGGGTCTCAATGCTGTCACTAAGAGAGATGCCCATCCAATACCTAGGGCAGATGAACTGATAGACAAGTTGGCTTCTACAACTTTCTTAAGTACATTTAACCTAACAGCTGGTTATTGGCAGATCAGGTTAGCTGAGGATGCCAAGGCCAAAACAGCATTTTCTACCCCAGGAGGTCATTACCAATTTGTGGTAATGCCCTTTGGTTTGAAAAATGCACCTGCCACTTTTCAAAGGTTCTCACTGGGTTGGATGACTTCTGTGCAGCATATCTAGATGATATTGCTGTCTTTAGCTCCACCTGGGAGGATCACCTGATCCACCTAAGGAAAGTTTTGGAGGCCCTGCAAAAGGCAGGCCTCACTATCAAGGCTACTAAGCGCCAGATAGGGCAGAGTCAGGTTGTGTACCTGGGCCACCTTGTGGGTGGAGGCCAGGTTCAACCATTGGAGAGCAAGATACAGGCCATAAAGGACTGGGCTCCTCCAACCACCCAGACACAGGTCAGAGCTTTCTTGGGCCTGTCTGGTTACTATAGGAAGTTTGTCAAAAATTATGGGTCCATTGTGACACCACTTAATGACTTGACCAGCAAGAAAATGCCAAAGAAAGTTCAGTGGACAGTTAGCTGTCAGAAGGCATTAGATGACCTAAAGCAGGCCATGTGTACTGCACCTATTCTCAAGAGTCCTGACTACTCCAAAACCTTCATTGTCCAAACAGATGCATCTAAGTTGGGTGTGGGAGCTGTTCTATCTCAACTGAATATTGATGGTCATGACCAGCCCATTGCTTTTATAAGCGGAAGGCTGACCCCTAGAGAGAGATACGTTGGTCAGCTATTGAGAGGGAGGCCTTTGCTGTGGTTTGGGCCCTGAAGAAGTTGAGGCCATACTTGTTTGGAACTCACTTCAAGATTCAGACCGACCATAAGCCCCTCTTATGGCCAAATCAGATGAAGGGTGAAAACCCCAAACTTCTTAGGTGGTCCTTTTCCCTAAAGGGGATGGACTTTACAGTGGAGCACAGACCAGGGACTGACCATGGCAATGCAGATGGTCTCTCCAGGTATTTCCACTTAGAACAGGAAGACTCACCTGGTCAAGGTTAGTTTAATGTCCCTAAGTTTGGGGGGGGGGTTATGTAGGAGAGTGGGGTCTGCAATCCTATGGTCACCCCAGATGTTTGCTTTTTGCTTCACTGGTTTACGACTTTCCCTGGCTGTGGGCCTGCTAATCAGACCCACAGCCTAGCTGTTCTCTCTCTAAATTGACAAGCATGTACTTTAGGTGCATTTACCAATTGGTACTGGGCCACCTTATCAGTCCCTGTACACAGGGCATAGGTGTACCCAGGGCCTACCAGGGGCTGAAGCATGTATTATGCCACCCCTAGCTGGCCATCTAAATCTGACACAACTGGCTGCACGACAGCTGGGGCAAGGTGGTGTAAACACCCTTTGCTGTAGATATAGTATACCTATATCTAACCCTAAAATGGACACCTATATTCCTATCAGTCACTCCTATGGAAGGCCTTATTAATCCTGAAGGCAGAGTGCTTGGAATTATGTGAGATGGTGCTCTGGCATGAGCTGAGCCCGTTGGCAGCTTGCGGAACCAAGTCCTAATAGCTGTTCCATGATAACGCTATACCATATACTCTTAAGTGCATTATCTACCTCGCGGTAAAATGCTAACTCTGGTATAACATTATCAAAACATGTCGAGTAAGGTGTCATACGATTTGGAATACTACCCCCTCGCCAATTCTGGCGACGGGGGTAGCATTCCACCCTTCTAGAGGGACACGACATGTATGTAACTGTGAACCCCGGTTAAAGTTAACTCGAGCCTCAGCATCACAAAATGGATGCTGCCACCACAGACACAAGTCTGACCTCCTGCTGCGGGGAGTCCTTCCAGCGAGGATGGCCTGGACAAAGGGTTTCCTGCCTTGAGAGGTGCTAGCACCACCCCAGACAGGATTTTGTGTATTGAGGTAGGGATGCCTGAAAGGAATGAGACATGCCTGGGGCACACAAGGTGCCCTGTGCATACACCAGTTCAAACCAGTTGCTGGGGCATCCCTGCCCCAGCTCTGGCGGGAAACCGGACAAAGGATAGGGGGTGTAGCCACCCCCTTCCTGGTCCCACCCAGGGGAGGGACCTAGTCAGTAGTGCAGCCCCCTTTAGGAGAATAAAGGTAGGAGCTGGTCCCATTCCAGATTAGATTATCCTTGTGAGTAGTTGGCCTGATATATGATGTTTCCAATTCTGGAACCACCTTGTATCAGTCCAAGCTTTCCCTTATGGTGTCTGGTTGTAAGTCAACCTTGTAGACAAGCTATCTTAATGGTAGCACAGACTAAGCAGCCTTAAAGGCTTAACTCAAGAGGTCGTGTTAAGCGAGCTGTTTTACCAATCACAGTCCTGTAATATCAAATGAAAGGACACCACACAAGTATATATTATAAAAATACATGTATTTATTACTTAAAATAATCCCCAGTATTCTTTATGAACAAAGGGGCACAAGCGTTAAATCAAAAGCACAGTATAAGATACAAAGTTGCACCATTATGGATGAGGGCGAGGGGCTACTCAGACCATATACTTAGAAAGTGGTATAAGAGATACCAATCGAACAGTGGTTAGGCCTAGGGCCTAGGGAATCGCTGGGAGCAGTCGGGACAAGCAATGCTGAAGTCGGGAAAAGCCCGCGGGATTCGGGTGCAGTGCTGAAAGCACACGCATGCACCAATGCAAGTCAATGGTGCGTAAAAGTTACACAAATAGAGTTTTAGGACACTTCCGCTGAACCTAGAAAGACAAAACTTGAGACACAGACCCTAGAGGTGTGTACCAGTGTGGGAACACCGGCGTTGCAATGTTACCTCACCCACAGGAAGCGGGTGCACAGGGTCGAAGTAGTATCGGGTTTCGTCACGCTGGTTCTTGGTGCTTGAAGCTGAAGAGGCTGCAGGCGCTGTGAAGGAGAAGTGTCCGGTGGGATCCAAGGGTGGATCGAAGTCAAAAAGTACCTGAAAGCAGAGGGGACAGAGTCTGGGTCACTCAGCAGTGACCAGGGTGGAACCAGGATGGAACCAGGCAATGTCGGGTGCAATCAGGTGGTCGTCGAGGAGCTTCTCTCCGCTGTCACGTGGGCTCTGGGGCATCTACGATGTCCAGGAGCCGGTCACGATCTGTCCCACGAAGGCTCTCGCCATCGGCGCTGTTGGCTTCAAGATTGGAGCAAACAACATTTGGCAAAAGCAATCCACGCAGAACTGGAAGATTGCTTCTCACTCGGACCAGGAGGGTCAGAGTGGGGGCTCCTTTTCAGGGGAGCTGGTGTAAATCTGGAGCAACCAGAATCACAAGTCGTATTTCGGGTTTCGTCAGCACAGGGGCCACAAGCCGGCTGGCAAGTGACCGGGCCAACATGTTGAGCCAAAAGAAGCAGAAGGGCCCCACGCAGCACTCGTCGAGTGTGGAGGGCTGAACTTCGGTGCAAGAGTGGCTCAGGGTTGGGGCTTCTCAAACCCCGGTGTACAGCTTCGAGGGTCACTCATGGGCTACACGGTCAGCGTTTCGTGGTCTTTTCAAGATGGCGTGCTCCACGCTTCCGGTCGCCTCCACGGGTCTCAGCTCTGCAGGGACTGTGGATCGGGCTGTTAGAAGGCAGGCAAGCTTGATCTCGTTGATCTCTGTCACTCGAGTTCTGGCGGGAACTGCAACAAAGCAGATATTGAGGTGCTGGGTGGTGCCTGTTTGCACAGGGTGGTCACTCCTTGACCACAAGGGAGATTCTTCAGTCTTCTACGTTGAGTAGGATGTCGAAGGGTCCAGAGTTTTGTTTCTTATGTTTCATCAGGATAATCTGAAGTGCATTGGCACTGCTCCCACTCTTATTCGAATCTGGGGGGCTGGATTACCTGCTAGGTCCCCTCCTATGGGTGGGACCCAGGAAGGGGGTGGATACACCCCTTTCCTTTGATCCAGGCCGCGCTGGGACTGGGGCTGGTGTACCCCAGAACCGGTTTGACGGGATTATGCAAGGGGCAGCCTTGTGCTCCCCATGCAGTGTCTGGTTTCTTTCAAACCTCCCTGCTACAATCCACTAACTCCTGTCTGGGGTGGTGTGACACCTCCCTGCGACAGGAAACCCTTTGTCCAGGCCTCTTTGGCTGAGTTTCGGTCAGCTTCAGGGGGTCAGACTTGTGTCCGTGGCAGAAGCATCCATTTTGTGGATCTGAGGCTCTTTTAGAAATTAACCGCATTTCAGCAAAGTAACATGTCTTCTCCCTCTAGAGGGGTGGAATGCTATCCCCGTCGCCAGAACTGGCGAGGGGATAGTATTCCAAATGGTATGACACCTTACACGACATGTTTTGATAAAGCCAAACCAAAGTTGCTATATAACCGCGAGGATTATAATGCACTTAATAGTATATGGTATGGCATTATCCTGAAACAGCTTAGGGATTTGTTTCCGACGGCTGCAGACAGGCTCAGCTCATGCTAGAGCTCCATCTCACATTAAACCACGCACTCTGCCTCCAGAATTGATAAGACCTTCTATAGGAGTGACTCACAGGTTTATATGTGTCCAGATATAGGTTTATATATAGATATACTATATCTAAGCAAGAGGTGATTACACCATCTTGCCCCAGCTGAGTGATCAGCCAGTTGTGTCAATTTAAGAACCAGCCAGGGGTGGCAAAAGATATGCTGCAGCCCCTGGTAGGCCTTGGTGGCACCTATGCCCTGAGCACCTATAGTGCATGGTACAGGGGCTAACAAGGAGTCCATTTCCAATTGTGGTATGTACCTATAGCACATGTATCAATAATTTAGAGAGAGAACAGCAGGCTGGGGGCCTGATTAGCAGGCCCACAGCCTCAGTAGTCGAAAACCAGTGAAGCAAAAAGCAAAAATTTGGGGTGACCATAGGATAGCAGACCCTACTCTCCTACACAATCCCCCCCCCCCCCAAACGCAGGGACATTAAACTAACCTTGACCAGATAAGTCTTCATGTTCTAAGTGGAAGTACCTGGAGAGACCATCTGCATTACCATGGTCAGTCCCTGGGCGGTGCTCCACTGTAAAGTCCATCCCCTGTAGGGAAATGGACCACCTGAGCAGTTTGGGATTTTCACCCTTCACCTGATTTAGCCACAAGAGGGGCTTATGGTCTGTCTGAACTAGAAAGTGAGTACCAAACCAGTATGGCCTCAACTTCTTCAGGGCCCAAACCACAGCAAAGGCCTCCCTCTCAATAGCTGACCAACGTTTCTCCCTGGGGGTCAGCCTTCTGCTAATAAAAGCAATGGGCTGGTCTTGACCATCTTGATTAAGTTGTGAAAGCACAGCTCCCACACCCAACTCAGAAGCATCTGTCTGTACAATGAACTGTTTGGAGTAGTCAGGACTCTTCAGGATAGGTGCAGAGCACATGGCCTTCTTCAGGTCATCAAATGCCTTTTGACAGCTAACTGTCCACTGAACCTTTTTTGGCATCTTCTTGGATGTCAAGTCATTTAATGGTGTCACAATGGACCCATAGTTTTTCACAAACTTTCTGTAATACCCAGTCAGGCCCAAGAAGGCTCTGACTTGTGTCTGGGTAGTTGGAGGAGCCCAGTCCTGTATGGTCTGGATCTTGCTCTCCAGTGGCTGAACCTGACCTCCACCTACTAGGTGGCCCAGGTATACAACCTTGCTCTGCCCTATCTGGCACTTGGTAGCCTTGATAGTCAGGCCTGCCTTTTGCAGGGCCTCCAGAACTTTCTTCAGGTGGATCAGGTGATCCTCCCAGGTGGAGCTAAAGACAGCAATATCGTCTAGATATGCAGCACAAAAGTCATCCAACCCAGCAAGGACTTGGTTCACCAACCTTTGGAAAGTGGCAGGTGCATTCTTCAAACCAAAGGGCATTACCACAAACTGATAATGTCCACTAGGGGTAGAGAATGCTGTCTTGGCTTTTGACTCTTCAGCTAGTCTGATCTGCCAGTAGCCAGCTGTCAAATCAAATGTGCTCAGAAACTTGGCAGAAGCCAATTTATCATTGAGCTCATCTGCTCTTGGAATGGGATGTGCATCTGTCCTAGTGACAGCATTGAGACCTCTGTAGTCCACACAAAATCTCATTTCTCTCTTTCCATCTTGGGTATGAGGTTTTGGCACAAGGACCACTGGGCTTGCCCATGGGCTCTCTGATGGCTCAATCACTCCAAGCTCCAACATCTTTTGCACCTCAGCCTTTATACAATCATTGACATGGTCAGGTTGCCTGTAGATCTTATTCTTCACAGGCAGACTGTCACCAGTGTCCACCCCATGGGTGCACCAGTTAGTTTGACTGGGTGTGAGTGAAAACAAGTGTCTGTGGGCTTGCAAAACTTGTCTGCAGTCCATCTGCTGCTGGTCAGTGAGGCTGCCTGCCAAGGCTACTCCATCAACTGAACCATCATCAGGGTTCTGGGAAAGCAGGTCTGGGAGAGGGTCACTCTCTTCCTCCTGTTCCCCATCTGTGGCCATGAGCAAGCTCATGTCCTCCCTGTCCACAAATGCTTTCAAACGATTTACATGAAGCACCCTGTGGGGGCTCCTAGGGGTTCCAAAGTCAACCGAGTAGGTGACTTCTCCCTTTTTCTCAATGATAGGGTAGGGTCCAGTCCATTTGTCCTGGAGTGCTGCTGGGGCCACTGGCTCCAACACCCACACCTTCTGCCCTGGCTGGAACTCAACCAGAACAGCCTTTTGGTCATGCCAAGCTTTCTGCAGTTCTTGACTTGCCTCCAGGTTTTTGGATGCTCTCTCCATATACTCAGCCATCCTGGAGCGGAGACCAAGTACATAGTCCACAACATCTAGCTTAGGCTTTTTGAGAGGTAACTCCCATCCTTCCTTCACCAAACATAGTGGACCCCTCACAGGGTGGCCAAACAAAAGTTCAAAAGGGCTGTAGCCAACCCCCTTCTGTGGGTCCTCTCTGTAAGCAAAGAGCAAGCAGGGTAAAAGGATGTCCCATTTCCGCCTGAGCTTCTCTGGTAACCCTTTTATCATTCCCTTGAGGGTCTTGTTGAATCTCTCCACAAGCCCATTGCACTGTGGGTGATAGGGTGTGGTAAACTTGTAGTTTACTCCACACTCCTTCCACATTGCTTTTAGATATCCAGACATGAAGTTTGTACCTTTGTCTGATAGTACCTCCTTTGGGAAGCCCACTCTTGAGAAAACTGCAATGAGGGCTTTTGCCACCACAGGTGCTGTGGTGGTCCTTAGGGGAATTGCCTCTAGGTGCCTGGTGGCATGATCCACTACCACCAGTATAAATCTGTGCCCAGATGCTGTTTGAGGATCCATGGGACCCACAATGTCTATTCCAACACGTTCAAAGGGTACCCCCACCATAGGTAGTGGTATCAGGGGGGCCTTTGTTGTGCCACCTGACTTACCACTGGCTTGGCAAGTGACACAGGAGCGACAAAACTCCTTGACATTTTCTGACATATGAGGCCAGTGAAAGTGTGGAACAAGCCTGTCCCAAGTCTTGTTCTGGTCTAAGTGTCCTGCAAGGGGAATATCATGGGCCAAGGTGAGAAGGAAACCCCTAAACTTCAAAGGTATGACCAACCTCCTGGTAGTACCAGGCTTGGGGTCTCTAGCCTCTGAGTAAAGGAGTCCATCATCCCAATACACAGTATGGGTACCTTGGGCATCCCCAGCAGCCTCAGCAGCAGATTGCTGTCTGAGGGGTTCAAGCGAAGGGCAATCTAATTGAGCCTGCCCCAGGTCTGCCCTTGAGGGTCCCCCTGTCCCCAGAAACTCAACCTGATCAGGCTCCAGTTCCTCTGAGACAGTCTCCTCTTGGACTGCAGAATCAGTCTCCTGTGAAATATGATCTTCAACCTGGGGCAAGGGGGAAGACATAGCCTTAACCCTCTTGCTCCTTCTCTTGGATTGTGGTTGGTCTATTGTTCCAAGATCCACCACTGGTTCAGGAAGGCACTTCTTAGCCTGAGTCCTTGTCACTGCAAGGACATGTGCTGAAATCCCTAGCATTTCTGCATGAGTCCTGTACTCCACTTCTGACCAAACTGAGCTTTCAAGATCATTGCCTAACAGACAGTCTACTGGGAGGTCTGCACTCACAACAACTTTCTTTAGGCCATCTACCCCTCCCCAGGAGAAGTTCACAACAGCCACACTATGTGAAGTAGTGGAGTTGCTTGCATTGGTCACTAGGTAACTTTCCCCTAGTACAATCTGTCCAGGGTCCACAAAGTCAGGTGTCACCATAGTGACACTGGCACATGTGTCCCTGTAGGCCTGAGCCAGTTTCTCATTTATCAAAGGCGTCTGCCTATATTTGCCCAGTTTACTGGGACTCACTGTAGTGGACAAAGCTAGGTCCACATTATATAGGAGAACTGCCTGAGTAGGGATTCTGACTAGGCTAGATTCCCCTCAGTACCCAAGGTTAACCCTACTATACCCTTTGGTTGTGTACCACCACTGTTGACTGTACTAGGGGGTGCAGGTGCTTTAGGAGCTGCAGTGGTGGGGACTGGATTTTTCTTGGTGCATTCACTGCCCCAGTGTGAAACTGATTTGCAGGTATTACACCAAGGTTTCTTTGGGCCATCATTCTTCTTTTTCTTGTTTCCATTTTGGGAACCACCCTCCTTACTATTAGTTTGGGGGCCTGAAGACTTCTGGTCCTTTTCTTTATCTTTCTGATTCCCACCCTTCTGGTCTGTTTTCTTCTGGTCACCACCTTGGTTCTGGGGTTTCTGCTTAATCCTTGTTCTGACCCATTTGTCTGCCTTCTTTCCCAATTCTTGGGGAGAGATCAGATCAGAGTCAATAAGGTATTGATGCAACAGCTGGTTCTGACAGTTATTAAGGATCTGCTCTCTCATTATAAGATTGTACAATCCTGTATAGTCTGAGACTTTACTTCCCTGCAGCCAACCCTCCAGAGCCTTAGGGGCACAATCAACAAAATCAGTCCAGTCTTGAGTCTGTGCTTTTTGGGTGTCTCTGAACAACAACCTGTATTGCTCAGTGGTTAGGCCAAACCCTTCAATAAGAGCACTCTTCAGGACAGAGTAGTTTTTGGCATCCTCAGGTCTAACTGTGAGGAGCCTGTCCCTCCCTTTCTCAGAAAAGGAGTACCATACAATTGCAGCCCACTGATCCTGAGGAACCTGCTGTACCATGCAGGCTCTCTCAAGAGCAGTCATCCATTTGTGGATGTCATCCCCTTCCTTGTAGGGGGGCACAATTTTTGTCAGGTTTCTATTATCATAGCTCCTGTCTTTCTCTCTAGGAATTATGCTGCCACCAGTGGCATCGAAGCCACACAACTTTTGCTCTCTTGCCAAGGCAAGTCTAGCTTGAGCCAGGGCTACCTCCTCCCTCTCTATCTGGAGTTTGACAGCTCTCATCCTGGCTCTATGTTCTATCTTCGGAGAGGAAGTCATCCCTCTCTGAGATTCTCTTGAGGCACTAGAAATGTGAGAGTCCCCTGACGGAGAGCTCACTCTTCTGTTGCCTGGGAGAATGATATTTTGGGATCTGGGGAGGTGCTGGCCCTCTCCATTCCCCAATAGGTTTAAGTTGGCCTGGTTAAGCCTGGCAACTATAACCTGGCTACCCCTCTGATCCTGATCTTCAAGATCCTCTACATCTGACCCATCCTCCTCTTCTTCCTCCTCTTCTTCTTCCTCCTCTGGAGTGGTATCAGTTACAGGGGGGTTCACTCCATCTCCTGAATCTAGGGGAGCTGCACTCGCCTTAGCTAAGTCTTCCTGTTCTAGAATGGCTATCAGGGTAGGAATGGTGGGACCTCTGCCCCTTTTTAGCCCTGTTGATATGCACAAGGCACAAAAGTCTTTGTGGCTAAGTTTGTCATAGCTGGAAGTTGCCTTGGTAAGGTCAACTGTCACAGGCAGAGAGCCTGAAGCTTCACCTGTGCCAGACATGACTGCTAGTGAGGTGTAAGTGGTGCACTTACCTACACTAAGTGTTTTCCTACTGTACCTTACTAGTGAGTTGTAGTCAGGGTGTGCTAATCCCTTTAATCTACAACTACTAAATTCAGTAGAACTTAATATGCTAAGCTTTTGATTTATATGTACCTAAGGTACTTGATGTGATCTTTCAATTTGATAAAAAGATTGCAATGGTAAAACAACAGCAAGATCAAATCCGTACCGCTGCGCACCAATGTGAGAAGTTGGCCTGATATATGATGTTTCCAAATCTGGAACCACCTTGTATCAATCCAAGCTTTCCCTTATGGTGTCTGGTTGTAAGTCAACCTTGTAGACAAGCTATCTTAATGGTAGCATAGACTAAGCAGCCTTAAAGGCTTAATTCAAGAGGTCGTGTTAAGCGAGCTGTTTTACCAATCACAGTCCTGTAATATCAAATGAAAGGACACCACACAAGTATATATAATAAAAATATATGTATTTATTACTTAAAATAATCCCCAGTATTCTTTATGAACAAAGGGGCACAAGCGTTAAATCAAAAGCACAGTATGGTCTGGGTACGGGGTTTCCTCTGAGGTCTGTTTGCTTCTTCTCCACTAGCGCGGGGACACGCCGTGATGGCGTTACTGAGCGCTCTACAAAATCCTTTAT
Organism: Lissotriton helveticus; assembly: GCF_964261635.1. Taxonomy (NCBI): domain Eukaryota; kingdom Metazoa; phylum Chordata; class Amphibia; order Caudata; family Salamandridae; genus Lissotriton; species Lissotriton helveticus. Next base: position 476,705,842 of record NC_136062.1, read on the forward strand.
TATTATTATTATAACATACAAAGTTGCACAATTATGGATGAGGGCGAGGGGCCTCCCAGACCATATACTAAGAAAGTGGTATAAGAGATACCAATCGAACAGTGGTTAGGCCTAGGGCCTAGGGAATCGCTGGGAGCAGTCTGGACAAGCAATGCTGAAGTCGGGAAAAGCCGCGGGGTTCGGGTGCAGTGCTGAAAGCACACGCATGCACCAATGCAAGTCAATGGTGCGTAAAAGATACACAAATAGAGTTTTAGGACACTTCCGCTGAACCTAGAAAGACAAAACTTGAGACACAGACCCTAGAGGTGTGTACCAGTGTGGGAACACCGGCGTTGCAATGTTACCTCACCCCCAGGAAGCGGGTGCACAGGGTCAAAGTAGTGTCGGGTTTCGTCACGCTGGTTCTTGGTGCTTGAAGCTGAAGAGGCTGCAGGCGCTGTGAAGGAGAAGTGTCCGGTGGGATCCAAGAGTGGATCGAAGTCGAAAAGTACCTGAAAGCAGAGGGGACAGAGTCTGGGTCACTCAGCAGTGACCAGGGTGGAACCAGGATGGAACCAGGCAATGTTGGGCGCAATCAGGTGGTCGTCGAGGAGCTTCTCTCCGCTGTCACATGGGCTCTGGGGCATCTACGATGTCCAGGAGCAGGTCACGATCTGTCCCACGAAGGTTCTCACCGTCAGCGCTGTTGGCTTCAAGATTGGAGCAAACAACACTTGGCAAAAGCAATCCACGCGGAACTGGAAGATTGCTTCTCACTCGGACCAGGAGGGTCAGAGTGGGGACTCCTTTTCAGGGGAGCTGGTGTAAATCTGGAGCAACCAGAATCACAAGTCGTATTTTGGTTTTCATAAGCACAGGGGCCAGAAGCCAGCTGGCAAGTGACCGGGCCAACGCATTGAGCCAAAAGAAGCAGAAGGGCCCCACGCAGCACTCATCGAGTGTGGAGGGCTGAACTTCGGTGCAAGAGTGGCTCAGGGCTGGGGCTTCTCAAACCCCGGTGTACAGCTTCGAGGGTCACTCGTGGGCTGCACGGTCAGCGTCTCGTGGTCTTTTCAAGATGGCGTGCCCCATGCTTCCAGTTGCCTCCACGGGTCTCAGCTCTGCAGGGACTGTGGATCGGGCTGTTAGAAGGCAGGCAAGCTTAATCTCATTGATCTCTGTCGCTCGAGTTCCAGCGGGAACTGCAACAAAGCAGACGTCGAGGTGCTGGGTGGTGCCTGTTTGCACAGGGTGGTCACTCCTTGACCACAAGGGAGATTCTTCAGTCTTCTACGTTGAGTAGGATGTCGAAGGGTCCAGAGTTTCGTTTCTTATGTTTCATCAGGATAATCTGAAGTGCATTGGCACTGCTCCCACTCTTATTCGAATCAGGGGGGGTTGGATAACCTGCTAGGTCCCCTCCTATGGGTGGGACCCAGGAAGGGGGTGGATACACCCCTTTCCTTTGATCCAGGCCGCTGGTACTGGGGCTGGTGTGCCCCAGAACCGGTTTGACCGGATTATGCAAGGGGCAGCCTTGTGCGCCCCAGGCAGTGTCTGGTTTCTTTCAAACCTCCCTGCTACAATCCACTAACTCCTGTCTGGGGTGGTGTGACACCTCCCTGCGACAGGAAACCCTTTGTCCAGGCCCCTTTGGCTGAGTTTCGGTCAGCTTCAGGGGGTCAGACTTGTGTCTGTGGCAGAAGCATACATTTTGTGGATCTGAGGCTCTTTTAGAAATTAACCGCATTTCAGCAAAGTAACATGTCTTCTCCCTCTAGAGGGGTGGAATGCTATACCCGTCACCAGAACTGGCGAGGGGATAGTATTCCAAATCGTATGACACCTTACACGACATGTTTTGATAAAGCCAAACCAAAGTTGCTATATAACCGTGAGGAATATAATGCACTTAATAGTATATGGTATGGCATTATCCTGAAACAGCTTAGGGATTTGTTCCCGACGGCTGCAGACAGGCTCAGCTCATGCTAGAGCTCCATCTCACATTAAACCATGCACTCTGCCTCCAGAATTGATAAGGCCTTCCATAGGAGTGACTCACAGGTTTATATGTGTCCAGATATAGGTTTAGATATAGGTATAATATATCTAAGCAAGAGGTGATTACACCATCTTGCCCCAGCTAAGTGATCAGCCAGTTGTGTCAATTTAAGAACCAGCCAGGGGTGGCAAAAGATATGCTGCAGCCCCTGGTAGGCCTTGGTGGCACCTATGCCCTGAGCACCTATAGTACATGGTACAGGGGCTAACCAGGAGTCCATTTCCAATTGTGGTATGTACCTATAGCACATGTATCAATAATTTAGAGAGAGAACAGCAGGCTGGGGGTCTGATTAGCAGGCCCACAGCCTCAGTAGTCGAAAACCAGTGAAGCAAAAAGCAAAAATTTGGGATGACCATAGGATAGCAGACCCTACTCTCCTACAATCCTGAACTATTCATCACGAAGAAACTCTGGCCTTCGACGTTCTGCTCCACAGAAGTCTGAAGAATCTCCCTTGTGGACAAGGAGTGTCCACCCTGCAACTGCAGGCACCATCAAGCGTCCAGCGGCTTCACTTTGTCATCTTCCCTCGAGGATCCAGACTTCAGAGCCCGACGAGACCCGGATTCCCAGACCTCTCCGACCTCAACCTTCAGCTACAGCAAAGCTGAGACCCGTGGGTGTGACGAGACACGTGGGACCGGCCATCTTGAATGAACCTGCACTTCGCTTCCAGCACGACTCCCGAGGTAAACTTGACCAAGTGCTTTGGGGACTGAGAAGCCCCAGCCCCGAGCAGCCCCTGCACCGAAGATCAGCCCTCCAGCATCCACGAGATCTGCGTGGGGCTCTTCTGCTTGGTTCCTGCTCAACGCGTTGTCTGGTCACTTGCCGACTGGCTAGTGGCCTCCTAGACGACGAACCTGTGAATTTCCACTGCTGATCTGGTTGCTCCAGATTGGCCCTTGCTCCCTTCCAAAAGAGGGGTACCCCGGACTCTCCTAGTCCACACCAGATGCTTTTTCCACTCACCGCGCGGGTTGCCTTTGCCAAGGCCTGTTGCCTCCAATCCCGGATCCAACACCGCCGACAGCGAGAGCCTACCTGGGACAGCTCGTGCCTCCATCCTGGTCGTCGAAGACACCTCCTGGTCCACGTGGCTGCAGAGTCAAGCGTCCACTCTTCACCTGATCGCGACAACGACATCTAGTTCCTTCCTGGTTCCACTCCAGTCACTGGCTAGTGACTGTGAACATTGTCCCCTCTGCTTTCAGGTCTCCTTCTTCAACAATCCACCCTTGGATTGCACCGGACATCTACCTCCTGGTCGCCTGCAGCATCTTTTCTTTCAGGCTCCATAGACTTCAACGCGAGAACCCGACGCACTTTGACACCTATGCACCCGCAGCCCGTGGGTGAGGTAACGAGAGCATTTCGGTGCTCAAGGGTAGTTTAACTGTCCTAGTGTCCAGTTCCACAGTCGTTTTAGTTCTATCTAGTCAGGATTGTCCGTACTCACCTTTAACTTGAACCGTACTGTCCATAGACATTGTTATGCATCTCGCGTGTGAGTTCACACTCTGCACACGCGTTCCGTGGGCCTCCTAGTACTTACCTGAAGTTAGTATAGCGTGGTCCCATCGATCCTACAGCCTCTGGACAGCTCCATTCCGTTTATCGACTTTCACATTCCACTTACTTAGTAAATGGTTTGTCGTGCCCCTAGGGCACCATTGTAATTTTGTGCAACTTGTAGTGTTTTTCGTAAGAGATTGTCATGTGCTTAGCCCTCTGACCTCATAAAGAGTTCAGAGGTGTTGTTATTAATAAATATACAGTTTATTTTCATAACAACCTGTGGGGTGTCCTTTCACTTGGTATTCAAGGGGTTATATTGTGGTAAAACAGCTGGCTTCCCATGCCAAAAGAGTTTAGCCTAAGACTGCTTTGTCCATGCTACCATTAGGATAGCTGGTCTATAAGGTTGACTTACAACCAATCACCATAAGGGTTGTTTGGACTGATACAAGGTGATCACTAGAACTAGTGAGCATCATATATCAGGCCAACTTCTCACAATACCCTCATCACCTATCCAAAAAACAACCCCATGTGCAGTAGCATGCTTCCAGTCCTGGTGCGCTTGTTGTACTCACTTGCCCTCCACACAGGAAGGCTTAGAAGGTAGGCACAGTACACTACAAACTAAGTGGCATGATTGGCTGAGTCAGCAGTCTCAATATTCCATACAGCGTACTGTCAAGTGGTAATTATTATCTAGGCCAATAATGAGCTCAGAAGGATGAACATCTGTATAGCCCTGTTAGAAATGGGGTCTCCAGTTGGCAGTGGTTTGCACATCTATTCTGATGTCATAGATTAGGTAAGCAAGTGACCCTACCTTACACCTCCTTCTCATTTTCATTATGTTTTGTGTGAAGTTTTCTCTGAATACCCAGCATGAGAGAACCACTTGGGCATGATGAATGGTTTATTATGTCTGTTTGTTTCAGATAGATGGTGGACCCACAGCAAACACGGGCCATGGCCATATTGGAATGAATCTTATGGCCTCTACATTTATATATTCTTTTCATACATTTTGTCTATTTTTGTGCAGAGGGACTGCTTACTTGGTCCTGAGGAATACCCCAGACCCCCTAGCGGGGTCATTTAAGGTCTGAAACATGTTGACCTACTGCAGGGGTATCTTTGTTGACAACCCCTAGTCCTCTCTTCTTTTAATCCTGTCTCAGGAGACCACGGAATAAAGGTCAATTGGTCAAATATGCCAATCATGGATAAACCAAATACATTACATTTTAGAAAGGGAACACTTGCACTTTAGCACTGGTCAGAAGTGGTAAAGTGCCCAGAGTCTTAAAGCCACCAAACCTAAATGTGGAAGACAGTCAAAACAAGGAGTTAAGAGGCAAAAAGGCTAGGGAGGCTACACCAAAGATGCCAAGTCTAACAGCCCAACTAAAATTTAACCATATGACGGTCAGGTACCTATAGACCTTGAACAGCAGACGCTGCAACAACAGCTGCTACTGCACCTATCTGCGCACAACAGCAGGACTTTTCGCATGCCTCCACTGTGTATTCTCCTGCAGCACCGGAGCACACACACACATACAGCCGCCAACACTGTGCTGATGGTGACTGCGCCTGGACAACTTCACCACCTCTTGCTCAACAACCGTAAACATCATTTACCACGCATGCTATACAATGCATGCCATTATAACGTGGTTGTTACAACGACTGCATTCTTAACTCGCATACCATTACAGCGCAAGTCATAACAACGACTTGCTGTAGGGGGCAGAGGTTGTTGGATTTAAAATCCAACACCTTCCATACTGTTGCACAGACATGAGTTGGAATGGTAAATTATACTATTCCAAAATCCAGTGCCCCCCTACAGCAAATCGTTGTTCCGACTTGCTTTGTAATGGTATGTGATGTAACAACACGGCTATTGTAGCAACCACGTTGTAATGGCATGCGTTGTAAACGCTTGTGGACTAACGTGGTATATTCCTCAACAACCGATCGATCTGCAAACACGCCACTGACATCTGGGACACCATCACCTCCCTCACCCCAAACGTTGTGTTGCTCACAGAGATCTGATTCAACCCAGCATCCGCACACGACATCGCCCCAGCCACCCCCAATGGCTAAAAGATTGCACACGAAACCATGTCAACAAACACAGAGGTGGGATCGCCATCATCCATAAAGAATCCATCTGCTGCACCATCACCACCACCACCACAGACAACACCACCCTGTTCAGTAATCACCTCATGTTCCAACTCAGAACAGAGGTAAAACCCCCATCAGAGGCACCCTCGCCTCCAAACCACCGGAACCACTACCCGGTTTCTGCGAAGCCGTCCCCGAATTCATCGCTCCCCAAGCCATAGATACTGAACACTATATCATCCTCAGAGAAATTAACTTTCACTTCGATGACCCCAACGATGCCAACACAGCCAACCTCCTCAAAAGCATGAACAACATTGGCTTCACACAGCTAGTGGAGGAAGCTGGCTATGTGTATACTCTACCAAAAATGGGTTAGTGTGCACAGTGCACAGAGTCAAGTAAATACCCAAAGGTGTGGCACAGGTTAAAGTAGATAATATCTTACTCTCAATTTAGTGGTAACTGGGCTGATTAGTTAGGCTTATCAGAAGGTAGTGTGAATGCATTTGATGTACATACTCATACAAGGCAGGAACACACACACAATGACTGACTCCAGGCCAATGTTTACAAAAATATTACTTAAGTTACTTTTATTTCTAGGAACCAAGTTGAACTCAGTTACAGGTAACTAATACTTTCATAAAGGAAGTAGGAATACTTAATAGTATTATCGATTCAAAACAGTAATATTCAATGCCACTCCACGCAATGCCCCTTCATGCAATGCCACTCTATGCAATACCACTCCACACAACGTCACTCCCTGCCACTCTAAACAACGCCACTCCAGTACACTCTACGCCATCCCACAAAACTCTATGCCACTTCATTCTGCTCTACGTCACTCTGCTCTACACCAATCCACTCAATTCCAATCCATGAAATGCCACTCCATGCAATGCCGCTCTATGCAATGTCAATCCATCAATCATAGCATTTGTATAGCGCACTACTCACCCGGAGGGTCTCAAGGCGCTTGGGGGAGGGGAGGTCCGCTACTGCTCGAACAGCCAGGTCTTGAGCTGCTTCCTGAAGGAGAGGTGGTCTTGGGTCAGGCGGAGGTGGATGGGGAGGGAGTTCCAAGTCTTGGCAGCTAGGTAGGAGAAGGATCTTCCTCCCGTGGTGGCTCTTCGGATGCGCGGAACGAAGGGGAGGGCGTGGCTGGTTGATCGAAGCTGGCGGGTGTCGGTGTAGAAGGTCAGGCGGCTGTTGAGGTATGTGGGGCCCTGGTTGTGGAGGGCTTTGTATGCGTGGGTGAGGAGTCGGAACGTGATTCTCTTGCTGACGGGGAGCCAGTGCAGGTCTCTCAGGTGTCCGGAGATGTGGTCCTGTCGGGGGATGTCCAGGATGAGTCGTGCGGAGGCGTTCTGGATGCGTTGGAGTCGTTTCTGCAGTTTGGCTGTGGTTCCGGCGTAGAGGGTGAAGACGAGTGCCTGGGTGACCGTCTTTCTGGTTTCGGTGGGGATCAATCGGAAGATCTTTCGGAGCATGCGTAGGATGTTGAAGCATGATGAGGAGACGGCGTTGACTTGTCTGGTCATCGAGAGGGAGGAGTCCAGGATGAAGCCCAGGTTGCGAGCGTGGTCCGTTGGTTTGGGTGCGTTGCCCAGGGCCGGGGGCCACCACGAGTCGTCCCAGGCGGAGGGTGATGATCCCAGGATGAGGACTTCCGTCTTGTCTGAATTCAGTTTCAGGCGGCTGTTCTTCATCCACTCGGCTACGTCTTTCATTCCTTCGTGTAGGTTGGTTCTGGCGGTGGCGGGGTCGTTGGTGAGGGAGAGGATCAGCTGGGTGTCGTCGGTGTAGGAGATGATGTTTAGGTTGTGTTGGCGTGCGATGGCTGCTAGTGGGCTCATGTAGACGTTGAAGAGGGTGGGGCTGAGAGATGATCCTTGTGGTACGCCGCAGATGACTTCGGTGGCCTCGGATCTGAACGGGGGGAGGCGGACTCTCTGTGTTCTTCCGGCGAGGAATGAGATGATCCACTCCAGTGCCTTCTCCTGGATTCCGACGTTGTTGAGGCGATGCCTTAGGGTGCGGTGGCAGACAGTGTCGAACGCTGCGGAGAGGTCCAGGAGGATGAGGGCCGCTGTTTCCCCGTTGTCGAGCAGGGCTCGGATCTCGTCGGTGGCTGCGATGAGGGCGGTCTTGGTGCTGTGGTTGGCTCGGGAGCCGGACTGCGAGTGGTCGAGGGATCCATTCATCTCGAGGAAGGCTGCTAGCTGACTGTTGATGGTCTTCTCAATGACTTTGGCAGGAAACGGGAGGAGCGAGATGGGCCGGTAGTTTTTGAGGTCGGTGGGGTCCGCTGATGGTTTCTTCAGTAGGGCGCTGAGCTCGGCGTGCTTCCAGCTCTCTGGGAAGGTGGCGGTGTCGAAGGAGGTGTTGATGATGTCCCGGAGATGGGGTGCGATGACGGAGTTGGCCTTGTTGAAAACGTGGTGGGGGCAGGGGTCGGTTGGTGATCCGGAGTGGATGGTGTTCATCGTGTGGATGGTGTCTTCGGTGCTGACCGGGGTCCAGGCGCGGAGGGTGGTGGTCGGGGGCATTGGTTCTGTGGTTGGGTGCGTGGTCTGTGCGCCAAAGCTGTTGTGTATGTCTGCGATCTTGCTGTGGAAGAACGAGGCGAGCGAGTTGCAGAGGTCTTGCGAGGGGGAGATGTTGTTGTTTCCGGCGCTGGGGTTGGAGAGCTCTTTGATGATGTTGAAGAGTTCCTTGCTGTTGTGGGCGTTGTTGTCTAGTCGTTCATTGAATGCGGTTTTCTTGGTGGTGTGGATCAGCTAGTGGTGTTTTCGGGTGGCGTGCTTGAGGGTGGTCATGTTGTCTGTAGTCGGGTCTTTGCGCCAGGCTTTCTCGAGTGTACGGCAGTTCTTCTTGGACCTCTTGAGTTCGTCGGTGAACCAGGGGGCTTTCTTGCTGCTGGGTCTGCTGGGAGGGGTCTTCAGTGGAGCGAGGTCATCTGCGCATTTGGAGATCCACTGTGTGAGGTTTTTGGCAGCTTGGCTGGGGTCCGTTGAGCTGGCGGGAGAGTTCTGGCTCAGAGATGTGGTGAGCTGGTCGGTGGTGATCTTGTTCCAGCTCCTGCGGGGAACCTGCTGCGGGTGGTGGTGGGTCATGGTTCTTTGGAAGCTGAAGTGGACGCAGCTGTGGTCAGTCCAGTGAAGTCCGGTGGCGTGGCTGAAGGAGATGTCCTTGCTGGAGGAGAAGACTGGGTCAAGCGTGTGTCCGGCGTAGTGGGTGGGGGGGTTCATCAGTTGCTTGAGACCGAGGTTGGTGAGGTTGTCCAGCAGGGTGGTGGTGTTGTTGTCGTTGTTGTTCTCCAGGTGGAAGTTGAGGTCACCCAGGAGGATGTAGTCAGCGGAGGGGAGGGCGTGCGGGCTGATGAAGTTTGCGATTTCTTCGCTGAATTGTGTGCGTGGTCCTGGGGGTCTGTAGATGAGGGTGCCTCTGAGGGTGGTCTTGGGGTCGGTGTGTATCTGGAAGTGCAGGTGTTTGGCTGCAGTGAGGGAGTCGTCGGAGTTGGTTGTGAGGTGGATGGTGTTCTTGTGGACGATGGCGATGCCTCCTCCCGTCTGGTTGACGCGGTCCCTCCGGGTGATCTTGTATCCGTCCGGGATGGCGATGGCGATGTCGGGCGCTGAGGAGGCATTCATCCAGGTTTCCGTGAGGAAGGCGACGTCTGGTGATGTTGTGTCGAGCATGTTCCAGAGTTCCACGGCGTGTCTGTGGACGGAGCGGGTGTTGAGCAGGATGCATTTCAGGTGGTTGCTGAAAGTCAGGTGCAGGCGGGCAGCTCAGCGGCGGCTGGGTCGCTCGTGAAGCGGCAGGCAGGATGGGGCGACCAGGCCTTGTTACAGGCACAGTAGTCGCTCTACGCAGCGCCACTAAGTGCAACGCCACTCCACTCCACACCACTTTGCTTCAGGCAAAACCACTTCACTCTACACAACACCACTTCATGCCACTCCACCCCACTCTAAGCAACGCTACTCCACGCCACGCCACGCCACTCTAAGTAACACCACACCACACCACACCACTTCACTCTACTCCATCCCACAGCACTCTATGCTACTCCACTCCGCTCAATGCCACTCTGCTCTACTCCACTCTACACCACTCCAGTCTACGTAATTCTAAACAAAACCACTCCATGCAATGCAGCTCAGCGCAACGCTACCCTACACAACACCACACCACAAAACTGCACTCCACTCTACGCCACTCCACTCCATTCCATGCAGTGCCACTCCACGCAACTCCACACAATGCACTCTATGCAACACAGCACCACTCCACGAAATTTCCCTCCACTCTGCGGAATACCGTTTAACTCTACAGAACGCCACTCCACTGTATGCACTGCCAATCCATTCTATGCAACTTCATCCCACGCAACTGCACTTCACTCCACGTCACTCCACTCCATGGCAATGCCACACCATGGCACTCAATTTTACACAACTCCACTCTGCGCAATACCATGCCCCGCCATGCCACTCCATAGCAATGCCACTCCAAGCAATGTCACTGCATGCAATGCCACTCCACTTCACACAACACTACTCTGCTCCATGCAACCACTCTTCTATGCAATGCTATTCTACACCACTCCATGGAACATCACTCTACGCAAAGCCACTCAACTCTATGCAATGCCACTCTATGCAACGCAAACCCACTCCACTCCACTCTACGCCTCTCCACTCTGTTGTGTAGTTCCTAGGAGTGTAGAAACAATTTTTAGTGTCCCAGGACCTGCGCATTTTGGATGACCTAAACTGAGGGCTTGGTGACCCAATCGCTTCCGGACACCCCCACAGGATATTTCAGCTGTTAGACCGGCTAGCACTACAGTGCCACTACCACCCCCCTGTATTCCATAGTAGTGTAGGTAGTCTCCGACAACTACTGAACATGACAACCATGATTCATCAGGGATCGTGGAAAACAGTACAGTACTTTTCGTTCAGATACTCGTGCTTGCTTTATCTCAGAAAATACACAGGATGGCAGTTAGGACGTTTCAGTAAGTATTTATTGGTTCAGCAACAGTCTTGTGTAAAACATATGTGCTGCTACAATCAGGAGACAGAAGCATACGAAAGAGATTGCTAGTACCAATATAGTGAATAGTAGATACATTCCTACCATAGTGCTAATGAGATTTACAGAAGCAGTTCAGATAAAAACAGTAGCACTTGCATATTCCTAAAATACTCGTTCTAAGTAATTTGCCTAACTGTACCTAGCCTAGATCTGTATATGTAGCATGTATATGCGTGTATGTAGCTATTTGTATCTGTAGCCAAGAACCCCCAGGGATGAACCAGTCCCCTCACCTGATGGTTTGAACGAAGGACCCCGTCTCTACGTCGAGTATGACAGCCCACAAAGGCTATCAGACTGCTGCGTATTGAAGATTCAGCATGCAGGACCCCGCCTCAGCTTGGAAGGATTTCTCCTCTTATTTGTAGGGGGAGTGAGGGTCTTTTATACTAAAGTGGTAACTTCAGGGTTTTTTCTAGAATCGATATGTTTCGAAAACAACCATGGAATCTTTGAAAACACTCATATATACTTTGAAAACAATCACTGATGCTTTTCTAACAAGTGCAATCATGCACAGCTGGCTCTTGGCCAAGGATGAAAAAAGTGGAGACCCTTATACAGAATAATTCTGCCATGCCTGGGGACATGTTTATGTATGTCAGGTACAGGGATTATGATAGAACACTTAGAGCCTGGTGTCGAAGAGACAGGATCAAGCTACTAGGTAAAAGGTCATCTGTTTAGAATCGTTATTGTCGTGTGGATGGGACAAATGTATGTAATAGGGGTATACATGACAGGACTAACCTAAAGGACATGACAACTCTACTGTACGCCATACCACTCCACTCTACACCACACTGCTCTACTCCACTCTATGCAAGGGGAGATGATGTGGTCCGTCGGCTAGACTGCCGACTTTGGTGCTGGAGACCAGGGTTTGAGCCTCGGGTCGCGTCCACATCCTGTGATTCTCGGAAAATCACTAATCTCCCCGTGCCTGAATGTGTAATGCAAATATGGTGCTCATGTAAAGCGCTCCAATACCTACGGGTCGAGTTGGCGCTATATAAATATGCAACAAAAAAAAATGCCATACCACTCTACACAAGATTTCACTATGTCACACCATGCACCCCACTCTACGTCACTCCACCCAACACTATTCTATGCCACTCCACACACCACTCCATTGTACGCAACGCAACTCTACTCTACGCAATGCCACTCCATGCAATGCAATGCCACGCCACTCTACGCAAAGCCACTCCATTCTCCACCCCTCTGTGCCACTCCAGTCTGTGCCACTCCAGTCTACACCACTTCACTGTACACCAGTCCACTCTACTCCACTCTACAGTACTCTAGTCCACGCCACTCTACGCCACTCTACTCTACGCTATGCCGCTCTACGCCACTCCACTCTTCGCAACGTCACTCCCTAACACTACACTCTACTCAACTTTAGAACACTTCATTCTATGCCCCTTTACACCAATAACTTTTAGCCATACTGAATAGCAGCCACAGTAGAGTACAACACATCTAAAACATATCGGCAAAAACACAGGTGAGGCTTATTGGCTATGCCAATGCTTGTTCTATTCTTTCCTCCAAGTTAATAGACAACCATACAAGAAATGCAAGTAAAAGTAGGTCTGGCATGAATCGAGATGACAGCATGAAGATACTGTAGGCTGTTGTCGCTGGTGTAGACGCCATGCAGTATGAGAACCTCTAAGAATAACTTGATTTTTCTAAGACCCTTTAATAAGCAATCTTCATTCTGTGGGATGGTGTGTTTGTGTTCCATTTTTTTGTGGCTGGTGTCCCTCGATTTATCAAGTGTGACTTTGCTCCCTCAGTCTGTGTCTTCCTTTGGAAATAATTTGCCTCCTTTAGTAGTTGTATAAAGGTTGGAAATTAATTAGAATAAATGGTAATCAATGTGAGTAGATATCTGTGAAATCCACATAGTCGAGGGATTTATTGGGAAGAACCACCCCCTCATAGTAGTCATTGTATAATCAATTCTTGCCCTAGCAGGGGCTTCTACAAAGATTCTATCTGATCATTCTCAAATGTGCAGTTTGGCCAGATTTGCCATTTTAGGGCCGGTTTTAAGTTGAGCTAAAATTTCCTAAAGTGAAGCACAGATTCTAAAACTATTAGCAGTAAAATAAGAATATCACATGGAGTAATATTACATTGACTTTTAAGTTGCCAGGGTCATAAAAGCAGTCTGGGCATTATATGGAGGTCACCTAACAGAGTCCGCCTGCAACCTCTGCTCGTGCAATCGCAATCCTCGGCTAGAATAGACAATCAGCTGATGTCAGCATCATGGCGACTCAAGAGTTAGGGCCTTTACATACTTATTTCACATTATGAGCTGGCCAATCTTGCACCTTACAAACATCACCATCTTGTTGTCAAGCAGACATGGTACCCTGGCAGGTTCCTGGAGGTTTCACCTTAAATAACATCCAGCCTTGTATGGTTTGGAGACCATCTCTCTGGTGCTTGATGTCTGACCCTGAGACCCTCATGGGTTCTGTCATCATACTGGCCTGGGGGGACATGGCTGCCCCACTCCAGGACCTCCACTGGCTCTGTGTAGAAGTTAAAAAAGATACTCCAGGGGACCACAGAGGATTGCAGAGATGATGGTACAAGCTGACCACGCAAACACGAGGAAACTGCGTCACAAGTGCTCAACCTATCCTTGAGTGGGCTGCGAGGATAAATCAATCAGTTCATTTGTAGAGCGTGCTACTTACCCGTGAGGGTCTCAAGGCGCTGGGGGGGGGGGGTTGCTGCTACTGCTCGAACAGCCAGGTCTTGAGGAGTTTCCTGAAGGCCAGCAGGTCCTGGATCTGTTGTAGGTGTATGGAGAGGGTGTTCCAGGTTTTTGCGGCGAGGTGGGAAAATTATCTGCCGCCGGTGGTCGCTCGACGGATGCGGGGGACCGTGGCGAGGGTGAGGTCAGTGGAGCAAAGCTGGCTGTTTGGGGTGTAGAAGGTGAGTTGTTTGTTGAGGTACGCTGGTCCGAAGTTGTGGAGTGCTTTGTGAGCATGGGTGAGGAGCTTGAAGGTGATGAGAAGAAGCTTGTTCTGATGAGCATCTCTGAAGCTGATGAACCAATCCCATCATTGTTTGCCTGTGCGATCAGTATTATTCCATGGGAATACTACACAACTGGGGCCACACCCTAAAAACAACCCGACTGCGCAGACCGCTGAAGTCGCAAGACACATGTGAGCTACGCATGAGCCTCCAGCAACACAGAGCAACGTTTAAAGTAGGAACTAACATCACTTGTGAACTTAATGCACGCATATAGTACCTGTCACTATTGTCATCACACATCCTACCTGGGGTCTCCTTGACCAGCAGCTGGACTCCATACCTGGCGTCATTATCGAACCTGGAGGCCAAAGACGTGTCCATGTCATGTCGGCACACAGAATCAAAGAGCAGTTTACACCACGTATGGGCACACTGACACAGAACCAGACCCTACACCTTCTGCTGACCAATGAACCAGGATACCCACATGGTGAGATGACATTTCCCCATCAGGTGGGCACGTAACACCAGGAAGCGTGATCCTTTTTCCTTCGAAAGGATTCCTTTGTGTTCCAACAGACCAATTTTGGATCAGGTAGCGCATACGCGACCTTACGGTACGACTAAACAAGATCCATTCCCTACCAGTGTTGGCTTTGCCTTACTTTGGGCATTATTGTCCCTACAGAGATACATGGAACACAGTTGTCATATCCCCCTGAACCTAAATACACAGGGTTATGGGATGTTACTATAGGTCTAAGTTTCCTTAAGAATGGTCTGTTCCTGGAGATATGACTCATGGCCATTGTCACCGAAGCGCTCCATCCTGGGGAAGCATTTCTGATCTCAGGGCCTTGGAGGTAGCAGGTAGAGTATTTCTATTTAAGACAACAACAAGCACCATGGATATTAAGTTAGTCCAAGTCTTTATTATTTTCTGTTCTTGAGAATTATTTTAATATATAATTTTTTTTCTTCTGCAATATGAGGATTTTAATGCACCCAAAAAACAGTCCTTTTTTCTCTCATCTTTGTAGGATATGAATACTGGAAAAATTGCCGTTCGATACCTTCTGTCCCGTGAATGAGGTCCGCTATTTGGAAATCAAGCCGGTATAGATTAGAAAAAAAAAACTAACATAAAAATACGAAAAAAAACAACAAAATACTGTACTATAAGTTTAATCAGGTTTCTTCTTTGTGGTCTATCATTCATCTATTTCTTTTTTTTGTTCTTTTTCATCTTAAACCTCAAGTTTTTCTCTAACTCCATATTTTCAGTACTCTTGTTTTCCATATAAACTATTCATCCTTCCCTTTTCCTCTATAAGTTTTCTTCCTATCCCAGGGCTCTTCCTTCCTTTTTCTAACCCATTTTAGGCATTACACTATTTAGTTTATGTTATACATTTTGACGAAAACAATAATCAAACATTGATTCCCTTTCATTATCTGCATCTCTCACCCAAGTGTGCTGAAGCCTAGTCAGGCACCTGTAGCCAGACCTGTCCTCGGATTGTGCCTGGTAGATGGAAGCAGAGATCTGCCTCAACTCCTCGCCCCCGCGCTCGCCTAGCTCCTCCTCTTCCCCAGTATGTGCACTCTCTTTTGTAGCATCCTGTCTTCAGCTCTGGTGACTGACGACTATTCTCCAGGGAGTTGATGTCCCTGTCCATCCCTAGTGGACCATTGTCATGAGTTGGGGTCACTCTTTTGTCTCCTCAGCATTCAAGGGGTCCTTCGCATCTGTCTGGATGTTGGTCCTGCCCCCCCTTCCTGTTGACAGAGTCCCAGTCCGTCCTCAGTGTCGTGTCACAATATGTAACCAGTTTGTGTAGTCTGGTTGCGAAGTCGTCGAGGGACTCCTCTGCCAGTTGGCATGTGGTGTTCAATGTGTATATCTCAAATTCCATATTTCTTTGCGGTTCGAATTTGTCTGTGAGGCGCTTCATTAGTTCCTTGTATGTTGAGGTCCGTCCTGGTGGAAATGTTATCAACAGGTCCTCAAGGTAATAGGGGTAGTGAGGAGCACTCCGAAAATAAACAATAACTTTAAATTCCTCCACTGGTGCTATGATTAATCAGGATAGTCAGTCCTGAATGAATAAATCAAACGTTATGGTGGGTAGGTGCCCGCCTAATCATGCACTGTTCACTTGGTGCGCCGCACCTTAACCAATAATGAAGTTTTAAACAACACTCCTTCAAATTCGTACTTTACACTTGTTTGTGCATTTATTTGATTATTACTCTACAATGTTTCTTAGCTCATGTTATTAACATTATTCATAACATTTTCCATGAACATGCATAAGTACATTCACAAATCCATTTTTCATAAGTTTATGTACATAACATTATACAAGCATTTTTGAATAGGCCCTATGCATTTCGGCACGCAAGACGGTGCCTTCGTCAGGGGCAACTCTGATGTAAACTGGAATGCAGAGATTGTTATACTGCTACAATGACTTGTATATCTAGAACGCTAGTGATCAGTTTCCAGAGAATCTTGGCTTCGTATCTTGTAGAAGTTTATCTGTAGAGTAGAAGATCTCGACCGCAATAATTAATTAATTGTTGGACACTACGTGGTTGTGGCTCAGGAAATTGATTTTGTGTTTAGTTATACAAGTGTGGATGTCAATTCACATTGATTGACAATGTAAGGTAGCCGTTGTCTCATTCTCCTTCGGGCACTATCTGCAGAATCTATAGTCTTAACTACGCCATCACATAACCGTGCGCAGCTCATACCACACTGTCCAACTCTGACGAATTTTGGTCCTCAATCTCATCACCTATGAAGTTTAGGAACAAGTCTATGCTTTGCTGGTCTGTGTAGTCCTTGCATGTGGCACGCATGTAGCGTTCAAGGAACCTTATCCATCTCCCCCAGTGAATGCCTTTCATCTGTGGGCCTGACAAACTAAAAGGTAGTGGTCTGCAGAAGATTGCATTTGCGCTGTTGTTGTCATTTCCTTCCTCTGTCATTGTTGTTGTGGTGCAAACCTGCTTCTCCTGACTCTATATGCCTTTCTCCTTTTTTTGTGCCGTTTCCTCTTTGTATGTACTTTACTGGCTTTTATTTCCACTTTGCTTGCTTTTATTTCCCTTTATTTCCACCTTTTTCCACTTTTCCTAGTCTTTTCTATGGGCTTGCTTGACTTCAAGATGACCGCCCAGCCTTCTTCCATGCGTATTGGCCCCCTCGCCTGACATAAATATGGCTACCAAGAACTCTTCAGGGAAAGATTTCCTATTCTTTGTACTGCCTGACTTCAAAATGGCCGCCAGACCTTCTTCAGCCCTTAATTGGCTCCCTTGCCTGACTTAAAGATGGCTGCCAAGCTCTCGCGAGATTTTGGCTTGCAATCCACGTGGGAGGCTCGGGGCTATCACCTCACTAAGCGGGAGGCTGCAGTCACGGTCGGGTACACCACTCATTGCAGGATGGTCGCAGGCACTTTCCTTCTCACATTTTTGCGATCTATGCTACCGGGGTGAGCTCCCGATGTTGCTGCAGTCTTCTTTATCCAGACCAGGGTGGGCTCCTGGCTCTGTTCTTTCTTGGTATCGGGGTGGGCTCCCGATATCGCATTTCCTCTTCTTGTGGCCGGCAGACCAGGATGGGCTCCTGACTCTATTGAAGCGTTACCGAGGCCACGGGCACACGTGTCTGGTAGCGATTGTGTATCCCACCTTGTCACCAGTTGTTGTGTCCCCAATGTCCCTTGCACCCCAGGAACACGCAGAGACCGGTAGGTGGGTATTGTTCTTTATTGCATGTGATTCGTCCGTGGTCACAAGCACGTCCTCTTGCACCTGTTCGGAAGTGGTGTCCGGTGGCTGACCCCCTCCCATGACTAGTGTGCAGAGCCCTAGTGTCCTCTGGACCAGGTCACGACACTCAGTATCAACCTTTTCACTCTTTACCTGCCTTTCCTGGTGTTATCTTTATTCAATGTTTATTTCATCCTCTTTCTGCAGTCCAGTGGTGTCTGGTGACCTTTAAAAGCGGTGGGTGTAATCCTTTACTCAGATTCCAGTGAGTGAGCCTGACTTCTCGGAGTGTGTGGAGGGTTCACTCACACTTCCTAGCTTGCATGCACTCAGTCTTACTCTCTCACTCAAGCTCATTCACTTACACTCATTCGCTCTGGCGCTCACTTTTTCTTTTTCTGGCCCACTCAGTCTCATTTCCACACACAGTCTTACTTACTCTCACACTGATGTATAAAATCTCATGCCGTCCAACTCATTCTCATTCACTTATTCTCAGTCATGCTCATTTAAAGCTCACTGCTTCTCACCCACTCTTCCTGACTCACTTGGTCCCACTGACTTACTCCGTCCCACTCATTCTGATTCATTAATTTCAATTTGACTAACTCATACACACTCAGTCACAATCTTTTTCACTCACTCTCACATATTTTCACTCATTCTCACTCAGTCTCACTCATTCTCATTTAATCTCATTCAGTTTCACAGTGACTCACTCAGGGTCACTCATTCTCTAAGTCACTCTCATGCCAATTAACTCCTACTCACTCATTCCCTCCTCTCAATTTATTTCAATCTCACCCACTCAGTCTCACTCACCTAGTCTCACTAATGTTTACTCATTCTCCAAACCCTGTGGCAGAGGGTGGAGGCATCGCGCTGAGCGCAGGACTTACACTTGGGCTTTTCTTTTAAGACTTTCACTCTGCTGATTGCTAGCAGCCTGCCTGGCTTTCTCCTCACCGTCCCGCTGATCGAGAGCGGCGAACGGCTATCTTGTGTTTAATCTTTTTTTAACTTCACCCTACCCCGCCCCCTGACTCCTCCCCATCGCGTCACAGCCTATTTAGGCTCCGCCCACTCCCCTCGCGCGTTGTCCAAACCCTGTGGCAGAGGGTGGAGGCATCGCGCTGAGCGCAGGACTTACACTTGGGCTTTTCTTTTAAGACTTTCACTCTGCTGATTGCTAGCAGCCTGCCTGGCTTTCTCCTCACCGTCCCGCTGATCGAGAGCGGCGAACGGCTATCTTGTGTTTAATCTTTTTTTAACTTCACCCTACCCCGCCCCCTGACTCCTCCCCCATCGCGTCACAGCCTATTTAGGCTCCGCCCACTCCCCTCGCGCGTTGTCCAAACCCTGTGGCAGAGGGTGTAGGCATCGCGCTGAGCGCAGGACTTACACTTGGGCTTTTCTTTTAAGACTTTCACTCTGCTGATTGCTAGCAGCCTGCCTGGCTTTCTCCTCACCGTCCCGCTGATCGAGAGCGGCGAACGGCTATCTTGTGTTTAATCTTTTTTTAACTTCACCCTACCCCGCCCCCTGACTCCTCCCCCATCGCGTCACAGCCTATTTAGGCTCCGCCCACTCCCCTCGCGCGTTGTCCAAACCCTGTGGCAGAGGGTGGAGGCATCGCGCTGAGCGCAGGACTTACACTTGGGCTTTTCTTTTAAGACTTTCACTCTGCTGATTGCTAGCAGCCTGCCTGGCTTTCTCCTCACCGTCCCGCTGATCGAGAGCGGCGAACGGCTATCTTGTGTTTAATCTTTTTTTAACTTCACCCTACCCCGCCCCCTGACTCCTCCCCCATCGCGTCACAGCCTATTTAGGCTCCGCCCACTCCCCTCGCGCGTTGTCCAAACCCTGTGGCAGAGGGTGGAGGCATCGCGCTGAGCGCAGGACTTACACTTGGGCTTTTCTTTTAAGACTTTCACTCTGCTGATTGCTAGCAGCCTGCCTGGCTTTCTCCTCACCGTCCCGCTGATCGAGAGCGGCGAACGGCTATCTTGTGTTTAATCTTTTTTTAACTTCACCCTACCCCGCCCCCTGACTCCTCCCCCATCGCGTCACAGCCTATTTAGGCTCCGCCCACTCCCCTCGCGCGTTGTCCAAACCCTGTGGCAGAGGGTGGAGGCATCGCGCTGAGCGCAGGACTTACACTTGGGCTTTTCTTTTAAGACTTTCACTCTGCTGATTGCTAGCAGCCTGCCTGGCTTTCTCCTCACCGTCCCGCTGATCGAGAGCGGCGAACGGCTATCTTGTGTTTAATCTTTTTTTAACTTCACCCTACCCCGCCCCCTGACTCCTCCCCCATCGCGTCACAGCCTATTTAGGCTCCGCCCACTCCCCTCGCGCGTTGTCCAAACCCTGTGGCAGAGGGTGGAGGCATCGCGCTGAGCGCAGGACTTACACTTGGGCTTTTCTTTTAAGACTTTCACTCTGCTGATTGCTAGCAGCCTGCCTGGCTTTCTCCTCACCGTCCCGCTGATCGAGAGCGGCGAACGGCTATCTTGTGTTTAATCTTTTTTTAACTTCACCCTACCCCGCCCCCTGACTCCTCCCCCATCGCGTCACAGCCTATTTAGGCTCCGCCCACTCCCCTCGCGCGTTGTCCAAACCCTGTGGCAGAGGGTGGAGGCATCGCGCTGAGCGCAGGACTTACACTTGGGCTTTTCTTTTAAGACTTTCACTCTGCTGATTGCTAGCAGCCTGCCTGGCTTTCTCCTCACCGTCCCGCTGATCGAGAGCGGCGAACGGCTATCTTGTGTTTAATCTTTTTTTTAACTTCACCCTACCCCGCCCCCTGACTCCTCCCCATCGCGTCACAGCCTATTTAGGCTCCGCCCACTCCCCTCGCGCGTTGTCCAAACCCTGTGGCAGAGGGTGGAGGCATCGCGCTGAGCGCAGGACTTACACTTGGGCTTTTCTTTTAAGACTTTCACTCTGCTGATTGCTAGCAGCCTGCCTGGCTTTCTCCTCACCGTCCCGCTGATCGAGAGCGGCGAACGGCTATCTTGTGTTTAATCTTTTTTTAACTTCACCCTACCCCGCCCCCTGACTCCTCCCCCATCGCGTCACAGCCTATTTAGGCTCCGCCCACTCCCCTCGCGCGTTGTCCAAACCCTGTGGCAGAGGGTGGAGGCATCGCGCTGAGCGCAGGACTTACACTTGGGCTTTTCTTTTAAGACTTTCACTCTGCTGATTGCTAGCAGCCTGCCTGGCTTTCTCCTCACCGTCCCGCTGATCGAGAGCGGCGAACGGCTATCTTGTGTTTAATCTTTTTTTTAACTTCACCCTACCCCGCCCCCTGACTCCTCCCCCATCGCGTCACAGCCTATTTAGGCTCCGCCCACTCCCCTCGCGCGTTGTCCAAACCCTGTGGCAGAGGGTGGAGGCATCGCGCTGAGCGCAGGACTTACACTTGGGCTTTTCTTTTAAGACTTTCACTCTGCTGATTGCTAGCAGCCTGCCTGGCTTTCTCCTCACCGTCCCGCTGATCGAGAGCGGCGAACGGCTATCTTGTGTTTAATCTTTTTTTAACTTCACCCTACCCCGCCCCCTGACTCCTCCCCCATCGCGTCACAGCCTATTTAGGCTCCGCCCACTCCCCTCGCGCGTTGTCCAAACCCTGTGGCAGAGGGTGGAGGCATCGCGCTGAGCGCAGGACTTACACTTGGGCTTTTCTTTTAAGACTTTCACTCTGCTGATTGCTAGCAGCCTGCCTGGCTTTCTCCTCACCGTCCCGCTGATCGAGAGCGGCGAACGGCTATCTTGTGTTTAATCTTTTTTTAACTTCACCCTACCCCGCCCCCTGACTCCTCCCCCATCGCGTCACAGCCTATTTAGGCTCCGCCCACTCCCCTCGTGCGTTGTCCAAACCCTGTGGCAGAGGGTGGAGGCATCGCGCTGAGCGCAGGACTTACACTTGGGCTTTTCTTTTAAGACTTTCACTCTGCTGATTGCTAGCAGCCTGCCTGGCTTTCTCCTCACCGTCCCGCTGATCGAGAGCGGCGAACGGCTATCTTGTGTTTAATCTTTTTTTAACTTCACCCTACCCCGCCCCCTGACTCCTCCCCCATCGCGTCACAGCCTATTTAGGCTCCGCCCACTCCCCTCGCGCGTTGTCCAAACCCTGTGGCAGAGGGTGGAGGCATCGCGCTGAGCGCAGGACTTACACTTGGGCTTTTCTTTTAAGACTTTCACTCTGCTGATTGCTAGCAGCCTGCCTGGCTTTCTCCTCACTGTCCCGCTGATCGAGAGCGGCGAACGGCTATCTTGTGTTTAATCTTTTTTTAACTTCACCCTACCCCGCCCCCTGACTCCTCCCCCAACGCGTCACAGCCTATTTAGGCTCCGCCCACTCCCCTCGCGCGTTGTCCAAACCCTGTGGCAGAGGGTGGAGGCATCGCGCTGAGCGCAGGACTTACACTTGGGCTTTTCTTTTAAGACTTTCACTCTGCTGATTGCTAGCAGCCTGCCTGGCTTTCTCCTCACCGTCCCGCTGATCGAGAGCGGCGAACGGCTATCTTGTGTTTAATCTTTTTTTTAACTTCACCCTACCCCGCCCCCTGACTCCTCCCCATCGCGTCACAGCCTATTTAGGCTCCGCCCACTCCCCTCGCGCGTTGTCCAAACCCTGTGGCAGAGGGTGGAGGCATCGCGCTGAGCGCAGGACTTACACTTGGGCTTTTCTTTTAAGACTTTCACTCTGCTGATTGCTAGCAGCCTGCCTGGCTTTCTCCTCACCGTCCCGCTGATCGAGAGCGGCGAACGGCTATCTTGTGTTTAATCTTTTTTTAACTTCACCCTACCCCGCCCCCTGACTCCTCCCCCATCGCGTCACAGCCTATTTAGGCTCCGCCCACTCCCCTCGCGCGTTGTCCAAACCCTGTGGCAGAGGGTGGAGGCATCGCGCTGAGCGCAGGACTTACACTTGGGCTTTTCTTTTAAGACTTTCACTCTGCTGATTGCTAGCAGCCTGCCTGGCTTTCTCCTCACCGTCCCGCTGATCGAGAGCGGCGAACGGCTATCTTGTGTTTAATCTTTTTTTAACTTCACCCTACCCCGCCCCCTGACTCCTCCCCCATCGCGTCACAGCCTATATTGACGCCCTTCATGTGTCAGCGCAGCGGACGAGCGCAGCGGGCGCGACGTAGGCGCGCCGGAGTTGCGCCAGAGTTAAGCCCGTCTGCGCCCGTCCGCGGCAGGCCGGGGCTAGGGGCCACTACCCCTGGCTCTCGCACCCAATATTCATCCGCGGCTCTGCTCCGACTGCGGGGCCACTGGTCTCTTGACCCCTGTTCCATCCATCGGATTGCACTGCTGGGCTGTAACTCCCCTTGTCATGCCTGTCCATCTGGTTGTCCGCCCCCCCACGCGTCATTGCCGTCCCCCGCCCCTCTTATCACCGGTGACTCACATCCTCCCCCATTATCTATCATATTACTCAATACTAGATCTGCTGTTAAACATCACCATGAACTTTTCACTCTTTTAGACACCGATAAACCCGACCTTCTACTGCTCACAGAAACATGGTTTACTGAAACCTCCCTCCCTTCCCTCTTGGCTACCCTTCCCTCGACTTATTATGCCATCCGCGCCGACCGCCCGGGCGGGAAAACAGGCGGAGGCGTTGCTCTTATCGCCCGCTCTGATTTCCAGTTCCAAGTCCTCCCTTCTCCCTCCCTGGCCGGAATCGACTATTTGGTGGTCCGCTCCTCCTCCCTTTCCCCCCATCTAGCCATAGTACTTGTTTATCGCCCTCCTCAACTAACTCCTTCTTTTCTCCCGGCCTTTCAGGATCTACTTGGCACCCTGTCGGTCAACTATGCCTCGGCTTTAGTCCTCGGGGACTTTAATTATTGGCCTTCGGACCCTAAGGAGTGCGTGTCATCTAAGGAATTTTCAGAAACCCTTCTTTCCCTCAATTTTGTTTCTTTTGTCCACTCCCCTACTCACATTCACGGGCACATCCTTGACCAGGTCTGGTCTCTTAACTGTACCCTCTCCACGTTGGTTGTTGCCCCCTGCACCTGGTCCGATCACTTTATTATTTCGTTTTCCCTTAGTCTCTTAGTGGCTAAGACCCCTATGCACATCAAAAACTCCTGGGCCCGCAACTGGGGTAAGGTCAATCTGCCTGATCTCTCGACCGCACTCCTGGCCTCTCTTCCCCCCCTATCGGGACTAGATTCCGCAGCCCAAGCTACAGCCATTGACTCATGGCTCACGGAGGGAAGCGATCGTTTAGCCCCTCTCCGACGTACCTCGATTAGGCGCCCTAAAGACGCCAATCGGTGGTTTAACACCGAGCTGAAGGAACTGAAGCTCACCGTTCGAAGGGCTGAACGCAAGTGGAGATTGGATTACTCCCCGAATACCAGGACCCGCTACGTTCACCTCCTGGGGACCTATAAGCTAAAAATCATTGAGGCCAAGAAAGCATATTTCTCGGCGAAAATCTTAGCGGCCGAGAATCAACCTAAGGAGATCTTTGCCATCACTCATGATTTGGCGTTCTCGGACCGGACCACACTTAAGCCCCCCCCTCCCAGAAACTCTGCGATTCATTGAACCTTTATTTTGTCGATAAAATCACGACAATCAAATCCAACATCCCTCCCCCTTCTCCCTCTTTTGTTGACCCAGTCCTTCACCCGTCCCCAGCTACGTTTAATTCCTTTCCTCCACTTTCTGAAGAATTTTTTTTGTCCCTTCTCCCTAAAATCAAGTCCGGTTCCCCTTCTGATATATGCCCGGCTCATATTCTACGGCAGATTTACACTGTCTGCTCATCGCCCCCTCTGGGCTTCCTTAACGATTCACTAGCCCGAGGGGTTGTCACCCCATCGTTAAAAGCTGCTTCCATCGTTCCCATTTTGAAGAAGCCGGGAGCCGACCCCTCTGTGATGGCTAATTATCGCCCCATCTCCCTTCTCCCTTTTCTGGCGAAGGTGCTGGAGCGGCATGTGACATCTGCACTCAGCGCCTTCGCCGAGGAGAACGGGAGGTTAGCCCCTTGTCAGGCGGGATTCCGGCCAAGGTACTCAACCGAGTCAGTGGTAGTGTCAGTATCCGACACCCTCAGAGAGGGTATGGATGCCGGTAGATCTCAGGCGCTGGTCCTTCTCGATTTGTCCGCCGCCTTTGACACGGTGGATCATTCCATCTTGCTTTCCCGTGTCAAGGCGGCGGGCATAGGAGGATCAGCCCTCATCTGGCTCTCGTCCTTTCTGAGGGACCGGACCCAGGCGGTTCATCTTGGGGAGTTTTCAGCTATCCCCCTGCCAGGTCCAGTGCGGTGTTCCCCAGGGTTCTTCTCTTTCTCCTTTACTCTTTAATCTTTACATCGCTCCGCTCATCTTTTCTCTACAGCACCTGGAGGTCTCGGTATTTAATTATGCCGATGACCTCCAGCTCATCTTTAATCTTTCCTCTACTGCTGACTCTATTTCTAATTTCCAATCTACTCTATCTTTCATCAGGGACTGGATGAACCTCAACCACCTGAAACTCAATCCCGATAAAACGGAACTTGTGGTGACGGGTGGTTGTTCCAGTCCCTGGAATTCTCTCTTTTGGCCCCCCTCTCTTGGTTCTCCTCCTACTCCTGTCTCCTCTGTTAAGACTCTCGGTATTAATCTCAACAATCAACTCACTATGCACTCCCAGATTGGTTCTGTGGTTTCTTCCTGCTTTCTTACTCTCCGCACCATTCGCTCTATCTCCCGTTTCTTTTCCTTCCCTGCACTTAAGCTAATTATCTCTGCACTGGTCCTGTCCCGCCTGGACTACGGGAACATTCTGTATAATGGCATCCCTCAGTACAGCCTCTGTAAATTGCAATTAGTGCAAAACCAGGCTGCTCGTCTTGCCTTTGGTCTCCCTAAATTTCACCACTCCTCTCCCCTCCTGAAAACTCTTCACTGGCTCCCGGTGCGGGAACGTGCCTTGTTTAAACTAGGCTGCATGGTGTTCCAGGCCAGGTCTGGCCTGGCCCCCCTATTCATATCATCGGCCATCAAGGCTTATGTCCCTGGCAGAGACCTCCGTTCCTCGGCCCAACTCCTCCTAGCTGTGCCCCGTTACCGGAAAAAAAAACAGGGTGGCTCTAAATTTTCCATTCTTGCCCCCATGTTTTGGAACTCTCTTCCTTTTTATCTTAGGTCCCTCACTGATTATTCTGCCTTCCGTAAAGCTTTGAAGACCTTTCTATTCCCTCAGGCTCTTCCCTAGTTTTTTGCTTATTTTCCAGCCGCTGTTTCAGTGACTGTCCCCGCTCAGTGGGCTGTCTTCTACTTTAGCGCCAAGAAACCGTTTAGGTGTATGTTGCGCTCAATAAATATTTTAAACTTAAACTTAAACTTATTCTCACTCACACTGACTCTATGTCACTGATTCTCACACTGGCTCATTTTGTCTCATTTATTCTCTGGCTCAATCAGTGTCATTCTTTCTCACATACAGTTACACACCCTGTCATCCTCCCTCCATCATTCTCATTGTTTCTCACTCTTCCTATCATTCATTCTCACTCACTTCTCTCACTCCTTCACTGACTCTCTCGTACACAGACCCACAGATAAGCTCACACATACACATAGTGCCAATATTGGCAACTCACCCCAACCACAAACACAGTAATACCATAATAAAGAACACACAAGACACATTAGTTGTTGGAGAAAATATTGCTGCAAGTTTATTTTGCAAGAAATATGTCAACATGGCGGGTCAACTTACGGGTGATCCAAGGGCAGGCAGCAGTGATACCCCTAAGCTGCTCTGCCCTTACATCCTGTGGACCATCAGTCCACCCATTTACTCATGCCCCTTGAGGGGGTGTGGCGTATCCAGGCAAGCCCCCGGTTGCTCAGGTTTACAACCACCCGAAGGACTTACGGGGCGCCATCCTTCCTCCAGGCTCCTGCCGTAAGGACTTCTTGGGGTTGTTTGGCATGTGCACCCTTCTTGTGCATCTGAAGAGGGTAGCCCTATGTACCATTCAGCCTCTGGATCGCCCTGTAACTCCGCCATAGCTCTGGGTGTGGCACCCGTCGTACCCAGGGTGCCCCACCAAGGCAGGCATTCTTACTTACACCCTGCTGACTCTAGGGCATCACCCCGGTCCAACAGAAACAGGTCAATACCCTCTCTAGACAAATGGACCCCATCCACATCAAAACATCCAGTGGTCTTGGCATGCAAAAGACTGTGTCTGATAAAACCAAATCCCCACTGTTCTGTGAATTTGTGCATAGCGCTGTTGACCCTCCTGCAAGAAATTTCAATGGCCTCTCCAGACCTGGCCCCGTGCCAAACTAACTGTGGAGTGACCTCGGACCACCATAACTCACATGTGCCTAATTGATAGCTTAACTCACTCCTTGTGGATTTCATTGCTTGCAGCAGAACCTTTCTACCCATGAAAGTCAAGTCCTTGCCTTCCAGGTGGATGACTAAGATGTTAGGGGGATCCCCTTCCTGCTAGTCTAAGCCGCAGCTTCTTCTGCAAGCTGTGCCATCGCATGCTTGGGAACCCTAACCAGACTATCTCAGTGAGGGAAAACCCATGCTTCCAACTCCTGCTTTCAGCCCATAGCACCACCCTAGCGAAGTAAGAATGGCTGATTACCCACACATTTGATCCTGGCTACTGGGCCATCTGATTGGGGGGTTGTCTGGGCTCTGTATTTACCTCTCACTGCCCAGCCCCTAGCTTCAGGATTCGCTGGTAAGCATAAAGGTGTCTGCCTTCCCGGCCACAAGTATGTATGTTTAAACAATTTAATGATCTGGCCACACCACACCCCCTTCATTATCCACTGAACTCCCTATGTGTAGGAGGACAGCACCGGCCAGGAATGGGACCCTTTGGGGAGATAAAGCAGTTCTGTTCGTAACCACAGATTTGTGTGATACAATCCATTGCGCATTCAGTGTAAAGTTGTGCATTTTCTTTGGGGGTTGGATAGCCCAATCGGTTGCCCCCATTACTTGGATGATCCCAATTATCAGGATTCAGGCTGTTTACTAAGTGCCCCGCCAGCAAGTAAACATGTAGCCATGGATCGAATTTAAGCTGTGTCATGTCCTTACGAGGACACCCGGTGAACCTCCTCACCTAAGCCAAGACTAAGGTGGCTCTAACCACCGGGGGAAAAACCTGAGACCCCTCACCTAAGCCAAGATAAATGTGAATCTAACCACAGGGGGGAAAGCCTGAGGTCCCCTAGTGGTACTCCCTATATCCCACTACATTTCATGTCCTTATTACCTACAACACCCATCCGTCTGACTGTGATCACGGGTGCTCTGTCGCCCCTCCCACCCCGGCATATGTAGCCCACAAGCAGCTTTTGCTAAAGGTATCCCAGAGTGTCACAAAGGTTAGCCAATGTTTTTGGATTTGAGGACACGGAGTATAACATATGAGCAAATATACCTGCACCTTCTTAAATATGACTGCAAGTGTGTTCTGGTAATAGTCAGCATTTGTGCTCCAAACCCATATTTTTCATCACTATTGGAGTAACAGCACCTATTGTGGCATGACAAACGAACGCAACCCCCCTGGCTGACTGGTGGATCTAGCGTATGTAGCCCATAACCTGACTTTTGCTAGGGGTATTCTAGTGTGCCAAACAGATGCCACTGCTTTTGGCTAGTGGGAACCTGGAGTCAATCATACGCACAAATTTGCCTGCATTTTCTCAACTAAAAAAGCAGATTTTGTTCTGGAATTGTAGGCATATGTACTCCAAACTCATGTTTCTCAACACTATTGACCCCACAGCGCACTATTGGAACGACAAACTAGCGCAACCAACCAGGCTGAAGGGCTGCCGTGGTTTAAGCTGAATTTCAGGAACCATTTACCCCCTCTTATCTCTACAGTATTCCGCTTCATTTTATGTCATCATTGTGAGAGTTAGCCTGGCATATGATGTCCACTATTCTAGTGGGCACCTTGCACCAGTCTAAACGACCCTTATTAATGATGGTTGTAAAGTCAACCTTATAGAAAGCTGTCCTAGTGGTAACATGGACCAGCAGTCATAGGCTAAGACTTCAGAGAGTGAATTAAGCAAGTTGTTTTACTAATTATAATCCCTTGAGTACCAAATGAAAGCACACCACA
Organism: Lissotriton helveticus; assembly: GCF_964261635.1. Classification (NCBI taxonomy): domain Eukaryota; kingdom Metazoa; phylum Chordata; class Amphibia; order Caudata; family Salamandridae; genus Lissotriton; species Lissotriton helveticus. The sequence continues at coordinate 476,734,602 of NC_136062.1, forward strand.
CAAGGTATATATCAAATGTATATGTATTTATTCTAAACACAACCCCTCTGCACTCTTTATGAGGTCAGAGGTAAAAGACAATACAAGTTACTTAATTGGCATACGATAAGTTGCACAGTATACGTTTTGCCCTAGGGGCCTCACAAACCATATTCTAAAATAGTGGTATAAGAACCACGTCTGAGATAGAAAGTAGGCCTAGGGGAGAACATCGTTTACGACGCGGTTTTTACACCGCAGTGCCTTTACCCTGCAGCTATTACAACGAAAGTCGTTAGTACGACTTGCGCTGGATGGCGCTGTGGGATAAGGAATCTTGCAATTTTATATTCCAACACCTTCCCTACTGTTACGGGGACTGGTGTTGGAATATAAAATTAAAAGATTCCAAAATCCACGCCCTACAGCGCAAGTCGTTGTAACGACTTGCGTTGTTAGACTTGCGTGGTAAAGGCATGCGTTGTTACAACATGCGTTGTAACAACGTACATCCAAGCCTAGGACCTAGGGAATCGCTGGGGCTTCTAGGAACAACCAAGGGTTAGGAAGTAGGAGCCCACGGGAGATGCGTGCAGTGTCTAAACACAGCCGCGAGTTACCATTGACTTTCTATGGGAAACAAACAAGTTACAAATTTACAGTTTAAGGGTACTTCCGGATGGACTACGATGAAACCCTTTTAGACTTAGACACTAGGAGGGCCAATACCCTTGTGACTACCAGAGTACTTGTGTTACCTCACCCACAGAAGCCGGGTGCATAGGTGTCTTTTGATGTCGGGTTTCGTCGTCGATTTCAATGGAGAGCTGCAAAGAAGTGCTTCAGGCGACCAGAGGAAAAGTGTCCGGTGGATCCAGGGGTGGATCGAAGATCTGAAGAACTTGAAAGCAGAAGGGACAGAGTCTGGGTCTCCTGCCAGTGACTAGGATGGCTATGGAAAGCTGCCAGCCAATGTCGGGTGATATCAGGTGAAAAGGTGAAACTTGTCTCTTCAGCCAAGAGGTCCAGGAGGCGTCGACGACAACCAGGAGCTGGATTTGAGCTGTCCTACAAACGATCTAGTTGACTGCGGTATTGGTATCCGGATTGCACCCAACAAGCCTTGGCAAACGCAATCCACGCAGGATGTCAAGATTGGCTTTGTTGCAGACCAGCAAGATCTGTGGCGCTTCTCCTTTGTAGGAAAGCTGGAGCGAGCCTGGTGCAACCAGAAAAGCAAGTTAGATTCAAAATGGAGTCTTCAGGGGGCTCACTAGCCAACAGACTAGGAACCGGGAAGACTTGTCAAGCTGAAATGCAGGAGTGGGGCCCATGGGACACTCGCGGAGTATGTGGGCCTCTGAGCTTCAGTGCAAATGGTGCTCGGGGCTGGGGCTTCAAGTACCTCAATGCACAACTGCGCGATACCTCGGGAGACGATGCAGTTAGCAAAATGCAGGATGTCCAGGAGTTCTGGTCCCACGTCTCTCGTGTCCGCTACGGGTTACAGCTTTGCTGGGATCATCAAGCAGCGTCAGAGATGTCTGGAAGTCCGTGTCCTGTGTCGCAGAGTCTTCGAGTTCCGGCGGGAGCTTCGACAATGCAGACCGGCAAGTTACTGGTGGTGCCTGTTTGCACAGGGTGGTCACTCCTTGACCACAAGGGAGATGTCTTATGTCTTCCAGTCGAAATGGAATGTCGAAGGTCCATGTTATATATTTCAGAGTTTCATCCAGGGTAATCTAAAGTCCTAGGGACTGGGATCCTATACTTATACTCATTTTAGGGGCTGGACTACCTTTAAGGTCCCTCCTATGGGTAGACCTGGGAAGGGGGTGGTTACACCCCTTTCCCTTTGTCCAGTTTTGTGTCAGAGCTGGGGCAGAGTGCCCCAGCAACCGGTTTTAACTGGGAAATGCATGGAGCACCTAGTGTGCCCCAGGCAGTGCCTGGAAAGCATCCACTGAATGCAGCCCTCCCTGCCCCAATACACAAAAGCCTGTCTGGGGAGGTGCCATCACCTCCCTGGACAGGAAACCTATTGTCCAGGCCTCCCCTGCCGGAGTTTTGTCCAGCAGCAGGAGGGCAGACTCATGTTTGTGGCAGCAGCATACATTTTGTGATGCTGAGGCTCTGTTTAACTTTAACCGGGTTTACCAGTAACTACATGTCTTCTCCCTCTGGAAGGGTGGAATGCTACCCCCGCCGCCAGGACTGGCGGGGGGGAGAGGGTAGTATTTCAAAGTGTTTAACACCTTACGTGACATGTTTTGTTAAAGCCAAACCAACGTTAGCATTAACCGCAAGGATTATAATGCACTTAAGAGTATATGGTATGGCTATGTCATAGAACAGCTATAAGGAGATGGTTTTGAAAGCTGCAGAGGGGCTCAGCTCATGCTAGCGCACCCTCGCACATAAAACCAAGCACTCTACCTCTAGGATTGTCGAGGTCTGCTATAGGAGTGACTTATAGGTGTATATGTGTCTATATTACCTACTGGCGGTCGCCAGTAGGTATATATAGTTAGGATTTTTTCTCTATGGGATTTTTGAAAATTCTATGTCTAATAACTTTGGCGTTTGTGGACGGAATTGGCTGAAATTTTCAGGAAAATGGCACATTTTGTTTCTGAGCAGCCCTTGAAAATTTGGGGGGGGTTCGTCAAGGGGGGGCAGAGAAAAAAGGGGGGTCCCAAAACGTGTTTTTAACATTGAGTTTTCCATAGGGCGGTTGGCCTCACTTTTAGCCCGAACGGCTGAATGGATTTGCACGAAACTTGGCAAAATTGTAGGGACTGGTAGCCCGATGTGCCTTTTGTAGGTCTCAATATATGTGCTCCAGTGGATTTTGAGAAATTAACGTTTAAAAAAAGATATATATCTGTAACAGCGGACCTGGCAGCGTCCCAGGACGCGTACTTTACGCGCAACGGAGCTTTGTGAAGCGAAGCTGATTGGTTCTCCGGCGTCTGTCAACATTCCAAAAAGTCCGTAGCGGCCGCCATCTTGTCTCTCGGTAGGATCGAGAGACAAGAGGAGGTCAAAACAAAGGGGGAAATAACTATAAGGGGGCATAGTAGATCCTCGCTGACCCCCTAGGTTTGATGTGGAGGTTTTAAAAGGGCCCCGCGGGGCAAAAAAAAAAAATAATAATAATAATCGAACGGCTGAATGGATTTGCACGAAACTTGGCAAAATATTAGGGACTGGTAGCCCGATGTGCCTTTGCTAGGTCTCAATATATGTGCTCCAGTGGATTTTGAGAAATTAACGTTCAAAAAAAGATATATATCTGTAACAGCGCTCCGCTTCGCGTAACGGAGGTTTGCGAAGCTGATTGGTCATTCTGTCACTGGGCTATAGTTGGGCTACATCTGGCTGATATTTGGGCTACATTTGTTTTTTTGTGTGTCTGGCGGCCATCTTTGGGCTACATTGGGCTACATTGGGCTTCATTGGGCTACATTGGGCTACATTTGGGCTCCAACATATATATAGGCCAATGTAGCCCAATATATATTTTTCAAAGTTAATTTTCGTTAAAACCACTGGAGCATATATCTTGAGACATAGCAAAGGCACATCGGGCTACCAGTCCCTACAATTTTGCCAAGTTTCGGGGAAATCCATTCAGCCGTTCGAGCTAAAAGTGAGTCCAACCGCCCTATGGAAATGAAGGAAATGAATGGGTAATTTGTAATTAGCAAATAGCTAATCGCAAACTATTAATGGTAAAGAATCGCTATTTATTCCTTAAAGTTCGCTATTTAGGAAATGCAAAAAACTTTGATGATACATATGGCGGTTCATCTCTAACAAGATAAGAAGCATAGGGATACATTTATGATGACTGGCGCATCACCAGGGATGTGTTAGTCCTTCTGTGCCGCTGTTCCGTCACCTATGGTGTGCTGCATTTACAATGCGGCGCATCATGGGGCAAAAACAGCACAGATGCGTGATGTATCTGTGCCGTAAAGGTGGCGCATTGCTGGAGTTGTATCGCAAGTGTGATGAAGCTCCAGCAAGGGTCGGGGGTGCCCCTGTCGCAGGGTTTCTGTTCTCACACAGAACTGTGGACAGAGGATTGGAACCTCGGCGAATTAGGGTGTCCCAAAACTCACGTTAGTAATCAAAAACTCCTTAGCAAGCTAGGTACAGTGTCACATTGGATATAACAAACTCTCAATGTTTAGACAATCCAGAATATGAACTTATAGTACCTCAGGATACGTGGAACTCATGAACAGTCGGTCGTTATATATTTCTTAGAAACCAGAACATGGAGTTAAGAAGAACACATGTGTATTTGAAATGTTTATTTACTAATGCCGTCTTCTCAGGCGTAGTATCTTAGATAATACAAGTACACATATTATCAGTAGCAAAATTACCAGCATAGTTACTAGTACATAAAAAGCGAATGGTGATAGTATGTTAACATGCTGTAAATGAATAAGAGTTAGCAACACTTATAAGCAGCCGCGGGCCGTGGAGGGAGTTACGGTGAGGCAGGGAGGCGGGGAGGGGGAGAAGCAGGGTGGAGAATACAAGTACACATATTATCAGTAGCAAAATTACCAGCATAGTTACTAGTACATAAAAAGCGAATGGTGACAGTATGTTAACATGCTGTAAATGAATAAGAGTTAGCAACACTTATAAGCAGCCGCGGGCCGTGGAGGGAGTTACGGTGGGGCAGGGAGGCGGGGAGGGGGAGGGGCAAGGTAGAGAGGGCTCCACCCTGCTTCTCCCCCTCCCCGCCTCCCTGCCTCACCGTAACTCCCTCCACGGCCCGCGGCTGCTTATATCTCACCCTCCCTAATACACATATTATATTATTTGCTAAGAAGGTCTCTTTGTGTTGGTTTAGGGCGTGCCCATACTTTAGTGTCTTAGATTTGAAGGAATCACATCAGCATACACCAGCTCTCTCTTCATGTGAACCGCATCAACTGTTGTGTATGTGTGTTCGGCAAAGCAATATAAAACCCGCCTCATGCCCAGAATTGGCAGAAGTTGCACTTATGTTATGAGTATGAAGTCGTGGAGATCAGACCTCATAACAATTCTGTATCGTGTTGTTCTTGAAACTTTAGCACTCGCTGTACAGATATAGTTTAACAAGCAAAGCAGATAGTAGAGCAATAACATATTATTCTCATGTAAACCACGATGAACTACTAGGTGGAAAGCTAAAGCAACAACTAAGTGTCGTGTGCAGAAGTTGCAAAAAAGGAAAAATGGCGTTTAAACCGGTAATGAGCCCATGCTAACTTAACACGGTGTAAAGATATCCAGGACCTAGATGGCACCTCCCCATGATCCGGAAACGAACTGAATAAGATAATAGAAGTGCCATCTCATGAGAGCAGATTGCAAGTTTATATGTGGACGGTCCGCAAGGTAAAGCATTAAAAACTAGGAAAATTTAATGCTAAAGAAAAATAAAACAGCCAAGTACTTTATCGAGTCTTAAGCCAATAGGCAAGGTAAATAATAAAAACTTGACAAATAAGTCAATGAATTGTCAATGAAATGCTAGTACTCAGCATATCAAACATGAAAAAGGTCTATGACATAACTGTGTATGCAAAATAAGCTGCAACAGCCTCCAATAGGAAGTCACCGTCTTCATCCGAAAACAGTTCAGCCATCCAATTTAAAAGCGGAAAAGAACATACGTGCTCTCCCAGCACCGGATCCTCTATCACCATCAGAGGACAGCTCGGTGGGTTTTCAAGAAAGCTCTGTTCCAAGAAAGACTGTGCTGCCGCCAGTAAATTCCAGGGACCAAGTAGTCCATGCATCAATGCCACAGCCATAATCCTTTAGCCAGGACAAACCAACTCGTGAGTAATGATAGGAGTCATCAGCTGATTAAAGTCGACGTCAGGAGAAACCGGTCCGCAGAGACACAAATCAATTACCCAATCGAAATCACAGGTCAGGCAGTGAAATACAGGCCGGACACAGGTGAAGTAGGAGAATCGAAAAGATAATCCATATGCCGTGCTTAATATCGCCAACGGCATTGTGCCATAATATTCTAGCATGCGATTGCGGAACAGTGTCAGCAGCTGCAGGGTGGGAGGTTGCATAGGAGGGACATCCATATTTAAAAATGTAAAAAAGCACAAGAGCGTCCGCTGGTAATGCAAGAAAAAATGCCAATCCACGAACCAGAGTGGAGAAAATAGAATGAAAGGAAGCAGGGATGACTCCAAAGATTTTCTCAAATGAAGTCACGAGACCACTGGTAACAACTTTAAAAAAGTGCGCCAGGGTCTTTGTGGAGGATGCGTTAAAGATAGTCGGAACCATCTTGCTGAAATTGAAAGGCAAATCTGAATTGAAAAGGGTCTGCACCTCTGTACGGGTGTTCGCTATGTGAAGCACGAAAGTTTCACGGGCCGAACTCAAGGCCACCTCTCTCTGAGACAAAAGAGCTCTTATTCTTGCCATGCCGTTGAAATCTGTCCCAAGGTTGGTATTTGTGGCCAGATTGAAAACTCCCTATGTTCATGTGTGGGAGGAAATAGAACATTTCTGCAGCAAATAACCCGTTCACTTACTGTTACGATAAAAGGAATACTTTTAATTAACTCAGAACAATCTTCATTATTGAGCATCAAATAACTACCATTTTCCAACAACTTGAACGTGGGGATGATAGCAGGAACTGGCGTGCCTTGCAACACGCAAGCCATATTTGGTCGGTGTTTGTTGCATGAACCGTGTAACTGTATGTGCCTACACATTAGTGAATGATCTGGCATCTCAGTGCATTCCTCTCCATTCAGATAAACTTCTTGATCATCTTTGAAACATCTGTATGTGTATGGAAGCGACCAGACCTCATGAAGAAAAGCACTACCTAAAGGTTCATAACGACCTATTGGTATATATTTCATACAATTTGAAAACTTATATAAAGCAAAAGGCAGCGTTATTAAACCGTGGATAAGGCACGTTGCCAAAAAACCCGCAATCCTCTGCTGATGATGTCACTGAGCATGTCATGAATGATGTAATATGTGACATCATCAGCAGTGGATTACGGGTAATAGTATCTCTAGTTTACTCCCCTATAGCTGTCTTTCTTTTAACATAAGTGTCTGTTTCCTTCCCTTATACTTACTGTTTTTGGTTCGCTTCTGGTTCGCGTACCGGCGAGCGAACTGGGAAGCGAACTAAGAGAAATAGAGGTTGGCACAGTTCCAAATATTGTACCAATTTTTTAATAACGGGGAGGTAGTTCTGAAAAGAACTTTTTTTTAATTGTTTTTGTTGTTTTATATTTTTTTTATTATTTTTCGGAACATTTTTTTACTTTTTTTGAATTTTTCTGAACAGTTTTATATTTTTTTGGGTTTTTCTTGGAGGGGCAATGAAAACGATTCATTGTAAAGGGCTCAACAGGAGCAACAAAACAAAAAAGAAGTATTTATTATTTTGGGCGTTTCGTACAAACTTGCATATGATAGTCAATAGCTCTGTTGATCAGAGTGATGCTTTTTTCTCCGTAGGAAATGAATCCATCGCAAAATACGCAGATGTGTTTTACTTCACCAAATTTCATTTGTATATTTGGCACCATCTCCCTGCCCTCTGGTCCCGTTACTTCCGGTACAACAGATCTTCTGGCCATAATAGGGAGATTATCTAGGTCGTTCCGAAACTGTGCAGCACTGTAGTTGTTAGGATGCCACCTAGTCATATGGCGATGCATTGTGTAGTTTCCGAAACTGTATTTTTTCTCGGTTCCTCTGGACAGTCTATCTTGACATATAAGGCAAGTTACGTATCTTGCATTTACTTTTTTCTGATCTTTGGGAATTTTAAAAAATTGCCAAATGAAGTTTTCTTTCCGGTGAGACGTCCTGGGCTGCTCAGGCAAAAACTGCCTCTCTTCGTGCTCGTCGTCCTGTTCCTCTTCTTCCTCTTCTTGTTGAATTATAACTTGAGCAAGTGGTCCACTCTTCCTTGGATGTGGTGGAGGTGGTGGGGAAGCACCAGCTGAAGCTACTAAAGAAGCCATTGCTCAGTGATCACAAAGGGTCTTTCTCTCACAATGATGAAAGTCAGAGTGAGGAAAGAAGGAGGGATTTTCATCATTTGGGAAAAACAAGAGTTCTCAACCAATCAAAAGTGTTCATTTTAGATTATATGACCTAGTCTTACATCATTAGGAAACCAAAAGTGAAATGAACCAATGAAAAGTGTTATTACCAAGTCACATGACTTGCTGTGTTTACGTTAAGCGCTTTGCAGGGCCTCCCGGTTTGCTTCCAGAAACCTGCGCTTTGCGACTCGCTTCGCGTACCAGTTCGCTAACGTAGCACGTCATATGACGTATCACGCGACAACGTGAAACGTCATGCGGACGGGAGGCGTCACGATGTTGTTTTCTAACGCGGCACTTGCGGTAAAGAAACGTTTACCGGCTCGCGGTCTATTTCGCGGCATCAAGGTCAGCTAACGGGAAGCTTCCCGATTCGCGAAGCGGGAACGAAGAAAAAAAAATATTTAAAAAAAAAACTATTCATAAACATATAAAATATATTTTTGGATTTAAAGAAGAATACATTTTACAGCTACAGATATTAGCTGTTAAAAAACCAATGAAATTCACAGAAAAAACCATAGGTTATAGACCATATATAGTTAGGAATTAGCATTTACAAAACCTTGAAAATTCACTGAAAAAACCATAGGTTATAGACCATATATAGTTAGGAATTAGCATTTAGAAAACCTTATTTTACTCACACAAAACCATTGAAATTCCATATATAGTTAGTTGCACTAACTATATATCGCGCACCCGCAATCCACTGCTGATGATGTCACATATTACATCATTCATGACATGGTCAGTGACATCACTGATGACATCACTGATGACATCTCAAATGACATCACTGATGACATCACTGATGACATCTCATTTGACATCAATGACCACATCACTGATGATATCATTCATGTGACAATACAATGCATCTCCTCACATTTTAATATAACCTCTGTTTCACCCAGTGTTAAAAAGAGAGTATAATTTTTGAAACCATTGACACACCAATACTAGTTACTACATACGCACTCACTGATTGCTACGTCTACACACACCTTCACTCATTCACCCATACAATCATTCATACATACAATCACTCATCTTTACAACACTATCATATGCACTCATACACCTATACAGACACTCACAGTCTGCCACTCATCCATGGAGTTACTCACACACCTAGTCAGTCCTGTAAAGAATCAATGACACTTCCATTTTCTTGTCTATACAGTTAAACATAGAGCACCTTACATTTTCAAACATATACTAACACATACTTACCTTCTTATACAATCATTGATACAAGTACAGATTGATCTGCACAGAGTCACACACCTCCCAGCTAGCCACACACACACTCAGTCTCCCATACAAATACTTGGGCAATCAATCAATAACCCATATAGTTACTCATATAGCTACTGATCAACACATGCAGCAGTTTACAGAACAACAGACATAATGATGCACAAATTAAGACAGTTTAGTCACTAACCCATGCAGTCAGTGAGACACATTTAATCACTCACTCATACAGTCAGTCATGCACCTACTAAATCCTTCGTCCAGACACTTACACATCCACTCATTCTTCAATATGTAAGACATATTTAAACTTTATAGAAACAAAAAATCACTGGATGTTGTTATCAGTGATGTCATCAGTGATGTCATTTGAGATGTCATCAGTGATGTCATCAGTGATGTCACTGACCATGTCATGAATGATGTAATATGTGACATCATCAGCAGTGGATTGCGGGTGCGCGATATATAGTTAGTGCAACTAACTATATATGGAATTTCAATGGTTTTGTGTGAGTAAAATAAGGTTTTCTAAATGCTAATTCCTAACTATATATGGTCTATAACCTATGGTTTTTTCAGTGAATAGGTATATAGATATATGTATACTATATCTAAGTAAGGGGTGATTACACCACCTTACCCTGGCTGTGGGAACAGACCTGTGGTGTCAGTTTAGAGGGCCAGCCAGGGGTGGCATAATACATGCTGCAGCCCCTGGTAGGCCTTGGGTGCACCTATGCAATGGGTACCTATAGTACACTGTACAGGGATTCACAAGAGTGACCCAATATCCACTTAGGTATGTACCTAAGGTACATGGAGTCCATTTTATAGAGAAAGCAGATAGACTGGGGCCCTGACTAGCAGGGTCCCAGGCCAACTAAGTCGAAAACCAGCAAAACACCAGGAAAAAAAGTGGGGGTAACCATACAGTCAGATATCCACCTTCCTACAATCATTGCCTGCACGCCCATCACCGCCTGACTGTGATCTTCAGATGCTGACTCACTCTACTGCTGTCCCTAACCTAGCGCGAGTAGCCCCGTGCCAAACTTCTGTTAATGTATGCCAGAATGCAGACAAGTGGATGGCAAGAAGGGGAGGACAGTCTGCACAGAATCCAATCCCTGTTTAACTGCGGACTTTGACCGGATTTTGTGTTGCCGTACTGGTGCACCCACCCTGGTGTGGATTTCCCAGCACCCAGATTAGAGGTATTGCTGGGATGCAGGAGAGGAAATGTAGGTAGCTTTAATACACTTTAATACACTTTGTCAACCAGAGTCTTCCAATAAGTGTACCCCACACCTTGAGGACCCTGCCCCCCCTTTAAGGACAACCACTCCTACACCCCCTGGCTGGACTAGCTATGGGGCAGGCTGTCTCATAAAAATAAGTGAAGCGTCCTGCGGCACCCTCTGGTTATGCTGAAGGACATTCCCGTTACCTGGCCACTAAGTTTGCCCATCACCCGAATTATTAATACAACTATATTGAACCAATGTTGTGTCATAGTCCAGTACCATTGGGGAATTGTCTTTTGTCCCTCAAAACGTCAGTCAGTCCCCTGCTCATTTAACCAGATTAAAATCTTGCAGTAACTGCATACTTTCTAGGATGAAAGGTTGATAGAACCCAACGGGGTTTGATCCTATGACCGTGAGGTTGAAAACACCACCACACCCAGCAGGTGAATCGTTCCAGTTTTTCTTTGGCATGACCCCTCCTATGACCTTGAAATCACCATAAAACCTGCAAGTGGCCATGTAGAAATCACCCAAGTGGGACCTGCCAGTCCTATTCACCCTTCATATCCTTATAGCATAGCACCACTCACTGCTGCAGGTGCCTTGGTGCATCCAATACTCGCCCCCATTGAAATCGGTAATTATTTAAATTAATGTAAACAGTTTGTATGAGTGAAATGATGTACAGGCAATTGAAAATTTCACACGTGCAGTAATGTGACACATTTTGGACTTGCCCGTCACCTTAGATCAATTTGAGTGACCAGTGCAAGTGAATCACACAGAACCAGGTATGGACGATAAGTGACCCCCATTGAACAGACAGAGGCTTTGGGGGGGGGTGGGTTGTCCAAATGTAGCTTGGATGTCGTGGAATTACCCCCACCCCCCCACACGCAGAAAATTACTCTACAGCTCTGTTCCCACTCCCCAGGTTGTAAATATTAGCAATGTGAGTGGACCAAATTACATCAATGTCAAATCTAAGATTCACAGATTAATTTCTGAAGTAGCCCCCCTTATAGAGGGTTCTGCAAGGACCCCCCTGCCTCACTGAGTGAAACCTAGCTACTTTGCACTTAACGCACATGCATGTCATTAAGAGAGACACTAGCAACAACTTGGTGCACTGCTGCTAAGGGAGGATACAGTCTGTTGCCCCCGGCTCTATGGGGCCAACTGGTAACGTTTGGATGGCCAGGACCTTTTATGTAGCCATGCATCTGACTGGAGGGGGGCATAAAGCATGACGTTGTTCTGCAGCCATTTGAAATACCAAAACTGTCAGCGTAGCCCGGCCATGTTCCTACCTAGGAACAGAATCGAGCACCATGCCCCCAGGCGTGCACGGATTGCCTGCTGGGGGGTTAGAGGCCATACATACAAGACCGTGACTAAAATAGCATTAAAGTTGTGTGCCCGGGCCTGCTGAAAGTACACTTTTATTCCAGTCTGTGCCATTGGTGCCCTCCTGGAGTGACTGCACCTCCCAAGAGTCTCCCACTGGAACGCTGAACCAGTATTGAAGGAAACGTTGGCAGCCGACCGGGGGTTGGGGTAGGTGTAGAACTTCTATGCCAACCACCGCGTAGCTGTTCGCGACTACTGATGAGGACTTGGCCCCAAAGTAGTAGGGATTGCTCCAGTGGTGCGGGCCTTGCACCCCAAGGACTTGAGCACCCTGAAACAAGAGGCCATGCGGCTCTCGACTCGATAACTTGCGTACCTCCCATGAGGAAGATGCAATTGCTTTGTGTTAGCGGTTGAGATTTCCCTAACCCAACTAGGGTTGCCCCGTTCCTCAAGAAAATATCATTTAAGACTTTAAAAGGCCAGGTAAAATACCAAGGGGCATGTTATCAAGCAGCAGCGATAATTATTGCTGGCTGACGCTTAGCGTGATTTTTTTTTCGCTGGCTATCGCTGGAAATTATTGCCATGCTCGCGCTGTATTAACAACACATATCGCAATGCCGATATTTATTCCAGCAATAGCGGTGTTTTCCATGGAACATCGCTGGTTTCCAGCGATGTTCCATGGAAAACAGCGATAACCTTGCTGATACGACCCGGTGGTTGTCTCAGCATAATCCACCCCCAATGTGAAGTATACTTAGGTTAGAATTTTAGCAGTTTTTGGCAAGAACCAGGGTTTTGCCAAAAACTAACATCTACTCAAATGTGTGGGCCTCCTTGTAAATATCGTGATGTGCACATCAGTGATAATTTACATGCAGTCCTGCCCAGTGATGCCCACTTTGCATCTCTTTAGAGATGCAAAGGGAGGCGTTGGGAAAAAGGGTGCTAACATGCGCTAATGCATGTTAGCACCCACTTGTAAATAGGGCGATAGTTTTATCTCCGCTTTTTTGGCTTTTAAAGCCAAAAAAGTGGAGATAAGGCTCTTGTTGATATGCTCCCCTGATCGGACTCTAAATCAATCATCCTTCATTCTAACCTGTCTTTGCTCTGTGTTGTGGCTCATTGGTTTCCACTTATACGCTGCCCTACAAAAGGACCTCCTAGCCCAGCAGAGTAACCCAATGACCTATTCATGTTATATGCGCTTGCGGTCTGCATCGTATACATACTTTGCAGCAAGCGTGTTACCCGCCTGCGCTACCATACACGAGTCGAAGCTTCACTAGGCACAATCTCTGATCCTTCAAGGCAGCAGTCGCTCTTCACATCACAAGTAGAATACAACTAGTACCCGTTCACGGTAACACGGCGAAGCGGTGTCACCCGTGGTCTCAAGCATAGTTGCGCCACAGAAATTGCTGGACCATGTGCAGCTTTTTCTTTATCATGAAAGAAACTGCACCATGAATCTCTCCCACCGGTGGCCTAAAACAGTTGTGGATTTAGCTCCACTTTTTGTGGCTAGCTTTAACCACTGGTCGACTGAGAAAAAGCTTTTCCAGCTACAAAAAACTAAGCATAGGCGGATTTTGCAAATTGGCAATTCGCGAACTTGCGTATTCACGGATTAGAAATCCGCAAAATGCGCGTACTCTCGCGAATTTAGCGTTTTATTTTTTTTGGTTTCGCAAGTGTTTCTGCCGTTTCGCGAGGGTTTTTTTACCAGTTCGCAAACGCGAACTTACTTGTCGGGTAGCAACGGTCGCGACCATGTTGTTTCTACGTCTGGTTCATCACAGCACCCTCTTTTTCACCACTGCCACCCTCTGTTTCACCACTGCCACCCTCTGTTTCACCACTGCCACCCTCTGGCTCACCCATGCCACCCTGTGTTTCATCACTGTAGATTATGGGGGGAAAAGCACACCTGCCCTGCCTCAACTGACATGAATGAATTAGGGGCTGATTGATTAATGTGTCACTGAATTTGAACTTCCAGTCTGGCACCTGCTTCCTTATCTGTAATTGCTTTCTGTTGTAGTCTAATTTTTTTTAGCAGGAACTTTGGCATACTTGTAGCTTTTCTCTGAGCCTGCTGTGAGGGTCAGAGCAGGATCATAGAATAGTTGCAAGTAGGCAACTGAACTCTGGAGGGGCCCCTCAGGAAGCACTAGAGGGAATGGTTACTAATGTTAAGATTGAACTTTTGCACCTGCTGAGTGCTTTCAGTTTTGCAAAAATCGTTTTTCTGCTATTTCGCGCGATTCGCGGGGCGCGAATTCGTGCGAGATCGATTTCGGAAGCCGCGAATACACGATTTGTTTTTTTTGCAGCGTGTTTGTTCGAGTGATTTTTTGCGTGTTCGCAAGCCGCTTGTAGCGCAACATTTGCGAAGTTACCCTAGCGGTCGTACATGGGCGCGGCCATCTTGTTTGCGTGACGTAATTCAGTTTCCGGGCGCTATGTGTAATCTCGCAAAGTGTGCGGCTCGCTAGTACATGTTCGCGGGAAAAATCTCGCGCGAACGTACCCACGCGGTCGTCAACGGGTGCGGCCATCTTGTTTTTCATTCATTGCTATGGTTCTGGGCATGCTTTCTGTATCCTCTGTCAATCTCTGCCATCCTTTGCTTGTTTGAAGTTTGTTTTGTTCTATTTTACTTATTATCTATCCCTCTATTTTTCTAGCTCTATATTTTTGTGTTTTCTGCTACTTTGGGTTAATTTTAAACTACTTTTTTTAACTCTTTTCTTTTCTTCTTCCCTATTCTATTTCTTCTTTATTATTTACCTTCCTTTCTGCCCAGACCATGGTAAAGGGAGCCGGGAAGCTGCCCGCGAAGGGGAAGGGTCCCGCACCCCGTGCCCGGCTCCCATGCGGGCGTTTGAGGGGGGAGCAAGTAATAGCTCGGGAGATTTTTAGTCTTTCATTTCCAGCACCGCCTCCTCAAGACCATCATGGGAGGCGGCAAGATCGCTACCGGCTACGGGATCCGGGAGCGCCTGAAGAGGTGGGAGAAGGTGTGCCGGGCCATGTTTGAACACTCTGGGGTACGGCGCACCTACAACCAGGCCACCCACCGCTGGACGGATCTCATGGACCGGGAACGCGACTTGCTGGACGTGCTCGGCATCGAGATCCCCGGGCTTGGTGAGTAGTAGTAGCTATTTCTAGCTATTTCATCACTACTCTGTTTTCTCCCGCTCTGTGTGTTATTATATTGCAAATTTTTGTTTTTTACCAAGAGCAATAATGCTGCCGATTACATTGTAGGTAAATTATATTTCAAAATCTTCTGTGCATGTCAGGTGCACTGCTCTCCTTCTCAGTAGCCTTGCTACTATGCTTATTTGTTTTCTATTTTGTGTTCATTTCATTGGCCTGAGAAATTATGTATGAGTGTAGTGTAAAGAACTGCGTAATGCTAGACACTAAGGGTCAGATTTTCAATTACCGGCGCATCCCTGCAAAGTAGCAGGGATGCGCCAGTAATTGTGCGCCACACCACCACCACCCATGGTGCGCCGTATTTACAATGCGGCGCACCATGGGCCCAAAACGTCACAGAAGCCTTACGCATCTGTGCCGTAAAGGCGGCGCATTGCTGGAGTTGCGTGACAACGATGGCACAGCTCCAGGAATGCTCTGGGGTACCCTACCTCCCCAATGCTGCATCAAGCCGTGCGTCTGCTTCAAGCAGGCGCAGGGTTTGAGTCACGCATCATTGTCCTAAAAGTGACTGATTGACATCTTGTAGATTTCCCTCAGCCACTTTTAAGATGGGTTCCTGCGCAGGAACGCCCTCCCTTGCGCCGGAACGCCCCCTGATGACGCGGGGCTTTACAACGTGATGCATCTCCCATATGTGTCACGTTGTTAATATACGCCACACCATGGTGCCTCTTTTGTTATGCCTGTGCGTCACAAAAGTCACTCAACAATGTAGCAAAAGAGCCGCATGGGGCTTGTAAATCTGCCCCTACAGACTCCAGTCCAGTCCTTCCTTTGTACACCTGGCAATAAGAAGAAATAGTGGTGTTGGATTGATAGTTTGAGTATTTTAATGACTGGTTAATGTAGTAGGAAACTTTTTAGTGTTGTCGCTGGTCTGCAATCACGATGGAGTTTGTCTGTCACTTCGCGTGCTGCGGACTGCTGCCTGCCAGTCCTAGGCGAACCTTTTTAGTAGTTTGTTTAGTGAGTTGCATAACTTTCCAAGTCGACGGTCCGCAAATCAAGCAATACTAATATCGTAGTAGACCACATGAGATAGGTCAATATATCCCGTTCAATAGTTGTCTATTTGCTATTTCGCCAAAAGATTTTGTTATTGTTCTTTTGAAATGTTTGATTTGGTTGACAACAATCATCCATGTTTTTGGGTCTTTCTTTCTTTCATGTTGTACATCAGCTCCCCCCAGGGGCAAGAGGACATTGGAGGAGGCTGCTGCTGCTGCTGAACAAGGCCAGGATCGGTCAGGCGAGGGCTCCTTTGCTGGCCCCGGTAAGTTTTCATTTTAATATAGAGTACCTATTTTTTCCTAGCGTTCCTCATTCGATTTTTTCTAAATCGTCTTTGATCTTCTTGTAGACTGTATCTAAATTCTTATCCTGCCTCGACTATGACTCCCTGTGGTATTACTAGATTATTCTTTTTTGTCTGTCTGTGTAGCTAACTAAGATTGAACATTTGGCAAAAGGTGTAAAACGAAACTCCCATTCTAGTCAGCAATAGCTCTATGCACTGAGTGCAGTCCTCTGGGATTGTCCATAATGTCTTTTCAAGTCTTCTACATTTTTATGCTTTGACAATTACCAACAATAAAAAGGTGAATGACCACCAAGAAAGAATAAGATACTACTTTACTTTTGGTTTGGATAGGAGGACAATCCATACTACTACTGTTGCAGGGACAAATCTGTACAAACAGAACTATGGACACTAAAGTGCATTGTTTATCAATTATAATAGGCGCAGGTAGACTTTCCACATACCTCAGTGATATCAGACTTTGAAGAACCCCCAATCTCCTTACTGACTAGATAGTGTGGCAGAGTCATTTAGCTCCCGAATTCATCGATGATTGATCCCCAATGATGATTATCCAACGCAGGACAAGAGTACGGAGTCAGAGTCCAGAAGTGTCAGAGGCACGGGCTCATGCATTGCAAATTGCAAAACCTTTTGCTCATTCACTCATGACCAAAAACCACAGAGTCTATTTAAGTTTTAAAGCTTTATTAAAAGTAAAAATATTTATTAAAATCAAGCTTGTCATAAAACATAAACGGTTGATTAAAAATGGAAAAGTGCTTATAGTGATTTATTTCACACATTTATTGTGGGCGAGCCGAGCCCTCACCTGGTTTGAACTTTAATTTATCTTTTTGGTGCTGAATCGTTGGTCCCTCCGTCCTAGTGATGATGATTTGTTCTTAGAAGTGAAGATTCTGTCTGTTATGAGACAAATGGTGCGTGTTAAAAAGCAAGCATTCATCAGTTGTGCCAAAAAGTGCAGCAAGACAACACCCTTCCCTGGAAAAAGGGACATTTTTACTTTAGAGTAGACAGTCACAAATTATTAGCTTGTTTTCGGTATTCATATTTCTTCATTCCTAGACAAAATACTAGCGATTGGTGTATGTCTATGACATCTAACATTCTTAAATGTACTTTGTAGGTGGAACAGCTGGTGCTGGGCCCAGCGCAGAGGTGGAGGAGGAAAGTTCTGGGGAGGAGGCGGTGCAAGTGCCGGACTAAACTGCTGTGCGGGTTGCCACGGTAGTGGCGGGCAGTGGTAAGCTCTTATATTCCTTACTTATTGAGATTGCAGACTGCATAGTGTGCTCCCCGTGAGAAAACGTAATGTTTGTCCAGATGAGAGACATGAAGAAGAATGATTGACATATAGTTTGAATGGATGGATGCCTGGATCATGGTACTATCTGACTCTTAGATAGCATATGTGTATCTCGAGAGAGTAGACGGTCACTGGATGAACTAAGTGTTACTTTGAAGAGCATGTAACACCGCACCCGCATGTCCATCCCAGTGTAGGAAAGACAAGGAAAAGAAGTTGTAATTTTGTCCGAATACTACCATGAATAGTAGCAGTAGTTTGTATTGCAAGCACAGCATATATCCGGCTATTACGATGGCCGCTCACTACCTCTGTTAATAAGTTTAGTAGAACTCGGTCATTCTTGTGTGGATGTATCACTGTTCACTCAATAAAAAGCAAAGCACCTAAAGTCATCCCATATGTAAGCAAATACATACCATGTGCAGTGATAGATAATCAGATTATTTATCTTCTTCATTTTCCTTTTCTAGTATCTATTCATTGGCACTGTAGGGTGAAAGTTAAATTAATTAAGCAGTAGCCCTTGTAACAGAGTATTCTCACTGCCACCCGTAATAGAAAAGTAAGAGCATCAACACCTGCATGTACTGGACTGGTACAGTAACGCAAGTCTGTCTCACTCATCATGGCAGGCGTCTGTTTTTCTCGGGTGCAAGTTGACTGCGCTGGCATTATGCCGGCTTGCAGAAGTTAACGTACCAATTTTGTTAAACAAGAGAGAAGAATAAGAATAAGACTGGTGTACTGTCATAGTCGACTCTAATGGAGTGAGTCCATAGTGCTCGTAGAATTGATTCCTTAAACTCCCACTAATGTTAGAGCAAGGATGAAGAAGTGGGAGGTTAGATAGATACTGGCCACAATAGTTATGTACTGCGCTTCCAAGTTGCTAGTTCTACTGTGACACAACTTTCTGCTGAATCATTTTGTGTTAACCCCTTGGACGCTCATGACGAGCTCAGCTCGTCATGGAGTGCCCATTCATTTCAATGGAAATATACAGTAAATTGCTCCACATACCCTAGCATCCAAGTGGTTAATCTTAAAGAGCATTGGTTACAGACTATGTCTTTCTTTCTTCAAATAGATGCTCCTTCCAAACCAACAAAGAAGGAGCTGGCTGAAAGGGCCCGGCAACGGAGGCTGGAGGCGACTGTCGCCGAATATCGACGGCTGGTGGCCCAGGAGGAGGAGGACACGCAGAGTGCGTCAACAACATCCACGGCGACACCTGCATCCTCCTCCGTGCTCCCTGGGTCAGCCAGTCAGCGCAGGTCTCCAGCGGTACGGAGCCGGGGTACCGCAGCCACCCGCCACCACCGAGCAGCAAAGAAATCAGCTGCAAAAAAAGGATGCGCCGCCTTTCCCTGAGAGTTTCCTACCTCGAGCAGGAGCTCCTCAACACCAAGACCCTGCTCGAGACCCTCCGCAAGGAGCATGCTGACCTGGCCCGAAAAGTCAACAGCAGCCAGTAGGAGGAGACTGTCCCTTGCCCCTTTTTTAAAGACTTCTGGGGGGTGGGAATTGGGAGTTGGGTTTTCTACTTTTTTGGACTTCGTTTTCAGGGACGTTCGTTGAGGTTCGGGGGGGGTGGGTTGGGTCTTCCGGGAGATTTATGTTACTGGATATATAAAAATATACTTTAAACTTTATCTAAGCATACGTGTTTTTTGCTGTTTTTGAGGCTGGTGGGTGGGGGTTTAACACTAGTCCTGAAACTTAAGTGGCATCTTGATTCAAGTTGTGTACGTACTAATGGCCCAAATTTTTACAAAACTAAGTGCCTCTCACAGAGTAAGTGAATTCAATAGTCCTAGGACTAGTGTCAGTCTCTCGTCTCTCCTAATACTTCATTATACTACCTCCCCCCAAACGCTTATCTTACCTGTAATTTGTGTTTGGAAATAGGGCTAGGCACAGGGCTGGCTGCACGCGAAATGGCGATTAAGGTTGACAATCCTGGGCGGATGAAATGTCATCATTGCGGTGGTACTTGTGGTGTTACACAGTGGCAGTTGCAGCATCTGAAAGAAAAGAAAATGAAACCTTGTTTGTCCTTACCGTAGCATTAGAATGGTACGATAGAGAATAAAGCAGGTGACAGTACACTAGAACAGTGCCACAATGTAGCCTAACAAATGGTAAAGTATTTAAAGTATAACTACTACTTGCGTTGAATTTCTTTGACATTGGCTACTATTACAAGAAATAGTACTGAAGGTGAAGGACACAGCAGCGTAATAATTTCATTTGCCACGTCTAGGAGGAGGATGTTCTTGATGACCAATCAAGTTGATGGCGCACATGAAAATCTGCTTTCATTTGCCAATAGTCATGGGTCTGTGTCAAGCTGAGTAAGAATATATCCTCGGATTCCTTCACCAGCCTGTTGCTATGACCTTATCCTCCCCAGCAAGTGTGTGGAATTATTGCTGTCATTTAGTCACACATCAATCAAAACCACACAGCCCGGGGAAAGAGGGTTAGGGTTTGGAAAATGGATGGGAATGGGGGTTTTTGGGAAAGTTTTGTTGAGAGAAGGAAATAAAAGCACAGCATGGACAAACAATAATTGAAGATAAACAAATCTTTGGGTACAAAGCTAACCATGAATCTTTTAAGTGACATAAAGGAAGTGCATGCACTACTGCATGCATGGTTACTGAAAAGTAAGTAGTACTTTCGACAACCGTGAATGAAAGAATGCGACAATACAGGGCTGCAGTAATAATTATGCATTTTCACTTGCCTATCTCTGCACTCAGAGAAACACTTCTTACCTTAAATTAGGTTTAAAAAATAGCAGAAGTAAAACCTATGCAATGGCTGTAGGGATGAATTTAGAAGCAGAGATCAAAGAAATGCAGAGTCACACTCATAGATGTTCACAGCAATAACATTACTTAAAAGATAATTAGAAAAGAACGGATACTGTATCTGTATGTTGTTGTAGTTGTCCTGTTGAATTTGGGAAGTTGTAAGATGCATCCAACCATTCCTCTTATTAGCGGGACTCCTCCATTCCATCTGACGCTCCGTCCATCAATGTTGGTGACCAGAAGACACCCTGTCCACTGCCTGCCGGATGCTGAATTGCGGCTCGCTAATGTGAAGCCTGACTTCATCCTTTTTTTCCCATTGCACAGGCTGAAACCCGGCCTATAATTATTGATGGAAAAACAGGAAGTGATATTAGAACACCACTGACAAATAAATATAAGGTATGTACGCTGTGTAGTGCAAAAAGTCACACTTTGAGTTTCCTAATAGACAGTACAATATTTTTGAAAGTGCCTACTCTGTCTGAGTCTCCTTTTGAAGGATAAATAAGCATGGGCGAATTAATTTAGCGGATCCTTCCCCTCAAGCTAGGTGTACTGTAAACTGTGTTTTAGAACAAAATTAGACCTTCCCAGCAGTGCTCCCAGACCCTTACTAAACCCAGTCGCAAAAATGTAGAAGACCCTAAGAAGACCCCCAATCAGATCTAAAAAAACGAGGCCTAGTAGAAAATGGTGACAAAACGTTCTTTGAAAGTAAAGTAGGCCCAAATCCCCCCTTACCCACCGTGGATTGTATTCAAACCACTTGCAAGCAAGCAAAAGTATCCATACCCATCACCGCTCCAAGACTCGCAAACCCCCCCACAAACAGCCCCCCGCCCAAACACATGCAATACAATACTACTAACCCTAACGAGCCATAAGTTAAGAATAGTGGCAAACGCTTTCTTTAACTAGGCCAAATCCCCCCTTCCCCACCATGGATTTTCTTCAAACCACTTGCAACCAAAATTACACATTCCCACGAGTGCTCTAAGACCCCAGAACTCAGTTGCAAACATCTAGAACACCCCGAAACACAGGCAATCCTGCTGCTAGTGCTAACCCTAACGAGCCCTAAGTTAATGTGCAAAAACGCTTTTCCTCATGGATTTGGTCCAAACCAGTTTTATCCGGTATTAGAGCTTCCCAGCAATGGCCCCAGAGCCGTCAACCCAGGCAAAAACAAGTAGAAGACCCCCAAACAGCCAAAAAGCAAAAGTACAAAAATGGGCACTTTGTCATTTTCTGGGCAATTTCCAAAACCACTCCACGCGCGCTCTGCAGCTAGGCCCTCACTCCCCTCTGCCACCATGGATTTTCTTCAAACCTCTTGCTATCAAAACTATCCATACCCAGCAGTGCTCCCAGACCCCAAAACCCACCCACAAACACCAGGAAGCCCCCCAAACAGGCCCCCGAAAACACTAAATTGACCGAAATGTCATAAAAAGCAAAAACTTTTTCCTCATGGATTTGGTCCAAACCAGTTTTATCCGGTATTAGAGCTTCCCAGCAATGGCCCCAGAGCCATCAACCCAGGAGAAAACAAGTAGAAGACCCCCAAACAGCCAAAAAGCAAAAGTAAAAAAATGGGCACTGTCATTTTCTGGGCAATTTCCAAAATCACTCCGCGCGCGCTCTGCAGCTAGGCCCTAACTCCCCTCTGCCACCATGGATTTTCTTCAAACCTCTTGCTATCAAAACTATCCATACCCAGCAGTGCTCCCAGACCCCGAAACCCACCCACAAACACCAGGAAGCCCCCAAACAGGCCCCCGAAAACGCTAAATTGACCGAAATGTCAGAAAAAGCAAAACTTTTTCCTCATGGATTTGGTCCAAACCAGTTTTATCCGGTATTAGAGCTTCCCAGCAATGCCCCAATACCCGCCAACCCACCCGCAAAAAAGCACAACACCGCCAAACAGGCAAAAAGCAAAAATGGAAAATATCATACTTACAATATGTTTCGGCCTTCTGTCCAAACGCGCTGTGCAGCTAGGTCATAACTCCCATTTTCCACCATGGATTTCCTGAAAAACAAATGCAATCAAAATTAGACTGTGCCAGCAGTGCTCCCAGCCCACAAAACCCACCCACAAACACCCGGAACCCCCCAAACAGCACCTCAAAGACAAGCAAGTCAGCAAAAACGCAAAGAAAAATTCGCCTCCGATTTTGTCCAAACCACTTTTTTCCGGTATTAGACCTTCCCAGCAATGGCCCCAGAGCCGTCAACTCACCCGCAAAGAAGTAGAACACCCCCACAAGTGCAGAGTCTTTCTTCATTGGACGTAATCCAGCCCTCTGCTTTGAGGGAAATAGGAGTCTGGAGGAGGAGGATAGAGGAGCATGTTCTTGTGAACTTGTGAACCTGAGGAATGCAGACTGCGGCACCTTCAAATCAATAAGCAAATAAGTGAAGCCAGTTCTGCTGATGGGCTTGTTTTTGTGATTGGGTGATTACATTTTTTATTTATATTGACTTTGCAAAACAAAGAAAGACATACACACAGGACTAAAAGTGAATAAGGACGAAAAAGAAAGTTATTGATTCATTGGCTCATTTTCAGGGCTCGGTGACAGGGAAGCAGAGTTCGTCCTCATACTCTGCGAATTCAGGCGGGAGTAGGTCACCTAACAGAGAAGAAATTCCCTCATCTAAGTTGGTGTCCTCCTCGTCTTCTTCCGGCGTGTATTCTCGTACTTTGTAATCTGGTGGTATGAGGTGCTGATTCATCTTTATCATTGTTAACCTCTCCACATTTTTTGGCGAGAGGCGGGTCCTTTTGCAAGTTACAATGCCACCAGCAGCACTGAAAACACGTTCAGAAGACACGCTTGCGAGTGGGCAAGACAAGTAATTTATAGCCAGGTTGGTGATCTCTGGCCACAATTCTCTTTTCCCATGCCAATACGCCAATGGGTCATCATGAATATAGACCTCTGTTGGGTCATTCAGATAGTCCTGCACCATCGACTCGGGGTTCTGCACGGTTCCTCCACTTTGCGTACTTTTTGCTGGGACCTTTTCAGAAGCAAACCCAAGCTCAGTTAGCCAATCGTCTTCTTCACACAATGTTGCTGTTGTGTCTGGTGCAGATCATCCGGTTGCTGGTGTCTTTAACGGCTGAGAGGTCACTCCTGCCACAGCCACAGGTGCAGAAGTGAATTATTTGGACTCCGGATGGCCTGCTGATACTGATGTACTGCCTTTTCCTTCAATTTCCTTCCGTTCTCTTTCAAACCTCATGGCTGACAGAGCTAGCCAACGTTTGTACTTTGAAACTTCTGCGTCACCAAAAGCAAACAGTGCTCTCCCTGCCGGTGCCTTTTCGTAGCGTGGATACAGAATAGTAGCACAAATGTAATGCTGTTCTGTGTGGATCTTTTGAAGACGTTTATCGCAAAGTAGGCGCTGTAATAATTTCTCCGCCAAATCAAAAGCTTCTTGCTTTTCTTCATCTTTTTGAAACTTAGAAGACACAGCCTTCAGTTGGTGCTCTAGCATGCGCAACAATGGGATAGCTTTTCCCAAACTACAGTCCTCCTTGCTGACTGCACGCGTGAAGACCTCAAAAGGACGAAGCATGTCTTTCAGGCTTTTAACTAGCTCCCATTGCTCCGCATGTAACCTCAGGTCCTTCACAGCTGTACCCAGTGTAAGGAAATACTGATTGAGTACCGTAAACTGCTCATACAGACGCTCAAGCATGTATAAGGTTGAGTTCCAACGTGTTGCCACCTCGTGGATGAGTGCTTTCACTGGCAGTCGACGTTCATGTAGCAGGCCCCTCAGATACTTCTGGGCCTTAAAAGAATGGCTGAAATGTGTGCACATTCTTTGGCAGGTGGTCAGTAACTCGCACGCTGGACTTTCTTCACTCAAGAATTTTTTAACAACCAGGTTTATACAGTGCGCCAAACACGGCACTCTGAAATAGTTACCCTTATCCATGGCCTTAACTACATTGGCGCCATTATCCGTGGAAACATAACCAATCATGCATTTTTTGGGGGACAGCCATTGAAAGACCTTTGTGTTAAACTCCTGCAAAATGTTTTCTGCTGTATGACTTGACTCCATGCCAAACATGGCTAGTGTTGCATGTTTCCGAGCAGCTTTGAAAACGTTGTCCCTGTCAACACCTGCCCTTAGCTTTGCTGTAACTCCTGAAAAAGAGACCCAGTGGCCAGTGATGCACATGTAAGCAGTGCCTGCGCCACTGGTCCACATGTCTGTTGTCAGATGTATAGTGTGAACAGCACTCTTCTTCGAAGCTGCCCCAATCGCCTCCAGCACATCTGCATGTAGTGCTGGAACCGCAACTCTGGCAAAATAGAACCGGCTAGGAACCTTCCATTTAGAGCAGAGCGTTGCCACTAATTCAAGAAAACCAACCCCTTCCACAAAAGAAAAAGGGAGAAGGTCCAGCGCTAGCATTTTAGCCAGCTTAGTGTTATACAGACGCACCATTGGGTGGTTGCGTTCAAATGGCGCATCTGAAAACAACATGCTTCTAATGGTGGGCTGGACCATTTTTTTACGGGAAGATGATGACTTCTTCGACCCAGTTACGCTCGGTGATGATGACATTTTTCGCATTGGTGTCTCACTCTCTCCCACACTCTTAGTGTGGCGCACAGGGGGTGTGCTGCTGACAGGGGTACTGGGTGTAGGTGAAGAAATGTTTGATGCTTCTTCCTCATCCTCATCATCAGATGAAACATCAAGGGATACAGTTTGTTGACTTCCAATTCGGGCTTCCTTGATCTCCTTTAGGTGTGCAAGCCATTGGACAGTGTGCTGTCTCTTAAGATGACCTCTCTGGCCTCCGGTACCATAGTTGGTACCAAGCTTGCCACGACTAACTGCAAGCTTACAAATGCTACAAATGGCTATGTTTTCCCTTTTTGGGCAAACACTAAAGAAGTCCCAAACTGCGGACCTCAAATGTCTGTGGGGGGCAAAGGTGGCGATACTGCTGGTCATGCTGCTAATGGCAGATGAAGTGGAGGATGTGTGTTGCCGAACTTTACTACGTTGTGCACTTGCATCACCACTAATTGAGGTGGAGGTGGGTGGAGGTCCCTTCTGGCGAGAAAATATGGAAGCGGTAGGTGGTGGTGTACTAGTTAACTGCATTTGTGGTGGTCCCGTTGTCACATCGCCATCATCACGCTCAGCAGCATTTCGGGATAGGGTAAAAATGTCAGTTTGCTGCATGCCCACTGAGGCTGGAGTGACGCCTATGATGACTGCGTCGTCGTCAGGAGAGTCTTCATCAGCAGGAGTATACGCCACTTCTTCTTCAGCATCATCATCACACTCCATAACTCTGAGACTTTCGGGGACCTTCCTTTTACGCTTAGCTACCTTTGTCAGATCATGGTGTGCCTCACTCTCAGACGGCAGTGGTGGTTCCCAATTTGGATCCATATCATCAGAAGGAAGGGGGCTTGAAGAAGATGTAGACACCATCCTTGATCTTTTCCTTGCTAGGGATGTGGAAGACAATGAATGATCAGGAGGAGTGGCTTCCTCAAATGATACCTCGGCTTGAATGTCGATTTCCTGATGTGCCCCTACTTCGGGAGGAACAACTATTGTGGGCACTTGTGCCGCTCCATGCACCTCTGCTTGCGCATCTGCTTGCGCTGCCTCTCCTTCTACATGTGCTTGGGCTTGTACTACTTGCACAGGTGGTTGTTGTTGTGGCTGTGTTTGTTGAACACTCGTCAGATGAGTTACAACAACCTGTGTTGATTGTGGGACATTGCACTTTCTTGCGATGAGCCAACATCACTGGTCGATGGTGATTGAACAACTATACTGGCTGCCTCTAAAGTACTCAAGGGCTTGGACCTAAGTTGGTGTGGTGGTG
This sequence comes from Lissotriton helveticus, assembly GCF_964261635.1. Lineage (NCBI taxonomy): Eukaryota > Metazoa > Chordata > Amphibia > Caudata > Salamandridae > Lissotriton > Lissotriton helveticus. Next base: position 476,761,154 of record NC_136062.1, read on the forward strand.
GTGGCACTGAGCCCAATGGAGCGGGGGTGCTGCTCCTGGCAGCTTGGTCCCCAACAGACACCGCTGCTGCTGCAGGCGTACTTATTTTTTTCCCAAAAAATGTGGCGGTCGTCACACCAGTCTCCTTGGTAAGTGGCGCCACTTGCTTCTTCTGCTCCTTACTGGCAACTTTCTTGCTAGAGGAGCTACGGGGAACTTTTTTTGGGGCCATCTTCTTCAGAGGTCAGAACAGCAGGCCGCAGTTGCACAAGTTGCAGAGTTGTCTTGTCTGTGGCCACACGTGACGTCGCGTGACGTTATGCTGCACACACACCGCTGCAGGACTTCTTCCTGGCACTGGTGGTTCTCATGAGCACCTAAAAGCAATGGAAGACAGAGGAACATCAGTTATACAGCCCAAAAAGTCGAAAAACACACAAAAATCAGCACAATCCCATGCCATCAATGATGTTTAAATTCAAGAAGACACCCCACAGAAAGACTAGGCCCATGCACCACTCACTACCCCTGGGCATAATGGATTCAAGCTAGGCAAAATGGGTGCAGGCCTGACAACACTGGCTGCATTCAAAATGGCCCCTTGCACCCCAAGCACATGGCCAGGGCCTGCCTGTACCAGCACTCAAAATGGTCCCCACCCACATGGCCAGTCCCCATCAACAGTACACCCCAAAAAAACGAAAAACACACAAAAATCACCACAATCCAATGGAATCCATGCCCTCCATGATGCTTACATTAAAGAGACCCCACAGACAGACTCAGTCCATGCACCACTCACTACCCCTGGTCAAAAGGCCCCAACAACAGCCAAAAAATCGAACAAAACAAACAGAAATCAGCCCAATCCCATGCCATCCATGCCCTCCATGATGTTTACATTAAAGACACCCCACAGAAAGACTAGGCCCATGCACCACTGTGTACCCCAGGGCAAAAGGCCCCAACAACAGCCAAAAAATCGAAAAACACACAAAAATCAGCACAATCCCATACCATCCATGCCCTCAATGATGTTTAAATTCAACAAAACAGTTGTATCATGCACCCATAACTAACCCTGGTCCTACTGGATACTGTGGCTACCCGCAATATCTTTTATTTAAGGTTCTGAAAAAGTTCCAAAATTGTAGTTGCAGCAACTGTAATGCCCCAAACAAACTTACTTGTGAAAGTTGATTTCTAATCCAAAAGTGATCCAAAGAAAGTCAAAAAGGCCTCAAATCCAAATATCCAGCAGCATCCACAAAAAGTAATCCTTCCAGGTCAAGATCCACATGAAAGTGACCAGCACATGAAGAAAGCACTGGGAGGAGCCTGCTGGACAGGAACAGGAAAGTTGGAGACTGTGGGGCACTTCCTTCCTCCCACCCCCCCCCCAAAATGGACTCCTTGCAAAAAAAGTGCAGGCAAATGTCAACCTTAGGAGTTATTCTGATGAAATTCATCATTTAGAAGGTTTATGCTGCTTGCTCGTGGATTCTTGTGCAAAATTTCAAATTTTGAAATTTCGCGAGTGCGAGATTGTTGCTGCTCGCCGCATCTACGTGTTCGCAATTGCGAACTCTCGCGATGCGTGCTGTGCAAGGTGGCAAGCCGCGATGACGTAATCGCGGTCGCCAAACTCCTGCGGGATCCCGCAGCAAGATCCAAAATGGCGCAGCACACGCAAAATATGGAAAAAAACAACTCTGCAAACGCTGAATGACGGTAAGTGAATGCCGCGCGCCGCTAAATTGTATCACCAAGCAAAAAAATCCGCTGCGTGCGAATTTGCGGATTTTTCCGTCAAATTCGCGAGAGTTCGCGGATTGCGAATTTGCCAAAAATCCGCAAATTCCGCGAGCGGAACGGATTTTACACCCACGCTTACAAAAAACCTGGCGCTGAGGCTGCACGCGGCACACGCACAGCCGCATGTGTAGTTTGATACGAAGGAACGTGGCCAAAACATCACTGCTTTAGATGTAACTTTGACTAGACTAATTTTATCACAAAAGCTTGGAGGGCTTTACATGAGCCCAGCTGGATTGCACAAGCGCATGATACTTTTTGGAGACCCAAGATGCCAGGCTCGGACCCGCTTTCTAAGCTCGTACGTTGGCAGCTCTAGCCTTAGGCCACAGCTCCTCACACCACTCGGTGCACGTGGGCAGATGCCCAAGCAGTTGCACCACCCGCAAGGATTGGGCCACCACCCGGGGACCTGGATGGGCGCATGGTGTGCCACAGCACTGCTGGGAGGCAGAGGTACGCACGCGGCCCCCTCGATGCAGACCCGGAGGCCCCGTGACCTGAAAAACAGAGGTAAGTTCACCACCTCTTGCCACAGTCTGCCAGTGGTTCTACGAGGGAGACGCCTACTGCACTTGTGTTCCCAAGCAGTCTCCTATCCTAGTACTAGCCAGGCCTGACCCTACCTGGTGCCCTGCGGGAGGACCCGAGCCATTTTGCGCCCCCTTCCATTGGCCGTCTTTTAGATCACCTGTTGACCCCGTATGCCACCCCAGCATTGCCGATTTGCTGTGGTGGTGCACTGCCACACTTGGTGGACTTAGTGCCAATATCGGCAACACACTCCCCATCACACATATAGCAATCTCCTGATGAAATAAACACACATGACACCATTTTCGTGGAGAAAATTGATGCATGTTTATTTGCATAATGAAATATGCCAACATAGTGCGTCAACTTACGGGCGATCCAAGGGAAGGCAGCCTCTCTGCTGCCTGCCCACCCAGAGAGCCAAATTGCACAGTGGCATTAACCAATCAGTGCTTACCAATTTTGGGGAGGGTCTACCCCTTCCCACCTGTGGACCGCCAGTCCACCCAATTACTCACATCCCTTGAGGGGGGCAGAGCATATCCAGGCAGCCCCCGATGCTCAGGATTACAACCGCCCGTAGGACTAACGGGGCCCGTCGCTCCTCCAGGGTCCACATCTAGGCCTTCCTGGGGATATTTGGCCTTTGCACCCTTTTTGTGCTCCTAAAGAGGGTACCCCTATGTACCTTTCAGCCTCTGGATCGCCCCGTAACTCCACCTGGAACACAAAATAACAAGTTAACAGCCTCTCCCACCCTACCCCCTGAATATGCGCTGGATAAGCAGTAGGGACGGAAACGGTGTGAAGGATTGCAGCCAAAGAGATCGCCAGGTGGGCGAGAGAGGTACTTACACCTGGCTCCCTCCCACCAGCACGCTAGAAATGATGTGGGGCGCACCGGACCCAGAGGGGGTCCCTACAGCACTAGACTGTCGCTGTGTACCATTATGTGGCACTAAGGGGGCCGCCCTCTTTTGGGTACCCCCTGCGTGAACTGCGGACAGCCAAAAACGGGAGGGCCCGTTTGATGGCGTGATACCTCAGCGTGAAAATGATCGCTGGATGAGTGGGGGTGGTAGATTTACCTAGCCCCCCGCCCACCGGCGCGCCAAAAATGGATACTAGTAGTGCTGGACCCTGGGAGTCCAAACACTAGACCCGTCGGGTGAGTGCCCAATGTGGCACTAAGGTGGCCGCCCTCCCATAGGGCCCCCCTGACTGGGCCGCGGGCAGCCTCATACTCTCTCTCACAGACACAAACTCTCACCCAAACACACACAACTTTTAAAAGCTTGTTTACTTTTCTTGCACCACCACTTATTCTTCTACTAATAAGACAATAAATCCACCATATTGGTAGCCCCTAAATCAGCCCAAGGCCCATGACCGCCAGCATTCTTCGGGTGGCTCTGCGGCTGTGGCACGTGACCAGCCTTACATTTCTGAAGTTAACTGGAGACATCTGTAGGACTTTGAAGGCTATTCAAGTTGTCAGTCAGGGGGTTGTGTCTGCCAGTGAATTCTTCACCAGAGCAGGTACTCAGCTCAATATTAGATTGTGGCCTTTGGCATTGGCATGGTCGTGTAGGGGCCAACGTGTGCACAACCTCTGTGACTCAACCATGTACATCTGCTGCCAAAAGTGTTTAATTTCCCAGAATTCCCTCTCTATGAAGCGCTATCAGCGGTCCGTGAGCACAAATACAGTTCCCGTCATTGATTGGACGGGGGCGACGGATGAGGGGTGCATTTTGTCAATTATCCATCCCCAGAAAGGATCCCTTCTGCATCAGCCAGAGATAAACACACTTGGCAAAGGAGCTGTGCCAAGGAGAGGGTGCTGATTGGATAGCACGTCGGCGCTGCTTCTGGGCGCTGGGGTGGATTCTCCTGCGGGTGATTGACAGCTGTGGGTTCTGGGAACAGAAAAACAGCACTAGTCACAAAAAATGCATGCCCCCCCCCCCCCCTTCACCCTTACCCCCTCCCCACCCTCCCACCCCCCGCCCGGGCACACATCCTCCAAAAGCAGGCCTTCATTTAACAAAACAGAAGCCGAGTGCCAGAGCATTGTGGGAGCCAATTCCAACCGACTGTAGCTCCAAACACATGCCTTTGAGTAGATAATGTAACTGAAACTGTCGGGAAGTGGCAGATGTAATACTGCACCGTCGGCACGTTATGAATCACAGACTCCCACCCCGTGCCCTCGCATTACAAGGCCGCGTGCTCCAAGCAGGGCTTGGAGTTCAGACTTATAAAGCGCTTTCGACACGACACGTGTCGTCATTGTGGTTGTCACAGCGCACCCAGGATTTGTCGTTTCACAAGCCGACCGCCTCTGTCCTGCAAGGGGAACCTCCAGAGATCCAGGTGCAACTGGGAAAACTGGACCCTCGCCATTACCCATCATGTCGTGCGAACCCTGCGCAAGAGCTTCATATTTAGGGTCTTATTTATGAGCCCTTTGCGCCGCCGATGCGTCACTTTTTGCGATGCTGCAGCGGCATAAAATATGCGCCACACTGCGCCATATTTACAACGTGACGCATCTAAGCAGATGAATCACTTTTAAAGCCCTGCGCTACATCATACATTCGTCAGGTATAATGCATGCAGGGTGGGTGTTCCCCCGCAAAAAAAGCCTCGTAAAAGTGACACAGTGAGATTTCACTATGCCACTTCTAGGACGCCACTGCGTCAAATACTTACGCCTGCTTCACAGCAGGCATAGGTAGTAATGCAGGCCCTTTGAAGTGGCACATTGCTGGAGTTGCGTCTGCTTTCAGACACACCCCAGCAATGCGTCACTTTTGCACCTGCAGGTACGTCTGGAATACTGAGGTATCTCTAAAGCCTTGCGACATGGCGCATCGTACAGTAAATACTACACATCCACGGTGTCGCAAGGAGGGCACACTGATAAGTGTTGCATCGCTGTTTGACCGCAGTGATTCTACAATTTTCATAAATGAGGCCCTTAGTAAGGCCTTCAGCACTCCCACATCGTGACGCTCGTGAGCACATAATCGTAAAGGAAAGCAGTAAATGACGCACCAGCACGCGTTTCAGCCAAGGCTGAGCCAAAAAGGGTAGTTTCGGCCATCTTAGTTTCATAGGAGCACCGGCGGCCGTGGATAAGGTTGTGGCCCTGAGGGCTCCATCATGGTGTCCACGGCAGACCACACTTTGCTTTAGTGTAGGGTGACCAGACGTCCCGGATTTCCCAGATAGTCCCAGTTTTCAAAGGATTGTCCTGGTGTCCTGACGCTTTCCCAAATTATAAACTTATGTCCCGGTTTTTGGGACAAAGGTCAAGTCATCCTGAAAGTAGAACTTGTGGTATGCTCTCGTTAAGTAAACTGTATGTTCCTTTCAGTCAGCGCAGCAGGTCGGCTGCAGCAGATGGGGAGGCAAAGGCATAGCTAACAGTGGCGGCTGCCACCGAGTAGCATAGGTGGGGCATAGGGGGAATAGAAGAAATAAAAATGCTGCTTACTTTGCTTCCTGACTGCCGCCTCGCATGTTCCTCTCCTGTTCCTGCTTGAAGCAGGAAGCACACACAGGCTCCCATAAGCCAATCACAACGCTGCGTTGGTCTGAGCGCCGTGGTTCGCTGCTCAGACTGGTACTGGGAGCCTGTGAATGTTCCTCACCAGGCTGTGCATTGCAGCACGGTGGGGAACATGCAAAGTGCGCATAACTGTTCGGGTGGCCCAAGACAGCCAGCCAAACATTAATGCACCCTGAAGTGCCCCAACCACTCTTGCCCTGCCAGCTGTGACAGCAGCCAAGCCTTGCCCCGCCCTGTAAACCTGCCTGACACCGGAAACAAAAAAAATGCTAATAATATAGTATTATTATCATTTTATTTTTCCTTTTTCCACTGCTCAATATGGAGTGGGACGACGCTCCTCCGCCTTAGAGGAGAAGCCGCCGCTGGTAGCTAATGGTGTGTGTGCATGTGTGTGTGTATGCCCATGCATATGTGATTGTGAGTGTGTGTGAGTGTATATTTACAAGGCTACGTAAACTCAGGACAGGCCAAACATGAAAGTAAGGCGTTAGTCCTACTTTTATGTCTGTCCTGTCCTGGTTTTCCTTTCTCAAAATCTGGTCACCCTACTTTATTGCCACCACCCAGATATTGCCCCTTCCTAGCTGGAGCTGGTGAGTAAGTTGGGCAGTACCGTGTGCTCGGCCCACCCCTCCCCCCATATGGTCTCCTTCTCCTGCGTTCTCACTGGATTACTTCCGGCGGGATTATCGATTTCCGTTTTCCTGGGGTAGTAATATCTACACTGACAGTGTGCTGTTTTAGTTTCCCCAACATTACTTAAGTACTTTTGAGTATATTATTTTTTTCCAATCACCAGTATTATGCTCGACGTCTGCTATCGTCGCGGTCTGTGTACGCTGGGGGCAGCGAATCAAAAGAAGCGGCCTAGACTGCCCCTGGGGTAGACCCTGAAAGCACGTGCTCTACAGGCCTGTGAGCTGCAGGACGAGCCTATGAGATTGTTCTGTTACAGTCCTGTTCCGCACAATGCCGTCACTGACGCAGTGCGCGACGGGAAGAGCAACGTGTAACTAGGAACAGAGGCATGACCAATCACTGTGTGGCTTCAAAATAAAACCTGGCAGAGATTGGCTGCACCCTTGAACAGTCCTGCTCCTGGCGTACCTTGTGAACGACAACTGGTGCTGATAGGCCAACCAAAAGCACAGTGACCAGAGCCAACCCAGGCGCTGCTCTCATGCTGTTTATATTTGCAACCTGAATGAGAGCAGCAGAAGGATTGGATGAGCAGGTGAACCCAGCGCTCCAAATGAGACCGGGGCCTGTGCAGTCTTCCCCCCGCTCCTTAACACAGCACAGTTTCAAGAAGCTTGAAGTACGCATGTCAGACTGGATGAAGCAAGAGACCCGTCCAACCCGACATGCGCACCCCACGTATTATGATTACCCGTGCAGACTGCCAGTTAAGAGGATTAGTCCTGCCCCGCTCGGCTGACACTCGTCAGCACCATGCTGTGCCCAGAGAGAGGAGGGAAAATACAGGTACCTATATATCATACATGTGGCAGGCAGTTCTTAATTTGTAAAATATTAAGTGCCTGGGCTCTGACCAGGATCCTACTGCAGCTTACACCACCCATCGGCCCTGTCATCGCTGCCAAAACAATTGCTAACCATCTCTCTCACATGTGAATGCGACAGTTCAGATTATTCCAGGTCCCTCAAGTTGAAGGAATGGCTGGAGATGCAGGTATTAGCAGTTTTAATGTATATTGTATTCCTAAACAACCGCTGTTCTGCTCATCTCAAAATTAGATGAGCAGCGCCACCATGTGGTAGACTGTTCTAAGTGCGGTGTTGACAAATAGGTGTTGGTGCCTCGCACCAGAAACTAGTTAAGTGTTGGTGCTCAGCACCGGAAAGCACCGGCTCAAATTAAGCACTGGTGGCAGCCCACATGGTGAGAGGGCAATGCCCACTGCGCTATGCCCTAAACGAGGTGCCACCCCTGTTTAGTCCCTCTTTTATTCTTTTAACTCTTTGGCCCTTTTTACTTTCTTTTTTTTCTTCTGTGGTCGTGTCAGGACGCAAGACCTCAATGCAGTCTGAGAAATTTGCAAGATGACATGAGAGTCCCCTACTATCCGGGCATCGATATAAGCTTCTCTGATGCTCATTCTAACAGGGGAGCCGTGGCCTCGAGGTCCTTTGCTTTAGTGACCAGGTTAGAGAATACCATTTGGGGTGTGTTGGACCCGGCCGCATGGCGTGGTCCTACCCCTCCCGCATGGCGGGCCCCGGATGACACCAGCCCTCCTCCGGACCTCGGGCGGCCCCTTCGGCCCGACCCCGCACGCCCCAACACCACCGATCCGGCTGCCATCCCGGATCCCCATCACCAGCCTGGCTCCTGCGTAGGCCTATCACGACCTAAGCACGAGGCCGTGCCCGACTCCATCTTGGGTCCCCCACGTCACGACCACGTGGCCTCGGCCCAGGCCCAGGCCCCAGCGAAGCCCCGACATCGAGGCACCAAGATCCTCCCAGGTGGTCGAGTGGCCACTCTACAGATCCCGGAGGGAGAGGAGTTTCGATGGCCCTCCAGCCGTCCCCGGACGCCTGGTATCGATCGCCCTCCGGCCTCCCTGGGCGCTGGCTCCACCCCCCTGCTGGGTGTCTGGACACCATCATCCCGGCCCCTCTGACCCCCAGGCGAGAGGGTCCGAACATCAAAGGACCTCCAGTCTATATCTGGGCCAGCCCCGAAGTAGGACGTCAGTTGTATCCTGGACTGGAAGCCCTGCTGACCCTGTCACGGCCGACACCAGACGAACTCATCCTTCCTGTAACCCGTCGTCCATCTGAGAGCCTGCTGGCGCTGCCGCGGCCTACCTTGCTGAACCATCTGAGAGCCTGCTGGCGCTGCCGCGGCCTACCTTGCTGAACCATCCGAGAGCCTGCTGGCGCTGCCGCGGCCTACCTTGCTGAACCATCCGAGAGCCTGCTGGCGCTGCCGCGGCCTACCTTGCTGAGCCATCCGAGAGCCTGCTGGCGCTGCCGCGGCCTACCTTGCTGAACCATCTGAGAGCCTGCTGGCGCTGCAGCGGCCTACCTTGCTGAACCATCCTGTAAGCCTGCTGGCACGGCCGCGGCTCGAACCTCTCGGAACCCCCCAGCTCGAGGATTGAGAGCTGTGCGCAGGGTATCCCTTCCTCCCCCCAGAAGCGAGACTGTCCCGCTACCTCGCCCCCCTTTTCGAGACTTTACGGATCCCTCGATCCGCCTGTATATACTGCCCAGAATCCGCAACCCTTATTCCTTATAAAAGCTTGAGAACTTGACCTCCTGTGTGGTGTCCGTTTGTAGTGTTGTGATTACTCTGCTGTACGATCCTAGGAGAGGGCCCTCATCCAGGAGGCCTCTCGGTAACGCTCGGCTACGTCTCGACGGAGAGGTGGACCTAGGGGTGGTCAGTCAGACATCTTCTGCCTCCCTCGGGGTCGCCTTTCTAACATTGGTGGCAAGCGCCGGGATCCGAGCCCACGCAGATCGTACAGAGAGTGATTCACTCACTACCAAGAGAAACCCACAGCGACCATGAGCACAGAATTCCAGAAAGAGAAAATGGAAGACTACAGTCACAAGGAGCTAAAGCAATTCTGCAAAGACCTAGGCATCGCTACCTCTGGCTTAAGCACCAAAGAAGACTTTAAATCGGCCCTACAGGCCTGGGTGGACGCCGGCGAGGCGCCACCTCCGAGTGAAGATAACCCGGGCCCGAACGGACGCCCGGAGGCTGAGGTGAACCCAGCGGGAGGGAGACCCGCAACCCCAAACACGGGCCTCTCCCCCGAAGACGCCCGAGAACGAGAGAGGAACCGGCTCCACGAGTTGGATCTGGCTCGACTCCGCCAAGAAGGAGAAATCCAACTGGCAGAAAGGAAGCTAGCCCTCGAGGAAAAGAAACTCATGCTCGAGCACGAGCGCGTCCTCAAAGAAAAAGTACTCAAAGCCAAGGCAAACGAGTCTGCCCTCGCCGGGAGTAAGACCTCACCCCTGCCGGTGGACACGAAGGTGCACATACCCAAGGATGTCGTCAAAGAGTACTATAAGAACGACGACATCCAACAGTGGTTCAAAGCCTACGAGGTCGCCATGGCCGCCCATCGAGTACCCCTCAAAGACTGGGGCGCCGGCCTGTGGGGGAAGTTTATCAACGAAGGGAGAGACGCCTTGCTGGAGCTCCCTGATACCGAGAGGACCTCGTACGAGCACATGAAGACCGCCCTCCTCACTCGCTACGGACTCACCCCCGAGATGTACCGGCAGCGATTCCGAGACTGCAAAAAAATCCCCGGTACCACGTGGGTGGAATACGTGAACTATTACAGTAGAGCCTTCGAGGGGTGGACTCGGGGATGCCAGGTCACCACCTACCAGCAGTTGGTCGACCTCATTCTATGGGAACATCTGTCCAATAACTGTTTCATCGAACTTCGGCAGCACCTCCTCGACAGCAAATTGACGGAGCCACGAAAACTCGCTGTCGAGGCGGATCGATGGGCGAGCACCCAAGTGCCCCGGAGCACGATGGGAGACTATGGCCGGGGATCCTCGGGGAACCACCGACCACGAGGCGGCAGGGTAGGCCAGAGCCGGGGTCGAGACGTCCCCCAGGGGTCCTCCCCTACCTCCACGTCGCCCTCCCTGGGCCGGAGAGGGGGCCCCCCAGCCAGACCGGGGCCCCGCCCAAACGTTACGTGTCATAGGTGCCAGCGACAAGGTCATTATGCGAATGACCCCCTCTGCCCGATGAACCAGCGACCCGGCACCACCGGGCCCCCAGCCCGCCAGATTGCGGCGGCTGCCCTGGGTGCACAAAGAAGTGAGGAAGAGGACGACGACCACGAACAGGCCGAGTGGGAGCCCGCCGCCATGACCTTGGCATGCCTAGGTACCCACGACCTGATCCCTCGAGGTCCGATCCCCGGCAACACCCAGAAATACCGCCAGTGGGTCACCATCAATGGTCGCCGGACCGAAGCCCTCTGTGACACCGGAGCCAGCGTGACAGCGGTCCGCTGCCATCTGGTGACCCCAGAACAGATCCTTCCTAACGTCCTGTGCCCAGTCCGGTCCGCAGATAACTCAGAGACTTTGTGCCCGATGGCCCGCATCCCCTTCGAGTGGGGAGGAGTGTCGGGCATGCTGAAAGTGACTGTCCGCGACGATGCCCCCGTGGACTGCCTCCTTGGGAACGACCTGGAAAGTTCCCCATGGGCTGGCGTCGAACGAAGAGAGCACCTGGGGATGCTAGGCCTTCCCGAGTGGGTCTGTGCGACCACCCGCTCCATGTCCGCCCGAGCCTCCACCCCCGCGGGGGGAGCTCCGACCGAGGAACCCGAGTGGCCCGCACCTCCACCACCCGTCGTCCCCGAGGACGCCGACCCCGAACACGGCCCCCAAGGGCCCGACCAAGAAGACCTCACCGAGCTCAACCACCTCCCAGAACTCGCTCAATGGCGCCAAGAAGGTGGCCCCACCCGCGAACAGTTCCGGCAGGAACAGAAAACCTGCCCCTCCCTCAAGGGGATTCGACAGCAAGCCGCTACTCAAGCCGCTGGAGACCCCGCGGGGTCCCACTGGGTCTATTGGGACAACGACCTCCTCTACAGTGAGCAGAAGATTGCTGAGCTAGGGGCCGGCCGGGTGCTGGTCGTACCCCTCCGATTCAGAGACTTCCTCCTGAACTTAGCACATGATGTGCCCCTCGCCGGGCACCTGGGGCAGGACAAAACCTACAGCCGCCTGGTGACCCATTTCTACTGGCCAAGAATGCGCACCGATGTGCATAACCACTGCCGAACCTGCCCGACCTGTCAAGCCAGCGGGAAGAGCGGGGGGAAAGTCAAAGCCCCGCTCCAGCCGTTCCCCGTGGTGACCACCCCCTTCGAGCGAGTAGGAATAGACATCGTAGGGCCCCTGGACCCTCGCACCTCGCAGGGACACCGCTTCATCCTAGTCCTGGTGGACCATGCCACCCGCTATCCTGAGGCCATCCCCCTCCGAACCATCACGGCCCCCGTGGTGGGCCGAGCCCTCGTGATCATCTTCTCCCGAGTCGGCTTCCCCCGAGAAGTCGTGAGTGATCGGGGCTCCAACTTTATCTCGAAGCATATGCGATCCCTATGGCAACAGTGCGGGGTCGCCTATAAGTTCACCACCCCGTATCATCCCCAAGGAAATGGACTAGTGGAACGATTTAACAGAACACTGAAGGGAATGATCAAGGGCCTCGAAGAGCCCCTCCGGCGCAAATGGGATGTCCTGCTGCCCTGCCTCCTGTTCGCCTACCGAGAGGTACCCCAGAAATCTCTGGGGTTCAGCCCTTTTGAACTCTTGTACGGACACCCGGTTCGAGGCCCCCTCAGCCTGGTCAAGGAAGGCTGGGAGACAGCAGTTCGAGATGCCCCGCCGGATGTCTACCGGTACCTCCTGACCCTCCGCAATCAGACTCGGAGGTTCCGGGAACTTGCCGAGGCCAACCTAGAGGCCAGCCAGGAGGAGATGAAACGCTGGTATGACCAGAACGCCTCCTCCTTCGAGTTCGAGCCGGGCCAGCAAGTCTGGGTCATGTCCCCGGTTGAACCGTGTGCCCTCCAGGACAAATGGACGGGGCCCTTCAAAGTGGTGGAGCGTAAGAGCCTCGTCACCTACCTGGTAGACATGGAGTCCCCCAGGGACCCCCTCCGGGTTCTACACGCTAACCGGCTCAAGCCGCACTTTGCCCGCACTGAACTGAGTCTGCTGCTGGCGACCGATGACGGAGCTGAAGACGACTCCGAGCCACTCCCGGATCTCCTCCGCACCACCGAGAAAGACGGCTCCTTCGAAGGGGTCCGGCTCTCCTCTACCCTGACCCCAGAGCAGCAACAAGACTGCCGGAAGATGCTGGGGCAGTTTGCGGATCTGTTTTCCCTCACGCCGGGGGTCACCCGGTCGTGTGTCCACGATGTGGACACCGGAGACAGCCCACCTGTAAAACACCGAGCTTTTCGAGTGCCCGACCGGGTTCGGGCCTGCATCCAATCAGAAGTGGCCAAGATGTTGGCCCTGGGGGTAGTCGAACCCTCCAACAGTCCCTGGGCCAGTCCCGTTGTCCTGGTCCCTAAAGTCGCCTCCCCCGTAACAGCTCCAGAGCCCCGGTTCTGTGTTGACTACGGGGGACTGAATGCAGTCACCAGGACCGATGCCCACCCTATCCCCAGAGCGGATGAACTGATTGATCGCCTAGGGGCCGCCAAATACCTCAGCACCTTCGATCTCACGGGGGGGTATTGGCAGATCGGCCTTACTCCTGGTGCACAAGAACGATCGGCCTTCTCGACCCCTGATGGCCACTATCACTTCAAAGTGATGCCCTTTGGCATGAAAAATGCGCCGGCCACCTTCCAGAGACTAGTGAACCAGGTGCTGGCCGGACTAGAGGAATACAGCGCCGCTTATCTAGATGACATTGCGGTGTACAGCCTTCAGTGGGATGAGCATCTGACCCACCTCTGGGAAGTCCTGACGGCCTTCCGGCGGGCCGGACTAACCATCAAAGCCAGCAAATGCCAGATAGGCCAAGGGTCCTTCACCTATCTGGGACACCAAGTGGGGAGCGGCCAAGTAGCTCCCCTCCAACCAAAAATAGACGCCATCCGGGCCTGGGAGCCCCCGGTCACCCAAACCGCCGTCCGAGCCTTCCTGGGGCTCACCGGATACTATCGGCGATTTATAAAAGACTACGGGAGCATTGTGGGGCCCCTTACAGAACTGACCTCCAAGAAATTACCCCAGAAGGTGCAGTGGACCCCTGCGTGCCAAACAGCCTTTGAGACTTTAAAGACTGCCATGTGCACCGCCCCTGTGCTCCAGGCCCCCGACTACAGCAGAGAGTTTGTAGTCCAAACCGACGCCTCGGAGCACGGCATCGGGGCGGTCCTGTCCCAAGTTAACCCCGAAGGAATCAACCGGCCTGTGGCCTTCATCAGCCGACGCCTACTGGCAAGAGAACAGCGATGGAGCACCATCGAGAGGGAAGCCTTTGCCGTGGTGTGGGCACTCAAGAAGCTCCGGCCCTACCTCTTCGGCACCCACTTCCGAGTCCAGACCGACCACCAGCCCCTGCGGTGGTTAATGCAGATGCGGGGAGAGAACCCGAAACTGCTGCGCTGGTCCATTTCGCTGCAGGGGATGGACTTCACTGTTGAGCATCGCCCCGGCAACGACCACGCCAATGCTGACGGCCTGTCCAGATTCTTCCGCCTCGGCGAGGAGAATCCCCAAGAAGATGGGTGACTCTCCCCTGCCTTCAGCTGGGGGGGACGCGTGTTGGACCCGGCCGCATGGCGTGGTCCTACCCCTCCCGCATGGCGGGCCCTGGACGACACCAGCCCTCCTCCGGACCTCGGGCGGCCCCTTCGGCCCGACCCCGCATGCCCCAACACCACCGATCCGGCTGCCATCCCGGATCCCCATCACCAGCCTGGCTCCTGCGTAGGCCTATCACGACCTAAGCACGAGGCCGTGCCCGACTCCATCTTGGGTCCCCCACGTCACGACCACGTGGCCTTGGCCCAGGCCCAGGCCCCAGCGAAGCCCCGACATCGAGGCACCAAGATCCTCCCAGGTGGTCGAGTGGCCACTCGACAGATCCCGGAGGGAGAGGAGTTTCGATGGCCCTCCAGCCGTCCCCGGACGCCTGGTATCGATCGCCCTCCGGCCTCCCTGGGCGCTGGCTCCACCCCCCTGCTGGGTGTCTGGACACCATCATCCCGGCCCCTCTGACCCCCAGGCGAGAGGGTCCGGACATCAAAGGACCTCCGTCCTATATCTGGGCCAGCCCCGAAGTAGGACGTCAGTTGTATCCTGGACTGGAAGCCCTGCTGACGCTGTCACGGCCGACACCAGACGAACTCATCCTTCCTGTAACCCGTCGTCCATCTGAGAGCCTGCTGGCGTTGCCGCGGCCTACCTTGCTGAACCATCTGAGAGCCTGCTGGCGCTGCCACGGCCTACCTTGCTGAACCATCCGAGAGCCTGCTGGCGCTGCCGCGGCCTACCTTGCTGAACCATCCGAGAGCCTGCTGGCGCTGCCGCGGCCTACCTTGCTGAGCCATCCGAGAGCCTGCTGGCGCTGCCGCGGCCTACCTTGCTGAACCATCTGAGAGCCTGCTGGCGCTGCCGCGGCCTACCTTGCTGAACCATCCTGTAAGCCTGCTGGCACGGCCGCGGCTCGAACCTCTCGGAACCCCCCAGCTCGAGGATTGAGAGCTGTGCGCAGGGTATCCCTTCCTCCCCCCAGAAGCGAGACTGTCCCGCTACCTCGCCCCCCTTTTCGAGACTTTACGGATCCCTCGATCCGCCTGTATATACTGCCCAGAATCCGCAACCCTTATTCCTTATAAAAGCTTGAGAACTTGACCTCCTGTGTGGTGTCCGTTTGTAGTGTTGTGATTACTCTGCTGTACGATCCTAGGAGAGGGCCCTCATTCAGGAGGCCTCTCGGTAATGCTCGGCTACGTCTCGACGGAGAGGTGGACCTAGGGGTGGTCAGTCAGACATCTTCTGCCTCCCCCGGGGTCGCCTTTCTAACAGGGTGCAGATCGGTCCTCCGACTCCACATTTAAAACTGTTTACTTTAAACCCATGGTAGATGTGGCATCAGTGGGGGTTACACAGCTCTGCTAAGGAGACCTCAATGCCACTCTCCAGAAAACAGTATGTGTGAAAGATGTCATGTGTCTCCTTAAGAGAGTACCAGAAAGGAGGAAACCCCCCAAAGAAGGGAACAAATTCTTGCCAGTTTATTAGCTCATCATTGAAGAT
The DNA here is from genome assembly GCF_964261635.1 of Lissotriton helveticus. Classification (NCBI taxonomy): domain Eukaryota; kingdom Metazoa; phylum Chordata; class Amphibia; order Caudata; family Salamandridae; genus Lissotriton; species Lissotriton helveticus. Next base: position 476,776,878 of record NC_136062.1, read on the forward strand.
TAGAATTGAACATGTCAGAAAGGGAGAAAACTCATCCTCACAGCAGGAAGGAGAGAGGAGCAAAGCAAGAATCCACCTGCGAGAAATTCAGGAAAAGATCAATCGGCTGAAAGCACAAGTCTGGGACAAAAATGAAAGAACAAGGGATCAAAGTTGTTACAACACATCTTGCTCTTGTGACTCTAGCCCTTCTTTATGATTAAACAAGAACATCACAGGAAAAGAGTCAACCTCCACCCTAGAGTGGGAAACTCCAATAACGAGCTATGGTTAGCCCACAATCTAGATAGTAAGTAAGTAAATAAGTAAGTAAGAAAGTAAGTAATATTTGTATTGTTTGGTTAATTAAAACCTTTACAATTTCCATGTATAAAACGTAATAGCAGCAAAACTCATATTCTAAAACCATTTAAATAAAACATATAGGGCTTTCATGGTGCACAGACATAATATCGACTCCAAAATATCGTTTGGACAGAATATCGAGTCAAAAATATCGTTTGGACAAAATATCGACAGGACAGAATATAGACAGCCAAAATATCGTTTTTAAGGTAAGTGAAGTAATATCGACTGTAAATAATATAGACAGTGAAAATATGTAAGTATATAATATAGATAGTAAAAAAATCGTTTTTATTTTTAGGGTTCAGGGTCAGTGTTCAGTTTTTGGGTAAAGGGGTATTTTTAGGGTTCAGGGTCAGTTTTCAGTTTTTGGGTAAAGGGGTATTTTTAGGGTTCAGGGTCAGTTTTCAGTTTTTGGGTAAAGGGGTATTTTTAGGGTTCAGGGTCAGTTTTCAGTTTTTGGGTAAAGGGGTATTTTTAGGGTTCAGGGTCAGTTTTGGGTTTTTGGGTAAAGGGGTATTTTTAGGGTTCAGGGTCAGTTTTCAGTTTTTGGGTATTATTTTATTATATTTTGTTACTATATATATGTTTTAATAAATATGAAATAAAAAAATATTTATTTAACTTTCATTAATTATTTAATTATTATAAGTTAATTTAAGTAATTTAAAGTATATTTTACTAATTAATTATTAATATTAATTTAATTTAACACTGTTTTTAGTAAATACGATATTTTTTACAACTATATTTTTGTAAACGATATTTTTAACTCGATATTTTTGTACTTACCTGTTTGTAGATAGAAACTCGATATTTTGACTGTCGATATTTTGTCAACGATATTTTTGATGGTCGATATTCTGTCCCTCGATATTATTTCAGTGATCCGGCTTTCATGAGTTATGTTAACATTCACAGAGCAACAACAGCAGAATTCATATTCTAAAACCATTTAGATAAAACATATAAAACTTTCTTGAGTTATATTAACAATCACTGAGCAGTTGTCAGTAAATGTTTACGCAGTCCGTAAGTTAAGAAAAGCAGGGCTCAATCCTCAAAGAGAGGGAGAGGGACTGTTCTAACCTCAATTAGTTGTTACCAGCAGTAAGAAAAGATTTGCTGTTAGCTTTAAGAGGCCATGAGACGCAAAGATTAAGCAGTCTGGTCACTTGACGCGAGAATTTTTGCCCCTGCCGCTTCCATGAATTGAACAAAGCGACACGCTAGTTGTACATCTCCACCTCCAAAACATGCTTTCACAGCTTGTCTACAATTTCTTATCCGCTTACTTACAAAGAGCGGCTTTAGTAACTGTCGCCGTTTGGTCTGTAGATTTCTGCATATGCATAGTAGGTGTAATACACTTTCCTTAGCGTCCTCACATAAGCGGCATATTGACTGCCCCTGAAGACACTTCCATGGGGGAAGATGCGGTAAAGATGGTAAAATACCCAAACGAAAGTGAAGATATTTTTCTTTCCCCTTTCTATTAAAGCCCGTGCCTAAGTATGGTTGTGGAGAGGATTTATCATAGCTGTGAACCACAAACCATCTGTAGGTTCTTTCTGTGAGTGTCGCCTTGTCTTCTACTAGCGAAAGCTTTTTCACTGTTTTGTTAACAATTTGTTTAAAACAAGGATAGGACCCTGAGGCGGTCCAGAGCTCCTTGAGTCCCAGACGATCTATAGATGCTGTCAAATCTATAGATGCTGTCAAAAATCTAGATAGGTTTTTTTTATGAGGCTTGTCCATGCCTCTTTGCAGAAAGTGATGGATTTCATTTGGAGATCGAACAAGGAGCTCAAGTTTGACATCCACACTGGTTTCTAAGGATTCCCCACTGACGTTCAGGGCAGGCGCACCAAGACTCACCTCAAACGAAATAAGGAACTTTTAATAACGAAAGGGAGGGAGGATACTAGTAATAAAACAGGGAGCCTCGGTAGCCGACATGTACATAGAAAAATCTACTTTTTATATATTTATTTGTATTTATTTATGAGACTGAGAAAACAGAAGCAAATATATGGTTTTGTGTACAGTGAATCTTGTAATCATCTGTTCATATACTTCACACTGTTTTCTAATAGAAAAGATCTCAGTAGCTAAATATTATTATGAAACAAACATATATCGTCTGCAGATATAGTTCGTTTTGTTATGACTAGTACTCACACCTTCGACACACACTCATACAGGCATTCACACAAAGCGTGGCCTCTGAACGACATCAGTCTATAGCAGTGAATGGTCTGTAAACCTCAAAATATTGTTACAGTGTGGTAAAATGGCCAGGAACCCCCCCAAAAAAGTGTTGACATACATTTCTGTGCTTCTAAAGTCTATTCAACCCTCTCCCCAGGAACACACTCAAATCTTCACCTAGATGGGATACAAATAGGGCAGTCCACACAAAGCTGTAAAAGTAGTATTCATACGGGACACTAACTTCTTTTTTATTCAATGTCTCTATCAGATCCTCTTAAAGGTGAGCAAAAGTATTTTTTAAACAATCTACTCCTAAGTAGTGTTTAAAGCAGAAAGAATGGATGAGCAAATATTAAATCCCTTGTGGAAAGGTCCCATAATTAAGCAACTTGTAATTGATCCAATGACCCATGTCACAGGAGACCTGATGGTTTTCCAGTTCCACCAGTTGGATGACAGACTCCGCGGTGTGGCGAACACGTGGCCGAGCCATGTGAGACACCTCCTTAAGTACTCACAGCATATTAGATGTATCAATGGACTGGTGAGTTCCTTGGGTTGTGAAACAGCAAAGCAAAGTGGTCTGGTGGTGCGAGCACTCAGCGTTGTCTGAGCGGGATATTCAAAAAACATGCGGCTTGCACAACGTCAGTTCTTGAACGCATGCAAGCATCAGTAAGATCTTGACACGAGTCTCAGCACAGTTGTAATTTCCCTCTTATGACTACAGTCATCCGGCTTATAGAGCTTTGGTTGTAGTTTTACAGGGGTTAGGGGGTTCACACTTCAATTTGGAAAATATGCCCCATGTAGAAGAATATAGCAGGTTTGTGCATGTTCATTACATTTATATGCAGCTTTTAAGTAAAGTTCATCTATGTGTTTAGATATGCATTATCAGTCATTTCACATCATTTGAAACACAGAAAATGTTATCCACCAAAATGTACTTTTTCTTTATTTCGACAAATTTGGTATTGGTACTGAAATTTACTTTTTAAGAAAAATAAATATATATATATATATATATATATATATATATATATATATATATATATATATATATATGTTCCATCACCAAACAGTCGCCGCCGAAAGTGAAGAGGCCACAGCAGGAGAACCAGTGGGAACAACCTTTATTCAGTCCACAGCAGGTAAGGAAGTAGTACACACCCGCTATCAGGCAAATGCATTTCGGCTATAGATTTAGCCTTCCTCAGCGCCACGGGTGTCGGTGTGTCAGATGGCGGCAGAATTTAACTGACAAAATGTCACGCCCCACCTGATTAGACCAGCTTAGCTCCACCCCCAAAGGCCCAAATGCCAATCGCAAATGTCTTATGGTAAGTCACATTGGGTGACTACCTTTCCCAGAGTGCATTGCTTTATCACTGGAAAAACGTTGCGTCGGGATGAGAAAGCGTCACCTTGTTCCCCAATTTGCTGTAGACGAATATGCTGTCCCCTCCGGTCTCCAACCGTCTCAACCTGCCTTTTCTGGTGTTCCATAAGCGGGGACGAGGCAGACATGCATGCCCAGCCCAGCGTAGAGCAGAATGACTCCAACACCGCCGTAATTTACATCAGACCAGCAGGTGGACTCTGACGTATCCCGGTACCCCGGGTAAATTCCAAAACACTGCCGAAGCAGCAGCCAGCAACTCAGAGCCATTTTACTTTTTAAGAAAAATAAATATATATATATATATATATATATATATATATATATATATATTCACTGAAAAAACCATAGGTTATAGACCATATATAGTTAGGAATTAGCATTTACAAAACCTTGAAAATTCACTGAAAAAACCATAGGTTATAGAGTCAGAGTCAGAGTCAAAAATACTTTATTCGATTAGTTAAAATCATAAAAGTATACTACAAACACATAAAAAAAACATATAAAAGCACATAAATGTGTATAAATGAATAATAAAATTGAAATTACATTTCATACAAATTTCAGCAAATGCAGTGCAAGGAAGTCGTATACGTTTAAAATGAAGTTAAAAATGTTTAAAATACATCCTATTTAAAAACTATATTGGACAGGATTATTATACAAGTCTGCAGGGATAGATTGTATAATATGTGACACTTGTATTTACATGGTTCAATCGGGTATTGTGTGGCACAATGATCTAGATCGTTTTGCTCTCATTGCTGCAACCAAAAAACTTGCGACTCCGTACATCACAATAGGGGTCTCCATAGTTTGTAAAAACAACAGTGCCGGTTTCACTTGCACGAATCCCCTGTTTCTCAATAGTGGTAAGATATATTTTTTCCTCCCCTCCGCAAAAAAGGGACAGAAAAATATAAAATGGGACTGGTCTTGGTCGGAAAAGGAGTCGCATTTACATGGGACGTGGTCCCTTGGCTTGTTCCATTTCAAGTATTCTCCCAGAAGGAGGTGCATCTGGTTGAAACGAAATTTGGTAAGAAGCCATCGATGATAGGGCCTATTCACTACCCTTAAGTATGGCTGGATGTTCATGGTCGATACTACAATATAGTGAGCCCTAACAGTGGTTTTCTCTAATTCCTGGGCTTCACGCAACATGTTTCTAGACTCTAAAAATTGTGTCTTAATCCATGTGACATCTTCTTTGCACAGACTCTCCGGGCTACTATACAAGTCAACACGGCCCAGACGAGTAGCAACCAACTTAATGTAGCTCAGCCATTTAATATCGTAGGCTCTGTCTCTCCCCATGCAATCCATGATAATCTTTCGATTTAACGTCAAATTCGGGTTCAACCACAATTTCACCCATAGAAGTAGGGGGGCCAGGTTAAGAGTATCTTCAATAAATCCCTGCCCTAGTTCTGTCAACACCGAAAAAATGGGTGTAGACTGTGGTAAGCCCAATAATGAACGCATGGATCTATTCTCCTCCTTCTGTATCAGTGCCAGATCCCTGAATCCCCAGATTCCAGCCCCATATCTAGCCAGCGCCAAAGTTTTGGCTCTATACAACTTGAGGATAGCTTCCGTTGGTTTGCCCCCCAGTCTTTTAGCAAAGCTCTGTATTGCTCCGAAAGACCGCCGAATAGCCATTGCTTTGTTAACAACCTGTGGGGTCCATGTACCCGTGTCGTCAAAAATGACTCCGAGGTATGTAAATGTTTTAACTTTGGTTAAAATCGCTCCATTGCATCGCAGGGTTTTAGTGGTGTTCTTTCCTTTCCCTAAGGACATAACGTGCGATTTACCCATATTTACAACCAGGTCTAGTTTGTTCATAAAAGCTCCAAATGAATCAAGGAGCAGTTGTAGACCATTAGGGGTTCTGGCAATGAGGACCGTGTCATCGGCGTACATCAGTACAGGCAGCGGTAACCCACCCATATTCGGTATATCTAGGGTAGCAGTTTTTAAAACAGAGTACAGGGAATTAATATACAGGGAAAATAACATGGGGGCCAAAATGCACCCCTGTCTCACCCCTCTTGCTGATCTAAACCCAGTAGTGCACTTGCCTACTGTGGTCATTCGGACCGAAGCCGTCAGGTCGGTATGTAGAAAAGCTAAGAAGTTAATCAAAGCAGGGTCCAGACCCAACTCAGAAAGAATTGTCCACAGCTTCGACCTATTAACTAGGTCGAACGCTGTGGACAGATCCATAAAAGCTAGGTGGATTGACCCACTAGAGGCAGCAGTATATTTGGAAACGGTCATGTACAAATTCAGACACTGCTCCTCGGTACCCCTCCCTGTTCTAAATCCATATTGTGTATCACATAAAATTGCATTATCCTTTTCCCACAGATTAATTTTATTTAATATAACTTTGCCCAGTATTTTGAATGAGGAATCAAGTAGCGATATAGGTCTATAACACCTGGGGTCGCCCCTTTGCCCCTTCTTAAAAATTGGTATGATCACCGAATGTGACCAAGTGGTAGGGGTATCAGACAAGTTCATGCATGCTAAATTAAAAACATTCGCAAGTATTATAGACCATATAAGTGGATGAGCTTTATACATATCGGCGGGGACCCCATCCGGGCCTGGGGCTTTCCCGCCGGCAGTGTTTTCAATTGCATTTAGTACTTCTTTTACCGAAACCCTTAGTGGTGTGTCTGAGGGAGAAAAATCTAAAGGAGTAAAAGGGGTAGTAGGAGTCTTGCTTCCATAGATATTTTCAAAGTGATCTAACCATTGATTCTCAGTGATATTGGCCTCTAATATCTCATTCCCAGTACCACTTAACAAAGGAGAATTCACTATTTTCCAAAAATGGGCACTGTCCCTTAAAGTGAGGTTATCATAAAGTGCTTCCCAGGCCTTATCTTTTAATTCTCTTTTGCGAGCCTCGGTCGCACACCTATATTCTTTCCTCAATTGGGACACTACAGTTAGATTACGAGGCTTACATTTAAGGGCTTCTAAAAGTTTATTATGCGCCTTTGAGCAATCAGCATTGAACCATCCCTGTGCCATCCGTGGCTTAACAGATGATTTGATAGTAAGGGTCTCTGCAACATTTTTGCATATGGTTCCAAAAGCTTTTATGACATTTCCTCCTGTAGACAGAGGGTTCCTGCATATGTTAAATTCATCACTTAATTCATTGCAAAGTTTAGTAAAAAATTCCTCAACATCGATTTTAGACCATTTAACCCGTCTACCTTGGTCGTGGGTCTTGACTACAGTAGAGTAGGTTAACTGTTGGTCGCAATTAATTATGGTAGGGTTTATGTTAATCAGCTCCATAACGACCGGATTATGGTCACTAAATGCAGTAATGATGGCATTATATGAGATGACATTTATGAGAATTCTAGGAGACACAAAGATATAATCAATGATGGTGTTGCTACCTCTCGCGCTATAGGTCACCACTCTGTCTATCGGATTCGCAAAAGCGGGTTCAGACATATCCATATCAATCAGCATCTCTTCTAGAGCACCCCCCTTTACAGTATGTTCAAAATGCGGATGTGTCAAATAGTCATCATCATAGGAACTACCATGGTAACAGTTATGTTGACAGAGATGTATGTTAAAATCACCAAACACAATATAATAAACCAAAGTAGTTTGACTCTTCTTATAATTGTTTAAAAATTCAGTCAACATTAGGATATTTTCGCCTCCTTGTAACCCTTCTGTTGAGTTATAAAAATTTACGTATAGGAGTTTTTCCCCCGTGTTCAGCGAGGCCTCTAAGATGAGACAGTTAGGGGAGTTAATATCTATGACTTTCATCGCCCCAAGGTGACTTACTGAAATTAGCAGTGCAAGACCGCCCTTACTTCTACCTCTGATAGACTTTTCAGCTGCTTTAAAATGGGATACATAACCATCTACCCAAAAGTTACATTCTGTGTCCCAAGTTTCTTGGAGTGCGATCACTTCGTGTTGCTTAATAATTCCCAGCCATTCTTTATCATCTCTTTTGGATTGTAGACCAGAGATGTTCCAAGTCATTAGCTTCATATTTCTGCAAGCCCCTTTTGACCCGGAGGGTTCCTGCAACCCCCTCTTGGTGCCCAGTCAGATGTTAGTATCCAGGTTTCCAAGAGCATCAAAACGATTACTTAGCTCCAGGCCAGGAGATGAAGCCACATGGCGGTTACAATCTAAGGACAGGTGTGAGCTAAGGGGTAAAATAGCCCAGTTAGCTAAAGGCGCTTGTTGTCTTGGAATATTTTGAGTATTTTGCCTGTGAACAAAGTCCCGGGTAGATTGTTGTGTTGGGCGAGGATAGAAAAAACCCAGTGGAACTGCACGTATTTGCCCTTGGCTAATATCAGTTGCATCCCAGAAAAGTCTTGAACAAACATGTGGTGTCCTGAAATTAATAATAACACAATCCTCAGGGAAACATTTGGCTGTCCGGCCCAGCCAGGTAACTCTTCTTGCCAGACTAACATGATCAGAAACGTCACTAGCACCTGTGCAGTTCTTGTCACACCAGCTCTTTACGTTTTCCATAAGGGTTCTTTGGGTTTCTGATTCTCCCACAGTGAGTCTTGGTACATTAACCAGAACTGCCACAAAAGGGGTTGCCTCCGGGGGTAAATTCACCATAGGCTTGCGATACGGAGCATCCCCCGTTCTACTTTGAAGTGTGTTCTCGGTGGCCCCATTATTTGCCTCGCTATTATTTCTGATTGGGGCCGAGTTATTCTGTCTGCTAGGATTCAAATTGTTGCCGACAGGTTTAGGGTTATTTGCAGCCATCACTATTGGAGAAAGAGGCGGATGTGTTGTGTTGGGCATTATAGTGCCAGTGTTAGTCACTTCCATGGGTTGGCCGTTTTGCCCTGTGGCATGTAGAGAATCTTTGGCTAAATGCTCCGCCACCTTATGGAGCAACAAGGAATTCATCCTTTCGCAACGGGTCATAATGCCCGCTACGCAGTCTTTAAGGGTTTCGACTATATCGCTTGAGATCTTAATGAGCATGGTTTCTATGGTGTCTGTTAAAACCCTTTCTACCCTCTCGTTAATAGAGCCTTCAAGTTTAGCTAGCGATTTACATATTTTGGTGTTGGCTCTATATTGAGGGAGTAAGGTTTTATAAAATCTAGCTCTTTTCCGGGCAGTACGTATCTTAGCACCCCCCCCTTGAACTTTGGTACACGCAGGGGGGTCAGGAACCACTATAGAGAACTCCGGGTGCACCGACTGCTGAGCAATAGGTAGATTGTCACATGCCCCATTGATGACAATATTGGGTTCTAAGGGTACCCTTGACTCGTTGTGATCCGTCGAGGCTCCCTCTAGCCCTAGTTCCCGTTCTTTCGCAGCAATTTCCTTATTGAGCTTCCCCACAGCTGTAGTAAGGTAAGTCAGAATGTTTCCTGGAGCACTCGATTTACGTGCAATTTTAACACTGCTGGCCCCCCCTGTAAGCGAAGTCTGGAGTTTTCTCTTACCCATTTCTGGACTGTAGATGTTAGAGGACCGGCCTGTCCTGTCCTCTGTCGTCCCCTGACGGCCACAGACGGCCCGCCCTCTGCCCGGGCTCCGCCCGGCGTCGCCCGCGCGCGTCCCGCGACGCGGAGGGGGTTGCTGCCCTTTAAGCGCCTCCGGGCGCGCTCCAACCGGAAGTGGGTGGTTCCAGCCCCTGAGCCCTCTGGGAGCTGTAGTCTTCCCCTGCTCTGGCTGTGCGATGCTGCAAGCACGGTGGCAGGGAAGAACACACAGCGTTAGGGCCCCAGTGGTGCTGCTGCACGATGTGTCCTGGTGTCAGGGTTTTCGCCGGTAAGTTCTGCCCTTTGCGCGTGCTGGCGCTCCCCCTTAACCATAGGTTATAGACCATATATAGTTAGGAATTAGCATTTTAAAAACCTTATTTTACTCACACAAAACCATTGAAATTCCATATATAGTTAGTTGCACTAACTATATATCGCGCACCCGCAATCCACTGCTGATCATGTCACATATTACATCATTCATGACATGGTCAGTGACATCACTGATGACATCACTGATGACATCTCAAATGACATCACTGATGACATCACTGATGACAACATCCAGTGACTATGTTTCTGTAAAGTTAAAATATGTCTTACATATTGAAGAATGAGTGGATGTATAAGTGTCTGGATGAAGGATTTAGTAGGTGCATGCCTGACTGTATGAGTGAGTGATTAAATGTGTCTCACTGAGTGCATGGGTTAGTGACTAAACTGTCTTAATTTGTGCATCATTATGTCTGTTGTTCTGTAAACTGCTGCATGTGTTGATCAGTAGCTATATGAGTAACTATATGGGTTATTGATTGGTTGCCCAAGTATTTGTATGGGAGACTGAGTGTGTGTGTGGGTGGCTGGGAGGTGTATGACTCTGTGCATAGATGTGTGAGCAGTTGATTCACTAGATGTATGGGTTCAAAAGTGCATGTGGAAACAGCTGTATGGGCGGTTGACTGTGTGCATGAGTGTATTGGTGAGTGAATGGATATCTCAGTGCTGCATGTCAAAGTAAGTACATATGTAAAACACAGTACATGTGAGAGTTGACATATATAAATAACTGTGCATAAGAGCCAGTGAATGTGTGAGTGGCTGTATGGATCACTGTGAACTTGTATCAGGGATTGTATAATAGAGTAAATATGTGTTAGTATATGTTTGAATAAGTAAGGTGTGTATAACTGTATAGTTGAGGAAATGGAGGTGTGATTGATTCTTTGCATGACTGACTAGGTGTGTGAGTAACTCCATGGATGAGTGACAGTCTGTGAGTGTCTGTTTACACTGAGTGTATCTAAGGTTATATTAGAGTCTGAAGAGGTTCATCGTATTATCACATGAATGATGTCATCAGTGATGTGATCAGTAATGTCAAATGAGATGTCATCAGTGATGTCATCAGTGATGTCATTTGAGATGTCATCAGTGATGTCATCAGTGATGTCATTTGAGATGTCATCAGTGATGTCATCAGTGATGTCATTTGAGATGTCATCAGTGATGTCATCAGTGATGTCACTGAGCATGTCATGAATGATGTAATATGTGACATGATCAGCAGTGGATTGCGGGTGCGCGATATATAGTTAGTGCAACTAACTATATATGGAATTTCAATGGTTTTGTGTGAGTAAAATAAGGTTTTTTAAATGCTAATTCCTAACTATATATGGTCTATAACCTATGGTTTTTTCAGTGAATTTTCAAGGTTTTGTAAATGCTAATTCCTAACTATATATGGTCTATAACCTATGGTTTTTTCAGTGAATTTCAATGGTTTTTTAATAGCAAATATCATAAGCTGTCGAATGTCAAGTACGTGGTAAGTGAAAACATTTTCGTGTTTATGCACACTGATCTGCTTTGAATGGTGCCCCCCCCCCTCATTTCTATTAGGAGTACTCTCTCTTTGCAGATAGTGAAAGGTAGTTAACGCAGGCCTTTGCCCCCGTTGTAATCCGTCGTGCCTGCTTCTCTCTCCATTTGATTGATTGTTATCCAAGTATTTACTGTTTTAGAATTAGTTCTCTTTGGTTCATTCTCTATTTACAAACAAACACAGAGTCGCAATACTCTGTTTAGTCTTTGCAGATAACGAAAAATCGTGTAAAAAAAAAGAAAAGGAATCGAGTAAAATCAGTAGGCCACTAATGGGATCTCTTTTTGACCTCGCTAAAATAGAAACATTAGGAACAACCCCTCATGACAAATACAAAACTAGTGAGATGAACTGAACTCCACACAATGATGGCTGCAAAACAGCTCGGCTCCGCCACCCACCCCGCCCAAAATAACGATAAAGAGCGGCTGCCATGATTGGTTGCGGAATGGCCACAACGGAGCTACGAAATGGTGCTGCTCTCATGCTAACCCCAGCTTCAGTCTGAAACATCCAGAAACACTGTAGACTACCAGTTCGATCAGTTCCGGTAGCGCCCCAATGTAACCCGGTAGAGAAGAACTAGCCCTCCCCTCTTTGACTGATGGTTCTTGTTGCCTGTCCCTTCTGTTGTCATTTAACAGAACTATTTAGCCTGCTGAAAGGGGTTGTGTTTCGACCGCTGGTTGGTGGAGACATTTTGACTATATTCTGGACCTGCGTTGTCGCGTAATGCGTCATATGACGCGCCGCGTTAGCGCATCCGGAAGTCATCCGGGGCGCGCAGCGCGTAACGTAAGCATAACAAGTCATGTGACTTGTTAATAAAACTTTTCATTGGTTCATTTTACTTTTCTTATTGTAATGATGAAAGGCTTGGTCATATCACCTAAAAATTACGCTTTTAATTACTTCCGAACATTATTTTTTCTTAAATATATGTTATAATGTTCCAGGCTAATGTACTTTCCCGGAAATTTTACAACTGTCCTGCAAGTAAAATATATTCTTTTTTCGAGAAAAAGAGCGTTTCTTCGTCCCATGACGGAGCCGTTGAGCAAAAGAGGGTCGACCTGCTGTCTTAGTCGCCGATACGCCTGAATATGAGATTCTTATCGATCACTTTATGTTGCAGGAATAGAAAACACAACAGCCCTTGACCATTTATCTTTACTGCGTTCCTTCGTATTATACCTTTTACCCTTCATGTAATTGGTCTGCTTTATTTCACTTGCCTTTTAATGATTCTAAAACAGTGACTATTATTAAAAACTTTACCAATGTATATACTACTACCATGTTTTCTTTTAAAAACCTTTATTGTGAAAATTTCATTATACAAATACGAGCCTATAACCACGTGGGCCTGCCACGGAGCAAACTGTAATCGTATATGATAAATAGACATTTACACTGTAGAGGAACGTAACGGGCGGGCCATTAGGTTGCAAGAACTAAGGTGTCTAACAGTTACGGAATCGGTGGACGTACATTTTATAATTAAAATACGACAGGGCCAGTTACAATAAAATTATCTAGATATACATTTGCGGGCAAGTACCATGGGTGACGTTAATTCGAATTTTCAACAGTACAGTAATCAATAACACATCAGAACTTAATATCAATAGGGATGTCGAAATATTCAATCAATTCTCGTCCCCGCCCGCCATGTGCTTCAAAACTGCATACGTATCTCGTGATTTCAAGGTTCTGCAACCAGTACACAACAAGGAGTTACGAGTCCCATTTATTCCGGCGCCATTTTGGGCGAGGACGGGCAGGTCCAGGATATAGTCAAAATGTCTCTACCAACCATCGACTATGATGATGTTCATATGCTGTATTTATTAGAGTAACACTCATCTGTCCACATGAAATTAATTTACCACAATCTAAACATGTCATTTTAATCTTTCCAAAGTTCTTCTAAATATTTGGGACCGTTTCCCTTGCCTCTGAAGCTCTCAGTGCCACTTCTTTGATGAATGTACTAGCAGGTCAGGGGTTCTCCTCCAAATCTCTCTTTTATGCAGCACTATAATTAATTGGTGCCACCTCTCCATATGACGATGCATGGTATAGTTACCACAACTATATTTTTTTTCGGTTCCTCTGGAGAGTTCATCGTGGCAGATGAAGCGTGTAACGTACCGGGAATTTACCTTTTTTTGCATGTACAGGAAAGGAAAAAAAAATCGAGCGTCCGAGTTCTAAGGTGTCCCAGGGCCATTTTAGTGGACCAGGCCCAAATCCAAAGAACAGGCCGCCATTTTGAGAGTCCTCTTGCAGCCGCCTGTCGCTGTAGCATCAAGAGCAGCCGAAACTCAGCTGAATGGCAACTGAAACGGTAAAGGGGCGCCCCACTACATTTCAGCATTGTAGGATGACCACACCAGTACAGCAACTTGCTAGACATCACCTCGGTGCCATCCGGATCTCGGCGCCCCACTGCAGATGAAGTGCCTCTCAACTATGAAACCACCACGGTGACATCCGGATCTTGGCGCGTTGTGCTGCCTTCGGCCTATTCGCACATTGGTCCGCTACTGACGCCATCTCACAGGCTAATGGGGCGACCCACGCCGAGTTTCAGCATTGTAGGATGACCACACCAGTACAGCAACTTGCTGGACATCACCTCGGTGCCATCCGAATCTTGGCATCTCAACGCCTAGTGGTATCTTCCATACAGAAAATATTGTTACGCTGCCTTTGGCCCCATTCGCACATCAGTCCGCAACTTAGACATCACCTCGGTGCCATCCGGATCTTGGCATCTCAGCGCCTTGTGGTGTCAGTCAGAAAATATTGTTGCGCTGCCTTTGGCCCCATTCGCACATCAGTCCGCTACTGACACCATCTCACAGGCCAATAGGGCGCCCCACGCCGACTTTTACCATTGTACGATGGCCACACCAGTGGCACAACTTGCTAGACATCACCTCGGTGCCATCCGAATCTTGGCATCTCAACGCCTAGTGGTATCTTCCATACAGAAAATCTTGTTACGCTACCTTTGGCCCCATTCGCACATCGGCCCGCAACTTAGACATCACCTCGGTGCCATCCGGATCTTGGCATCTCAGCGCCTTGTGGTGTATTCTCTTCAGAAAATATTGTTGCGCTGCCTTTGGCCCCATTCGCACATCAGTCCGCAACTTAGACATCACCTCGGTGCCATCCGGATCTTGGCATCTCAGCGCCTTGTGGTGTCTTCTACTCCGAAAATATTGTAGAAAATATTGTTGCGCTGCCTTTGGCCCCATTCACACATCAGTCCGCTACTGACACCATCTCACAGGCCAACAGGGCACCCCACGCCGACTTTTACCATTGTACGATGGCCACACCAGTGCCACAACTTGCTAGACACCACCTCGGTGCCATCCGGATCTTGGCATCTCAGCGCCTTGTGGTGTCTTCAAATCAGAAAATATTGTTGCGCTGCCTTTGGCCCCATTCGCACATCGGTCCGCTACTGACGCCATCTCACAGGCCAACGGGGCGCCCCACGCCGACTTTCAACATTGTAGGATGGCCACAGAAGTGCGACAACTTACTAGACACCACCTCGGTGCCATCGGGATCTTGGCGCGTTGTGCTGCCTTCGGCCTATTCGCACATCGGTCCGCTACTGACGCAAACTCACAGGCCAACGGGGCGCCCCACGCCGACTTTCAGCATTGTAGGATGGCCACACCAGTGCGGCAACTTGCTACACACCACCTCGGTGCCATCCGGATCTTGGCATCTCAGCGCCTAGTGGTGTCTTCTATTCCGAAAATATTGTTGCGCTGCCTTCGGCCCCATTCACACATCGGTCCGCTACTGACGCCATCTCACAGGCCAACGGGGCGCCCCACGCCGACTTTCAGCATTGTAGGATGGCCACACCAGTGCGGCAACTTACTAGACACCACCTCGGTGCCATCCGGATTTTGGCGCGTTGTGCTGCCTTCGGCCTATTCGCACATCGGTCCGCTACTGACGCAAACTCACAGGCCAACGGGGCGCCCCACGCCGACTTTCAGCATTGTTGGATGGCCACACCAGTGCGGCAACTTACTAGACACCACCTCGGTGCCATCCGGATCTTGGCGCGTTGTGCTGCCTTCGGCCTATTCGCACATCGGTCCGCTACTGACGCAAACTCACAGGCCAACGGGGCGCCCCACGCCGACTTTCAGCATTGTAGGATGGCCACACCAGTGCACCTTACTAGACACCACCTCGGTGCCATCCGGATCTTGGCGCGTAGTGAAGCTGCAGCAGCTGCAAATAAGCTTCAGACAGTGTTACAACCGCTGCTCAGAACTCTCAACTATGACACCACCTCGGTGCCATCCGGATCTTGGCGCGTTGTATTGCCTTCGGCCTATTCGCACATCGGTCCGCTACTGACGCCGCCTCACGTGCCAACGTATTTTCTCCGCATTTTATACCCTATGCCGCATAACAGGTCATGTGACTTGTTTATAAAACTTTTCATTGGTTCATTTTACTTTTGGTTTCCTAATGATGGAAGGCTTGATCATGTGACCTAAAAACAACACTTTTCATTGGATGAAAACTTTTTTTTTTCCCAAACGATGAAAGCCCCACCTTGTTTCTGGATGTTTCAGACTGAAGCTGGTGTCAGCATGAGAGCACCACCATCTCGTAGCTCAGTCGTGGTCATTCCGCGAGCAATCATGGCAGCCGCTCCCCACCAGAAGCCTGCAGGAGTCGGAGCCCCCAAAACTTTTGATGAATTCTCAAGGCGGAGGGGACGCTTTCGAGAATGGGGTCCAAGACCTAGCAGACAAGCGTCCGATTTCCAAGGTGTCCCAGGGCCATTTCAGTGGACCAGGCCCAAAAAGGAAACAGCCTGCCGCCATTTTGAGAGTCCTGTGACAGCCGCCTATCGCTGCACCGCAAGAGTGGGCGCAACTCAGCTGAATTGCGGCTTTTGACACAGTGGACCAAAAACGGACGGAATGGCAACTGAAACGGTAAAGGGGCGCCCCACTACAACAGATGACACTCCACCTGGAGAGGCCCGTTCACGCCGCCTCCCCCGGGGCGCCCCACGCCGTTATTCGGAGCAGCATTGTAGGATACCAAAACCAGTGCGGCAACTTACTGGACATCACCTTGGTGCCATCGTTCTGCTGCCTTGGAACTATTCGCGCAACAGTTTGCTACTGATGACCCACCCCCCGCGACGCCCCATGCCGTTATTTGCTGGGTGGCAACTTACTAGACATCACTTTCGTGTCATCTAGATTTCAGCGCGTTCTGCTGCCTTGGAACTATTCGCACAACAGTTTGCTACTGATGACCCACCCCCCGCGACGCCCCACGCCGGAAATCTGGACGTTGTGCTGCGTTGGGACTATTCGCACAGCCGACCGCTACTTCGTTGTTTTTCCCTAAAAATGTTTATATGTTATTACTATTTTTGTTTTCTTGTATATATTTATAAATTATTAAAGTTTTATAATCTTACTACTTTGTCGGAGTGCTATATATTTTAATGTGACACATAATTGTAAAAACTTTGATGTACAAAGAGTCATCCCTGGAATCTTCCGCTTCAGGCTCGGTCCCCTCCCCAATCACAATACAGGATGGTTTTCAGATAATAGCAACGCTTCTGCTGTGACGGATCTCATCGAGTGTGGGCCTTGATCTACTATAACTCCTTTGAAGAGGGGTGATTCTTTACAGCTGTGGCCATAAACTACATCTGCAGGGCTAGCTGATACCCTAGGACCAGCCTGGACAATCGGACACAGAGGAAAAGGAGTGTCAGAGGGTGCGGTAGTGAATAGGGCGAAAGGGAGGTGTCGGGCGGGCACAGGGTGTGATTCTCAGGGAAGAGCAGCGCAGATGGGGGGAGGTTTATTACCCATGCATAAGACAGAGAGCGGGGGTGACCACTGCCTGGGGGAGATGCTTGCGAGGGTGGGGAGCCATGCTAAGGATCGACAGCGTGCACAGAGTGGGTCTGGTCAAGGCATCTAAAATGGCTGCCGTGCACGACAAAAGTGTGGCATTTGAAAAAAGACAAGATGGCGCAGACAATGTTTTTCAACACTTCCTGATTTCCTTCGAATCGAACGTTAACAGACGTTGGGGCATATTACCAAAGTTAAGCGATATTTATCCCTAACGATGCTTAGCAACGATTTTTTTACCGTCAGAAATTATCGCAGATAAACCTTGCTATTATCAAGGTTTATCGCAAATACGATAAAAAACGACCGCAATGCATTAATATCGCTGAAAACTCAGCGATATTCATGCATTACCGAGCTAATGCTCTTAGCCATGTTATCCACCTCCCATTGGATAACATGGCTAAGAACTGCTCAGGGCAGGTGGTAGCTTTTGGAGATATTCGCGCTTATCTCGAATATTTCCAAAAGTTGATAATAGGAGATAGCGATGTTAGCGACTGTTTCCAGTCGCTAACATCTTGGCATGCCCACTTTGCATGTCATTAGTGATAAATATCACTCACATGCAAAGTGGGGCCCAAGATGGTCGCTATCTTCTACTAGCCGTCTACTGGTGTTAGCAACAGCTAGGTAATACACATATAATTTTATCTCCGCGAAGCGGAGCGCTGTTACAGATATATATCTTGTTTTTGAACGTTAATTTCTCAAAATGCACTGAAGCACATATATTGAGACCTAGCAAAGGCACATCGGGCTACCAGTCCCTACAATTTTGCCAAGTTTCGTACAAATCCATTCAGCTGTTCGATCCTACCGAGAGACAAGATGGCGGCCGCTACGGACTGTTTGGAATGTTTACAGACACCGGAGAGCCAATCAGCTTCGCTTCGCAAAGCTCCGTAACGCGAAAAGTACGCGAAGCGGTGCGCTGTTACAGATATATATCTTTTTTTGAACGTTAATTTCTCAAAATCCACTGGAGCACATATATTGAGATCTAGCAAAGGCACATCGGGCTACCAGTCCTTACAATTTTGCCAAGTTTCGTGCAAATCCATTCAGCTGTTCGATTATTATTATTTTTATTTTTTTTTTGCCCCGCGGGGCCCTTTTAAAACCTCCACATCAAACCTAAACGGTCAGGGAGGATCTACTATGCCCCTTCGGTTTGGCCTCCGCTTGTCTCTCGATCCTACCGAGAGACAAGATGGTGGCCGCTACGGACTGTTTGGAATGTTTACAGACGCCGGAGAACCAATCAGCTTCGCTTCACAAAGCTCCGTTGCGCGAAAAGTACGCGTCCTGGAGCGCTGCCCGGTCCGCTGTTACAGATATATATCTTTTTTTAAACGTTAATTTCTCAAAATCCACTGTAGCACATATATTGAGACCTACAAAAGGCACATCGGGCTACCAGTCCCTACAATTTTGCCAAGTTTCGTGCAAATCCATTCAGCCGTTCGGGCTAAAAGTGAGGCCAACCGCCCTATGGAAAACTCAATGTTAAAAACACGTTTTGGGACCCCCCTTTTTTCTCGGCCCCCCCTTGACGAACCCCCCCCAAATTTTCAAGGGCTACTCAGAAACAATATGTGCCATTTTCCTGAAAATTTCAGCCAATTCCGTCCACAAACGCCAAAGTTATTAGACATAGAATTTTCAAAAATCCCATAGAGAAAAAATCCTAACTATATATACCTACTGGCGACCGCCAGTAGGTAATATATATATATCTATATATATATATATATATATATATATATATAGATATATATATATATATATAGCACTAGCACTTATTCATTTTAGAAACGGTTGGACTATATACAGCACTCGGGGAAGGTATTTTTAAATAAGTGATTGCGAAACCCAATACAGGCCATAGACTTATACATCTATAAGATAAGAAATATATAATCTATGAGGAAAAGTTGCAATTATATGTTTACGTTAAGGACAAATGCTAAATTGATTGATGTACATGGCATAAAATAGCAAGGTGATTGAAGAGGTTTTTATATCCAAATATAGAACTGTTTTTTAGCATATTTATATGGATATTAAATGTGTATATGTATTGTAGATAGATACATTTATATTTTTATTTGAAACAAATGGATTTTACCTTGATGGACACCATGTCCTCTATTTAAAAAGCGTAATTTTGCACATAGTATTTCCTCACTGTCTACTAGTAGGCAATCAAGTATTGAGTTTCGCACACTTTTTACAATCCATAAATACTTTCGTTTGTGTCTATGACATGTCATGTGATCAAGCCTCGGGTTAGAGGCGAAACGCGTCATGGCGGATTGCTGGCTGTTTATGAGCACAGAAATAAAGCACTAAAAGGATTGAACTAAATTGGGTCTGCTCCTTGTTATTCTTTCCAAGTGAACAGGACTCTGTGAATGGCGACGTTCGCTATATATATATATATATATATATATATATATATATCCCAAAACAATGTGATCCAGCAGGAGTTAGAGAGCGCTCCACAGCGTGTGCTTGCTCAGGGGTCGGATCCAGACCCAATTATTATTTTTGGACAAATGGAGCAGCACATCCAGGATTTTTTAAAGCTACTTTATTGAAGCTTTCACCCCACCAACGCGTTTCAGCCTCAACAGGCTTTGTTCACGGTCAGTAAGTCCTTCAACTCTTTTTACATTTATACTAGCCCATTTTAGCCATTATGAGGCATTATGGGATGCGTAGTTTCACATATTTTCAAAAGGTTAATTAACAAAAAGAAAGACTGGTGTTTTTCACATTTAAACTTTCTTAGGTGCATATTCAATTCATATGGGCATTTTAAACAGTTCATGAGGGATTAGTTCCCAGTCAGTTTTTAATGGTAATTGGGTATAGTACCCTGTAGAGTTCAGATATACTCAGCTGGTGTCTCTTAACAGTCACTCCAAATGTATGTGGAGGTCTTCCCCAAAGTTCATTCCTCTTGGCATTTTGGTACGAAAACGGATGATTAGCCGCGACTCCATCTGTCTCAGTTTTCTAACTGTGTCACCGCCTCTTTCCGTTTTCGTGAGCATTTTGAGTCCATAGAATCTCATGGTTTTCCAATCACCGTTCTGGCAAGCATTGATGTGTTTTGCTGTAGCGTAGAGCATGTTTTTGTTTTTCACTGCTCTAATATGTTCCAACATTCGTTTCTTCAACATGCAGGTCGTGCTGCCTATGTATTTGCTACCACATTTGCACTCGATCACATATACCACATTTTTGGATGTGCATGTGATGTGTTGGTCAATCTGCATCATCTTGCCATTGGGTTCTTCAACTGATTTCTTACTCATGCCGATCTTACAGGCCTTGCAACTAGAGCAAGGCTTGAATCCTTTCCGTTGATGTGTTAGCCAGTCAGTTTGTATCTTAGCTTGGAAGTGGCTTTTCACCAGACAATCCTGAAGAGATCTGTTTTTTTTGTAGGTAATTTGTGGTTGTTTTCCTACTAGCTCTCCTATATCTGGATCCCCAGACACAAGATGCCAATATTTCTTCATTTTGTTGGCGATCATCCCACTTTCCTTATTGTATGTGGTTACAAATCTCGGCGGATCATTTTCCACTGCTTTCTTCGGTTTTACTACAAGTAGTTCCGTTCTTGTTTTTTGGTCAACCTTCTTTTTACAGTTTTGTAGGACTCGATCGTGATATCCTCGTGACTTAAATCTCATCATGCTTTCATTGATTTTTGTTTCAGCGTCGTCCGGCATAGAGCAATTTCTTTTCAGTCTGATATATTCCCCATACGGGATGCTCTTAATCAGTGC
This sequence comes from Lissotriton helveticus, assembly GCF_964261635.1. Classification (NCBI taxonomy): domain Eukaryota; kingdom Metazoa; phylum Chordata; class Amphibia; order Caudata; family Salamandridae; genus Lissotriton; species Lissotriton helveticus. Next base: position 476,798,006 of record NC_136062.1, read on the forward strand.
TTGTGGGTGAAAGCTTGTGCCATGTAGCACACTGTTGGTTGCTGTCTTCTTGCGGAACAGAGTGGACTCTAATTTGCCATCTGAAATATAAATTTCAGTGTCCAAAAACGCAATTTTCTTTGTGCTTGTTGTGCACGTGAATTGTAGGCCCACTGTATTTTGATTCAGTTTGGAAAAGTAAATGCGAAAATCAGAGTCCGATCCATGCCAAATTATAAATAAATCATCTATGTACCGGACCCACAATATGATCCGATCCAGATCTGATTGATTGACTGTGTTCCAAGCAACGGTTTTCTCCCACCAGCCCATGGTGATATTGGCATAGTTGGGAGAAAATGAAATGCCCATGGCAGTCCCACACTCTTGTTTGTAAAGCTCTTGGTTGAATATGAAAACATTATTTGATAAGCAGGTCTTGATCATTTTCAAGAGCATATTGGTGTGCTCTAAGGTTGAGATGCTTCTCTGTTTCAAAAAATACTGGCATGCTTCCATACCTACATCATGTCTGATTGAAGTATAGAGAGAAACAACATCTATTGTTGCTAATAGATATTCTTCATTCCAACTTATATCCTGAATTATTCTTAGAAATTGTCCAGTGTCCTTGATGTAGGAAGGCATGCTTTGAGCGATTGGTGCCAGAAATTTGTCCACATACCTTGATAGGTTTTCGTAGATGGAGCTGCAGGAGGACACGATTGGTCTGCCGGGAGGGTCTATTAATGTTTTATGTATTTTTGGCAGAAAATATATACAGGGCATTGTTGGAAAGTCTATGTTTAGAAATTTTTTCTCATCATCATTTAATAATCCTTTTTGATGCCATTCATCCAGATGCTCTTTTAGTTCCTTTAGCATCTTGGCGCTTGGATTATTGGAGAGTTTCGAGTAGTTTTCTTGTTGATTTAGTTGTCTCATGGCTTCTTTCTTATAATCGCTGGTATTCATTATTACTAGGTTGCCCCCTTTATCAGCGGGTTTAATAGTAATTGAATCATTGTCCATGAGTGATTTTAGTGCTTTCCTTTCCTCAGTTGTTAGGTTTTCCTTGTTGTTGTTTCTTGTCTTTTGTAATTTATCCAGCTCCTCATTGACAGCATCCGAAAATAGATCAATTTTGTTTCCTGGTGACAGAACAGGATAAAATCGGGACTTCCTTCTTAACCCCGTTTCGGGTCTCTCATTTGTTCTTATTTCCATTCGCTCTAACAATTGGGTGTCTGAAATTTCTTGATTCTCTTGATTGAACATCCTTGCAAAGGTTTCTCTGATGTCAGGTAGTTGTTCAATTGTGGTTATTCTTTCTGTTTCCTGATTGCTCTCGTCTGGGTTTTCACCATTTAGAATAGGAGATTTGTTCACATGTATTTTTGCTAATTTTAATTTTCGGACAAATTTGTAGAGGTCAATTTTAGTTTGAGTATAATCGAAGTGAGATTCAGGGCAGAATGATAAGCCTTTGTTTAGCACTTTTGTTTCATTATCGGATAGTTGGTGATTTGATAGATTGACAATTAAGTTCACTACTTCCGATTGCGAAGGGGATATTGCCTTCTTGCGTTTGGATCTGCGGGTTTTTCTGGTGCGGGTGCGGGTGGTTGTTGTGTTGGTACTGCTCTTCCCCGGCCTCTTCTTTGGAATGGTCTTCTTCCCCTTCCTCCGCCACGTGAAATATTCTTTTCCAGATTCACTAGCGTTACTTCTTCTAAAACAGACAAGTTTTTTGTCTGGGGTGTCTGACGTGTGGTTCCATCTTCACTTATGTCAGATTCACTTGCACTTGACGGTATTTTGTATGCTGGGTAGTTCTTCTTTAAGTTGTCATATCGACGTGCAAATGTCAGAATTCTGCCACATAAATAATCCTGTTCATCCCGTTTGAACTTTCGTTCTTTTCTTTCCTCTACCTCTTTTTCATATAAGTCCAGCTTTTTCTCCATTTCTTGTCTCAGCTTAGTCAGTTCATCCTGATTAGTTTCACTTTGTAATTTATCCTCAGTCTCTTTAATCTTTGTTGTTAGTTCATCAAGGTCTATTTTTGCGTGTTTAATTAGAATTCTCATCATGTTAAGTGAGCAGATGGTGTTGTTTTCTATCCATTCTAGTATCAATTCCTGTTTAGTATCCGGATGTGTTGGCATGGTAAAAATACGTAACCCTCTGACTAAACTGAGACAAGAAATGGAGAAAAAGCTGGACTTATATGAAAAAGAGGTAGAGGAAAGAAAAGAACGAAAGTTCAAACGGGATGAACAGGATTATTTATGTGGCAGAATTCTGACATTTGCACGTCGATATGACAACTTAAAGAAGAACTACCCAGCATACAAAATACCGTCAAGTGCAAGTGAATCTGACATAAGTGAAGATGGAACCACACGTCAGACACCCCAGACAAAAAACTTGTCTGTTTTAGAAGAAGTAACGCTAGTGAATCTGGAAAAGAATATTTCACGTGGCGGAGGAAGGGGAAGAAGACCATTCCAAAGAAGAGGCCGGGGAAGAGCAGTACCAACACAACAACCACCCGCACCCGCACCAGAAAAACCCGCAGATCCAAACGCAAGAAGGCAATATCCCCTTCGCAATCGGAAGTAGTGAACTTAATTGTCAATCTATCAAATCACCAACTATCCGATAATGAAACAAAAGTGCTAAACAAAGGCTTATCATTCTGCCCTGAATCTCACTTCGATTATACTCAAACTAAAATTGACCTCTACAAATTTGTCCGAAAATTAAAATTAGCAAAAATACATGTGAACAAATCTCCTATTCTAAATGGTGAAAACCCAGACGAGAGCAATCAGGAAACAGAAAGAATAACCACAATTGAACAACTACCTGACATCAGAGAAACCTTTGCAAGGATGTTCAATCAAGAGAATCAAGAAATTTCAGACACCCAATTGTTAGAGCGAATGGAAATAAGAACAAATGAGAGACCCGAAACGGGGTTAAGAAGGAAGTCCCGATTTTATCCTGTTCTGTCACCAGGAAACAAAATTGATCTATTTTCGGATGCTGTCAATGAGGAGCTGGATAAATTACAAAAGACAAGAAACAACAACAAGGAAAACCTAACAACTGAGGAAAGGAAAGCACTAAAATCACTCATGGACAATGATTCAATTACTATTAAACCCGCTGATAAAGGGGGCAACCTAGTAATAATGAATACCAGCGATTATAAGAAAGAAGCCATGAGACAACTAAATCAACAAGAAAACTACTCGAAACTCTCCAATAATCCAAGCGCCAAGATGCTAAAGGAACTAAAAGAGCATCTGGATGAATGGCATCAAAAAGGATTATTAAATGATGATGAGAAAAAATTTCTAAACATAGACTTTCCAACAATGCCTTGTATATATTTTCTGCCAAAAATACATAAAACATTAATAGACCCTCCCGGCAGACCAATCGTGTCCTCCTGCAGCTCCATCTACGAAAACCTATCAAGGTATGTGGACAAATTTCTGGCACCAATCGCTCAAAGCATGCCTTCCTACATCAAGGACACTGGACAATTTCTAAGAATAATTCAGGATATAAGTTGGAATGAAGAATATCTATTAGCAACAATAGATGTTGTTTCTCTCTATACTTCAATCAGACATGATGTAGGTATGGAAGCATGCCAGTATTTTTTGAAACAGAGAAGCATCTCAACCTTAGAGCACACCAATATGCTCTTGAAAATGATCAAGACCTGCTTATCAAATAATGTTTTCATATTCAACCAAGAGCTTTACAAACAAGAGTGTGGGACTGCCATGGGCATTTCATTTTCTCCCAACTATGCCAATATCACCATGGGCTGGTGGGAGAAAACCGTTGCTTGGAACACAGTCAATCAATCAGATCTGGATCGGATCATATTGTGGGTCCGGTACATAGATGATTTATTTATAATTTGGCATGGATCGGACTCTGATTTTCGCATTTACTTTTCCAAACTGAATCAAAATACAGTGGGCCTACAATTCACGTGCACAACAAGCACAAAGAAAATTGCGTTTTTGGACACTGAAATTTATATTTCAGATGGCAAATTAGAGTCCACTCTGTTCCGCAAGAAGACAGCAACCAACAGTGTGCTACATGGCACAAGCTTTCACCCACAAGCACTGATTAAGAGCATCCCGTATGGGGAATATATCAGACTGAAAAGAAATTGCTCTATGCCGGACGACGCTGAAACAAAAATCAATGAAAGCATGATGAGATTTAAGTCACGAGGATATCACGATCGAGTCCTACAAAACTGTAAAAAGAAGGTTGACCAAAAAACAAGAACGGAACTACTTGTAGTAAAACCGAAGAAAGCAGTGGAAAATGATCCGCCGAGATTTGTAACCACATACAATAAGGAAAGTGGGATGATCGCCAACAAAATGAAGAAATATTGGCATCTTGTGTCTGGGGATCCAGATATAGGAGAGCTAGTAGGAAAACAACCACAAATTACCTACAAAAAAAACAGATCTCTTCAGGATTGTCTGGTGAAAAGCCACTTCCAAGCTAAGATACAAACTGACTGGCTAACACATCAACGGAAAGGATTCAAGCCTTGCTCTAGTTGCAAGGCCTGTAAGATCGGCATGAGTAAGAAATCAGTTGAAGAACCCAATGGCAAGATGATGCAGATTGACCAACACATCACATGCACATCCAAAAATGTGGTATATGTGATCGAGTGCAAATGTGGTAGCAAATACATAGGCAGCACGACCTGCATGTTGAAGAAACGAATGTTGGAACATATTAGAGCAGTGAAAAACAAAAACATGCTCTACGCTACAGCAAAACACATCAATGCTTGCCAGAACGGTGATTGGAAAACCATGAGATTCTATGGACTCAAAATGCTCACGAAAACGGAAAGAGGCGGTGACACAGTTAGAAAACTGAGACAGATGGAGTCGCGGCTAATCATCCGTTTTCGTACCAAAATGCCAAGAGGAATGAACTTTGGGGAAGACCTCCACATACATTTGGAGTGACTGTTAAGAGACACCAGCTGAGTATATCTGAACTCTACAGGGTACTATACCCAATTACCATTAAAAACTGACTGGGAACTAATCCCTCATGAACTGTTTAAAATGCCCATATGAATTGAATATGCACCTAAGAAAGTTTAAATGTGAAAAACACCAGTCTTTCTTTTTGTTAATTAACCTTTTGAAAATATGTGAAACTACGCATCCCATAATGCCTCATAATGGCTAAAATGGGCTAGTATAAATGTAAAAAGAGTTGAAGGACTTACTGACCGTGAACAAAGCCTGTTGAGGCTGAAACGCGTTGGTGGGGTGAAAGCTTCAATAAAGTAGCTTTAAAAAATCCTGGATGTGCTGCTCCATTTGTCCAAAAATATATATATATATATATATATATTCACTCCACCACTCTTCCAAATTGCAAAGAAAACGAGACACCCAGAGCTGCAAATCGAAGATTTATTTGGCAGATGAACAAATCTCCACGACGCGTTTTGCCATTACGGCTTGGTCACGCTCATCTCGTGGTGCTGACAGCCATTTTTAAAACCCATCTATCGCGGAAAACTGGCAGACATCTTGTAACATGTTATTTCAACAGACAATTCATACTTTTTATACCCAGAATTGTCATTGTATATTATCGTATAATAACACTACACAAATATATATGATTCTCATATTGTACCCTGATGTTAATATACAATTGAGTCCAATGATTGTTTGGAAATTCTATATGCACAATTACATTATTCTGCGCAGATCATGCTCATCGTGGATTTTGGATACTAGATGTTACTGTATCACAAGGAATTCAAAGCAAATATCGAGCATCCCACTTTCTATGTAATAACGAACAAAAATGCATGCTATTGGTTGACTCCCTGGGGGATCTCCGGATTACTGGTTCGACGCGGCTCTAAGCATAGGCGACACGCAATTGGTTCCGGGAGCTGGGAGCAAACTATTGATCTTACTGTCAAATACAGTGGTTAGTTTGCACAGAGCTTTACGATACATTGACTTTACCAACATGGCGGATGAGTTAGATGCTCGTCGCAAGAAAGCAGCGGACAAATTGTTTTTTACCAATCCAAGCATCACCATCAATGAAACACCAACCACTTCAACCATAGGAACAGAACTGAATTTACAGGCGAAAATAACGGCATTGGAAAGATTGTACAAAAAGGAACTTTCCAAATGGTGGGAAGCTGAGTCCCTGAAAAGATATATAGAAGTTAAAAGAGTACCTAGGGGACTACGTGTATTTACTATTCCCACCTACGAGGATCCGGATGTGGACATGCTCCAGGAATGGACAGATAATTCAGCAGCATGCTCTATGGTCATGATGTGTATCCTGGTGAAATACGCTCTAAAGGATAAATCCAAAATTTTGGCTGAAATTGAGCAGTTAACACAGGAGATCAGTCAACTTATCTCCAAAGAAGCATTAGAGGAAGTTCTCAAGAAGATAACAAACAAAATGGAAAAACTTGAGGAAGAGTTTACTGCGAAAAAACAACGCAAATTCATAAGGGATTATAAAGATTATCAAGCCGGACGAACCCTGACTTTCCAAAAGAAGTATGACCATCTTTTTGATAAAAAATACTGGACTAGCTATACACAAGACCATTGCTTCCAACCCAAGACATGAAGTCACAGAAAGTGACATATCGGATGATAACGTGTCAGATGTTTCTAATTTAGAAGCTAACCAAGACGCACCTGTGGATTCGACAAAAAATCCCAATTTTTTAATACACTTCCAAATGACCAGCAAGAATCGGACAGAGATGTATCAGTCTGGGGGACCACAGAGAGGCCGAGGACGAGGCAACAGAGGCAGAACCACCGCAACAAACAAGCAAAAAAGAGGAGGTGCCGGCGAAAACAAAGCTCCAATGGGAATGGCAACACGGAGCAAGAAGGAAAAATGAATATGACAGTTGTAAACCTATCACAAAGGACGCTTACCAAGGATGAAGAAAATACTTTGGCTCTTGGCTTGTCGTTCTGTCCTTCTAGCAATATGAATTTTGTTGAAACCTGGATTGATCTATTTTTGTTTTCAAGAAAACTAAAGCTGAAGAAGTGGTTCGCCACGAAACCAAAATCTGGGGAAAGTGTGAGTACTTCTACTACTATCAGTAACCTTGACATATATGATATAGAATTAATGCATGTCCTTGACTCTGATCCCGCAAATACAGTCACAACAGATGGGGATGACTTTGGTGCAAATGTGGGGGTTAATCCAGGATCTACCTTTAAACCAAAGTCGATCTTTCTGCCGGCTGTTCAATGCGATGCGATTGACGTCTTTGAAAGAGGCGTTTTAAAAGATTTAATGAAAATACGCAATCAGAAAACTGCACGAACTAATAAAAACTTGACCAGTGATCAAATTACAGCAATTGACAATCTAAAATCCGACCACAATATTATCATCAGACAAAGTGACAAAGGTGGGAATGTGGTGGTACTAGATAAGATCAAATATTTGGAAAAGGGCCAACGCCAACTAAGTGATGTAAACTGTTATTGTGTGACAAATTGTGATGAATTACTTAGATCCAACAACAATTTCAGAGATCTTTTATTGGAGTGGAATGATAAAGGGTTATTGGAGAATGATGAATATAAATACTTATACTGTGCACATCCCAGAATACCGGTGTTATATCTTCTCCCGAAATTACACAAAGACCCCTTAAACCCACCAGGGCGTCCGATCGTATCCTCGATTGGCTCTCTGCTTGAGCATACTTCCAAGTATATAGATCATTACCTTAGAACATATGTAATGTCTCTTCCATCTTATATCAAAGATACCACGCATTTCCTCACAGTGGTCAATGGAATTCACTGGGAACAACAATACATACTGGTTACACTTGATGTAAGCAGTTTGTATACCAGCATTCGACATGAGCATGGCCTGGAGGCAGTCAAACACTTTCTTAAGACACGGTCAGTCTCTTACTTACAACATTCAGGGATGATCATTGATATGATTGAATTTTGTCTTAAAAATAATTTTTTCTTGTTTAATGACATCTTGTATCGGCAGTCACAGGGCACAGTCATGGGGACCTGCTTCGCCCCCAGGTACGCAAATTTATTCATGGGCTGGTGGGAGGAGCAGGTCGTCAGAGAAATGGCAGAATTCGATCAGGTTGCCCTGTGGCTTAGATACATAGATGATATTTTTTTCATTTGGTGTGGAGATGAGGCATCTGTGCAACTATTTATTGACAAACTCAACCGGAACCATTTGAATTTGAAACTGACAGAACATATTCATAATCAGATGATTGAATTTTTGGATGTGATTGTAGAAGTGAGTAATAATCAATTGAATACCAGACTATTTCGAAAAAAGACAGCAGGCAATAGCATTTTAAATGCCAACAGTTGCCACCCCCGTAGCCTAGTGTGCAGTATTCCATATGGGGAATTACTGCGGGCCAAACGGAATTGCAGCACACAAGAAGCATACCATGATGAAGAAAGGGTTATGTGTGAGAGATTCCAATGCAGAGGTTACAGTCAAAGTAATCAATGCAGCGAAAGAACGAGTGGCTGCAAAAAACAGAGAGGAATTACTCTATCCGCGCAGTGAAAAAGAGGAAACAGAGAATGTTAGATTTATAACCACCTTCTCTGCACAGGCACATGAGGTACGCAGGGTTTTCAAGAAACACTGGCATGTTTTACAAACAGATAGTCATCTCAAAAAATATCTAAATGACAATCCCCAAATTACATTCCGGAAAGGAAAATCCCTTAAAGACGAACTCAGTCATAACTATGTAAGTTCGAAAATGTCTTCAAAAGATCAAGAAAATGTGGGCTTTATTTGTTGCCGCAAATGTAAAGCTTGTAAGTTCAGTAGAAACTGTAAATCCTTAATAGTTCCTAATATCAACAGAGAGTTCACTATTCGTAAACGATTGTCATGCAACACCCCTTACAGCGTGTACATACTAATCTGTCCGTGCAACAAGTGGTACGTGGGCAGCACAAAACATCCTGCAAAGAAAAGAGTGTTGGAACACCTACGTGCCATATATAACAATAATAAATCATACCCTGTTGCCAGACATTTCACAGCAATGCACATGCAGAATGAAAAACTTGTACAGTTGGTAGTGATTGATAGTGTTGATCTAGGATTGAGAGGTGGCAATCGGGAATTGTCACTCAGAAAGTTAGAGTCGAAGTACATTGTGGATTTTGCATGTTTGACACCCAAAGGGTTGAACGTCACAGAAGAACTGTCAATACACTTATATGAATGAAGCATAAATCTAAATGTTTACTGGAATATCATCTTATTTGTCCGCGGCTTTCTTGATTTTAAAATATAACAATTTTATTTTTAGATTTCACACATCACGGGATAACTGAAGAACATGATTATCTATGCGGCAAAGACATGCAGCATGGTGGAACAATGGACATAATTGGGTTGTGCTGGTTATCTGCCATAATGCATTGACATGTATATATCTATTATCCCACTAAGACATTAATTTGGCTGACGAAGGAATATGCCCACTTGGGCACATGATTTTACGAATGAACTTTGGTGGAACATAGGATAACACAGTACCGTAATAGTTTATAAATTGATGGCTGTATGCCCACTTGGGCTATACAGTTCATTGAGAGTGACCGTATTGAGAGGTCAAGGTATGGTAATGATATGTGCCTTGTTCGATTACATGGAAAACCACAGATCGGACAAACGCTATTTTTGTGTTGCTACGCTACCAAGGAGTCAACCAATAGCATGCATTTTTGTTCGTTATTACATAGAAAGTGGGATGCTCGATATTTGCTTTGAATTCCTTGTGATACAGTAACATCTAGTATCCAAAATCCACGATGAGCATGATCTGCGCAGAATAATGTAATTGTGCATATAGAATTTCCAAACAATCATTGGACTCAATTGGATATTAACATCAGGGTACAATATGAGAATCATATATATTTGTGTAGTGTTATTATACGATAATATAAAATGACAATTCTGGGTATAAAAAGTATGAATTGTCTGTTGAAATAACATGTTACAAGATGTCTGCCAGTTTTCCGCGATAGAACCTATGTGCACTGGGTGTTGGGTTTTAAAAATGGCTGTTAGCACCACGAGATGAACGTGACCAAGCCGTAATGGCGAAACGCGTCGTGGAGATTTGTTCATCGGCCAAATAAATCTTCGATTTGCAGCTCTGGGTGTCTCGTTTTCTTCGCAATTTGGAAGAGTGGTGGAGTGAATTAGATAGCCTGCTGGTGGCTACAGCGAGACCGCCCGTGACAGCGTGACTCTTTTACCAGCACTGGTGGGAAGATATATATATATATATATAACTACATTTACCAGCAAGCATAGCGAAGACACGCCCACTTGGAGGCAGTCTGATGAACTCATAAACACCTGAGAAAAAATAATGCGCTGCCTTTTCCCCCATTGAAGCCCAGCCAGTGAACAAGGGATGTGGTCCCAGAACGCGTGTGGCAATTAGGCAAAGAGTATGCTTCACAGCAGCAATCTGGGGCAAATGCCGGGTGGGCACCGGCTCCTTTTTATTAATAAAGAATAGATCGAGGTGGGCACTCGATGGGGGCGAAAAATGCCGGGTGGGCACCGGCCTCAGCAAAATAAAGCGCTCCCAGCGCTAGGCAGCATACAGCGCTCTCAAGCGCTAGTCAAAATCAAGCGCTTCCATGCGCTAAAGCAAAAGTAAAGCGCTTCCAGCGGTCTTGGCACAATTACGGCACCCCCAGGCGCTGTGAGGAAAAAGTAAAGCGCTCCCAGGCACTTGGAAGGCAAATGCAGCGCCCACCGGTGCTTGAGGACTGATTTCAGCACTCCCAGCGCTATAGGACAGCACAAGTCCAGAGCAAGTCCTTGGAATGCAGCAAGATGGGGGGCAATGCTGGGCCAGGGACCAGCTCACTGGGCCCTCCAGGCAGGAAGGCAGTCCCAAGTGGCGGTTCCTCCTGGCGCCAGCAGCAGCCCCCCTCAGTAAGATCAGGAAATAACATTTTGTTAGGGGACACAGCCCCTTCTTATACCACTAAATCTTTTGTTCTGGCACAGGGTGAGGGGGAAAACCAGTTGCAGCTGGTTTTGGAGCACCCTTGATGGCTCAACCACCCCTTTCATTCACTAGGGAGGCTAGGGTCGTTAGACGCACCACAGGGGGCGGAGCCAGCATTGTGTGGGGAAAGCCCTGCCCCATTCAGGAACCAGGTGCAGCCCTCCCCTCACATCAGCATGCTAATCTCAGCACTCACCCCTGGGCAGACCCATCCAGACATCCTGGAGCCTGGCATCCCAGCCAGCTCCAGCCAATCACACTCCAGAACCCTCACAGCACACGTACAGCCATGTCTAGAAGTGGCACTTCCATACTAGACACACACACGCCGCATACATCATTTCGCAGCATTCAATCACACGAGTCCGCACATACCAGACTCGAGCCTGTACACCCCATGCATCAGGAACTACCAGGGACACATACATTCTTTATGCATTCCTATGGGAGGGCAGGCCTATCTCACCACATGCACTCAAAGTGCGCACGCACTTTCCACTGGGACACAGTGAAAGTGCGCAGAACCCAAAAATCACCATCACTAATTCACCATTTCAAGCAAAAGGTTTAGGGGTGAACCTGCCAGAAGGGCCAAGTCCAACAGGAAATTTAGTTTGCGTGATTACTCAAATTCCTGTCTAAACAGCCATGTTTTTTGCAGTTTGCGGAAGGTCATGAGGTCTGTACAGGATCTGATTTCCAGGGGCATGGAGTTGGGGTTACTGCCATTCAAGTATTTAAAGATAATACATCCCAGCTTGAAGGCGCATCTCTGTGATATAGGGAGCCAGTGGAGTTTTTTCAGGAGGGGGGAGACGTGTTTGCGTTTGTTCTCCTGTAAAAATCAATCTGGCCGCTTGGTTCTGTATCAGTTGGAGACGGTGGGTGAGGTATGCCGGGATGCCATAGTGAAGGGAATTGGCATAGTCGATATGTGAGATCACCATGGCAAGGACTGCCTAGAGTTTAGCTACCTGAGTTAGGAACCTGCTGATTTTCTTTATTTTCCTTAGTTGGATGAAGCAGGTAGAAGCGACAGAACCAATTTGAGATTTCATGATAAGGTCGCTGCTGTCCACTACTCCCAGAGTCTTAGCATGATTAGATGGAGTCGGGGGTTTCTCTAGTTCTTTGGGCCAGAATTTGGAGTTCCAGGGGTTGAGTGGGCCACCGGTGAGGATCAATTCTGTTTTGTCCGGGTTCAATTTCAGTTGATTACTGTTCATCCAGGCACGAATGAACAGCATTGTCGACTGAAATTCGTGGATGGAGGTCGGGGAGTTATTGATAAGGAATACTAATTGGAAATCATCCGCATAGTTAAAGGTTTAGTTGTTCCTTTCTTTTAGCGCATGGATAAGAGGGAGAAGGTAGAATTAAGTGAGATAAGAGTGAGGATCCCTGGGGGACTCAGCATGTAGTTTTAATCATGGGGGTCGTGAATCCGCCAAGTTGGACTGACTGGGCTCGATTTGTGAGGAATGATCTGGTCCATTCGAGAGCTGACCCTTCGTTACCTGCATCCCTGACACGGTCGATCAGGATGTTATGATCGACCGTTTCAAAGGCGGCTGAGAGGTCAAGTAGCACCAGGGCTTGAGCGAGGCCTTTGTCCGCTTTTTCTTTCAGCGTATTCAATACTGATAGGATCACTGCGTGGAGTGGGCTGGACGGAAGCCTGATTGGTGTGTATCTAGATATTCTGATTGCTCCAGAAAGGTGGATAAGCATTTAGCTACATGGGCTTCAATCAGTTTAGCTAGGAAGGGGAGCAGTGAGATCGGACGGTAGTTGGTGAGGGTTTGTGGGTCAGCTCCTGGCTTTTTTATCAGGGGGATGATTGTGGCCTCTTTAAAGGACTCTGGTACCTGACCCTGGATCAGGGAGTCATTTAAGAGGGTCACGGCTGGGCTTGGGCAGGCGTTGAATGCTTCCTTAAAGATCCAAGGGGAGCAGCAATCCCTTGGAGAGCCAGATTTTACTTTAGCTAACAGATCTGTGAATGTTTCTTGGCTTATTAATGGTCTCGCTTTGACTAATAGATGAGTGGCCGGTAGGGATAGTGTTGGTCAGTGACTCTATGAATTGATCTTTATTGTTAGAGTTCCAGCTCCTACGTAAGTCAGGCTAGTGATGAGTTGTTTTGGAGTGGGTAAGGATATTTATGGTGAATTTAATAAGATAGTGATCGGACCATATGCACGGGGTGACATCTAAATTGGTTATAGACAGGTTGTTAGACCATACCTGGTCTAATATGTGTCCTTTAATGTGAGTCGCCGTGGATATCAGTTGGCTCAAGTTGAGCCCTACAAGTAGGTCTGTTAGTTCAAGTGAGTGCGGTCCCCCTGCTGACTCGTTGGCCCAGTAGTTGAAGTCGCCGACTGTTGGACAGGCCGCATGGTTGGGCTGTCCCCCCTCCCCGCAACGGGGCCCGGACCCTGGCTCTCCCTGAATCCCCAACCAGAGTCCCCGGCGACCACCCGAAGTAACCTGCAATCCCTCCACCACAAGACACCAGCTCCGGACCCAGCTGGCCCGGGTCACCATCCGCACCCCGGCCTCGGCCCAGCCGCCATTTTGGGGTACTACAGCACGAGGCCGCGTGGCCTCAACTCGACCCTAACCCTGGGCCCGGCCGGCCCCGACATCGAGGCACCAACCTCCTCCCAGGAGGCAGAGTGACCACTTGGCGAGTCAATGGGAGAAGGAATCGTCAACGGCTCTCCTCCGCCAGGTGTCGATCACCCCAGGCCGCCCTGGGCGCTGGCTCCACCCCCCTGCTGGGTATCTGGACTCCCTCATCCCGGACCTCCCGGACCCCAGACGCGAGGGTCCGGACATCAAAGGGGACCAGACCTATAACTGGGGCAGGGCCAGACCAGGAAGGCAGTTGTATCCTGGAGTCGAGAGACCCGAGAAGAACTCATCCGTGACTGGCCTGCTGGCGCTGCCGCGGCCCTCTGCCTCGTGAAACCATCGTCTTGGCCTGCTGGCGCTGCCGCGGCCCTCTGCCTCGTGAAACCATCGTCTTGGCCTGCTGGCGCTGCCGCGGCCCTCTGCCTCGTGAAACCATCGTCTTGGCCTGCTGGCGCTGCCGCGGCCCTCTGCCTCGTGAAACCATCGTCTTGGCCTGCTGGCGCTGCCGCGGCCCTCTGCCTCGTGAAACCATCGCCTTGGCCTGCTGGCGCTGCCGCGGCCCAACTTGCCAACTCTCCAGCTCGAGGATTGTGAGCTCGCCTCTTACCACCTCCTGTACCGACCCGGTACCAAGACTGTCCCGCTACCCCCTTTCCCCTACAGAGACTAGAAGTGAGAGGACCCTCGGGTCCGAGATATCCTGTATCGCCAATATCCTTGCCCTACAAACCTTATATAAAAGTATTGAACTCAACCTGGTGTGGTGGCTGTTTGTGGGGAGGGAGGTGACATATCTGTACAATCGCCGGAGACGGTCCTCATCGGGGACCTCTCCCTCAGTAGTCGGCCGACCCTCAGGGTCCCCGTCTAACATTGGTGGCAGCGGTGGGATCCGAACCTACGCATAATAGTACAGAGAGTCACTCTCCCCACGACACACAACCACCATGACAACAGAGAGCGGAACAACGGAAAAATTCCAGATGGAAAAATTGGAAGACTACAACCACCGGGAACTGAAGCAATATTGCATAGAACTTGGCCTTCCAACCACAGGTCTGAGCACAAAGGAAGACTTCAAACGAGCCCTAGAAGCTTGGGCAGAAACGGGTACGGCCGTACCCCGAACACGAACAACCGAGACGAGCCCCGCACCAATTGAAGAAAGAAGAGCGGGTCTCTCCCTGGAAGAGATCCAAGAAAGAGAAAAAAGCAGACTCCACGAATTAGAACTGGCCCGACTTCGCTTGGATGGAGAACTCAAACTGGCGGAACAAAAAATAACGCTGGAACACTTACGGCTCCGAGAGGAGCGAGAAGAGAAGCAAAAACAGAGAGAGCTACAGGAAAAGAAACTAGCGTACGAACATGAGCGCAACCTCAAGGAACTGGAAATCCAGAAACAGAATAAAGAACTCTGGTTCCCCGAACGACCGACCCTGCCTGCCTCTACCGAGCCCAAGGTTCACATCCCCAAAGATGTCATCCGAGAATACCACAAGAACGATGACATACAGCAGTGGTTTAAAGCCTATGAGGTGGCCATGACCTCCCACCGGATTCCACGGAGCGACTGGGGAGCCGGGTTATGGGGGAGGTTTGTCAACGAAGGGCGGGACGCCCTGCTGCAACTCCCGGACCATCTGATGACATCCTACGACCACATGAAGGCCGCCCTCCTCACTCGATACGGGCTCACACCCGAGATGTACCGCCAGCGGTTCCGCGACTGCAAACGGATTCCGGGTACGACTTGGGTGGAGTACGTGAACTTCTTTAGTCGAGCCTTCGAGGGGTGGATCAAGGGCAACAAAGTGACCACCTACGAACAACTTTTCGACCTTATTGTATGGGAGCACCTATCTAACAACTGCTTCGTGGAACTCCGGCAACACCTCTTGGACAGTAAACTAACCGAACCTCGACAACTCGCCGCCGAAGCCGACCGGTGGGAAAGCACCCGAGTTGGCCGGAACGGACCCAGCGAATCATCCAGACCGTACCCAGGGCCCCATCGCCCCCGGGGAGGAGGAGGAGGGGGCCCGGGTCGGGGGAGAGACCCCGGCCCCTTGTCGCCCACAAGCAGCCCCTCGACCCCGGTCGGCCGAGGGAGCCCGGCCATCCGGGCCGGTTTCCGGGCCAACGTTATGTGCCACAGATGCCAGCGACCCGGCCACTATGCCAGTGATCCCAACTGCCCAAAGAATCCGAACACTACCCCCCGCCAGGTCGCAGCGGCCGCCCTAGGGGAAGAACTAATCCCGGAAGACCAATTAGAGTACGAGACCGACCCCTCTGAGTGGGCACCAGCCGCCATGGCGCTGGTCTGCTTGGGGGAGAGAGAGATGATTCCGCGGGCCCCCCTTCCCGCCAACACGCAGAAGTACAGCCAGTGGGTCAACATTAATGGCCGCCGGGCGGAAGCCCTCCGCGACACCGGGGCCAGTGTAACTGCGGTCCGATGCCACCTTGTCACTCCAGACCAAATCCTGCCGAACATTCTTTGCCCTGTCCGATCAGCAGACAACTCAGAAAGTCTGTGTCGCATGGCCTGCGTCCCCTTCGAGTGGGGAGGAGTATCCGGGATGTTAAAGGTGACTGTCCGCGATGATGCCCCCGTGGATTGCCTCCTAGGAAACGACCTCGAAAGTTCTCCCTGGGCAGCCGTCGAACGAAGAGAACACCTGGGGATGCTCGGCCTTCCCGAATGGGTCTGCGTCACGACCCGGTCCATGACCGCCCGCGCGGTCCCCAGTCTAGAAGAGCCCGAGTGGCCGGAACCTCCTCCCGCGCTCATCCCAGAGGAGGCCGCCCCAGAAGCCAGTCCCTCGACCCAAACAGAAGAAGGATCCGACCAGCTTCGGGACGTCCCTGACCTGGCACAATGGCGTCAGGAGGGAGGCCCCACTCAGGAACAATTCCGGGCCGAACAGAAAACATGTCCCTCTCTCGAAGGACTCCGGCAGCAAGCCCTGGCCCAGAGCACAGGGGATACCTCGGGGGCCCACTGGATCTACTGGGACCAAGACCTGCTCTACAGCGAGCAGAAAATTGCAGAGCTAGGAGCCAGTCGGGTACTGGTGGTGCCCCTTCGCTTCCGAGACTTTCTCCTGAACTTAGCCCACGATGTCCCCCTTGCCGGACACCTGGGACAGGATAAAACCTACGACCGCCTGGTGACCCATTTTTACTGGCCCCAAATGCGAAAGGATGTCACCAACCACTGCAGGGCCTGCCCCACCTGCCAGGCCAGCGGAAAAAGTGGCCGAAAAATCAAAGCACCTTTACAACCCTTTCCTGTCGTCACCACCCCGTTCGAACGAGTGGGAATAGACATTGTGGGGCCCCTCGACCCCCGAACAGCCCAAGGACACCGGTTCATCCTGGTCCTAGTAGACCACGCCACCCGCTATCCCGAGGCCATCCCTCTTCGGACTGTGACGGCCCCCGTGGTGGGCCGAGCCCTGATGGGGATCTTCTCCCGGGTGGGGTTCCCCCGGGAGGTCGTCAGCGACAGGGGCACGAACTTTATCTCCAGATATATGAAGTCTCTCTGGTAACAATGCGGGGTCACCTACAAATTCACGACCCCCTATCACCCGCAAGGAAACGGACTGGTCGAGAGGTTCAACCGCACTCTCAAGGGAATGATTATGGGCCTAGAGGAACCCCTTCGACGCCAGTGGGACGTGCTACTTCCATGCCTCCTGTTTGCCTATCGGGAGGTCCCGCAGAAATCACTCGGCTTCAGCCCATTTGAACTCCTGTACGGGCACCCCGTCCGGGGCCCCCTCAGCCTAGTCAAGGAAGGTTGGGAGCAGCCTCCCCAGAAAACTCCCCCGGACATCTACAGGTATCTCCTGGCTCTTCGCAACCAGACCCGGCGGTTCCGAGAAACCGCCAAAGCCAATCTCGAGGCCAGTCAGGAGGACATGAAGAGATGGTACGATCAGCACGCATCCTCCATTGAGTTCGAACCGGGACAACGGGTCTGGGTGATGTCCCCGGTTGAACCCTGTGCACTCCAAGACAAATGGTCCGGACCCTTCAAGGTGATCGAACGCAAGGGGGCGGTCACCTATTTAATCGACATGGAGACTGCCCGGAACCCTCTACGGGTCCTCCATGCCAACAGGCTCAAACCCCATTTTGTGCGATCCGAACTCAGCCTCCTGATGGCTACCGATAACGGGACGGAAGAAGACTCCGAGCCCCTTCCGGACTTACTGAGGACCCTCGAGCGGGATGGCTCAGTGGAAGGGGTCCAGCTCTCCGAGGCCCTGTCCCCGGAGCAACGCCAAGACTGTCAAGCCCTCCTGAGGCGGTTCGCCTCCCTGTTCTCCCTCACACCCGGAGTCACCCCCTGGTGCCTTCACGATGTGGACACCGGGGACAGCCCTCCTATTCGACACCGGGCGTACCGCGTACCAGACCGGGTGCACGCCTGCATCCAGACCGAGGTGTCCAAGATGCTGGCCCTAGGAGTGATCGAACCCTCCGACAGCCCCTGGGCAATCCCAGTCGTCCTGGTTCCCAAGGCGGCCGCCCCGGGCGTTGCCCCTGAGCTCCGGTTCTGCGTGGACTATCGGGGGCTGAATGCAGTTACCAGGACCGACGCTCACCCCATCCCCCGGGCAGATGAGCTAATTGACCGGATGGGGGCCGCCCGCTACCTGAGCATCTTTGACCTAACGGCGGGCTACTGGCAGATCGCCCTCTCCCCTAGGGCCCAAGAACGTTCCGCCTTCTCTACCCCGGACGGGCACTACCACTTTAAAGTAATGCCCTTCGGCATGAAAAATGCTCCGGCAACGTTCCAACGGCTGGTGAACCAGGTACTGGCGGGCCTTGAAGACTTCAGCGCCGCCTACCTGGACGACATTGCTGTGTACAGCCATCATTGGACCGACCACCTCCGCCACCTGCGGGAGGTTCTACACGCCCTCCAGCAAGCCGGGCTCACCATCAAGGCCAGCAAGTGCCAGGTTGGCCAAGGGTCCGTGACCTACCTGGGACACCAAGTGGGAAGCGGGCTGGTGGCCCCCCTCCAGCTCAAGATTGCTGCCATCCAGGCCTGGCAACCCCCTACGACCCAAACGGAGGTCCGGGCCTTCCTGGGGCTCACCGGATACTACCGGCGGTTCGTGAAGGACTATGGCAGCATCGTGGGGCCCCTCACAGAGCTCACCTCCAAGAAGAGCCCCAAAACAGTCAACTGGACCCCGGACTGCCAATCGGCCTTCGAGAAATTGAAGACCGCCATGTGCACGGCCCCCGTGCTCCAGGCTCCCGACTACAGCCGGGAATTCATTGTGCAGACGGACGCCTCCGATCATGGTGTGGGGGCCGTCCTCTCCCAACTCAACACCAAAGGGGTCGACCAACCAGTGGCCTTCATCAGCAGACGCCTACTGCCCCGAGAACAGCGCTGGAGCACCATTGAGAGGGAGGCCTTCGCCGTAGTCTGGGCCCTCAAGAAGCTCCGGCCCTACCTCTTCGGCACCCACTTCCGGGTGCAAACAGACCACCGACCCCTGCAATGGCTGATGCAAATGCGGGGGGAGAACCCGAAGCTGTTGCGCTGGTCCATCTCCCTACAGGGGATGGACTTCACGGTGGAACATCGTCCAGGCCAGGACCACGCCAACGCAGACGGCCTGTCACGCTTTTTCCGCCTCAGCGAGGAGAGTCCCCAGGAAGATGGCTGACTCTCCCCGCCTTCAGCTGGGGGGGACGCATGTTGGACAGGCCGCATGGTCGGGCTGTCACCCCTCCCCGCAACGGGGCCCGGACCCTGGCTCTCCCTGAATCCCCAACCAGAGTCCCCGGCGACCACCCGAAGTAACCTGCAATCCCTCCACCACAAGACACCAGCTCCGGACCCAGCTGGCCCGGGTCACCATCCGCACCCCGGCCTCGGCCCAGCCGCCATTTTGGGGTACTACAGCACGAGGCCACGTGGCCTCAACTCGACCCTAACCCTGGGCCTGGCCGGCCCCGACATCGAGGCACCAACCTCCTCCCAGGAGGCAGAGTGACCACTTGGCGAGTCAATGGGAGAAGGAATCGTCAACGGCTCTCCTCCGCCAGGTGTCGATCACCCCAGGCCGCCCTGGGCACTGGCTCCACCCCCCTGCTGGGTGTCTGGACTCCCTCATCCCGGACCTCCCGGCCCCCAGGCGCGAGGGTCCGGACATCAAAGGGGACCAGACCTATAACTGGGGCAGGGCCAGACCAGGAAGGCAGTTGTATCCTGGAGTCGAGAGACCCGAGAAGAACTCATCCGTGACTGGCCTGCTGGCGCTGCCGCGGCCCTCTGCCTCGTGAAACCATCGTCTTGGCCTGCTGGCACTGCCGCGGCCCTCTGCCTCGTGAAACCATCGTCTTGGCCTGCTGGCGCTGCCGCGGCCCTCTGCCTCGTGAAACCATCGTCTTGGCCTGCTGGCGCTGCCGCGGCCCTCTGCCTCGTGAAACCATCGCCTTGGCCTGCTGGCGCTGCCGCGGCCCGACTTGCCAACTCTCCAGCTCGAGGATTGTGAGCTCGCCTCTTACCACCTCCTGTACCGACCCGGTACCAAGACTGTCCCGCTACCCCCTTTCCCCTACAGAGACTAGAAGTGAGAGGACCCTCGGGTCCGAGATATCCTGTATCGCCAATATCCTTGCCCTACAAACCTTATATAAAAGTATTGAACTCAACCTGGTGTGGTGGCTGTTTGTGGGGAGGGAGGTGACATATCTGTACAATCGCCGGAGACGGTCCTCATCGGGGACCTCTCCCTCAGTAGTCGGCCGACCCTCAGGGTCCCCGTCTAACACCGACCATCAGTATTTTAGCATGATTAGTTACAAGTTGTGACATTTGTTCACTCAGTGACTTTGGGAACTGCGGCATGTTCTGTGGCGGTCAGTAGAGTAACAGGCGGATGTACGTTGTTACAATGCATGCTTTTACTACGCATGCCTTTACAACGCAGGATTTACAACGCAAGTCGTTACAACGACTTGCGTTGGGGGGTGCTGGATAGTGAATAGTTTAATTTACTATTCCAACTCCAGTCCCCGTGGATAGTAGGGAAGGTGTTGGATAGTAAATTAAACTATTACCTATCCTAGAGCGCCCCCCAGCGCAATTTGTTGTAATGACTTGCGTTGAAAAACCTGCGTTGTAAAGGCACTGCGTGGTAAAAGTTGCATCGTAAAAGATGTTTCCCGTAACAGGCAGACCACAGGGGAAGGTCGGATTCTAATTTTAGTACTAGATTGTCTGTTTGGGGTCGATCTAGGGGAGTGAGTGACGTAAATTTAAGTTTTTGATGCACAATGGCTGCTACTCCCCCTCCCTTTTTTCCCTGTGGACGGTTAGCTTGGATGATATAGTACTCGTCAGGTAGTGCAGCTAAAATGTCGGGGCGGATTCCTGTATTATCCAGATCTCAGTTAATAGTAGGATATCTGGTTTTTCTGACGTTAGCAGGTTATATATGTCAAGTTGGTGTTTGGGCAGGGAGCGGGTGTTTAAGTATATACTCAAGAGAGCCTTGTCTTCTTTCCAAGCTTGAGGAACAGTATGTTCCATGGTAGTAGTGGCCCGGTTAAATTCTGGGAAGGAAGATCTGAATTTCCTTATCCCATTCCTGCTTAGTCTGGTTAGCGTGAGGTTGTTAACTGCCAACTCGTTTGAATGAAGTTTTTTTTATTCAGCCGTGGAGTAAGTTGTGATTTTGGCATAGTGACTTGCCCCTTGCCCCTGCCAGCCGTGGACGGGCGCAGACGGGCTTGCCTTTGGTGCGCCGTCGGCACGCGTCCGCTGCGCTCCCGCGATGCTACTGGCATTAGTAGCCATAGTCAGCCTTGGCTCCTCCCTCCTCTTCCTGATTGGCGCTCTGCGGTGGTAATCTATATTACAATTGATCCTGAAATCACAATCTGCATTTAATTACGTTTGCAATGCATATTTCAATATGCAATATCTGGATATTTTTCCACTCTTGCTCTATCTCTCAGATCAACTATTCAGCGAAATAAATGTGTTTGTAAAAAGTGCTTGTGTGGATGCGTCGGAGGCCACTGGCCATCCAATGCTACGGGTGGCGTGTGCGTTGGATGGCCGGGAGCCCTCCGAATTGCGCACACGTGAAATTTTCCCGCACTGCGGGACAATTTCGCAAGCAACCAAGGGTTTAATGTAAGGAATTCCAATCCTATGGCATTATGGTCACTATTGTGATGCGTCACGATCTTAAAGTCTGCTACCCTGTGCCATAATGTTATGCTGACCAAAATATAATTGATTAAGGAGCCTTGGCCAATTCTATTGAAAGTATGTTTACCTGGGGTATCAGACTTGATTCCGCCGTTACATGACCTCAATGAGTGTTTTAATACAAGAGAATTCATCTGGAGTACCAGAGGGGTCCAGACTCTTACTAACGGACAAGTTGTTTCTGGTACAGCCCAGTGTAAATCTTCTTCACACGGGTTATCCCTATCCATACTGTGTAGGGCCTCATTCTGACAATTGAATTTCCCGCCTACAATCAGCAGGTAGTTGTCAGGGATAGTGGCAAGGAATGTCGTTAGCTCATCGAGGGTCTTTGACTCTTGACTACGGCTGACTGGTCTCGAGTAGACATTTATTAGAGCAACTGTAATCCTTAAAGGGAAGGTAAGGAGGACACACAGAATGTAATTTGAAGATGTTTCCAGCTGTGTAGATGTGCAGCCCAAATGTGTCCCCACCCAGATGCAAAGCACCCGACGGCCTCCCCTTTCCCCCTGGTGATGCTGCTATGCTATACGTGGCACAGCCTAGTTTGGAGATATCCCCCCCTTGACCATGTTTCTTGAAACATACAGATTTCATATTGCTCAATAAAGCTCCGCAAATCAGGATTATCCATATTGGGCGCAAGGCCGGCTACGTTCCAAGATATACCTCGCAACCTTGGTAGGTCCGGCCGACTAGCTATGTCAGCAAGTTCTGGGGATGGGGGTGCAAAATCTCGCCAGTGCACAAGTATAATTTTTGGGAAGTCTTGCTGTTGAAAATATAAGATTGGCTGTTAGTAGTAATCCCTCTGGATTCAGCTTTATTACCCCTTACTGTCTCTCTCGACCTACCACTGGTCTCACCCTCTTGCAGTGTCATGTGCTGGTCTATAGTCTCCCCTGCTTGAACAATTTTCTCCTCTAACTCTCCCAGGTGATAGTGCTCCTTCAGCCCAGACCCCTTAGGTTCAAGTCAATCCACTCCCTCGAGGACACCAAGGGCCTCATTTATGAGGCCATGCGTCACTTTTACGCCGCCGTGACGCACCAGCAGCGTAAACAATGTGCCTTGTTGGACCATATTTACAAAGTGGCGCATCTAGGTAGATGCGTCACTTTGTAAACCCCTGCGCCACATTATACCTGCGTCAGGTATAATGTATGCAAGGGGGGCGTTCTGACGCAAGAAAAGGTCATAGAAGTGACGCAGTGAAATCCATAAGATTTCACTGCGTCACTTCTAGGACACAAATGCGTCAATTTCTTACGCCTGCCTCACAGCAGGCGTAAGACTGAGGCAGGCCCTTTCACATGGGGCTTGCCCCATGTGAAAGGACGCATTGCTGGAGTTGCGTCACTTTTGTGACACACTTCAGCAATGCGTCACTTTTGCGCCTACAGATACGTCAGAAATACTGACGTATCTGTAACTCCTTGCGACATGGTGAGTCATACTGTAAATATGAAGCATCATTGGTGTCGCAAGGAGGGCGCAGTGAAAAGTGACGCATCGCTGCTTTCACGCAGCGATGCGTCACTTTTCATAAATGAGGCCCAAAATCTATTAGTTGTGGGACTATTGAAGAGTGGTTGCCTAGGCCATTGGTAGTCCAAATTATCAGTTTGATGATTTTGTTTTAGAGGCCTCCCCTCCCATCCATCTCTGCAATGTTGTGGTCTCCCTGGGGGATAAAGATAACACAGCAGGAGGGCTCTTATGGTCCCCTCCTGTCTCCAGTCATCCCTACTTAGGATTGCTCGGGCGACCGATGGGTTTCTAAAGTTTATCACTATACTGACTACCTGCGATACTTTAGGTCTCCCACCCACCCAGCCAACTCGACGGGTTGTTAGGATTTCTCCTGCATCCTCATAATAAAATTGCTTGGTCTTAGCTAACCAGAACATGCCTTTATTTTTCAAATCCTTGTGTGATTCCTTTTGCCCCCTCCCAAGCTCGGGAATTCCTGACAAAACAACAATGTAAGGGGTTGAGGCTGGTGGTAAATGAATACACAGTGGAGGAAGGTTTTCTTTAAAAATGTCAGTATTTTTTATGGGTCCTACCCCCTCCCACTGTCGACGTTCTTGCCATTGACCGCTGCTATGTGGATTAACAGGTGTTGATTTTACCCTACTAGGGTTTGCAATGCACTGTATTACTCAATCTGTAGCGGTGGTGGGAGGGGGGCCACTCTGACATGAGGTAGGGGCAGCCATGCTGATACTAGATGCAGCCTGTGTTTCATGGCCACTGCCAATCCCTTCTCTTCCGTTTGTGACCCCTGCCCTGACCTCAAGCACCATGGTCAGCTTATCAACCCTTTCTACCAGCACTTTAAGTTCGTCCTTTACAATAGACCTTACTTGAAATTGTAAGTCCACCACTAGATTTGTAACCCATGTAGGCTGTTCCTTGCCCCTTTCAGTGCTACTGGACAGACATCCTTCCCCGATATCGTTATCGTCCGTGATTTCTTCTGCTACCTTCTTCTTTTTCACCCCTGTTTTTGCTGGTGCTTTAGATTTTCCTCTCTTCACTTGACGCGTGGGTACTACCTCGGTATGTAGTTCACCTTTGGGCACTTCATCAGTAGTTATCTGGGCCCTGGGGGTGTTGCTGATCAGGGGACCAGAGGCTTGTGATGTGTCCAAATCTATCAGGGGAAGGCCCAAATTTGTAGTGATTGATATCCGTCTCTCGGTCCGTTCTATTTCTGTTGCCACCGCTCCTATTGCTCTCTCTAGCATTCTATCAATGGAGGTAGGCTGGACTTTGGGTTTTGATTTCAGGAGTTCCGTTTGTTTTTAATCTGCGCATATTTGCTTGCCCATTTTTCTACTTGTTTTCAACTTGCTTTATTGATATGGATGTTGTGGGATCGCCGCTTATGTTCTAAAATACCAGTAGGGCACCTACTCTGGTCTAGGCCTTGTACCAGGTAGTTCCAGATGGAGTTCAAGTACAACCAAGTAAGACAGGAGAGCCCGAATGAACAGTACAAAATATGGAGGGTTATTGGGGCACTAACCTTGAGCTAAGTACTGCTTGCTTCGTTGGTGAAAACCAAGGGGGCTGGCCAAGCCCAGCCTCAAATGGCCGCGGACAGGCGCAGACGAGCCCGCCCATGGCCTGGGCTTCGCCCGCGCGGGTCCCATACTGCAGAAGCCCGCTGCTGATTTTATTGCGCCTCCTGGCGCAGAAAAAGGCGTCACTGGTGGCCCCAATGCCTCCTGGATGAGGGAGTCCACAGTGCGGGACTGCTCGTGCTTGCCGTTCCCCCACGGCTAAGATTCCGGGCTTCTTGTTGCAGCGTTAGCGCTGGCTCTCCTGTTCCTCCGATTCCCGGCGCTATCTTTGAGCTCCCACAGCTCCTCCTCTTCTTCCTCCAGCCAGGGTTCAGCCATCAGCAGCGTGAGGGGAAAAAGACATGGAGGGAATTGAATCCGAAACGCCTCATGCCAACCACTATGCTTAAATAAAAGGAGTTTACCTGTGATTCTGCGTGGGCTCTGATCTTTTCTAAAGAGGAAGGAGTTTGAGTTTCATATATATATATATATAGATATATACTTTCAGTGCCCGGTTTTCACCGGGATCGCCATAACTCCGCCGCCACCAACAACAGCGGCCCGTGGTAAAGGAGGCAAGCCTTCAATCTCTATTCAAAGCGTTATATTTGATTCCAAACTCCTTGGAAAAACAACCACCACGGACTCCAATTGCATTAGCAGTGATTTATTTTCAAAACGGCAACACTCACTCGACGCGTTTCGAGACCCTGTCTCTTGGTCACGAGTACCGTCAGTGAAAAAAAAGTGATTTTTAAATGAACATGTGATCTATTTCCAGGTACCATAGAAAACAGACTACACAGTGTCATTCATGGAAGACATTTTCAACATAATATTCATTGAGCATTGTTTGTTAATTTCACAAAACATTCTCAAGCTGTAATCTTGTGGTGTGTAAATAAAAAGTATCTTTTGTTTAAAAATAAACTACAAATTTTGTATAATTGTTAGGGATCGTCACACATTTTATTCCTTTCTACGACATTTTATAGGACTTATATACTTTAATAGCTGTTCTGCCCATGTGGGCTAAATCTCTTATTGAATAAACTCCTCATTTTCTGCCCAAGTGGGTACTCAAAAATTACTTGGCACATCCCAACTATAAGATACATTGCTTTGTTCTTATTCTAACGTGGATTCTCATCCTCCTTGTTTTATCTTCCAACTGAATGTTTTGTGTGGCCTGTCAAAAAAAAGGGAAACAATAATAGAACTTATTAATTCCTCTCCTGGAACAACTGATAATTAAAATGAATAAACATTTCTACTGACAGTGAATTGAATAAAAACGAGCTATTTTTGCAAGCTGGTGAAAATTAACACCCTTTAACTGGTACAGTTATTTCATTTTCTTCGTTACACCCTTTAAGCACACAGAAAAGCGTACAAAAACATCATGTATTGTTCACTACCCTGACTCTTCTTACCCCAAATGTACTTCTAGCTCCTCGTCACAATTCTGCCCTCTCGGTGTCATGGTTCTGTACTGTATAATAAGCCTTGACTCCAGGCGTCGTAGGCTTTGGGTTCTATTTCCCCCTCTCTCATTTTGTTTAACCGTTTCAAGAACACAGAAACTTAACAAGTCTGTCTTTTGTTTGTGATGGCTTTCGAAGTGGCGAGCGATGGGATATTGCTTGTCCCCGTGTTTTATCGCTCTTAAATGTTCGAGAATTCTGAGTTTTGCTTTTTTAACAGTACTCCCTATGTAGGCTTTTTTACATGGGCAAAAAAGGGCATAGACTGCAAAGTCCGTGTTGCACGAGGTGTGTTCTACAATTTTAAACGGGACAGTGCCTTCTGATAAAGTGACTTCCTTTCTGTTCCTGCTGTTCTTACATGCTTTACAGTTTCTGCATGTATAGAATCCCTGTACTCCCTGTATTCTGGTTTTTGGGGGTTCTACTGCTCTGCATAGGAAATCTTTCAGTGATCTAGTTCTTCTGAAAGTTACTTGTGGTTCAGATGCCACACATTTGGTCAGGTCAGGGTCTGTGTGTAGTATGGGCCAAAACTTCTGGAAGCATTTTCGAACAGTGTACGCTTTATTGCTGTAAGTGGTGATGAACCTAGTTGTTCCTGATTCTACCTTGTCTTTTGTCGTGTCTTTCTGCAAGAGTGAATCTCTTGTCCTTTCTGCTACTGTTGCCTTTGCTTTGTTTATCACCTTTGTTGAGTACCCTCTTGCTAGGAAACGTGATGTCATTATATCTTCCTCAACTTTAAAGCTACTTTCTGTGCTGCAGTTTCGTTTTGCCCTTAACAATTCTCCCAATGGGATGCTGTTTATGAGAGAATATTGGTGACAGCTTCTAGCATGTAGGATGCTATTTCCCGCAGTCACTTTCTTGAATAGCGAACTTTCCAATTTGTTGTTCTCTATTCTCAGACTCAGATCCAGAAATTCCAGTGTTTCCTTTGACCACTGGCTTGTGAATTTAAGGTTGTAGTTGTTAATGTTTAGCATTGCCACGAAGTCAGTTGCTTCTTGTTCAGTTCCCCTCCACACCACAAAAATATCGTCTATATACCTGACCCATTTTGCCACCTTCTCAGCGAATATGGGTAACTGATAGACTACCTTTTCCTCCCAATGCCCCATAAAAAGGCCTGCAAATGACGGGGCAAAACAATTCCCCATTGATGTACCAAGGGTTTGCCTGAATATTTTGTTGTCGAAAAGGAAGACATTTTCAGTTAAACATATATACATCATTTCCATCAACATTTCCGTGTGATATAAATGTGAAATGGATCTCTGTGCTAGAAAGTGCTTACATGCGTCAAGTCCGAGTTTGTGTGGAATACACGCTTTAAACAAACCATCCTCTCTTGTGAGTGTTGCCAGTTCCGACGATAAGTAAGTATTACCACAGTGGGCTTGGGGTGGGTAACAGGTCGGAGGCTTCCCGCTTTTACACGTCCTTGATTACGGACTCCCCTGTTCCAATGGGCATGACCCCGATGGGTCCTGCCGGATCTGCCACAGCAGCGGGGCTTCTTCGCGACCCGGGCCGGCCGCTTCAATCCATCACAAACAAGGTTGCCCATATGAAGAAGCCAACACACAGGGGAGCATTTCCTTTTTCTTTATTCAAGGATTGCATGATAGTCGTCTCTGCTACTCACAACTCAATGAAAATGCCACTGCTGTGGCAGATCCGGCAGGACCCATCGGGGTCATGTCCATTGGAACAGGGGAGTCCGTAATCAAGGACGTGTAAAAGCGGGAAGCCTCGACCTGTTGCCCACCCCAAGCCCACTGTGGTAATACTTACTTATCGTCGGAACTGGCAACACTCACAAGAGAGGATTGTTTGTTTAAAGCACTACAAGTACCATCGGCAACAGTGCTGCAACACGCGCCGACGCCCACTGGGGCGGGACTAATGTAGAGATGCTGACTTTTTAAACAACGTGCTTGCCAGTTTCCGAGGGTAACGCCTGTGAACAAGAACTGCCATGTTCGAAACGCGTCAGGCATTTTCATTGTGTTGTGAGTAGCAGAGACGACTATCCTGCAATCCTTGAATAAAGAAAAAGGAAATGCTCCTCTGTGTGTTGGCTTCTTCATATGGGCAACCTTGTTTGTGATGGATATATATATATATATACCTTAGACATAACCAGTCTCTACACATGTATAGAACATGAACAAGGTGTAGAGGCTGCCAGACATTTTCTAGATATGAGACCAGCCAAATATGCCCTACATGGACAATTTCTGATTGAATGTCTGCAATTTTGCTTGACTAACAACTTTTTCTTGTTTCAGAATGCCCTATTTAAACAACTGAATGGGACCGCGATGGGAACCTGCTTCGCCCCCAGCTACGCGAATCTCTTCGTAGGCTGGTGGGAGGAGCAGGTTGCCCTAAGAGGTGATAACCTCAAATGGGCTGGTCACATTGTTGTCTGGCGTCGGTATATCGACGACTTGTTCCTGGTGTGGAGGGGCTCCTCCACACAGGCCGAGGAATTTATCTCAGATCTTAACATCAATAACTTGAATCTCAGATTCACAGCTGACATCAGCGAACAGGAAGTGCACTACCTGGACTTAAGAGTCTATATCCATCAAGGCAAATTAGAGACAGGTCTTTATCGCAAGCCGACGGCTGGCAACAGTACCGTACACTATGAGAGCGGCCATCCATCTAGTCTGATTCGGAGCATCCCGTATGGGGAACTCCTAAGACTTCGACGGAATTGTTCTTTGGAGTCTGATTTCATTAAAGCGGCCCAAGAAAGCATTGCTAGATTTCTAGTAAGAGGATACGATAAAACTCTCCTTGATAACACCTATAGGAGAGTCCTGAGAATTCCTAGACACCAACTCCTCACCCAAATGCCCCGCCCCATGGATGATGCAGACTCCAAAAGCAATTTCCGCCTGATAACCACGTATTCTGATGAGGTTTCGAAGTTACGCCATATCCTAAACAAGAATTGGCACATCTTAAAAACAGACCCTGTTATAGGTAAAGACGTTCCAGAGAAACCCCTCATAACGTTTAGAAAATCAAAATCTATCAAGGACGCCTTGGTACAAAGTCATCTCATGCCACTACCACCCAAATCTACAGGCACATTGAAGGAAATGAAAGGTTTCTTTCCGTGCGGTAAGTGCAAAGCCTGCGATAACAGCAGAAGGACCTTGTCTTTCAATGTACCAGGATTAAATAAACTTAAACTGATTAATAAATTCATCACGTGCACGACACCCTTTGTGGTGTACTGTTTGATTTGCCCTTGTGGTCTTCGGTATATCGGAAGCACTGTGAATAGTGTGAAGCTACGAATACTTGAACACCAAAGGGCTATCATGAACAAAGATCCAGCATATCCCGTGGCACGCCATTTTGCCGAGAAACATGGAAGTAATAGGGAGCTATTACGCTATTTCGGCATTGACCATGTACCGGCTAATCCTAGGGGTGGAGACAGATTGCTCCGTCTCCGGAGACTTGAATCCAGATTCATTATTGATTTACAAACCAAGAATCCTATGGGACTAAACATAGGTGAAGAACTGACTGTGCATCTTGGTAAATAATAATGAAAACAATCTATTTACTTGCTACAGTCTGGATCTCGTATGATAAATTCCAAATTCCACATGTTCCTGACAATATGATCTTTGCAATTGTTTCCTTTCCTTTTCTTTCCACATCTCAATTTTCTTTCCACATTATATTTTTCATAAACTGAATCCCGTTCTTAATTGTTGTTTGTAATTTAGCACTTTAGTAAATGAAGTACAGTGATCTAATGTGATTAGAACATAAATATATATAGAATAATATCAGTCCAACCATTGTATGAATAAGAATATCTACATATACTGATGTATTGCAATCTTTATAGTTTGATTCTATCGTACACATTGTGAATCTATATGATCTTTTTTAATGATGATTTGTAAATATCATTTGACGTGCTATCTTACTTGTTATTCTCCGGATAACATTTCTATGTTACCGGAGCAATGCCGATCCACGGCTAGATTATTTGTATCTCTTATATTTTTTGGAAGCAGCAGTGGCAATTGGGCTGCGAGAACTATTTCTTTTGGGTTTTATAGCCAGTACAACGCCGATTCACGGCGATATACGTTAAAGTTTCTGGCAATGGAGATCAGTCAGTACTATACTCATGCATGCTTTACTGATTTCATAAAGATGTATGTGGAAACATTGTTTTGAGAGCATTATGACATGTATTAATTCCATTTACCATTAATACTCGTTTCTACTATGTAGAGTACAATATGTCTGCCATATCTAACCCAATTTTCGAACACTGTAAGAAACGCTAAAACTCTATGGTGCATGCACTTATTGTCCACCTTTTGTTTCTGTGATTTGCTTTAAACAAGCGTCACTGAGTTAATGCCGGCGACACTGAGGAAGGACTACTGTCCGAAACGCGTCTGTTTTCTTCGTTGCCGTGTGAAGAATAAACATCTTTGTCTCAAACCTGGAGTGCTTTCATTCTCTTTCCAGGACGGGAGGGAGTTTCAGGAGCTTTGAATATATATATATATATATATATATATATATATATATATATATATATATATATATATACATATATATATATATATATATATATTCAATTGAAAAACGCTTTCTACCTCCTGGTATGCGTAATCTGACCCAACCACTGTGCATAGTTGAAAAACTTCTTTAATCTGGCAGAAGAAGTAGCATAGTGCGTTTTGACTCCACTGAGTTTTAGTCATATGCAAATGCTGTATAGTTACCACCTGATCTAATTTATGTCTGGTATTCATAGACAGTGACGAGGGACAGAGTACACATTTTCAAATGGCAATTCAAAAGGTGCGAGGTGTAACTGCAGTGCACAAGTAAGTTCACATTATAACATTGCTAAAATAAACAGTGGCTGTTATTTCTTGATGTTTGAGGCAAGGATAACTCCATGACAGTTATTATTTTGCATCATTATTAATGTGCGCAATGATTGTAATTCCTCATATATGCTGCTGAACCACAGTTCCCACAATGCCTTATTTTGGCAAAATGACTACAGGTGTCCCAACCGGATCCGATTTTTTGGGATTTATCCTTGCATGGAACATCAAGAAATAACAGCCACTGTTTATTTTATCAATGTTTATTGTGAACTACAGTTACACCTCGTACCTTTTGAATTGTCATTTGAAAATGTGTACTCTGTTCCTCGTCACTGTCCTTCGGCTCGGGCCTTTAACGTGGGAACGGGCCTTTAATAGGTATATCCCACTATGGCGGGCTATAAAGCTATATTAAAAAACATACATACGTAGTGAGGAACTGTAATCTTCATTCTCAGGGAATACTTACTAATAGAAAAAAGAACTTGGCACAGAAGCTGAAATATGAAAAGACATCTTTATTAAATTTAATAAGTGAGGCCACGTCACACAGAAGCCGTAGCAACTGGATGAGGTAGTCTGAGGAGTACAGAGAACAGAGGCCTTATATATGCTCAGGGTTACAAAACTCAGCATAAAAGTAAGGGGCAGTCCTTGTTTTTGCAAGCATGCAAAATGCCTAACATGGACATGCAAGGTCTGCCAAACATTAGCCAATAGGACAAACACCCACTATTTACAATTGTCCAATCATAGGTATTATTACGCAAGATATCACATGACAACAAACCCACTTTTCAGTTGTCCGGCTCACCATTAATTATACAGAAAAGCCCAACATTCCTTCTTACACAAGCCGGACAAACCCATAATAAAAGGACCACAACCCATATCATAAACAGACCATAAAAGAAGGAACAGAAAACAGATAAGAAGCAGGATAAGGGGTGTGTGTGTGCATACTAAACTCTACAATGTCCTGTGCTTTGATCATCAATCTTGATCAGCTACTGGGCAAGGAACTGGCCTAACAAGGTCAGCTTCAGGCAACGGGGTCAGTTCACTCAGGTCATTCAGAAGTCAGCTAAAGTGTACGTGTACTAAAGGCTCGTTCGGCCGCAGTCATTGGCCTATGTGAGGGCAACCACAAAATGGCTGCCATACACAAAATGGAACCCAGGGTTCAGAACAAAATCCCCAAATACATAGTGAATCCATCGATCTAACATGACAAAATCACTCGTTCTTGTCGCACTCACTAGTTACGGTTCGCTACTATCAAATTCGTAACAAAACCATGACATTTATAAAGTGGGTTCAGAATTCACGGAACCTCAGCCCCTCCTTTTGCCCTTACATAGGCAATCACTCAGTTTGTGTTATGTTATGTTATGTTATGTTATACTTGGTTTTGTATAGCGCACGGCTACTCAAAGAGTGTCCCGGCGCTTTGATTTGCACACCTATCTCACAACATAACAATTAAAAACACAAAACAAAAAAGAGCGAAGATCCCGAAAAAACCCCAGGGGAAAACTAAGAAGTAAAAAGCCAGGTTTTGAGACCCTTCCTAAATGCCAATAAGTTAGATGTACTACGCAATGCCACTGGGAGCGTATTCCACAGCTGGGGGGCCAACAGTCTAAAGGAACGGCCTCCAATACGAGCCCTCTTTACGCGCGGAACCGTGGCGAGGAACAGGGATCCTGACCTCAAGGGCCTTGCTGGATGGTAAAAGACGAGCCTTTTTTGAAGGTATTTCGCCCCTGAGGCATGAAGAGCTTTATGCGCTAGAGTCAAGGCCTTAAAGATTATCCGCTTCCGGACGGGAAGCCAGTGCAGTGACTGCAGGAGGCCCGAGACTCTGGCACGGCGAGATAGCCCAAAGATTGCCCGTGCTGCCGAGTTCTGGACCACCTGAAGCCGTTGAAGCAGATATTCTGGCAGGCCGAGATAAAGAATGTTCGAATAATCAATTCTCGAGCCAATTATAGCCTGCACTGTTATCTTCCTATGCTCCTCCGATAATAAAGGGAGAAACTTGCGCAACATCCGGAGCAGGCCAAAACACGTGCCAGTCAGACCGATTATCTGAGAGCGCAGCGTTAGGCCGTTGTCGATCTTAATCCCTAGGTTTTTGGCCACCTGGGACGAACCTGCTGGTGGAAACATGTTCTCTGGCCACCACACCTTCCAATCCGGATCAGAGCTACACCCAAAGAAGAGGACCTCGGATTTATCCGAGTTGCACTTGAGGCTGCTATGTTGGAACCAGCGAAAAACAGCCTCAAGGCAACCCCGGATACTCTCTCCATCGAAGTCCGCACCCCTCTCACAGGTAAAGAGGAGCGGGGTGTCATCGGCGTAGGAAACGATCTGAGCCCCGAAAGACTCCGCCAGAACCGCCAGAGGGGTCATAAAGATGTTGAAAAGAGTCGGGCTCAACACTGAGCCCTGAGGGACTCCGACACCCAATGGCCCTGAATCGATATCAATATTATCCGTTATTCCCTTCACTAAGGCATTATTACTCGAGTTATCTTTCATGGAACGCAAGGGATAGACTTCGAGGGCATAAATGAACATCGTCTGAAAAGCCCATAAAGACCCATTCTGACTAAACGGTAAGATCAGATAGGGAACACCTCTATCTGTAGTATGTGGCATAAGACCACACACCCAACAATTAGTGGTGTTCATTACTAACTGGTGTTGATGCAGAAGCTGTACAAAGGAATTATTAGTAAACTCTGACCTCCTAACCAGTTCATGTTCAGGTAAAGTATGGAAAGAATGCAAAGAAGTTGTTCCGTGTGATATAAATGTGAAATGGATCTCTGTGCTAGAAAGTGCTTACATGCGTCAAGTCCGAGTTTGTGTGGAATACACGCTTTAAACAAACCATCCTCTCTTGTGAGTGTTGCCAGTTCCGACGATAAGTAAGTATTACCACAGTGGGCTTGGGGTGGGTAACAGGTCGGAGGCTTCCCGCTTTTACACGTCCTTGATTACGGACTCCCCTGTTCCAATGGGCATGACCCCGATGGGTCCTGCCGGATCTGCCACAGCAGCGGGGCTTCTTCGCGACCCGGGCCGGCCGCTTCAATCCATCACAAACAAGGTGTCCCATATGAAGAAGCCAACACACAGGGGAGCATTTCCTTTTTCTTTATTCAAGGATTGCATGATAGTCGTCTCTGCTACTCACAACTCAATGAAAATGCCACTGCTGTGGCAGATCCGGCAGGACCCATCGGGGTCATGTCCATTGGAACAGGGGAGTCCGTAATCAAGGACGTGTAAAAGCGGGAAGCCTCGACCTGTTGCCCACCCCAAGCCCACTGTGGTAATACTTACTTATCGTCGGAACTGGCAACACTCACAAGAGAGGATTGTTTGTTTAAAGCACTACAAGTACCATCGGCAACAGTGCAGCAACACGCGCCGACGCCCACTGGGGCGGGACTAATGTAGAGATGCTGACTTTTTAAACAACGTGCTTGCCAGTTTCCGAGGGTAACGCCTGTGAACAAGAACTGCCATGTTCGAAACGCGTCAGGCATTTTCATTGTGTTGTGAGTAGCAGAGACGACTATCCTGCAATCCTTGAATAAAGAAAAAGGAAATGCTCCTCTGTGTGTTGGCTTCTTCATATGGGCAACCTTGTTTGTGATGGATATATATATATATATATATATATATATATATATATATATATATATATATATATATATATATATATATATATATATATATATATATATTCAATTGAAAACGCTTTCTACCTCCTGGTATGCGTAATCTGACCCAACCACTGTGCATAGTTGAAAAACTTCTTTAATCTGGCAGAAGAAGTAGCATAGTGCGTTTTGACTCCACTGAGTTTTAGTCATATGCAAATGCTGTATAGTTACCACCTGATCTAATTTATGTCTGGTATTCATAGACAGTGACGAGGGACAGAGTACACATTTTCAAATGGCAATTCAAAAGGTGCGAGGTGTAACTGCAGTGCACAAGTAAGTTCACATTATAACATTGCTAAAATAAACAGTGGCTGTTATTTCTTGATGTTTGAGGCAAGGATAACTCCATGACAGTTATTATTTTGCATCATTATTAATGTGCGCAATGATTGTAATTCCTCATATATGCTGCTGAACCACAGTTCCCACAATGCCTTATTTTGGCAAAATGACTACAGGTGTCCCAACCGGATCCGATTTTTTGGGATTTATCCTTGCATGGAACATCAAGAAATAACAGCCACTGTTTATTTTATCAATGTTTATTGTGAACTACAGTTACACCTCGTACCTTTTGAATTGTCATTTGAAAATGTGTACTCTGTTCCTCGTCACTGTCCTTCGGCTCGGGCCTTTAACGTGGGAACGGGCCTTTAATAGGTATATCCCACTATGGCGGGCTATAAAGCTATATTAAAAAACATACATACGTAGTGAGGAACTGTAATCTTCATTCTCAGGGAATACTTACTAATAGAAAAAAGAACTTGGCACAGAAGCTGAAATATGAAAAGACATCTTTATTAAATTTAATAAGTGAGGCCACGTCACACAGAAGCCGTAGCAACTGGATGAGGTAGTCTGAGGAGTACAGAGAACAGAGGCCTTATATATGCTCAGGGTTACAAAACTCAGCATAAAAGTAAGGGGCAGTCCTTGTTTTTGCAAGCATGCAAAATGCCTAACATGGACATGCAAGGTCTGCCAAACATTAGCCAATAGGACAAACACCCACTATTTACAATTGTCCAATCATAGGTATTATTACGCAAGATATCACATGACGACAAACCCACTTTTCAGTTGTCCGGCTCACCATTAATTATACAGAAAAGCCCAACATTCCTTCTTACACAAGCCGGACAAACCCATAATAAAAGGACCACAACCCATATCATAAACAGACCATAAAAGAAGGAACAGAAAACAGATAAGAAGCAGGATAAGGGGTGTGTGTGTGCATACTAAACTCTACAATGTCCTGTGCTTTGATCATCAATCTTGATCAGCTACTGGGCAAGGAACTGGCCTAACAAGGTCAGCTTCAGGCAACGGGGTCAGTTCACTCAGGTCATTCAGAAGTCAGCTAAAGTGTACGTGTACTAAAGACTCGTTCGGCCGCAGTCATTGGCCTATGTGAGGGCAACCACAAAATGGCTGCCATACACAAAATGGAACCCAGGGTTCAGAACAAAATCCCCAAATACATAGTGAATCCATCGATCTAACATGACAAAATCACTCGTTCTTGTCGCACTCACTAGTTACGGTTCGCTACTATCAAATTCGTAACAAAACCATGACATTTATAAAGTGGGTTCAGAATTCACGGAACCTCAGCCCCTCCTTTTGCCCTTACATAGGCAATCACTCAGTTTGTGTTATGTTATGTTATGTTATGTTATACTTGGTTTTGTATAGCGCACGGCTACTCAAAGAGTGTCCCGGCGCTTTGATTTGCACACCTATCTCACAACATAACAATTAAAAACACAAAACAAAAAAGAGCGAAGATCCCGAAAAAACCCCAGGGGAAAACTAAGAAGTAAAAAGCCAGGTTTTGAGACCCTTCCTAAATGCCAATAAGTTAGATGTACTACGCAATGCCACTGGGAGCGTATTCCACAGCTGGGGGGCCAACAGTCTAAAGGAACGGCCTCCAATACGAGCCCTCTTTACGCGCGGAACCGTGGCGAGGAACAGGGATCCTGACCTCAAGGGCCTTGCTGGATGGTAAAAGACGAGCCTTTTTTGAAGGTATTTCGCCCCTGAGGCATGAAGAGCTTTATGCGCTAGAGTCAAGTCCTTAAAGATTATCCGCTTCCGGACGGGAAGCCAGTGCAGTGACTGCAGGAGGCCCGAGACTCTGGCACGGCGAGATAGCCCAAAGATTGCCCGTGCTGCCGAGTTCTGGACCACCTGAAGCCGTTGAAGCAGATATTCTGGCAGGCCGAGATAAAGAATGTTCGAATAATCAATTCTCGAGCCAATTATAGCCTGCACTGTTATCTTCCTATGCTCCTCCGATAATAAAGGGAGAAACTTGCGCAACATCCGGAGCAGGCCAAAACACGTGCCAGTGAGACCGATTATCTGAGAGCGCAGCGTTAGGCCGTTGTCGATCTTAATCCCTAGGTTTTTGGCCACCTGGGACGAACCTGCTGGTGGAAACATGTTCTCTGGCCACCACACCTTCCAATCCGGATCAGAGCTACACCCAAAGAAGAGGACCTCGGATTTATCCGAGTTGCACTTGAGGCTGCTATGTTGGAACCAGCGAAAAACAGCCTCAAGGCAACCCCGGATACTCTCTCCATCGAAGTCCGCACCCCTCTCACAGGTAAAGAGGAGCTGGGTGTCATCGGCGTAGGAAACGATCTGAGCCCCGAAAGACTCCGCCAGAGCCGCCAGAGGGGTCATAAAGATGTTGAAAAGAGTCGGGCTCAACACTGAGCCCTGAGGGACTCCGACACCCAATGGCCCTGAATCGATATCAATATTATCCGTTATTCCCTTCACTAAGGCATTATTACTCGAGTTATCTTTCATGGAACGCAAGGGATAGACTTCGAGGGCATAAATGAACATCGTCTGAAAAGCCCATAAAGACCCATTCTGACTAAACGGTAAGATCAGATAGGGAACACCTCTATCTGTAGTATGTGGCATAAGACCACACACCCAACAATTAGTGGTGTTCATTACTAACTGGTGTTGATGCAGAAGCTGTACAAAGGAATTATTAGTAAACTCTGACCTCCTAACCAGTTCATGTTCAGGTAAAGTATGGAAAGAATGCAAAGAAGTAGTTGTAGGAAGAGACATAGGTTGGGAGGTGGGTACAGATGTCAATTGGGTAGCAAAAACAATCCAACCCACAAAAGGCAACGTCATGATTAAAAATACTAGAAAACACGTTATTAAGAACATATAGACAACAGGAGAAAGTAATGACCACTATTACGAACAAAATTATCATTTTTCACAACCCTAAGCAGAAAGCAAATCCTAAAATTATCTAGTAACATTTTTATGGCTCCTATGCATTTCAGTAACTTATTATATGTTCAGGTGAAACAGTGGTGATCCTCATCAATGCTCTGAGGTGAAAAGGGGATACTCTTCCACAAAGAATGGATTTTATTCTGCTTTTACTAAACAGAATACTACTTTAAAACAATGCCAGCAAAACAATAAGAATCAGTCTCCTAAAACCCATTTTATGCAATCACACGGAAACCACTTTGTGCAACAATTATGCCCAGAGTCCGTTCAAGCCTCTCTGGCAGGCTTCTATCGTCCATCAAATCTTCTCCCATTGTTGCATGGGCCTCTTGATTCAGGCCTCCAATGAAAAATAGTGTTTTTCAGTATCCGTTGGAGTGCCCTCCTGGCAAACACTCACAGCTCATTTGAAAGTCTCAATGTCTCAAGGCAGTGCACCAATATCTCTCCTCTGTGGCAGGCACTACAGATAGTGTGCTCTTCATTGATCAAGGACACAGATCATCTTATGCAGATCCGGGTCTACATTCTCAGGCTCCAACACTCATTACTCAGTGTCAGAGAACGCTCAGGCTGCTCTTTCATGGGCACCATAATGTAGTTCCTTTTTCCAATCTTGGATCCTCCGGTGCACTGCACTTCCGTTGGAGCAAAGGAAAAGGGGTTGTGTGGCCAAAACTCAGGCCAAGGGGCTCAAGGGACTGCACACTGTCAGAGGTTACCAGAACATGACAGGTGGAAAACTGAAGCCTCAAAACAACAGGAATCCTTCTCTTTCGCTCTTTTGCACTGAAATTCTGGTTCTGTGATGTCCAATACCGTCTGATGGAGCAAGTGCGATTCTTTAAATAGTTCATTGTATAACAAGGGGACTGCAAGCAGGTGGCCTGCAATCTTCAAAGGAGTGGCCATACGCCATGGGACAATTCTGGTCTAGAATACACTGTCATTTATCAAAGGCAATACAAAGACAAAGGCAGTAGGCAAAACAGTGCCTCTAGGCTCTTCAATTGGGTTTCCGTGTGAGAGCATATCCTCCACCATCTAAGGGTAGATAGCGACATGATTAAGTCTAGGTATTCCTAAATTCCTTATCTAGAACATCTCAAAATAACAATCGCATAATACAGATTATCAGGGACATGAAGTAGGCCTAAAGAAAATTCTTAAAAACCAGTCTGGTCATACAAAAGGGAATTATACATAATATAGGGGTTTCTGGTACATTACTGTAGTCTGGAAGTGTGAACCTGAACAATGCACCAACACTAATAAAAGCTGACTGGTGAAAGGAATACGGAAAAGAGAAATGGGACTAGGACACAGCTAAAATCCCCAATAACTAGGTACAATGCGACATCGGTCAGGGGAGAAGCGACAAAAGAAAAATCTATAGGAAGAACAAGAAATTACTAGGGTGATAGTCAAGCATGTGATACAATACCAAGAGTATGGATGATACACAAAAAGTCAAAATAGTTCACAAATTTAACTCTACCGCTGGCCGCTACACCATATACGGTAACCTCAGCTAATGTTCCAGTTCCTTCCTCAGGGACAAAAATGAAACCTTGTTTCCTTTATGGTACAAAGCCATACACTACTTAGGAAGCAGAACAAAACTGACTAATGTAATATAGACATTAGGTCACCATGTACAAGAGT
Organism: Lissotriton helveticus; assembly: GCF_964261635.1. NCBI lineage: Eukaryota > Metazoa > Chordata > Amphibia > Caudata > Salamandridae > Lissotriton > Lissotriton helveticus. Next base: position 476,838,204 of record NC_136062.1, read on the forward strand.
CACAAATCTATAATTTATCCTTACGTCCAATCAGGATACATAAATTTAGGGCTGCCTGTTCCTTAAGGGAAGGGGGGGCAGTAGCGTGACTAACAGCAAGTGACACACTTTGATCCTGTATATTTCTTTTATTTTACTTTTCTTCAAATACCATTATGGCCAAATTTGACATACACTGATGAAGTGTTGTCTGTCTATCTGTGAAATTTAGTGTCAAAGCAAATCTACCCAACTGTTTGCAGGATACACATCGTCATGTATATCCCTTCACAACATAGGTAAACTTGTAATAGTATCAAAAGCAGCAACATAAAACAAGAAAAACATGCAAAAAACCCCGCACAAAACGCACATGTCAAGCCAACAGATATACTTGCTGTATATCAAGCACAAAAAGCATAGACAAAACAATAGCATATATAAATGAGCGGTGACGCATAACACCGTGTCAGGTTTAAAATCCTTACCCTCCCTTTTTGACAGTAGATCACCAGTTAGTGGATATCTGCTGTCAAATACAACTTTCAGACACACAGAACCAGCAAGAACAATTCATGATAGAACCAAATACACAAACATGAAAAACGCATGGACATTGCTTTCCAAAGGAGTTACGCAAAAACACATCTCATTTCAACCAACCAAACTCACGTGTCTGGTCAGCCTTAAAATCACCCAGAGCAATCCATGGATGATCTGTGAGCAGAAGCAAAAAAAATAAAAAATACACAACACACAAAAGAGAAAACATTTCTCATAACAAACAAATATTCTGTATAACTTGTAATCAGAAGACCAAACATGATACAAATTAACAGACACAAAAATAAATTTCCATTACTTAACTATTACCATCTTGTCAGTCAGCTTGCAACATTAAGTCACCTTAATTTTAACTTTCTAAAAGTAGAATTGTTTCACTGACACTCCATATTAATTTGGCACCTACAATTTCCACTGTGAAAAAAAATAATTCTTAATTGGCAAATCGTTCTCACTTAGGCATGTAGCCTTCAAAGTTTTAGTAAAGGGCTTCATCTTATGTTTTTGTCTAAGACGTAATGCAATACTTTGTTTTCTGTCAAATGAAAGCAACTAGCAGACATTATTTTTTTTTAGAGCAGAGACACAAATGTATCAGTTCCACAGACCCTTTAGCATGATGTTGGGACTTTCAAAGAAACCCTTTTTTCATATTTTCCCTTTGGAATTAAGTTCTTTAATTTTATTGATGTTCTTATGGAGAAACCAGAAACCCTCCCTTTTTAGAGGCCTGTTTAGCAAGGTCATTCTTCATTTCACAGAGACAAGGCCCTAATTTAAAAGGTCACAAATGTCAACATGACAGCCTCCTTCCATTGTTTACAGGGAAACTAAAGATAAAACCTCAGCGTGACTTGAGCAAGCCTCTGCAGCTCTACTAGCTCCCACCCTCTGCTCATTCTGAGGCTGACAAAGGCCTTCCTAATTTCTCCTAACCTGCAATTATTCACTCTATTTTGAAAAATAATTTCTCCTTTTTAGGCGCTAAAAAATTATCTCTGTTTCCAGATTATTAAACAACATTTACTGTGAATAATTCACAGAACCTAATAACACACATACCAGTTTTTAGAACAAATGCTTTTTGCAATGGTACTTATTTCATCAGCCTTAAATGGATCTCACTGGGTCATTTAAAAGCAAACCCCAAATGGGGACAGCCTGCAAATTTGTATTATACCTAAATGTATGCATTTACTGAAGCCTAAAGCACTTTAAAGCTATTATAAATGGCAAAAATACCCAAATTCGACTTTGATATTTGGGGCACTTAAAAATAAATATCCTATAAGTATGTTACATATTAATCATCCTCAGAATGTTCTTTACACATTACAGATATTAGACATTAGACATATCTCATATAAATCCTTAGAAAAATGAGTTTTTTACGCCTGCGCTAAGTGAGATGTCATATGCTAATGTCCTCATTATGCAGTGCAACACAACTCAAATTAAATTATAATGCTAGGAGGTCACTGTATGAGCATTAAGCTTCATGAATAGTAAAAAACTGATTTTGTAGCACTTATTTTTATTAATTATTTTTCATAATTTAATAATTATTTTTAATAAACCCAATCATTTTTGATAATACCACATATAAAAGCAAGCTGCATCCCTTGCCTATCATTTTAGACGCATTCATTTATAAGCCTAAGCACAGAAGCCTAACTTAAAACATGACAAAATTTGGCGCCACATTTTTCTTTCAAAAAAGGACAATTTTTATTTAGCAACAGAGCCAAGAATATGCGTACAAAAATGCTTAAAGAGAGGAAACCCTCAATTGAAATGTCTTCCTGTAATACAAAATAATGAAGAAATGCTATAAGTTGGTTTTTCTACAAAAACACACCATTCGTTTTTGGGGGCCTTTTTATTCCTAGTGAATGTGAATTTTAATTTAATTTTTTTAAGCATTTAGACATTTTGCTTAATAGACTGAAAACATAAAAAACCACAAACACACATTTGAGCTCATTTCAGACATAAACAGAAAGGGGTGAAACACTCAGGACACACAATACGGCGCGCTTTAGCCATGCATTTCATAAATAGCGCCATCGCTATGTACTTACAGAAGTTGCACTAATGGGAAAACCACATAGACATTTAAACACACATTTAACCCACAAATCAATACTCAGAACAAAAACAAAGGACAGCCCACAGACTGTACTTAAACCAAACTATTTGCAAATACTAGTTGTAAGTCATATTTACAAGAAACGCTTCTCAATAGTGTTCCAAAAGACTGCAAAAACAGACTGCTGCATATCCAAGAAGTCAAAACACACTCAATTCACTAGCTTTGGCTGGCAGAACACCAAAAAATCGCTCTGCATATCTTCATTTATAAAATTGCGCAGAACAAAGGATCCTTGTTTTGTATTATGTCATATTTGAATTCCCTGGGGATACAAAATCACCAAGGAAGAAATATGTTTGTATACTTAAACCTATTTAAGTATTCCTTCTAGGAGAGCCGGCTAATTAATTTCACATCCCACTATGGTAACGCCAAGAAAAAGCAACACATTTTTCCATGTGAGCTTAGAAAACAGGCATGCCAAAAATATTTGCAGAATTATGCAAATATTATAATCAAAGTAGTGCTTAATGTACTTTTCGTACGTGCACGGTTCAACAAAACCAAATAGAGAAAAATCTCATTATTACCTGCCTATACAAATTGCAATTTGCATATCCAAAATCCAAAACATATCTAAAGTTGGCCAACACAAATTCCAAAATTCCAAAGTTACAGTCCTAAATTTGCTAAGACCAGACATCTTATAGCTCACTAATCTAGCTTCAAACTTCAAGGGGATATCAAAAACGATATACTCGCAAATATACGAGCCCCTCGGCTTTGGTAATTATAATAACCAAATCAAAACCAAGACACCAACCCCTCGGCTTTGGTAATTGCAATAACCAAATCAAAACCAAGAAACCAAACAAAGTCGTGGGAGCGACCCATTTGTACTTCTTATTCTTACTAATCAAAAGGTTATCCAAATTCTAACTGTCAAGTTCTACATGACCTAACGGTCTTTTTTAGAATACTCATGCCAAAAAGGTTCTCAGTCAGGAGTGACATCATGTGGAGGATCAAAATCAGGAAGATCAGAAATATACTGGGCTGCAGAAACAAAGAATCTCCAGAATCCCTGTGCACAGAGTACCTCCTTAGTAGAATCCTGTTCTGTCCTCCTCAGAAGATTTCAGTCCTCTGACAAGATCACTCCCACAGATAGTCACTTCTCTGATGAAGGCCTACGTTGGGCGCCATTTGAAGAACTGTAATCTTCATTCTCAGGGAATACTTACTAATAGAAAAAAGAACTTGGCACAGAAGCTGAAATATGAAAAGACATCTTTATTAAATTTAATAAGTGAGGCCACGTCACACAGAAGCCGTAGCAACTGAATGAGGTAGTCTGAGGAGTACAGAGAACAGAGGCCTTATATATGCTCAGGGTTACAAAACTCAGCATAAAAGTAAACACACATTTGAGCTCATTTCAGACATAAACAGAAAGGGGTGAAACACTCAGGACACACATTACGGCGCGCTTTAGCCATGCATTTCATAAATAGCGCCATCGCTATGTACTTACAGAAGTTGCACTAATGGGAAAACCACATAGACATTTAAACACACATTTAACCCACAAATCAATACTCAGAACAAAAACATTGTTCAAAAGCATTGTTCAGAATGCTAGACGACCGACCTATAGGTTTGATGGACATAGCCAACATAATTGGTGGCATGGGGCACCCACCTCCAATAGGTTTGGCTGCCTGGAGGAGGTGGATTGACTTGGGGGGCCTGGCGATATATCGCCCATAATGATTTCTCCTCACTCACGGAGGATTGCATTACCCACTCTCTTAAATCCATCTCTTAATGGTCTAATTTCGCCTAAAAATGTGGATGTACCTTCAGATCCTGTAAATATCCCTGATACGGCTATGACTGATGAAATGGGCGTGGTACGGACACCCTGTGCCCACGGTACGGATTATCCACTAAGAGTGGCCTCTTGGAATATTGCAGGGCTACGGGGACGCTTGGACAACGACGATTGGGCCAATTTTATTGACTCATATGATATCGTCGTTTTCCAGGAAACATGGTCAATAGTCCCCTTACACAGGCTGGGTTATCTTAATTTTTCAAAACCTGCTATCAAGAGTCCCAAGGGTAGGGCCTCTGGTGGCCTTACCATCTGGATTAAAAATAATTTGGGCTTTCATGGCAAGGAAATATTGGTAGAGAGTGTGGACCTCTTATGCATTATTTTGAGTAAACCCAACACTACAGATTTTCTCTTGGTTGATGTCTATGCCCGTGGCTGTCAGGGTGGGAGAAAACAAATTGTCCTGAACGACCTTGATCGACTATTTAAGAATTCTAAAACCGATCAGACTGTTATCGTAGCGGGAGATATGAATACTTCCATCGAGCCCATTTTTTCCTTGGCAGAGGATGTGGGTTCTGAGGAGGACACCGTCTGGAACATCCCCCCGCTTACTATTACCAAGGGAGTTAGGGGCACCGAGGCAGCTTTACATTGGTTGGGCTTCTGTTTAGATTGGGGTCTACGGGCTGTAAATGGGCGCACACGTTCTGATAGCCTTGGGACCAACACATTCAATAACGGTTTGAGTTCCAGCCGTATCGACTATATACTGATCAATATTGAGTGTTGGTCTATTGTACGAGATATGGTGGTAGAGTCCCGACCAGAGAGCGACCATAATCCTCTTTCACTTGAGATTTTGGTCCCCGGCTTGGGTGCTCCAGTCAGGGGAACCAATTGCTTAACGTCTGATGTAGTTTTGTGCGACAACAGGCGTCGAGTAAAATGGCTCAGGGTTCTGGACGACCTAGTGCTTATTTCCAAGATTGAGGAGAAGGTGCGGAGTGTGTGGAGTAGGATGCCTCCGTTATCCCCTTCTGGTGATGCTGATTTTACAATCACTAATCTCCATGAGGAGTGTTTTTTGGGCCTTAAAAACCTCCTCACGAAACCTTCGAAGTCTGTTAACGTTAGAGTGTACAAGAAATGGTACAATAAGAGCTGCAGAGATGCTCACAGCAACCTAATAGCTGCTGTTAAGGCCCGGCATACAGATGATATCAGGACAGCTAGGCAGTGCTATAAGCGTACCCTTTGGGCCGCCAAGCGGGACTGGGATGACTCTTACTGGCTCGATCTCCTTAGAGCTTGTGAATCCCCCAACCTAATCGATTTTTGGTTGATTGTAAGGAGGGGAAGGGATTCAGTTGCCCAGAATCCCGAAAATCATGTCTCAGCCCAATCCTGGGTGGAATTTTTTACGGCACAATTCAACGACCCAAATATAGCAGAGGATCGAATGATAGCAATCACGCCATCGTGTCCCCTCCCACAAATAGGAGACAGACTCATATTCTTGGAATCCGATACTGTGCATGCCCTTGAGTCTGTTCAGTCAGGTAAAGCTCCTGGCCTAGATGCTATTCCCGCTGACCTTTTTAAGCTTAATCCTGACCTTTGGATTCCTTATATCACGTTACTGGCAAATAATATAGCTGCAGGGGCTGAGATTCCCATCTCATGGAAGGGGGCAGAAATTTTGCCAGTATATAAGAAAGGTGACCGCTCCCTCCCAAACAATTATCGGCCCATTAGTTTGATCGATTCGATCCAGAAAATTGTGTCGAGAATGATCTTAGCAAGAATTCAGGGTTGGATCGATTCAAATAACATACTTTCCCCTATGCAGGCAGGATTTAGGTTCGGTACCAGCACTATTGATCAGGTCTTCCGGTTCACACTACTTTTTTGGAAGGTGGTTCTTTTGGGCGGCGGTGTGTTATACGCCGCATTTGTCGACCTTAAGTCGGCCTTTGATTTAGTCCCAAGGAAGAAGTTATGGGAGGCTCTTAGACAAATGGGCTTTCCACCAGAGCTTTTGAGCCTAGTCCAGCGTTTACACGAGGACAATTATGCCCAGGTAAGGTGGGGTAGCCAGGGGCAGGTGACCAAAAGCTTCCCTGTACAACGCGGGGTACGCCAAGGTTGTGTCCTGGCCCCCACCCTGTTCCTCCTGTTTATTAATCAGGTGGCCCTACATTTTATTAACACACAGTCTGATGCACCAACGCTGGGTGGTCGAAAGTACCCCATGCTAATCTTCGCAGACGATACCCTCCTCCTTTCTAAAACTAGAGCCGGGCTTCAGGTAGCCCTGAATAGATTTTCTGAGTTTTGTAAAATAAATGACTTGCAAATAAATGTAGATAAAACCAAATTTATGGTTTTTTGCAAGAAAACCCCTCCTAAGTGCTTTGTCTCCCTAAACGGTGTTCAAATTGAGCAGGTCAAGGTCATGACATACCTCGGTGTGACTCTAGATCACCAACTCAATTGGAACCCCCAACTGGAGACATCTAAACTCAAATTTAACAGGTTGGCTGGATGTCTGGTCCGTGAACAAAAGAACTCTCTAACAAAGCGTATTACTCCGGCCCTAAAGATCTACGAGGCTAAGGTCATCTCTGCAACCCTTTATGGAGCCGAAGTTTGGGGCCACAAGGATCTCTCATGCTTGGCCACTGCGCAGAATAGGTTCCTACGGAACCTGGTAGGTCTTCCGCAGTCCGCTCCCATAAAACCCTTGTTGTTAGATCTTGGCTGCAGACCAATCAACGAGATGGCCCAGTTTCGCCTTGTGGCATTTTGGCGTCGTCTCTGGACCACCCCTGAGCTTGGTCTGTTCACCCGAGAACTGGAGGAGGTAAAACTTTTGTGGGGTGCGTATAAAATACCCTGGCTCAGGGAAGTTAAAAATGTTTTGTATATGATGGGTCTTCCAGAGCTTTGGTCCAACCCAGGGGGATCAATCTTTCCATCAAAACTTGAGTTCAAAGCGCTCTTCTGGGCCTGGAAAAAATCTATTCTTGTAACCCAATCCCTGGACACAAACCTAACTGGTTTATTTTTAGTGCATAAGGTTATTCCCTCCCTGGAGCAGTATTGGGATTTGATTTCCAGGGTGTTAGATCGCAAACTATACCATCAGTTCCGCACTGGCACCTTGCCTGTCAATTCCTTTACAGCAAAATGGGACACGAAGACAGGAAATAAATGTCACTGGTGTCCCGAACGGGAAGAAAGTGTTGGCCACCTCTTCTTTGGCTGTCCCGTTTATCGAGCGCCCAGAAGTAAGTGGCTAAAACCTATATGTTTATCCCTGAATAGTGGTGGTCACCGAGACGCACTTACCAAACTCCGAGTTATTAGATCTGAAACAGTAGTGGTCTGTGTTGCTAAATTTTTGGGATGGGCCTGGCTGATTCGAACTAAGAAACTGGGCACTCCCTTGTGTTGAGTGTTCTACCCAGATGTATATACCATTCTGTAGCTGAATATGGTTATTAGTAGTACTAATTCATGTGCATATTGTATTGTATCTTATTGTCCTAAGGAATAACTAGTGTATTTTATTTCTTTGACTGATCTTTTTTATACATTGTGTATGGTTGTATATTGTCTTTTATGAATCTTTTATTCGAAATAAAGACCTATCGACTCGACTCGCTATAAGTTGGTTTTTCTACAAAAACACACCATTCGTTTTTGGGGGCCTTTTTATTCCTAGTGAATGTGAATTTTAATTTTATTTTTTTAAGCATTTAGACATTTTGCTTAATAGACTGAAAACATAAAAAACCACAAACACACATTTGAGCTCATTTCAGACATAAACAGAAAGGGGTGAAACACTCAGGACACACAATACGGCGCGCTTTAGCCATGCATTTCATAAATAGCGCCATCGCTATGTACTTACAGAAGTTGCACTAATGGGAAAACCACATAGACATTTAAACACACATTTAACCCACAAATCAATACTTAGAACAAAAACAAAGGACAGCCCACAGACTGTACTTAAACCAAACTATTTGCAAATACTAGTTGTAAGTCATATTTACAAGAAACGCTTCTCAATAGTGTTCCAAAAGACTGCAAAAACAGACTGCTGCATATATCAAAACACACTCAATTCACTAGCTTTGGCTGGCAGAACACCAAAAAATCGCTCTGCATATCTTCATTTATAAAATTGCGCAGAACAAAGGATCCTTGTTTTGTATTATGTCATATTTGAATTCCCTGGGGATACAAAATCACCAAGGAAGAAATATGTTTGTATACTTAAACCTATTTAAGTATTCCTTCTAGGAGAGCCGGCTAATTAATTTCACATCACACTATGGTAACGCCAAGAAAAAGCAACACATTTTTCCATGTGAGCTTAGAAAACAGGCATGCCAAAAATATTTGCAGAATTATGCAAATATTATAATCAAAGTAGTGCTTAATGTACTTTTCTTACGTGCACGGTTCAACAAAACCAAATAGAGAAAAATCTCATTATTACCTGCCTATACAAATTGCAATTTGCATATCCAAAATCCAAAACATATCTAAAGTTGGCCAACACAAATTCCAAAATTCCAAAGTTACAGTCCTAAATTTGCTAAGACCAGACATCTTATAGCTCACTAATCTAGCTTCAAACTTCAAGGGGTTATCAAAAACGATATACTCGCAAATATACGAGCCCCTCGGCTTTGGTAATTATAATAACCAAATCAAAACCAAGACACCAACCCCTCGGCTTTGGTAATTGCAATAACCAAATCAAAACCAAGAAACCAAACAAAGTCGTGGGAGCGACCCATTTGTACTTCTTATTCTTACTAATCAAAAGGTTATCCAAATTCTAACTGTCAAGTTCTACATGACCTAACGGTCTTTTTTAGAATACTCATGCCAAAAAGGTTCTCAGTCAGGAGTGACATCATGTGGAGGATCAAAATCAGGAAGATCAGAAATATACTGGGCTGCAGAAACAAAGAATCTCCAGAATCCCTGTGCACAGAGTACCTCCTTAGTAGAATCCTGTTCTGTCCTCCTCAGAAGATTTCAGTCCTCTGACAAGATCACTCCCACAGATAGTCACTTCTCTGATGAAGGCCTACGTTGGGCGCCATTTGAAGAACTGTAATCTTCATTCTCAGGGAATACTTACTAATAGAAAAAAGAACTTGGCACAGAAGCTGAAATATGAAAAGACATCTTTATTAAATTTAATAAGTGAGGCCACGTCACACAGAAGCCGTAGCAACTGAATGAGGTAGTCTGAGGAGTACAGAGAACAGAGGCCTTATATATGCTCAGGGTTACAAAACTCAGCATAAAAGTAAGGGGCAGTCCTTGTTTTTGCAAGCATGCAAAATGCCTAACATGGACATGCAAGGTCTGCCAAACATTAGCCAATAGAACAAACACCCACTATTTACAATTGTCCAATCATAGGTATTATTACGCAAGATAACGCATGACGACAAACCCACTTTTCAGTTGTCCGGCTCACCATTAATTATACAGAAAAGCCCAACATTCCTTCTTACACAAGCCGGACAAACCCATAATAAAAGGACCACAACCCATATCATAAACAGACCATAAAAGAAGGAACAGAAAACAGCGAAGAAGCAGGATAAGGGGTGTGTGTGTGCATACCAAACTCTACAATGTCCTGTGCTTTGATCCTCAATCTTGATCAGCTACTGGGCAAGGAACTGGCCTAACAAGGTCAGCTTCAGGCAAGGGGGTCAGTTCACTCAGGTCATTCAGAAGTCAGCTAAAGTGTACGTGTACTAAAGACTCGTTTGGCCGCAGTCATCGGCCTATTTGAGGGCAACCACAAAATGGCTGCCATACACAAAATGGAACCCAGGGTTCAGAACGAAATCCCCAAATACATAGTGAATCCATCGATCTAACATGACGAAATCACTCGTACTTGTCGCACTCACTAGTTACGGTTCGCTACTATCAAATTCGTAACAAAACCATGACATTTTATAAAGTGGGCTCAGAATTCACGGAACCTCAGTAGGTCTCCAGACTGAAGCAGGTGGTAATCCAAATCTGTCCAGTCACTGGGATTAAAAATTTAAAACAAACAAAGAAAGGTGGATTTGCTATTAAAGATCTGCACATCAAATAGCGCCCCCTTATTGTGTAGAAATTCTTCTGAATACTGAGTTCAAAACATTGAATATTGAGTGCAACTTTGGTGTTAGATGCTTATCCACATAAAGCATCAGAAAAGGACTTTCTGCCCACAGACAGTGTAGCAGAATATCACATCAACAGAGACAAAACACCAGCGCAAATCACATATAATAACTTTTATCCTCTGTGCAATCAGCACTTTTCTTCAAATTGTATTCTTGTAGGAACACTCTTTTCCAATCCAAGAGAGTCACGTTGTGTAGAAAATTCAGACTTTATTTCTTTTAAAACACAATGCTCCACAGCCGACACGCGTTTTGCCCTATGCGAACTTCCTCAAGGCTTGTTCACAATGTATTGAGCACTATAATCATATAGGCACAGGGCCTCCAGCACCCTGTATTATTGGGGTCCTAGGGTGAGGCGAGCCTTATAATGAAGGCTAGAGTGTTATAAGAAGGAGTTCTAACTGTTTTTTTTAAATTCTTTTTATTGAGTTAAAGATTATACATTGGCCCCCATGGTCACACAAACGGGCTACAAAGGCGTACAGTAGATCACACAAAGAGTCAAACGGTATATCAATGTCATAGCAATGGGACTGCAGTACATCGAGACACTTAAACATCTACCTCAAGTACTGATTGTCGAGGCTGGGGGGGTTCACATATGTTACCTCTGTAGTCGTTCCATTTATCCCAAATCTCCCCCCATTTTTTGGGGAACCCCCGGGCTACATACACGGTCCTTTCTTGCAACATGCACCAGTCCATGTCACGTTTCCATTCAGCGAGACGCGGAGACGTGACTGCCCCCCAGAGTCTCGCAATGTTACGCTTCGCCACCATCTGGCCGAGTGTTGCCCATAGCCTGCCTCTAGCTGGTAGGTCCGTTGGCTCCCATATGTTCAGGATGCAGCGCTTTGCCTCTGGGCGCAACTCTACCCCCCAAACCTCTTGCATACAGCGCACCACTTTCACCCAATAGGCCGGCAATAACGGACACTCCCATATCATGTGGAAGAAGGAGCCAACCATTCCGCACCCCCTCCTACACCGTCACCATCACTCCTGCCCATTCTCTTCAGCCTGGTGATTGAAATGTACACTCTGTGTAGAATCTTAAGTTAGATGAGCCGCAGCCTGGATGAGATAGCTACCTCCTTAGGGGAGTCCAGCCCACACCTCCACTCCTCCTCATCAATTTCCAAACCATCAGCCTCCCACCTCCCCTTAAGGCCCAGAAGTAAGTCGGGGAGGTTATTTATCAATTTCTTATAGGTGAGTGAGACTGCATGTTCCTGCATGTGGCAATCCGACAACCTATCCTCCAGGGGGGAGGCTTGTGGGGGCAGTGTGCCGTGTGGGATATTCTTCTGCAGTGAATGATGGACTTGGAGATATCGAAAGTACTCAGTGTCCGCGAGCTCAACCGTAGTTTGTAGGGATGGAAAGGATTTTACCCCGCCTGCGTCCCATAGATCCCCGACCCGAGAGATGCCAATAAGGTCCCAGTTTCGGAACCCCTTAGTGCGACCCAGGAGGCCAAGCCGCTCGGACACCCAGAGCGGGTTGGTGGCCAAGGTGAGCACGTCGTGCCAGCCCATCTTCAGTTGGACAATGTGCCACAGTTGCACAGAGTGGAGAGTCGGCCCCTAAGTGCGTGCTTGACTGGCCGTGAGTAAAGCGCGGCTTCATAGTTCCCCCCAGGTAGGGGCCACCTGTCCATGCCATACCCTGGGTCATTGCCGTTGCAATAGGTACCCTGTTGATAGCCGAAAGATGTGCCGCCAAGTAATACCTGCGGATGTCAGGTAGGGCTATCCCTCCATCGTACTACCCCAGAGTCAATTTCTGCAGGGCTATTCGGGGTGCACCGGACCACAGGAGGTTCCTCTGCGCAGCCTTGATGGCCGTGAAATACGAAGATGGAACAAGATCGGGGTAGTTCTGGAGGGCATACAGGAACTGGGGTAGCGCCATCATTTTAAAAAGTGCCGCCCAGCCGAGCAGGGAGACCGGGAGCTTTTGCCAGGCGGCGGAGTCTCACTTGAGCCTCTGAAGGGGCGGGAGTAAATTCTTGTCATACATCGCGGCCTTGTCCTTGGACATAAAGATGCCCAATTATGTGAAGCCCTCGGTGACCACCTTTATGGGACAATCGCGTGGAAGTACGGGAGTGTTACCTTGGAGGACATAAAGGAGAGACTTACTCCAGTTGATACTGTACCCGGAGTTCCTACCAAAGTTTGTGAAAATGTCTAGAGCTACGACCAACGATCTCCGGAGCCGCGAGAGATAGAGGAGGATATCATCGGCGTATAACGAGATCCTGTCCTCCCAACAATCGGCCCACCGGAACCCCTTCAGAGCAATGTCTTGTCTAATCCAGGTGGCCAGCGGCTCAAGGGAAAGGGCAAATAGAAGAGGCGAGAGCGGACACCCCTGGCGTGTCCCTCTCTCCAGGGTGAAGGCCTCCGAGACCTTATTGTTCACGACCACCTGGGCAAGCGGCTCCGAATAGAGGAGTCGCTCCCAAGAGATAAAACTTGGGCCGAAACCCAGTTTACGAAGGACCGCCATCATGTATGGCCACTCAAGGGTATCGAAGGCCATTGTGGCATCAAGCGATACCACCACTGCATCTTCGCGTATCGTATGGCATCTCCCCAACACCCCGTTCAAACGGCGGAGATTGAGTGCCGTGTTTCGGTGGGGCATAAATCCTGATTGGTCCGGATGGACCAGAGTGGCGAGGACCGGCTGGAGTCTATTGGCCAGGACTTTCGCTAATATCTTGGGTTCCACGTTCAGCAGGGAGATGGGCCTATATGAGGCACACAGCTCCCTGGGCTTCCCTTCATTAGGAATTGCGACAATTGTTGCTAGCCTTTGGTCACGGGGTAACACCCCCTTGGACCTACTCTCATCAAACATACGCTTAAGATAGGGGCTGATGCCATCCGGCTTGAGATCGTAGAGCTCAATCCGAAGGCCATTGAGACCAAGCGCTTTACCGGGACGAAGGTCTCCGATAGCACGCTCCACTTCCGCCGTGGTGAGTGGCGCCTCCAAGAGGTCGCGCTCTTCATCAGAGAGGGCCGGCATCCTCAGGTCCGCTAATAGTGCGACCAAGTCTACCTCCGGGCTGTCAGATCCCCTGCTATAGACTGTCTGGAAATGATGGGCAAATTCCGTGACTATGTCGTGTGGTTCAGTGACTACTGTGCTGCCCATCGTTCGAATCTCAGCCACCACCTTACTTGCTTGTTGCTTTTTGTCGAGCCATGCTAGGAGCTTACCCGCCTTGTCTCCCTGGTCGTATATCTTACCTTCCCTAGCGGCTGCCATCTTTTTTGCTGCCTCCGTGACCATCGCCTGGTATTCCGCGGTTTTCAAGGACAGCCTATGACGCGCCCCCGGCGTATCCGCAGTACGCACCGCCTCCTCCAACGTCCCTAGGTCAGACTCAATTACAACTAGCTGCGCCTCCCTCTCTTTACGCCGACCAGCAATTGCCGAGAGGGCCTCTCCTCTGAGGACCATTTTAAAGGCCTCCCATAGAGTAATCGCCGATTCCACAGAACCGTCGTTACTATCGAAATAGTTGGCTATGGAGAGGGTCAACGCCTTGCGGAGGGCCTCGTTGCGTAGGTACCAGGCATTAATAGGTGCAACGCACCCCTCTTGCCTATTCCCAATGGTAATGTGGACCAGAACTGGCGAGTGGTCAGAAATAAATGTAAATGTAAATGTAAAATGGCTTTTGTATAGCGCATTCTGTCACTCCAAGGAGCATCTTGGCGCTGTGAGCCACCCCAGAATAGAAAAAGGTGGGTAAGCTGGAACAAATCTTATGCAGATAACCCTTACACCAAAGCCTTACAGGCAGTGTCAGTAAGCGTAAAAACCCAGGTCTTTAAGGCTTTCCTAAAAAGAGCTTCTGATGGAATTTGACAAAGCGCGGGAGGAAGTTTGTTCCAGGCTCTGGAGCCTAACACTATGATGGATTTTCCACCTTTGGTCGCTAGTCTGAATTTTGGAACAACTAGCAAGTTAAGGTGGGAGGATCTCAGATTCCGAGTTGGAAGATGCCGTTTGAAGTTTTTGGAGAGATATCTAGGTCCTTGTGCGTGATAAGCTCTAAAAGTAGCGATCAAGATTTTAAATAATAGACGCTTATGGATAGGCAGCCAATGGAGGGCACGGAGTGCGGCCGAGGCCGATGATTTCCTGGGCCAGCCCAGGACAAGGCGGGCGGCGGCATGCTGGACCATCTGCAACCTGTGTAGCACGGTCTTATTAGCTCCCGCATACAGGCTGTTGCAGTAGTCCAGTCTTGATGTAATAAGTGCCACCGCTACCGTCTTTCTCGTGGACAGAGGAAGGAGGTCGAAAAACTTCCTTAGCATTCTGATGATATGAAAACAGGTACTTGCTACCCCAATGGCTTGTTGCTTGAAGGATAGCACATTGTCGAACTTAACACCCAGGTTGCGGGCAGAGGAGATGGTGTTTGGGGGAGCTTCAGCGCCCTTAGGCCAGCACTGCTTGGGGGAAAACAGGTTTTGCGGGCCAAATGGAAGTATTTCTGTTTTTCCAGAATTGCACTTCAAGTGATTGGTCTTCATCCATTCAAATGTCGCTGTTAGGCATGTTTTAAAGTTATCTTCCGCTTGTAGTGACTCCCTATCGAGTACCAGAATGAGCAGCGTATCGTCAGCGTAGGAAATAGTGCTGATCTGATACGAAGACATTAGCTCAATCAGAGGTACCATATAAAGATTGAAAAGTATCGGGCTCAAAATAGAGCCCTGTGGTACCCCTGTTTTAGTTGGTTTTTCCTCGGATCTGAAATGGCCCACCACAGTGATTTGTCGTCTTTGGCTCAGGAAGGTTTTGAACCAGTCTAGCACTATTCCACCTATCCCTGCGCTCAGGAGACGGTCAATCAAGATGGTGTGGGAGACCGTATCGAAGGCCGCCGATAGATCGAGTAATATCAAGACGGCCTTCTTCCCTAGATCCATAGCGGAGCGCAGGGATTCGGCAGAGAATAAGAGTGCCGATTCGGTCGAATGTTTGGACCTGAATCCCGACTGGTTCGAATGCAGGATGTTATTGTCTTCTAGATATGTAGTAAGTTGACTGTTAACGAATGACTCAGTCAATTTGGATAGCAACGGCAGCAGTGAAATGGGCCTTAAGTTGGAAAGAATAGTAGGGTCAGGTAAAGGCTTCTTCTGGAGAGGTTTAACCGCGGCTAACTTCCATTATGATGGAATCTCTGCCGTTGCCAATGATGAGTTAATAATCCCATTAACTATGGGATTTACCTCATTGGCCAGGGCTCTTAAGAACATGGGAGGACACGGATCGAATGGTGATCCAGACTTGCTGGACAGAATGGCCTGACGTGATTCCTCCAGAGAAATGGGCGCAAAGACATTGAGATGAGGTTTTTTTGGATTGTTCATTCCATTCGCTTCTATAAGTGTGTTTCCAGTAGGGATTGAAGTTAAGGTTGGAGGTGGAAATTCCTTGACGATGGCTTGAATTTTATTGTCAAAGTAATCTGCTATGGAAGTGCACAGTGGTAGCGAGGGCGGAATATCTTGGGCAAGTGCCCTAGGATTAGTAAAGCTATTTACAATCTTGAATATTTCTTTTTGATCATTTCCCGAAGAGGTAATGGCCTCTGAGAAGTGAGCTTTTTTTGCTAGTTTAATAGCAGCATGATACTGCCTACGTGCTGCTTTATAGATCCTGTGGTCTTCTTCCGCATATTTTCTGCGCCATCTGCGCTCTAATGATCTCACTTTGCCTAGTTCACTCTTCAAAGTGGGGGAGAACCAGGGGGCACTTCTTTTGTTTCTGTTGCCTATTGTAATTTTTTCCTTCAACAGGTCTGGTTGGTTACTGAGAGTTGTAATCCAATCACAAAAATATTGATTATCTATTGCGGTGTGGCCAGATAGTATAGGTTTAGTCTCTGTTACATTTGTTAGAAAATTTGGTTGGGCGAGGACTTTTTTCCAATCAGGTTTCTTTCCTCCTGTAGATCTTATTTTGGTATCTCTGTGGGTATTATGGGGTGAGTTAAAGGTCACCTCAAAAGGAACAAGTTTGTGATCAGACCAAGTTTGGACTACTGGGGATGAGCAGGTTAACAGGTTAAAATTTGAACAAATACAGTCCAATATGTGGCTCGCGCTATGTGTAGGTTCATTGTTCAACAGGGTAAGACCAAGCACATTAATTATTTCCGTGATACACATTACTCCTGGGTCATTAGGGGAATCAAGATGGAAATTTAGATCCTCGTGCCAGATGTGTTGCCGTGCGCACCGCTGTGTCTCGGTGCAGGGGAGTGAGGATATGATCCAGACGGGAGAAAGAGTGGTGTGGCCCCGAAAAGAAAGTATACTGTGTGTCTGTAGTGTGTGCCAGGCGTCATACATCCGTGAGGCCAAATGTCTCCAGGAAGTCCCCCAGCCATCTCTGTCCCCTAGGTGTATCCCTGGGCAGATGCCTATCCAATGCCCCAGAAACTACCGCGTTAAAGTCCCCTCCTATAAACAACTGCCCATCCGGGAGGGATAGGAGGAGTGTACCAAGGTCAGTGTACGCCTGCGACTGGAGACCCGGCGGGACATAGGTGGATACCAGAGTAACACAGGGGAGAGCATCCCTTAAGGATAAGACCCCTCACTCACCCGAAGGTGACATGCTTCATCATATGGGTCCTCCTTACCAGTGGGGAAAACCTAGTCACCACTGGGAGCTACTACTTCAAGGTTTAAGGAAGGTGCTCAGAGATGTTTTGAGTTTCTAGGGAGTAGGATGGTAATCCCATATGTGTGATGATGGGTTGTAGTGAGGTTTTTTGCAGCGCTGTGTGAAGGAAAGGTGTGAGTTAAAACTGCCTAGATAGAATCCCCAATTGCCTTTATTAATGTGTTCTACCTGACAGGATTAAAATGTAACAGCACAGTGGTATGGATATAAACCACTGTTAATCATAGGTCGACATGTTTCAGTCTGTTGATCAATTTATGTATCAGCGGCTTTCTTCAGGACCAGATATTTTACAATGCTGCTGCAGTTAGTGTGAAAATAATAATAGAAATAAATTTTAATACACCACCAGTATTCCTGCTCAATTCTTTTGCTTGTGTCAGGCCATACTCTGGGTATCTGTGGAAAAAACACAAGATGCAGAGGCGGTTTTTAGGAGAGAAGAGAGAATGTAGGATAGGGCAGTTCAAACCATTTGTAATTTGATCACATGTTAAACTGTACATTGTGCGTTGTCACTATGTCACAATGATGTACTTCCTTATAACTTTTTATAAGCATTATGGACTTACCCACAATAGTTGGATAACCCAGCCTCACCTCTACCTGTCAGGCTGCTCAGGAGGGAGGCCCCGCTCTGCGGGAAGAAAGAAGGCACAGTAGTAATTTCTAACTACAATGCCTTTTATCTAAAAATCTAAATTCTCTATTACACAGAAGGACATATACACGATAAGGCTATGAAAAAAGCGAGGTCTGTGTATACATTCAGGGCAGGGAGTATTCTTAAGATGACAGTTTGTCAAATAAAAATAATTATTTCTGTCAAAGGTTTGGAAAAAGTTAACTTGATTCTGGTCTTGTGGCAATAAAGCAAGGCTATGCTCCATTTGAGTAGAGCTACTGTTAAGCCCATGTTTATCTAAAAGAAGTAATCAAGGAGGCAGACTTTCCTGGGCTAAGTGACTTACCTGTCTGTCGGTACCTCTTCGCGGAAATGAGCTCGCCCCGGGAGGTACCGAACGGCAGGTCTGCTCGTGTTTAAATAGTCTACTTCTTAATTGCGTACCGCTGTGCTGGGAGACGGGTCCTGTTGATCACTGCCGTCTATTCTTATGCCTGCGCGGTACTTGATTAATGCGCATGTGCAGGTGTTCGATACTGCTTTCTAGCGCATGGACGGGTCCTGTAAATCACGGCCGTCTATTCTATTACATGCGCGGTACTTTGTGAATGCGCATGTGTGGGCATTCGACACTATTTTCTAGCGCATGCGCTTAATCGTGCGAGGTTACCACTACTTCCCTCGCTTCCGCGCTAAAAATATTTCATTATTCTGCAATATTGCGTACTGGAATTGACCTCTTTGAGGAATAATATAATACATTTACCATTTGTTGCTAAAAAAGGGGGAGAGTCTGTGTCTAAGCATAGGCATATTCCCCTTTATGGCTCATAGATTGGGTCTGTATAGAGGGTTACTCAAAACACTGCTTTCTAGCGTTAGCGCTAGTCGTTTGAAGTTGCCATTGCTCCCCTAGCTACTGCGCTTAGGATGTTCCGTTTGTTAAATAATACTGCGCATTGGTTATCACTTTTTAGAAAGAGAGTTGCAAATACATATTATCCTTTCTGGCTAAGATTTTTAAGGATAATTAGGTCAAGATATCTGCAGTTGTGTAGGGCACTCATGTCTTTATGGTGACTACTTATTATCAGGCCTCTTTTAAGAGATTATGAATACGTTTTGCAAGAGGTACTTGATCATGTATGGAATCACTTTATACGTGCATTCCACAAGAGGAGACATTAACCACCATAAGAGTGATGCTAGAAAATACAACATGGGAGAGTATCACACCCATTGACTTTGTGATGTTTTGTGCAAGAATGGTACTCAAAGAGAACTTTTTCAGATTTGAGGACCTACTGTACCTGGAAATATCAGGCACTTGTATGGGCAGCATTTGTGCTCCTAGTTTGGCTAATTTGTATGTCCATAAAGTAGAATAGGAGATAATATTGACACCAGGTAATCCGTTCTTCAGTCATCTACGTACCTGGAAAAGGTACATAGATGACATTTTTGTCATTTGGCGAGGAGAGGAAGAAACCCTAAACATGTTCCATAAATGGCTTAACAACCAAAATGACTTCTTACGCTTTACTCTGGAATTCTCCAGAACCAAACTTCCATTTCTGGACCTATTGATTCGACCCATGAACGGAGAACTGATAACAGAGTTATACCGTAAGCCTACATCATGTAACTTGTTATTACCCTTTCAGAGTTACCATCCACGAGCTCCGCGTGAGAACTTACCGTTCGGCCAGTTTTTACGCATAAGACGTAATTGTACAAACTTGGAGCTCTACAAAGAACATGCGAAGGGACTAACAAAAGATCTTGAAGTGAAGAAATATCCAGATCACATCATTCGGAACTCTAAGAAAAGAGCCGCTAATAATAACAGAGAATCGTTATTAGAGCAGAAAACACAAAAAGAACCTAACCAAAGAATGACATTTGTAAATACTTTTTCCAGCTTTTCGAACTCTGTTAAAAAAAGTATTAACAAACACTGGCCTATTCTGACCTTAGCAAATAATGAACTCCCCCGACCTTTATTTGCATACAAACGTAGTGCCAACCTGAGGGACAAATTAGTCCATACTCGCCCACAAAATGTCAGCAACATTAGAACACAGATGACTTTGTGGAACTTGCCCCCAGTGGTAGGCCACTTTCCCTGTGGTACCTGCACAGTCTGCCCACAGACAGAAAAAACTTTAGAGCTAGACATCGGAACGTCACGTCCGTGGAGAATTGAGAAACATACCAACTGCAATAGCGAATGCTTGATTTACCTTATTTGGTGTCTGTGTCAACTTCGCTATGTTGGTATGACCACTAGAAAAGTCAAAATACGTATTCAAGAACATAAGAGTACTATTAGATGTGGCAAACGGTCAACAAAACTGACCAATCATTTTCTAGACAAAGGCCATACTGATAATGACTTAAAATGGGTGGTGTTAGAAAAACCTTGGATCCCATCACACATGACGGACCCCTCTAAATTACTATTCCGCAAAGAACAACAGTGGGTATATAAATTGAAAACAGACACCAAAGGTCTAAATGATGAAATACCCTGGACCCTCATCTGAAAGAACGACATGGTAATAAGAAACAATAGATACTACTGTCGTCTGGGGCAAGTATAGACTAACCTAAGTGGATGAGGGCAGCAGGATGAGGAGAATGCCTGCACTAGCCTTCTCATAGGAACCACAGATCGGTTAGTATAGGGTTAAAACTCAGTATAATCCACTAACACTGCTCTTAGAATCTATAACATCCACATATTCGTTCTATTACTAACACAATCTGGTGAATAATTAAGAATGCCCCCTAGGTGTTACAAGCATACCTTGTGATCTTTGGGTTTTTACCCGGAGCCAAGACTGGTAAGACTAATAGATCAAGTACCTCTTGCAAAACCTATTCATAATCTCTTAAAAGAGGCCTGATAATAAGTAGTCACCATAAAGACATGAGTGCCCTACACAACTGCAGATATCTTGACCTAATTATCCTTAAAAATCTTAGCCAGAAAGGATAATATGTCTTTGCAACTTTCTTTCTAAAAAGTGATAACCAATGCGCAGTATTATTTAACAAACGGAACATCCTAAGCGCAGTAGCTAGGGGAGCAATGGCAACTTCAAACGACTAGCGCTAACGCTAGAAAGCAGTGTTTTGAGTAACCCTCTATACAGACCCAATCTATGAGCCATAAAGGGGAATATGCCTATGCTTAGACACAGACTCTCCCCCTTTTTTAGCAACAAATGGTAAATGTATTATATTATTCCTCAAAGAGGTCAATTCCAGTACGCAATATTGCAGAATAATGAAATATTTTTAACGCGGAAGCGAGGGAAGTAGTGGTAACCTCGCACGATTAAGCGCATGCGCTAGAAAATAGTGTCGAATGCCCACACATGCGCATTCACAAAGTACCGCGCATGTAATAGAATAGACGGCCGTGATATACAGGACCCGTCCATGCACTAGAAAGCAGTATCGAACACCTGCACATGCGTATTAATCAAGAACCGCGCAGGCATAAGAATAGACGGCAGTGATCAACAGGACCCGTCTCCCAGCACAGCGGTACGCAATTAAGAAGTAGACTATTTAAACACGAGCAGACCTGCCGTTCGGTACCTCCCGGGGCGAGCTCATTTCCGCGAAGAGGTACCGACAGACAGGTAAGTCACTTAGCCCAGGAAAGTCTGCCTCCTTGATTACTTCTTTTAGATAAACATGGGCTTAACAGTAGCTCTACTCAAATGGAGCATAGCCTTGCTTTATTGCCACAAGACCAGAATCAAGTTAACTTTTTCCAAACCTTTGACAGAAATAATTATTTTTATTTGACAAACTGTCATCTTAAGAATACTCCCTGCCCTGAATGTATACACAGACCTCGCTTTTTTCATAGCCTTATCGTGTATATGTCCTTCTGTGTAATAGAGAATTTAGATTTTTAGATAAAAGGCATTGTAGTTAGAAATTACTACTGTGCCTTCTTTCTTCCCGCAGAGCGGGGCCTCCCTCCTGAGCAGCCTGACAGGTAGAGGTGAGGCTGGGTTATCCAACTATTGTGGGTAAGTCCATAATGCTTATAAAAAGTTATAAGGAAGTACATCATTGTGACATAGTGACAACGCACAATGTACAGTTTAACATGTGATCAAATTACAAATGGTTTGAACTGCCCTATCCTACATTCTCTCTTCTCTCCTAAAAACCGCCTCTGCATCTTGTGTTTTTTCCACAGATACCCAGAGTATGGCCTGACACAAGCAAAAGAATTGAGCAGGAATACTGGTGGTGTATTAAAATTTATTTCTATTATTATTTTCACACTAACTGCAGCAGCATTGTAAAATATCTGGTCCTGAAGAAAGCCGCTGATACATAAATTGATCAACAGACTGAAACATGTCGACCTATGATTAACAGTGGTTTATATCCATACCACTGTGCTGTTACATTTTAATCCTGTCAGGTAGAACACATTAATAAAGGCAATTGGTGATTCTATCTAGGCAGTTTTAACTCACACCTTTCCTTCACACAGCGCTGCAAAAAACCTTACAACCCATCATCACACATATGGGATTACCATCCTACTCCCTAGAAACTCAAAACATCTCTGAGCTCCTTCCTTAAACCTTGAAGTAGCAGCTCCCAGTGGTGACTAGGTTTTCCCCACTGGTAAGGAGGACCCATATGATGAAGCATGTCACCTTCGGGTGAGTGAGGGGTCTTATCCTTAAGGGATGCTCTCCCCTGTGTTATAACACATTTTGATAGTTGAGAGAGAAACAAGGGCTATTCTTCAAACATTGTACACACATGCAAGAGACTGTAGGTGTATATAGTGGTTTTTCAGAGTATTAATGAGGGAATATACACCCACATGTCTATAAACATTCCCTTTAGACCCCCAATCCACGGTAGTGTTATAGGATACCAGAGTAAGCCTGCGCCCCTCCCATTACCCCGAGATTGTGGCAAAGCGGCCCTGCGGGTCAGTGGTAGTGTGATCTGGAAGGAATGGGAAAGTGCGTCGGAGAAGGACACCCACACCCCGGGACCCTGTGGTAAAGCCAGAGTGGACCACCAAGGTGTTAACGTACCTATTTAGGGCGTGGCAGGTGTTGCCTAACAAATGAGTCTCCTGTAACATCACAACATCAGGCAGGTGGCGCTTAACAAACTGCAATACCATGGTGTGTTTGAGCTTGTCCCCCAGCCCATTAATGTTCCAACTTAGTAACTTGAGTCTTTTGTCCCATTTCTTAGCCATATCCACATTTCACAGTCCGCTCAGACCCCGGTACCTCTGCACGCCATTGAACCTTCTCAGAACCCCTCAAGTGTGACCAATCAAACATTTCCCCCCCTCCCCAAAAATCCTCACCCCCCCGCCCCCTACCTCCCTTTGTCCTCCCCCCTCCAACTCCACCCTCCTCTCCCCTTTGTTCTCAAACAACCCCACACCTCCCTCCCTTCCCAGCCCACCTGGACCCACCCCCCCCCCCCCCAGAAAACAGAACCCCCCCCCCCCCACCCTGCTGCCTGCTCTGTAGGTTTCAAACTACCCACTGCCCCAATTAGCAGAGCGCCTATCGCTCAACCCCAGCCCCGGAGTGAGGGAACCGCCCCCCCCCCCTCCCTCCGAGGAACCTCTGTTAGGGAGAACGTGAGCCTGCCCCACCTCCAGCCGCCGTCCCGGGGTGCCCCCAAACTAGGAAGCCCCTGCAGCCCTGGAGCGCCCAAAGTCCAGCAATAGAGTCACAGAGTCACTGGGCGGATGTAAATACCCTCCCACACTAGAATCAAGGAAAAGTATAAACATCACAAACACACTATATGTTACAGTTCAGCAGGGCGTGGTACCGCAGTGGAGTTCTAACTGCTGATGTCTGTTGAGACATTATGCATTAATGTCACGCCTCCTCTTTACTTAGCAAACGCGGGCTTTAAAGGCACCTTTCAGCTACGTTTTAACAGCTCTGGAGCTCAGAACAAAAAGCCCACAAAAGTAGACTCGATTTCGAACAAAAGCTTTAAAGCTGAAGCCAATCTTGTACATATTTATAACTTCTGAAAATCAACATTCAGTGAACCCCCTTTAATGACCCATGTAAGCTGCATTCATTGGATGCTTTTGACCTGGTTCACTTGTGACCTAGCGCCTCGAGGCCGCGCTGCACCGACGAGGCGAACCGGTCCATGCAATGAATTCAGCTGTAGAACGAGCGGCTGCAGACGGCAGTGTTGGGAGAGGGGGGTCCAGACGGAACGCGGACCCATCGGCTGTTATTGGACCGGATGTGAGCCCCGGGGGAGCCCCCGTGACACGTGCTGCCCACGCCCAGGTGCAGTTCACCAGCACGAGGGCACACATTGAGGCCAATGCCATACAGGTGACAGACACTCTGCGTCACTTCACCGGGCCTTGAGCTAAACAAAGATTTGAGACAAGGTTTGTTGTTTCTCTTTTCAAGCTCCGTTTGAACTCTACTCTGTGCATGTTCGATGTGCCTGTCTATATAAGTAAGACACATGTATATGGCGGTTTACTAATGCAACGACCCCAGCAGCACAAGCTGTAACCCACTGAGTTATCTACATAAAATACAACTCTTTGACCTGCATGTAACATGCTGCGCTTTGAAGAAGGCACTCGCGTTGCAGACACATTAACCCTCTGTGCTGTTTTATAATGAGTTAAACCTGGAACCAGACTGCACAGAGGTGCCTGCAGCAGGTGCAGTAACCACCAGAGCTATCTTCTTGCTGTTATTCTCGGATACTTGCTGGGCCCACAAACATATCTGCATCAGGTATAGTAACATTTTAAGGTGTGTTTAAAATGCAGCCTGAGTGTTGACAATTAATAAAGTCACGTATTTACCATCCCACGGGCCCTTGCCTCCAGCCCTCTGCCGCTGGGGCTCTTGCAGACATCGATCCGCCCGCCTCTCCTCCCGGAGTCCGTCCCCCGTGACCCCACCCAGCTCGCTCCACCCAGGGGTATTCCTCCCGCTTCCTGCCCAGACAGACAGACAGTCTGACAGGCAGCAGCAGCTGCGCGGTTCGTGTCCCCTGTGGACTCCACGGCTTGGTATTCCTGCAGAGAGCCTCCCCCCCGGGCCCCGGGGCCCCCGGGCGCGTGGTACAGGCCCTGAGACGCCCGGCAGCCCGAGGGATGCTCTCAGTGCACCTGCTGCACCGGGTGCACATTCCAGCCTCCAGCAGAGGGCTGCCTGCGCTCCCAGGCCTCGCCAGCAGGGGGCAGCATGACTGCATTAACCGCACGTGGAACCCTAGCGCTGCGGAAGCCGCAGACATCTGTAACTTTATAGCGTCTGCCTCCCAGCTTGGGATATTGAACGCAGATGCATTTTATTACATATACTTTGTTGTCGAGGGTCTAAATGTGAAATGTGCTATAAACAAATGCGCTAAAACGTGTTCTCTTGCACCTATAAAGTCACACACGATTGCACATTTAATGATGACTGTTGTTTCCAAAGCGCGGCGTTGGTCCGCGCGCTGGCCTCTTGGCGCTGCAGAGTGGAGGGGCCAGGTTAGTCTGCGGAGGGGCCTGGGCCCCCGTCAGGGGCCTGCCCCCCCCCCCAGTGTCCAGTGACCAGGGTCCTTAGGGCAGGAACAGGGGTCCTTTCACCCCTGTTGGGCAGCAGAAGACTCTCATATTGGGGTGCAGTGGGGACCCCTCCCGCTTCTGGGTCCTGGGGTCCGTGCCTCCTGCCCCTTGTCTGTATCTCCCAGGCTTGGCGACCCTGCGTCCCATGTTCTGTGCCTGAGGTTTCTGTCCCAGTATCTGTGCCTACCTGTCCTTTTGTGTGTGTCTGGTTTTCCTGCCCCTTTTCCTGCGTCTCCCAGGTCTGCCCCCCCCCCCCGTTCCAGCGTCCGTGTCTACATTTTCCGTGTCTCCAGGTGACAGCGTCTCTCTGTCCCAGTGCATCTTTCAATGTCACGTCCACCTGTCCCATTGTACGTCTGAGTTTTCCTGTCCTGATATCTCCATCTCCCAATGCTGGTGCCTCACTGTCCCATTGTCTGTCTCTGAGTTTTCCTGTCCTGATATCTCCATCTCCCAATGCTGGTGTCTCACTGTCCCATTGTCTGTCTCTGAGTTTTCCTGTCTCCGTATCTGTTCTCCTGTCCTCTTGGCTGTGTCTGGTTTTCCTTTCTATGCCTGGTTCTTCCAGTTTAGTTGGCGCTCTGCCCCAGGGACCGAATGTTTCCGTACCACTGTCCGTGTCTTTCTGTGTTTCTAAGTCTCTCTGTCTGTGGCTCTCTGTCCCAGTGTCTGTGTCTTCCTGTGTTTGTGGCTCTCTGTCCTAGTGTCTGCCCGTGGCTCTCTGTCCCAGTGTCTGTGTCTTCCTGTGTTTGTGGCTCTCTGTCCTAGTGTCTGCCCGTGGCTCTCTGTCCCAGTGTCTGTGTCTTCCTGTGTTTGTGGCTCTCTGTCCTAGTGTCTGCCCGTGGCTCTCTGTCCCAGTGTCTGTGTCTTCCTGTGTTTGTGGCTCTCTGTCCTAGTGTCTGCCCGTGGCTCTCTGTCCCAGTGTCTGTGTCTTCCTGTGTTTGTGGCTCTCTGTCCTAGTGTCTGCCCGTGGCTCTCTGTCCCAGTGTCTGTGTCTTCCTGTGTTTGTGGCTCTCTGTCCTAGTGTCTGCCCGTGGCTCTCTGTCCCAGTGTCTGTGTCTTCCTGTGTTTGTGGCTCTTTGTCCTAGTGTCTGCCCGTGGCTCTCTGTCCCAGTGTCTGTGTCTTCCTGTGTTTGTGGCTCTCTGTCCTAGTGTCTGCCCGTGGCTCTCTGTCCCAGTGTCTGTGTCTTCCTGTGTTTGTGGCTCTCTGTCCTAGTGTCTGCCCGTGGCTCTCTGTCCCAGTGTCTGTGTCTTCCTGTGTTTGTGGCTCTCCGTCCTAGTGTCTGCCCGTGGCTCTCTGTCCCAGTGTCTGTGTCTTCCTGTGTTTGTGGCTCTCCGTCCTAGTGTCTGCCCGTGGCTCTCTGTCCCAGTGTCTGTGTCTTCCTGTGTTTGTGGCTCTCCGTCCTAGTGTCTGCTCGTGGCTCTCTGTCCCAGTGTCTGTGTCTTCCTGTGTTTGTGGCTCTCTGTCCTAGTGTCTGCCCGTGGCTCTCTGTCCCAGTGTCTGTGTCTTCCTGTGTTTGTGGCTCTCTGTCCTAGTGTCTGCCCGTGGCTCTCTGTCCCAGTGTCTGTGTCTTCCTGTGTTTGTGGCTCTCTGTCCTAGTGTCTGCCCGAGGCTCTCTGTCCCAGTGTCTGTGTCTTCCTGTGTTTGTGGCTCTCCGTCCTAGTGTCTGCCCGTGGCTCTCTGTCCCAGTGTCTGTGTCTTCCTGTGTTTGTGGCTCTCTGTCCTAGTGTCTGCCCGTGGCTCTCTGTCCCAGTGTCTGTGTCTTCCTGTGTTTGTGGCTCTCTGTCCTAGTGTCTGCCCGTGGCTCTCTGTCCCAGTGTCTGTGTCTTCCTGTGTTTGTGGCTCTCTGTCCTAGTGTCTGCCCGTGGCTCTCTGTCCCAGTGTCTGTGTCTTCCTGTGTTTGTGGCTCTCTGTCCTAGTGTCTGCTCGTGGCTCTCTGTCCCAGTGTCTGTGTCTTCCTGTCTTTGTGGCTCTCCGTCCTAGTGTCTGCCCGTGGCTCTCTGTCCCAGTGTCTGTGTCTTCCTGTCTTTGTGGCTCTCCGTCCTAGTGTCTGCCCGTGGCTCTCTGTCCCAGTGTCTGTGTCTTCCTGTGTTTGTGGCTCTCCGTCCTAGTGTCTGCCCGTGGCTCTCTGTCCCAGTGTCTGTGTCTTCCTGTGTTTGTGGCTCTCCGTCCTAGTGTCTGCCCGTGGCTCTCTGTCCCAGTGTCTGTGTCTTCCTGTGTTTGTGGCTCTCCGTCCTAGTGTCTGCTCGTGGCTCTCTGTCCCAGTGTCTGTGTCTTCCTGTGTTTGTGGCTCTCCGTCCTAGTGTCTGCCCGTGGCTCTCTGTCCCAGTGTCTGTGTCTTCCTGTGTTTGTGGCTCTCCGTCCTAGTGTCTGCCCGTGGCTCTCTCTCCCAGTGTCTGTGTCTTCCTGTGTTTGTGGCTCTCCGTCCTAGTGTCTGCCCGTGGCTCTCTGTCCCAGTGTCTGTGTCTTCCTGTGTTTGTGGCTCTCCGTACTAGTGTCTGCCCGTGGCTCTCTGTCCCAGTGTCTGTGTCTTCCTGTGTTTGAGGCTCTCCGTCCTAGTGTCTGCCCGTGGCTCTCTGTCCCAGTGTCTGTGTCTTCCTGTGTTTGAGGCTCTCCGTCCTAGTGTCTGCCCGTGGCTCTCTGTCCCAGTGTCTGTGTCTTCCTGTGTTTGTGGCTCTCTGTCCTAGTGTCTGCCCGTGGCTCTCTGTCCCAGTGTCTGTGTCTTCCTGTGTTTGTGGCTCTCTGTCCTAGTGTCTGCTCGTGGCTCTCTGTCCCAGTGTCTGTGTCTTCCTGTGTTTGTGGCTCTCCGTCCTAGTGTCTGCCCGTGGCTCTCTGTCCCAGTGTCTGTGTCTTCCTGTGTTTGTGGCTCTCTGTCCTAGTGTCTGCCCGTGGCTCTCTGTCCCAGTGTCTGTGTCTTCCTGTGTTTGTGGCTCTCCGTCCTAGTGTCTGCCCGTGGCTCTCTGTCCCAGTGTCTGTGTCTTCCTGTGTTTGTGGCTCTCCGTCCTAGTGTCTGCCCGTGGCTCTCTGTCCCAGTGTCTGTGTCTTCCTGTGTTTGTGGCTCTCCGTCCTAGTGTCTGCCCGTGGCTCTCTGTCCCAGTGTCTGTGTCTTCCTGTGTTTGTGGCTCTCCGTCCTAGTGTCTTCCCGTGGCTCTCTGTCCCAGTGTCTGTGTCTTCCTGTGTTTGTGGCTCTCTGTCCTAGTGTCTGCTCGTGGCTCTCTGTCCCAGTGTCTGTGTCTTCCTGTGTTTGTGGCTCTCCGTGCTAGTGTCTGCCCGTGGCTCTCTGTCCCAGTGTCTGTGTCTTCCTGTGTTTGTGGCTCTCTGTCCTAGTGTCTGCTCGTGGCTCTCTGTCCCAGTGTCTGTGTCTTCCTGTGTTTGTGGCTCTCCGTCCTAGTGTCTGCCCGTGGCTCTCTGTCCCAGTGTCTGTGTCTTCCTGTGTTTGTGGCTCTCCGTCCTAGTGTCTGCCCGTGGCTCTCTGTCCCAGTGTCTGTGTCTTCCTGTGTTTGTGGCTCTCTGTCCTAGTGTCTGCTCGTGGCTCTCTGTCCCAGTGTCTGTGTCTTCCTGTGTTTGTGGCTCTCCGTCCTAGTGTCTGCCCGTGGCTCTCTGTCCCAGTGTCTGTGTCTTCCTGTGTTTGTGGCTCTCTGTCCTAGTGTCTGCCCGTGGCTCTCTGTCCCAGTGTCTGTGTCTTCCTGTGTTTGTGGCTCTCTGTCCTAGTGTCTGCCCGTGGCTCTCTGTCCCAGTGTCTGTGTCTTCCTGTGTTTGTGGCTCTCTGTCCTAGTGTCTGCTCGTGGCTCTCTGTCCCTGTGTCTGTGTCTTCCTGTGTTTGTGGCTCTCTGTCCTAGTGTCTGCCCGTGGCTCTCTGTCCCAGTGTCTGTGTCTTCCTGTGTTTGTGGCTCTCCGTCCTAGTGTCTGCCCGTGGCTCTCTGTCCCAGTGTCTGTGTCTTCCTGTGTTTGTGGCTCTCCGTGCTAGTGTCTGCCCGTGGCTCTCTGTCCCAGTGTCTGTGTCTTCCTGTGTTTGTGGCTCTCTGTCCTAGTGTCTGCCCGTGGCTCTCTGTCCCAGTGTCTGTGTCTTCCTGTGTTTGTGGCTCTCCGTGCTAGTGTCTGCCCGTGGCTCTCTGTCCCAGTGTCTGTGTCTTCCTGTGTTTGTGGCTCTCTGTCCTAGTGTCTGCCCGTGGGTCTCTGTTCCAGTGTCTGTGTCTTCCTGTGTTTGTGGCTCTCCGTCCTAGTGTCTGCCCGTGGCTCTCTGTCCCAGTGTCTGTGTCTTCCTGTGTTTGTGGCTCTCCGTCCTAGTGTCTGCCCGTGGCTCTCTGTCCCAGTGTCTGTGTCTTCCTGTGTTTGTGGCTCTCCGTCCTAGTGTCTGCCCGTGGCTCTCTGTCCCAGTGTCTGTGTCTTCCTGTGTTTGTGGCTCTCCGTCCTAGTGTCTGCCCGTGGCTCTCTGTCCCAGTGTCTGTGTCTTCCTGTGTTTGTGGCTCTCCGTCCTAGTGTCTGCCCGTGGCTCTCTGTCCCAGTGTCTGTGTCTTCCTGTGTTTGTGGCTCTCCGTCCTAGTGTCTGCCCGTGGCTCTCTGTCCCAGTGTCTGTGTCTTCCTGTGTTTGTGGCTCTCCGTCCTAGTGTCTGCCCGTGGCTCTCTGTCCCAGTGTCTGTGTCTTCCTGTGTTTGTGGCTCTCCGTCCTAGTGTCTGCCCGTGGCTCTCTGTCCCAGTGTCTGTGTCTTCCTGTGTTTGTGGCTCTCCGTCCTAGTGTCTGCCCGTGGCTCTCTGTCCCAGTGTCTGTGTCTTCCTGTGTTTGTGGCTCTCCGTCCTAGTGTCTGCTCGTGGCTCTCTGTCCCAGTGTCTGTGTCTTCCTGTGTTTGTGGCTCTCCGTCCTAGTGTCTGCCCGTGGCTCTCTGTTCCAGTGTCTGTGTCTTCCTGTGTTTGTGGCTCTCTGTCCTAGTGTCTGCCCGTGGCTCTCTGTCCCAGTGTCTGTGTCTTCCTGTGTTTGTGGCTCTCCGTCCTAGTGTCTGCCCGTGGCTCTCTGTCCCAGTGTCTGTGTCTTCCTGTGTTTGTGTCTCTCCGTCCTAGTGTCTGCCCGTGGCTCTCTGTCCCAGTGTCTGTGTCTTCCTGTGTTTGTGGCTCTCCGTCCTAGTGTCTGCCCGTGGCTCTCTGTCCCAGTGTCTGTGTCTTCCTGTGTTTGTGGCTCTCCGTCCTAGTGTCTGCCCGTGGCTCTCTGTCCCAGTGTCTGTGTCTTCCTGTGTTTGTGGCTCTCCGTCCTAGTGTCTGCTCGTGGCTCTCTGTCCCAGTGTCTGTGTCTTCCTGTGTTTGTGGCTCTCCGTCCTAGTGTCTGCTCGTGGCTCTCTGTCCCAGTGTCTGTGTCTTCCTGTGTTTGTGGCTCTCTGTCCTAGTGTCTGCTCGTGGCTCTCTGTCCCAGTGTCTGTGTCTTCCTGTGTTTGTGGCTCTCCGTCCTAGTGTCTGCCCGTGGCTCTCTGTCCCAGTGTCTGTGTCTTCCTGTGTTTGTGGCTCTCTGTCCTAGTGTCTGCCCGTGGCTCTCTGTCCCAGTGTCTGTGTCTTCCTGTGTTTGTGGCTCTCTGTCCTAGTGTCTATTCGTGGCTCTCTGTCCCAGTGTCTGTGTCTTCCTGTGTTTGTGGCTCTCTGTCCTAGTGTCTGCTCATGGCTCTCTGTCCCAGTGTCTGTGTCTTCCTGTGTTTGTGGCTCTCTGTCCTAGTGTCTGCCCGTGGCTCTCTGTCCCAGTGTCTGTGTCTTCCTGTGTTTGTGGCTCTCCGTCCTAGTGTCTGCCCGTGGGTCTCTGTCCCAGTGTCTGTGTCTTCCTGTGTTTGTGGCTCTCCGTCCTAGTGTCTGCCCTTGGCTCTCTGTCCCAGTGTCTGTGTCTTCCTGTGTTTGTGGCTCTCCGTCCTAGTGTCTGCCCGTGGCTCTCTGTCCCAGTGTCTGTGTCTTCCTGTGTTTGTGGCTCTCCGTCCTAGTGTCTGCTCGTGGCTCTCTGTCCCAGTGTCTGTGTCTTCCTGTGTTTGTGGCTCTCTGTCCTAGTGTCTGCCCGTGGCTCTCTGTCCCAGTGTCTGTGTCTTCCTGTGTTTGTGGCTCTCTGTCCTAGTGTCTGCCCGTGGCTCTCTGTCCCAGTGTCTGTGTCTTCCTGTGTTTGTGGCTCTCTGTCCTAGTGTCTGCCCGTGGCTCTCTGTCCCAGTGTCTGTGTCTTCCTGTGTTTGTGGCTCTCCGTCCTAGTGTCTGCCCGTGGCTCTCTGTCCCAGTGTCTGTGTCTTCCTGTGTTTGTGGCTCTCTGTCCTAGTGTCTGCCCGTGGCTCTCTGTCCCAGTGTCTGTGTCTTCCTGTGTTTGTGGCTCTCCGTCCTAGTGTCTGCCCGTGGCTCTCTGTCCCAGTGTCTGTGTCTTCCTGTGTTTGTGGCTCTCCGTCCTAGTGTCTGCCCGTGGCTCTCTGTCCCAGTGTCCGTGTCTTCCTGTGTTTGTGGCTCTCCGTCCTAGTGTCTGCTCGTGGCTCTCTGTCCCAGTGTCTGTGTCTTCCTGTGTTTGTGGCTCTCCGTCCTAGTGTCTGCTCGTGGCTCTCTGTCCCAGTGTCTGTGTCTTCCTGTGTTTGTGGCTCTCCGTCCTAGTGTCTGCTCGTGGCTCTCTGTCCCAGTGTCTGTGTCTTCCTGTGTTTGTGGCTCTCTGTCCTAGTGTCTGCTCGTGGCTCTCTGTCCCAGTGTCTGTGTCTTCCTGTGTTTGTGGCTCTCTGTCCTAGTGTCTGCCCGTGGCTCTCTGTCCCAGTGTCTGTGTCTTCCTGTGTTTGTGGCTCTCTGTCCTAGTGTCTGCCCGTGGCTCTCTGTCCCAGTGTCTGTGTCTTCCTGTGTTTGTGGCTCTCTGTCCTAGTGTCTGCCCGTGGCTCTCTGTCCCAGTGTCTGTGTCTTCCTGTGTTTGTGGCTCTCCGTCCTAGTGTCTGCCCGTGGCTCTCTGTCCCAGTGTCTGTGTCTTCCTGTGTTTGTGGCTCTCCGTCCTAGTGTCTGCCCGTGGCTCTCTGTCCCAGTGTCTGTGTCTTCCTGTGTTTGTGGCTCTCCGTCCTAGTGTCTGCCCGTGGCTCTCTGTCCCAGTGTCTGTGTCTTCCTGTGTTTGTGGCTCTCTGTCCTAGTGTCTGCTCGTGGCTCTCTGTCCCAGTGTCTGTGTCTTCCTGTGTTTGTGGCTCTCTGTCCTAGTGTCTGCCCGTGGCTCTCTGTCCCAGTGTCTGTGTCTTCCTGTGTTTGTGGCTCTCCGTCCTAGTGTCTGCCCGTGGCTCTCTGTCCCAGTGTCTGTGTCTTCCTGTGTTTGTGGCTCTCTGTCCTAGTGTCTGCTCGTGGCTCTCTGTCCCTGTGTCTCTCTGTCCCAGTGTCTCAATGTTCCTGTCCCCGTGCCTGGTGGTTGTGGTGTTATATGTGCTGTGTTCTGGTGGTCGTGGTGTTTTACCTGCTGTGGTCTGGTGGTTGTGGTGTTATAAGTGCTGTGGTCTGGTGGTTGTGGTGTTAAAAGTGCTGTGGTCTGGTGGTCGTGATGTTTTACCTGCTGTGGCCTGGTGATTGTGGTGTTATACATGATGTGGTCTGGTGGTTGTGGTGTTATATGTGCTGTGGTCTGGTGGTTGTGGTGTTATAATGGCTGTGGTCTGGTGGTTGTGGTGTTATAAGTGTTGTGGCCTGGTGGTTGTGGTGTTATAATGGCTGTGGTCTGGTGGTTGTGGTGTTATATGTTCTGTGGTCTGGTGGTTGTGGTGTTATATGTGTTGTGGTCTGCTGGTTGTGGTGTTATAAGTGCTGTGGTCTTGTGCTTGTGGTGTTATATGTGCTGTGGTCTGGTGGTCGTGGTGTTTTACCTGCTGTGGTCTGGTGGTTGTGGTGTTATAAGTGCTGTGGTCTGGTGGTTGTGGTGTTAAAAGTGCTGTGGTCTGGTGGTCGTGATGTTTTACCTGCTGTGGCCTGGTGATTGTGGTGTTATACATGATGTGGTCTGGTGGTTGTGGTGTTTTATCTGCTGTGGTTTGGTGGTTGTGGTGTTATAAGTGCTGTGGTCTGGTGGTTGTTGTGTTATAATGGCTGTGGTCTGGTGGTTGTGGTGTTATAATGGCTGTGGTATTGTGGTTGTGGTGTTAAAAGTGCTGTGGTCTGGTGGTCGTGATGTTTTACCTGCTGTGGCCTGGTGATTGTGGTGTTATACATGATGTGGTCTGGTGGTTGTGGTGTTATATGTGCTGTGGTCTGGTGATTGTGGTGTTTTATCTGCTGTGGTTTGGTGGTTGTGGTGTTATAAGTGCTGTGGTCTGGTGGTTGTGGTGTTATAATGGCTGTGGTCTGGTGGTTGTGGTGTTATAATGGCTGTGGTATTGTGGTTGTGGTGGTATAAGTGCTGTGGTCTGGTGGTTGTGGTGTTTTACCTGCTGTGGCCTGGTGGTTGCGGTGTTATAGAGTGCTGTGGTCTGGTGGTTGTGGTGTTATAAGTGCTGTGGTCTGGTGGTTGTGGTGTTATAAGTGCTGTGGACTGGTGGTTGTGGTGTTATACGTGCTGTGATCTGGTGGTCGTGGTGTTTTACCTGCTGTGGCCTGGTGGTTGTGGTGTCATAAGTGCTGTGGTCTGGTGGTTGTGGTATTTTACCTGCTGTGACCTTGTGATTGTGGTGCTATATGTGCTGTGGCGTGGTGGTTGTGGTGTTTTACCTGCTGTGGTCTGGTGGTTGTGGTGTTATAAATGCTGTGGTCTGGTGGTCGTGGTGTTATATGTGTTGTGGTCTGGTGGTTGTGATGTTTTACCTGCTGTGGCCTGGTGGTTGCGGTGTTATAGAGTGCTGTGGTCTGGTGGTTGTGGTGTTTTGCCTGCTGTGACCTTGTTGTTGTGGTGTTATAATGGCTGTGGTCTGGTGGTTGTGGTGTTTTATCCACTGTGGTCTGGTGGTTGTGGTGTTATAATGGCTGTGGTATGGTGGTTGTGCTGTTATAAGTGCTGTGGTTGTGGTGTTATATGTGCTGTTGTCTGGTGGTTGTGGTGTTATAAATGCTGTGGTCTTGTGGTTGCGATGTTATAGAGTGCTGTGGTCTGGTGGGTATGGTGTTATAAGTGCTGTGGTCTGGTGGTTGTGGTGTTATAATGGCTGTGGTCTGGTGGTTGTGGTATTATAAGTGCTGTGGTCTGGTGGTTGTGGTGTTATATGTGCTGTGGCCTGGTGAGTGCGGTGTTATAGAGTGCTGTGGTCTGGTGGGTATGGTGTTATAAGTGCTGTGGCCTGGTGGCTGTGGTGTTATAATGGCTGTGGTCTGGTGGTTGTGGTGTTATAAGTGCTGTGGCCCGTCGATAGTAGGGAAGGTGTTGGATTGTAAATTAAACTATTACCTATCCTAGAGCGCCCTCCAGCGCAATTCGTTGTAATGACTTGCGTTGAAAAACCTGCGTTGTAAAGGCACTGTGTTGTAAAAGTTGCGTCGTAAAGGATGTTTCCCGGTTTTGGTGTTATAAGTGCTGTGGTCTGGTGGTTGCGGTGTTATAGGGTGCTGTGGTCTGGTGGTTGTGGTGTTAAAAGTGCTGTGGTCTGATGGTTGTGGTGTTAGATGTGCTGTGGTCTGGTGGTTGTGGTGTTAGAGGTGCTGTGGTCTGGTGGTTGTGGTGTTATAGAGTCCTGTGGTCTGGTGGGTATGGTGTTATAAGTGCTGTGGTCTGGTGGTTTTGGTGTTATAACGGCTGTGGTCTGGTGGTTGTGGTGTTATAAGTGTTGTGTTCTGGTGGTTGTGGTGTTATATGAGCTGTGGTCTGGTGGTTGTGGTGTTATAAGTGCTGTGGTCGGGTGGTTGCGGTGTTATAGAGTGCTGTGGTCTGGTGGGTATGGTGTTATAAGTGCTGTGGTCTGGTGGTTGTGGTGTTATAATGGCTGTGGACTGGTGGTTGTTGTGTTATAAGTGCTGTGGTCTGGTGGCTGTGGTGTTATATGTGCTGTGGTCTGGTGGTTGTGGTGTTATAAGTGCTGTGGTCTGGTGGTTGCGGTGTTATAGAGTGCTGTGGTCTGGTGGTTGTGGTGTTATATGTGCTGTGGTCTGGTGGTTGTGGTGTTATACGTGCTGTGGTCTGGTGGTTGTGGTGTTATACATGCTGTGGTCTAGTTGTTGTGGTGTTATAAGTGCTGTGGTCTGGTGGTTTTGGTGGTATAAGTGCTGTGGTCTGGTGGTTGTGGTGTTATATGTGCTGTGGTCTGGTGTTTGTGGTGTTATAAGTGCTGTGGTCTGGTGGTTGCGGTGTTATAGATTGCTGTGGTCTGGTGGTTGTGGTGTTACATGTGCTATGGCCTGTTGTTTGGGGTTTTTTACCTGCTGTGACCTTGTGGTTGTGGTGTTATACATATTGTGGCAATGTTGTTACTGGCCTGGATATCGTACTTTACATACTGGGGCATTATAAGCAGTAATAGCCCAATGTGCTAAGCTAGCCTGTTGTGATCTACACACTGGTACAGTGATGATACTGGTCAGGTTTTCGTGCTTTACATATTTAGGGAAATTTAGTTGCATGTGTACAGGTCTGAGAAGACAGTCTGGTAAGACTGGTAGGTCATTGGTGTGGCCTGGATAGTGCATTTTTTGGTGGTGTGCCCGGCACGCCGAAGGATGCTCTGAGCGTGCTTTGTTGATGTTGTAGATGCAATTAGGGGTTGAGTGGATGAAAAAGAGTTGTGTAAGCTTACATAAGCTGTGGTCACTCACAGTGCATAATTTGAGCCAGTGGTACCTGGTGCCCGGCACCTAATTATCAATAACGGCACTAAAGGCACTCTGCCACATGGTGGCGCTGCTTGTCTTATTTAGAGATGAACACAACAGCAGTGTTTTATTAGTTCATTATGCATATAAAATGACTAACAGCTGCCACTCATGCTACTCCTACAGTTTTTGTGGACCTGGAATAGTCTGAATTATTACAATTGTAGGTGTGTGATAGTTAGTAGTTGTGTTGGTACTGTCACTGGCAGCGCTGGCAGTGGCTATGGGTGGTGCACGCTGCAGTGCCCTCATGAGGCACATTATTTGTTTAACAAACCAAGCACTGGCTGTGGTTGTGATGGTTGGGAGAGTGCTGACTTTTAGTGCGATATATGGGGTAAATGTGTAGTAGTTGTGTTGTTACTATGACTAGCAGCCCTGGCAGGGGCAATGGATCGTGCAAGCTGCAGTGGATTCCTGCCGGGGGCCCTGACACATTCTTTGCTTTACAAATTAAGCCCTGGTTGTGGTTGTGATGGTTGGAAGAGTTGGCCTTTTAGTGTGATGTATGCAGTGAGCGCAGGACCAGAGAGGAGCTCACATTGTATCCCAGGGCCCTTGCAGCTGCTCCTAGGAGGAGGAAATGTAAATGTAAATGTCATGGTACTTATAGAGTGCACTGTCACCAGACTATCACCTTGCGGTGTCGCCTATTCGGCTTCCTGGCGCTGATACTCATACCGCTGTGGTACCCCTCCTGGCTTTCCCTGTGAAGTGCCCACTCCTGGGCACCCCCAGGGTGAAGCCAGGCATCCTTAGCGCTGTTGGGGCCGGTGTGGAGGCTAAGCAAGCTATTGCCAGAGTCGCAGCGTGGTACCCATGATTAGAATAGGCACCGAGGCGAGAATTAACAGGTCCAAGGAAATTGAGCCCAAGACCCCGCCGAGGCGTGAATCGAACCCTGGTCCCGTGCCAGACCTCTGCATCAGGGTCTGCCGCTCTAACCATTGAGCCACACTCCTCCACAGGAGGTGGGTTCGCACCCTCTGATGCATATTCTCTCAGGGTGGAGATGGTCTGATTAAGTTACCTGTCGGGTGTCATCTCTTAGGAGTTCCCAGGTCATTATTGCCCTCCTGGATTTCAAGGTTTCTTGTCGTGGGCAGGGGTGGAGGGTGGGGGGTTCAGTGTTTTGCTCCCTGAACAGAGGGGTGCAGAGTGGAAGCTGCCCCATGGCGGCTGTGATGCACACCCAGCTTCTCCATTCATTGGGACTTAGGGCCAGATGTGGTGGCCCAATGCCGGTCGGTAATGGACGAAATTACCGAATTTCAGCCGTTACCGACCGGTATTGGGCATTTGGGATGTAGGTGGCCTAAATTGCCAATTCGGTAATTTACCGATTCGGTATTTTAAGCAATCGGTAAATTACTGATTCCTTAAAATACCGAATCAGTAAATTACAGAATTTGCAATGTAGGGAGCACTCAAATGAGTGCTTTTCCCATTTTAGGATTCGTTATTTACCACCAACTATAAGTTGGTGGTAAATAAGGAATACCTTTTAAAATGCAAATCTGTGCATTTTCAACGGTGCCATGTGGCAGACATGTGTGCCACAAGTGCACACAAACACTATTCAGGGGTGCAACAGGGTGTCAAAGTGACACCCTGGCACCCTTGAATGTGTCTCCCATTTTACCGAATCAGTATTTACCGATTCAGTAATTGCTATTCATTCCTATGGGCCTCCAGGCCCATAGGAATGAATGGCAATTACCGAATCGGTAAATACCGAATCTTACCGATTCGGTAATTTTTACCGATTTATCCGCCTGATTCATCAAGCTAAATTGCACTCGCAAAGGGCAAGATTCTCAGAATCTTGCCTTTTGCGAGTGCAATTTTTGCATTTGGGATTCAGCATCCCAAATGCAAAAGTCGCTATTTAAGAATTCGCACATTTGCGAAGAATTGAATTTAAGGAATCTCTATTTGAGATTCCTTAAATGCAACTCATTAAGCATTTTAAAATTGCGAAAATGCAATTTTGGGCCGCTATTTACCGAGAGGTCAGACCTCGTGGTAAATAGCGAAAACTTAGAAAAATGCTTTTAAAAGCATTTTTCTAAGTTGCATGTTGCACACACACATGTCCTTTGGACATGTGTGTGCGCAACACCTGTTTCAATTTACATTTAAGGGGTGCTACAGGGTGTCCGTTGGACACCCCTGGCACCCTTTAAATCGCTATTTTATTTGCGAGTAGCAAATTGCTAATCGCAAATAAGGAATACTCCCCATTCATTCCTATGGGCCTTTTGGCCCATAGGAATGAATGGGGAGTTATTCCTTATTTGCGATTAGCAATTTGCTACTCGCAAATAAGGAATGTGTAGGAATCGCTATTTATTTAGCAATTCCTACATGAATACCGTTTTGCGAGTCCTTAATAGCGATTCGCTATGAATCGCTATTAGGGGCTCGCAAAACGGCCTGTTGATGAATAAGGCTGTATTTGCTACATAGCATTTACCGATTCTAAAATACCGAATCGGTAAAATTCGGTATTTTAGAATCGGTAAATGTACTTTACCTACATCTGGCCCTTAGGGATTTCCCAAGTTGGAGACTCCATCGGGTGTCACAGCTTCTCCCGTACAATTCACGTGTCTGCTGGTGGGATGGGGGTACCCCATGTTCTTCAGGGGTCATACATGAATCGTGATTCACTGCCACAGGTACATGTCCCCCCCTCTGTACCGCCGCTGATCCTGCTCTTGAACCTGTCGGTGGCTTTTTAGCCATCACAGTCATCATTTTTTCTCTAAAATGCACGATCTGGGCCCTCTTTTTGAAGATGTTTCTCTGGGGAATGGGAGACCCCCCAAAATATAGCGACATTTTAGTCTTGGATTGCATTTCTCAAGGGCTGGTTTGGGGGTACCTGTCCCGCAGCTTGGCCCCTCTGAGCCTCGCTAATAATCGTCCCAGTTTCCGGGCTCTTGTTGGGACAAAGCCCCCCCCCCCACACCTTTCCTGAAACTGATTTCTTTCCCCGGCACACTTGTATTTCTGTATTTATTACACTTCTCCACAGTCCAGCCCCGGGGTGCGAGGGGTTAACAGAGAGGTGAGAGGGTGGTGCGCGTGACGCGCTGGGGCGTCTGGGAGCAGAGGTCAGCCTCAGGCCCAGGGGACCTTTGACCTCAGACATGAATCTCTTATTAAGAAGCGCTGAGCAGTGAGTGACAGCGCCCACAGACCCAAAGATTGAAAATGCTGTGAGTAGGGCGGGCCTGGCACCCCCACCCCCCTCCCTGACAGAATCTCACACACCTTCATGGAGGGCTTCAACCCGCATCATAGTGCCAATATTGGCAACACTCCCCGTCCCTCCAACCGAAATATCCTGGAGAAATAAACAGACAAGACACCTTCTTTGTGGAGGAAATTGCTGCAGGTTTATTTGCATAACAAATATGCCAGCATGGTGGGTTATCTTACGGGCGATCCCAGGGCAGGTGGCCCCTTTGCTGCCTGCCCACCTGATGAGCCAAGTTACACCGTGGCCCTAGCCAACTGGTGTGTGCCAGATTTGGGGGAGGGGATAGCCCCTACCTCCGGTGGACCGCCAGTCCACCCCCTTACTCATGCCCCCCCAGCTAAGGGGGGCGGAGCGTTGCAGGCAACCCCCGGTTGCTCAGGTCCACAACCGCCCATATGACTAAGGGCCGCCGTCACTCCTCCAGAGTCCAACGCGGGGACCTCCCAGGGGATATTTGGCCTTTGCGCTCTTGTCGTGCTCGTGCAGAGCGTACCCCTCTGAACCTCACAGCCTCTGGATCGCCTTGTAACTCCGGCACAGCACTGGGTATGGCCACCGTCACCCCAGGCCCCCCCACCACGATAGGCCTAGTTACCTACACCCTGCTGTCTCCCAGGCCTCCCCCAGATCAAGCAAGGACAGGTCCATTCCCACTCCGGACAGGTGCATCCCATCTTCATCAAAACAACATGTGGACTTGGCGTGCAGTAAACCATGCCAGGTGAAACCAAAACCCCTTTGTTCAGTGAATTTACGCATGGCGCTGTTAACCCTCCTGCACAAGGTCTCCATGGCTTCCCCTGAACGCGCCCCCTGCCACACCAGACGAGGGGTAATTTCAGACCACCATAATTCACAGGTCCCAAGTTTATTGCTCAACTCACACATTGTGGCCCTCGTTTCTTGCAGCAGTGCCCTTCGACCCCGAGAAAACCAGACCATTCCCTCCCAGGTGATTCACCAACACATTGGGCGGAGAGTCCCACCACCCCAGTCTCTGTTGAAGTTTCTTCATCAACAGATTCCATCTCATGTCCGGGAATCCCCGCCAAATAATCTCTGAGACAGTAAGGCTATGCCTCCATTTCCTGCTTTCCCCCCACCATGACACCCTCAGGACGCCTGAATGGCCAATCACCCAGACCTTCGTTCCTGGTAAATAAAGAGGTGAAGGTTTGCAAACTCGTTTTATTGAAGACTGACACCATTACAACATCTAAAACAAAATGTACTTCATTACACTCCAAGAATCCGACATCTGGTGCTGCAACATTTCCCCTCAAGCCCCCCTAATCCTGCCAGCGCATCCCCACCTTCCCC
Source organism: Lissotriton helveticus (assembly GCF_964261635.1). NCBI lineage: Eukaryota > Metazoa > Chordata > Amphibia > Caudata > Salamandridae > Lissotriton > Lissotriton helveticus. The sequence continues at coordinate 476,879,219 of NC_136062.1, forward strand.
CGATCCCCTGGCCTAACTGTGTGCCCTTAGGACCGTATGTATCTCTTGTAGCACTGGGACTCCCACCGCTCCAGTTGTTTGATGTGCTCAGCCGGCAAGCCTGCCCTAAAGGCTGTTGTTGCTGCCCCTATTTGGAATGAATGGCTGCAGAAGCGTTTGCCCTGAACCTTGTTGCCTGACAACTCCAAGCAAACTTCCATTATGCGCAGCACTTGAAACTTAGTAAGGGGCGGCGTACTGTCTGCATGCACCAGCAGGTAACCTTCTGCCGCTGGGCGCAGAGCCAGGTAAGTCGAGACTAGGCGCACTGGGCAATAATTGGCAATATCTAGTTTGCTCAGCTAGATCACCCTCCCTTCCCTTGCTTGGTCAGTTTTCGATCTTCTTACACATATCGTGAGGGCATCCCCAGACAGCACCACATCCCGCTTGTCCAAGGCCACCCCAGATGTGTCCTGCTTAGACCTGGCTACCAGCTCCTCAATTCTGAATGCCCCGAAGAAGGCCAGGCTAAAGGTGGCTGTAAAGAGGGCTGCTTCAAAAGCTGAATGGGTCACCATGTGCACCCAGTCAAGCATCCCTTGTAGAGTCTCAAAAGCTATAGGTGACCTGTTGTCTGGTGCCCGTGGCTCCCTCCTGGCCCAGCCCTTGAGCGCCGCCCTGATCAGGAATGATTTTGTAGGGTCGTCCTGCCCCCTTAATCTGGCGTGGTGACGGATTGCCGAGATGTGGCCCGCAATCCATGGGTGGCTTTTCCCCTGATCTTTGCCCCTTAAAATGAAATATTGAATCCTGCTCTCCAGAGATGCCTTCCCTTCTTCCCAGGCGCCAGCCACTGCACAAAACGTGGCCACACATGCCCTATATCGCTTGTTGGTCCAAGGTGCTAGGGACAGCTCGCCCAGCCCCTCAAACGCCTTTCAGTTTCAGAAGGAACCATAGGTGTGGTGGGAAAGGGGTCATCTCCTCTCTCTCTCTCGGCCACGTCTCCCAGAACCTGAGCCACTGAAAACGAGAGAGAGCGTCAGCAGCTGTGTTGTGCACCCCATGAATGTGTCGCACCCTGCATTCAATATTGTCAAACAGGCAAACCCACACCAGTTCCCTCAATAGACACAAGACTAGGAGACAAGACGCTGACTGTGAATTGATGGCCTTGACCACAGCTAGGCTGTCGGACCAGAACAGGACCCTTTTCGCTGCCAGTACTGCGGGCCACAGGTGAAAAGTTATCACTGGCGGGAACAATTCCAAAACTGTACTGTTGGCCGTGACCTTCTTCTTGTGCCACACATTGGGCCATCTCTGCATGCACGACTCCTTGTCTAGGATCACCCCGAAGCCTTCTCTACCAGACGCATCTGTGAATAAAGCCAGTTCCGGGGTCCCCGCCCAAGGTGCCCTCCATAAGACTGAGCCATTGAAGCTCTCCAAGAAGCTAGCCCTCATGCTCAGGTCTTCCTTCATCCCCTTGCTTGACCTCACCAGGTGATGCTTTCTCTTGATCTTAGCCGTTGCCCTGGCGATCCTACACACAAACACCCTCCCTGCTGGTATTACTCTGGCCGCAAAGTTTAGCTTCCCTAGGAGGCTCTGTAAGAAACCCAGGGTGGCATTGTCCTGGCATAAGGCTGACTGGATATGACGTGCAAGGTCCTGGACCTTGTCTGGTGGCAGCCTGGATTCCCCTGCTATAGTGTCAAGTTCTATCCCCAAAAATGTTAACACCTTCGCCGGACCTTCCGTCTTCCCTGGCGCGAGAGGGATCCCCAAATGACTGGCCAGCTTTTCAAAGTCCCTAAGGGCCTTCCTGCAGTCATGTGTGCCCTCGCCCCCCGACAAAAAGGAAGTTGTCCAGGTAATGTGTCACCCCAACGACCGCATAGCCTGCTTGTGAAGCCCACTGAAGGAAACAGCTGAAAACATCGAAGTAGGCACAGGACACCGCACAACCCATGGGCATGCGTCTGTCACAAAAGTACCTGCCATGCAGCTTGAAACCGAGCAGGTGTCGGCTGCTTGGCTCAACTGTCAGTAAGCGGAAAGCAGATTCGATGTCCGCTTTGTCTAACCAGGCCCCCTTGCCCGCCCTCCTGACTAAGTCCAATGCTACGTCCAGGGTACAATACATCACAGAGCAGGCTCCCTCCTCCAGCCCATGGCTGACCGAGTTGGTATGACAGGTGGTGAATTAAGCAAAATGCCCCTGGCTCCTTCTTGGGCACCACCCCCAGGGGGGGAGACCACAAAGTTGTCCAACTGGGGCTGCAGGAAGGGGCCCGCCAGCCTGCCTTGGGCCCTCTCTTTCTCAACCTTGGCTCTGACTATAGCCGGTAGTTCCCTAGCTGACTTGAGATTATCGGCCTCCTGCTTCTTGAAACCTTTGCTAAATCCGGCTAGCAGCAACAGACTGTCTTGTTTGTTTGGGTACTGTCTGAGGAGAGGCAATAGGTTGGTCAGGCAGAATGGCGACGGGCCCTTAACTGTGCGCAAATGGTCCAGGGCATGGCCCACGAAGGGGGGCGGGGGGGGTGAGGGTGAAAGAGGAGGTGCCTGGTGCGCCTGTGAAGAGGAAGGGGGTGTCATGTGATCTAGATGTGTCCCCCCAACTTCAGCTATCCTGCTTTCCTTTGATGGCGGGCTGACGCCCCTGCTGAGTGTTACAAGAGACCCTGTGGTGAGGCCCCCCACATCTGTTGCATGCGTGCAAAAACATGCACGTTTTGCCCCATGAGCACGAGCCAGAGTTAAACAAGCGGCAGGTCCCCGAGGGAGATCTTCTGAAACCTCCCCTCTGGCTCACCCACCCTCTGTTCCCTCCCCGAAAAGACTGACTGGCCCCGCGCGTGTCGGTGTGGAAGGGACCATTGCTTGGTGCTCCGCCTGCCTGAACTTTAGCCTGTGTCCCTGTGCTCTGTAGGGTATACAGTCATAATATCGATTAAAACATATCGATTGTCCAAAATATCGAGTTAAAAATATAGAATGTACACAATATCGAATGGACAGAATATAGACTACAGAAATATTGAATAGAATAGTAAAATATCGAATAGAATAGCATTAATATCGAATCCAAAATATAGAATGGACAAAATATCGACTGGACAGAATATAGGGCTAGATGTAGGTAATTCTCATTTACCGACTCTAGAATACTGAATTTTACCGATTCAGTAAATGAGATGTAGTTAAAAATTCGGTAATCATTGATTCCTATTGGCCTTGAGGCCCATAGGAATCAATGTCAATTACCGAATCGGTAAAAACCGATTCGGTAAAAATACCAAATTTGCAAGGGGGACAGGGTGTCACTTTGACACCCTGTTGCACCCCTGATTTTATCTTGTGTGCCACAGATGTGCATGTACACAGGTATTCGTTATGTACCACCAAATAGTATTTGGTGGTAAATAACGAATCGGTAATGGCCTGTGGCACTGTTTAATGTGCCACCTACATCTGGATTTACCGATTCGGTAACTTTACCGATTCGGTATTTTACCGAATCGGTAAATTTACCGAATCTGTAAAATTAAGGCCACCTACATGTCAAAACCCAAATACCGGTCGGTAACGGCCGAAATCGGCCGTTACCGACCGGTATTTGCCTTCCTACATCTGGCCCCTAGACAACAGAAATATCGATTTTGAGGTAAGTAAGTTAATATCAAGTGTTTTTTATGTTACTATATGTTTGAAAATTGTATATTTATTTTATAATTCATTTTAATTAATTCATTTAATTGTATTTTATTTTTGCCTAGTATAATTCTGTAGCGGGTTGTGGATTTATAGGGGAATAGGGTGGGAAGTAATTTAAATATAATTAATTAAATGTGTTAATTTATTTATTGGTATTTATGTTGAATGAATTGAGAATTAATAATTAATTGGTAATTAATTAAAATGTGATTGCTAATTAATTTTTACTTAATTGATTAATTGATATTTATGTTAATTAAATTAATGTATTTTCTGCAGCGGGTTGTGGGTTTATAGGGGAATAGGGTGGGAAGTAATTTAAATTTAATTAATTAAATATGTTAATTTATTTATTGGTATTTATGTTGAATGAATTGGTAATTAATAATTAATTGGTAATTAATTAAAATATGATTGGTAATTAATTGATTAATTGATAATTATGTTAATTAAATTAATATATTTTCTGCAGCGGGTTGTGGGTTTATAGGGGAATAGGGTGGGAAGTAATTTAAATATAAATAATTAAATATGTTAATTTATTTATTGGTATTTTTTTAATGAATTGTTAATTAATTTTAATTGGTAATTAATTACAATATAATTGATTAATAGTTTTAATTAATTGACTAATTGATAATTATGTTAATTAAATTAATGTATTTTCTGCAGCGTGGTGTGGGTTAATAGGGGAATAGGGTGGGAAGAAATGTAAATATAATTATTTAAATATGTTTATTAATTTATTGGTATTTTTTAAATTAATTGCTAATTAATTATTAATTGATAATTATGTTAATTTTATTAATTTATTTTCAGTAGTGGGTTGTGTGTTTATAGGGGAATCGTGTGGGAAGTAATTGAATTATAAGTAATTAAATTTTTTTATTTATTTATTGCATATTTTTGCTGTAATATTTAATTTTTTATTATTTAATTAATTTAGTGTTAATTGGTAAATAATTTGTATTAGTAGGTAATTTAAAAAAAAATTAAATTTCATTTGTATTTTTAATTGATTCATTAACATATAACATAACATTGTTAATTATTTTGTATTATTTATAATTGGAATTAATATTGAATTTAATTTTATTCATATATGAAGTATTTACTTTCCCTACTGTTGCACTCACTGGAGTGGGAATAGTAATTTTTACCCCTACGCTATCCAACGCTTTCCCTACTGTTGCACGCTCTGGAGTGGGAATAGTCATTTTTACTCTCCCGCTATCCAATGCTTTCCCTACTGTTGCACTCTCTGGAGTGGGAATAGTAATTTTTACTCTCCCACTATCCAACGCTTTCCCTACTGTTGCACTCATTGGAGTGGGAATAGTAATTTTTACCCCTACTCTATCCAGCGCTTTCCCTACTGTTACACTCTCTGGAGTGGGAATAGTAATTTTTACCCCTACGCTATCCAACGCTTTCCCTACTGTTGCACTCACTGCAGTGGGGATAGTAATTTGTACCTCTACGCTATCCAACGCTTTCCCTACTGTTGCACTCCCTGGAGTGGGAATAGTAATTTTTACCCTCCCGCTATCCAACGCCTTCCCTACTGTTGCACTCACTGGAGTGCGAATAGTAATTTGTACCCCTACGCTATCCAATGCTTTCCCTACTGTTGCACTCTCTGGAGTGGGAATAGTAATTTTTACTCTTCCGCTATCCAATGCTTTCAATACTGTTGCACTCTTTGGAGTGGGAATAGTAATTTTTACCTTCCCGGTATCCAATGCTTTCCCTACTGTTGCACTCACTGGAGTGGGAATAGTAAATTTTATGCCTAAGCTATCCAACGTTTTCCCTACTGTTGCACTCACTGGAGTTGGAATAGTAATTTTTACCCCTACGCTATCCAACGCTTTCCCTACTGTTGCACTGTCTGGAGTGGAAATAGTAATTTTTACCCTCCCGCTATCCAACGCTTTCCCTACTGTTGCACTCACTGGAGTGGGAATAGTCATTTTTACCCCTACGCTATCCAACGCTTTCCCTACTGTTGCACTCACTGGAGTGGGAATAGTAATTTTTACCCCTACGCTGTCCAACGCTTTCCCTACTGTTGCACTCTCTGGAGTGGGAATAGTAATTTTTACCCCTACGCTATCCAACGCTTTCCTTACTGTTGTACTCACTGGAGTGGGAATAGTAATTTTTACCCCTACGCTATCCAACGCTTTCCCTACTGTTGCACCCTCTATATTTTATTTATTTTTATTTATAATAATTATTTATTAATTGTAATGTTATTTAAGTATTTTAAGTATGTTTACGTTAGTTATATTTAATATTTCATTAATTTTAAATTACTTTTGCCTATTTAAAAAATTCGATATTTTGACTATCTATATTTTTTACAACGATATTTTTGATTCGATATTTTTGTACTTACCTGTTTGGAGATAGGAAGTCGATATTTTGGCATTCTATATTTTTTACTCGATATTTTTGTAGTTCTATATTTTTGCCATCGATATTGTTTCAGTGATTCGTTCCACTGTAAAGTCCATCCCCTGTAGGGAAATGGACCACCTGAGTAGTTTGGGATTTTCACCCTTCATCTGATTTAGCCACAAGAGGGGCTTATGGTCGGTCTGAATCTTGAAGTGAGGGCCAAACAAGTATGGCCTTAGCTTCTTCAGGGCCCAAACCACAGCAAAGGCCTCCCTCTCAATAGCTGACCAACGTTTCTCTCTAGGGGTCAGCCTTCTGCTAATCAAAGCTATTGGCTGGTCTTGACCATCTTTATTCAATTGTGAAAAACAGCTCCCACCCCCAACTCAGAAGCATCTGTTTGGACAATGAATTCTTTGGAGTAATCTGGACTTTTCAAAATAGGTGCAGAGCACATGGCCTGCTTCAGGTCATCAAATGCATTTTGACAGCTTACTGTCCACTGAACCTTCTTTGGCATTTTCTTTGAGGTTAAGTCATTAAGTGGTGTCACAATGGACCCATAGTTCTTAACAAACTTCCTGTAGTAACCAGACAGGCCCAAGAAAGCTCTGTCTGGGTGATTGGAGGAGTTCAGTCCTTTATGGTCTGGATCTTGCTCTCCAATGGTTGAACCTGGCCTCCACCCACAAGGTGGCCCAGGTACACAACCTGACTCTGCCATATCTGGTACTTGGTAGCCTTGATAGTTAGGCCTGCCTTTTGCAGGGCCTCCAAAACATTCTTTAGGTGGATCAGGTGATCTTTCCAAGTGGAGCTAAAGACAGCAATGTCATCAAGATAAGCTGCACAGTAGTCATCCAGACCTGAGAGGACTTGGTTCACCAACCTTTGGAATGTGGTAGGTGCATTCTTCAAGCCAAAGGGCATTACCACAAATTGATAATGACCTCCAGGGGTTGAGAATGCTGTTTTGGCTTTTGCATCATCAGTTAGTCTGATCTGCCAGTAGCCAGCTGTTAGATCAAATGTACACAAAAACTTGGCAGAAGCCAATCTGTCAATGAGTTCATCTGCTCTAGGTATTGGGTGGGCATCTGTCCTAGTGACAGCATTGAGACCTCTGTAGTCCACACAAAACCTCATCTCTCTCTTACCATCTTGGGTGTTAGGTTTAGGCACTAGGACTACAGGACTGTCCCAAGGGCTCTATGAGGGCTCAATGACTCCCAACTCCAACATCTTTTGGACCTCTGTCCTGATACAGTCCCTGACATGATCAGGTTGCCTGTAGATTTTACTCTTCACAGGCAGACTGTCCCCAGTGTCTACTTCATGAGTGCACCAGGTAGTCTGACTTGGAGTCAGTGAAAACATATGTCTATAGGACTGTAGAACTTGTCTGCAGTCCTGTTGCTGTTGGTCAGTGAGGCTGCCTGCCAAGGCTACACCATCAACTGAACCATCATCAGGGTTCTGAGAAAGCAGGTCTGAAAGAGGGTCACTCTACTCCTCCTGTCCCTCTTCTGTAGCCATGAGCAAGCTCATGTCTGCCCTGTCAACATATGGTTTCAGCCTGTTGACATGAAGCACCCTGTGGGGGCTCCTAGGAGTTCACAGGTCAACCAGATAGGTTACCTCTTCTTTCTGTTCAACAACAATGTGGGGTCTTGTGGTCATGCCAGGCTTTTTGGAGTTCCTGGCCTGGATGCCTTTTTCATATACTCAGCCATCCTGGAGCAGAGACCAAGTACATAATCCACTATGTCTTGCTTTGGAGCTTTGAGACCAAGTACATAATCCACTATGTCTTGCTTTGGAGCTTTGAGAGGTAACTTCCATCCCTCCTTCAGCAGCCACAGGGGTCCTCTTACAGGGTGCCCAAATAGAAGTTCAAAAGGGTTGTAGCCAACCCCCTTCTGTGAGACCTCTCTGTAAGCAAACAAAAGGCAGGCCAGAAGGATGTCCCATCTTCAACTAAGCTTTTCAGGTAAACCCTTGATCATGCCCTTTAAGGTCTTGTTAAATCTTTCAACCAGACCATTGCATTGTGGATGGTAGAGTGTGGTGAACTTGAAGTTCACTCCACACTCTTTCCACATAGCAGTTAGGTACCCAGACATAAAGTTTGCACCTCTGTCTGAGACAACCTCCTTCGGAAAACCCACTCTTGAGAAAACTCCCAGGAGGGATCTTGCCACAACAGGGGCTGTTGTGGTCCTTAGGGGAATAGCTTCTGGGTATCTGGTGGCATGATCCACTACCACCAGAATAAACCTGTGCCCAGAGGCTGTTTGGGGATCCATTGGTCCAACAATGTGTATCCCAACTCTTTCAAAGGGAACCCCCACCACAGGTAGTGGTATTAGGGGGGCCTTTGTGGTGCCACCTGATTTGCCACTGGCTTGGCAGGTGACACAGGAGCGACAAAATCCTTGGTATCTTCTGACATGTGGGGCCAGTGAAAGTGAGGGACAAGCCTGTCCCAAGTCTTGTTCTGGCCAAGATGTCCTGCGAGGGAATATCATGGGCTAAGGTAAGAAGGAAGCCCCTGAATGCCAAAGGTATGACCAACCTCCTGGAAGCACCAGGCTTGGGGTCTCCAGCCTCTGAATACAGGAGCCCTTCATCCCAATAAGTCCTATGGGTACCTGTAGCATTCCCAGCAGCCTCAGCAGCAGCTTGCTGTCTGAGGGGTTCAAGAGAGGGGCAGTCCAATTGCGCCTGCCTCAAGTCTGCCCTTGAAGGTCCCCCTGTCCCAAGAAACTCAACCTGATCACGCTCAAGCTCTTCTAGGACAGTTCCTTATCGGGTCTCACAGTCAGCTTCCTTGGAAGACTGATCCTCATCCTGAGGCAAGGGGGAAGGCACTGCCTCAACCCTACTGCTCTTTCTCTTGGTAGGCAAGTGGTCCATAGTTTCAGGATCCAGGGCCTGTTCAGTTTTGCACTTTTTGGCCTGTGACCTGGTCATAGCAAGGACATGTGCTGATATGCCTAACATCTCTGCATGAGTCCTATACTTCACTTCTGACCATAATGAGGATTCAAGATCATTGCCCAACAGACATTCAACTTGGAGGTCTGCACTTACCACAACTCTTTTGAGGCCAGTTACCCCTCCCCAGGAGAAGTTAACAACTGCCACACTATGGGTAGTAGTGACATTGCTTGCATTGGTCACTAGGTAATTGTCAACTAGTATTATCTGTCCAGGGTCCACAAAGCTAGGTGTCACCAGGGTGACACTGGCACATGTGTCCTTATAGGCCTGAGCCCCTTTAATATTAATCAAAGGAGTCTGTCTGTACTTGCCCAGGTTACTGGGGCTCACAGTAGAGGACATAGCCATGTCCACATCACAGACAAGAACATCTTGAGTTGGTATTCTGACTAGGCCAGAATTCATCTCAGTTCCCAGGGTTAACCCTACTACACCCTTCCGTTGAGAACCACCACTATTAGCTGTACTAGGGGGAACAGTTGCCTTAGGGACAATGGTGGCTGGAGCTGCCTCCTTCTTGGTGCAATCACTGGTCCAGTGAGTATTACTCTTACAAAAATTACACCATGGTTTCTATGGACCTTCTATCTTTTTAGATTTCTTGGAACACCCCTCATTAGAAGCTTTTTGGGGACCTGGCGAAGACTTCTGGTATTTTACTTTCTCCCCACCCTTTTGGTCTTGCTTCTTCTGATCACCACCTTGGTTCTGTACCTTGTGCTTCACCCTGGTTCTGACCCATTTGTCTGCCTTCTTTCCCAATTCTTGGGGAGAGGTCAGATCAGAGTCAATCAGGTATTGATGCAATAACTGGTTCTGACAATTATTAACAATGTGTTCTCTCATAATCAAATTATACAATCCTGTATAGTCTTTGACCTTACTGCCCAGTAACCAGCCTTCCAGAGCCTTAGTGGCACAATCTACAAAGTCAGTCCAGTCCTGAGTCTGTGTCTTCTGGGTGTCTCTGAACAGCAACCTGTACTGCTCAGTGGTTAAGCCAAACCCATCTATCAGAGCACTCTTCAGGACAGTGTAGTTGTCAGCATCCCCATCACTAACTGTGAGGAGCTTATCTCTGCCTTTATCTGAAAAGGAGAGCCATAGTATAGCTGCTATAGCTGCCCACTGACTCTGGGGTACCTGCTGTACTTTGCAGGCCCTCTCCAAAGCAGGTATCCATTTGTGGATGTGATCCCCACTCTTGTAGGGAGGGACAATCTTATGTTATGTTATGTTATTTATTTTCTTCTATAGCGCACGGCTACTCCGAAGAGCATCCCGGCGCTTTAGCGAAGAGAACTTATGCAGAGTAACAACACAACAACTAAAAACTGAAGAGAAAAAAAGAGCCAAAAGAACCCCTATACAGAAAAGAGCCAAGTCTTTAAATCCTTCCTGAAGGCAAGAAGATTACTTGCCCTTCGTAAAGCCAAAGGAAGCTCGTTCCAGCCCCGCGAAGCCAGGTATCGGAAAGCCCGGCCTCCAGTTCTGGAACGCTTAATGGCAGGCACAGCCACTTTGGCCAACGAAGCAGATCGTAAAGCCCTGCTAGGCAGGTAGAAAGAAAAGCGTTTCCCAATATACTTAGGACCGATACCGTGAAGGGCTTTAAAAACCAGAGTTAGGCTTTTAAATAGGATCCTCTTAGAGATGGGCAACCAATGCAAAGCTTTTAGTAACTCAGCGGCATTGGCCCGTCTCGGGAGTCCAAAAATGGCTCGAGCCGCAGAATTCTGCACCACTTGCAGGCGGGTCAAAAGATATTTGGGCAGACCCAAATAGAGGGCGTTTGCATAGTCCAAACGCGACCCTATTAAGGCCTGCAAGATGGGTTTTTTGTGGTGAAGTGACAGCAAAGGAAGAAATTTCCTAAGCATCCTGAGAATGCCAAAGCATTTCCCTGAAAGCCCGATGACATGGGGCCGAAAGGATAAGTCACAATCAATTAGAATTCCAAGGTTTTTTGCCTTGACAGAGGCAGTGTCCGGGGGAAACATATCCTGTGGCCACCAGGCCTTCCAGCTGGGATCAGGAGTGCAGCAAAAGAAAAGCAACTCCGATTTGTCGGAGTTGCATTTAAGACCCTGACAACGGAACCACTCGAAAACAGCATCGAGACAGTCCCTAATCCGTGTGCCGTCGAAAGTCCCACCTCTGTCACATGTGAACAGAAGCTGCATAGGATATGATCTGGGCGCCGAAGGATTCTGCAACCGCTGCCAGAGGGGCCAAAAAGATGTTAAACAGCATGGGGCTAAGAATGGAACCCTGAGGTACCCCCACCTCTAGCGGCGGCATATCAGCAGAAAAAGGAGGCGCACAGATCATTTGCCGGCGGCCGGTCAGGAAAGATTTAAACCAGCTCAGCACCGTCCCCCGTAGGCCGATTTCCCAGAGTCTTATCAGGAGGCCTTCGTGGGGGACGGTATCGAATGCCGCCGACAAATCAAGCATAACCAACACGGCCTTACCTCCAGAATCTAAAACCTCCCTAATGGCGTCAGTAACCTCGAGAAGGGCAGTCTCCGTGCTAAAATTCGCACGGAAACCAGATTGAGACATATGAAGAAGGTCGTTCTCCTCGATGAAATTGGAGATCGACCGATGTACATGCTTCTCGGTTAATTTCGCCAGCGCCGGGAGGAGAGAGATCGGCCTGTAGTTTGCATGTATGAGAGGGTCAAGGTTTGGCTTTTTGATCAACGGTAGTATCAAGGCACATTTCCAGGCCTGAGGGACCACACCAGTGGACAGAGAAGAGTTAAGAAGTGGGTTCAGTAAGGTGTTAAGAACTGACGCCACTCTCCCCAGACACTTCGCCGGACAAGGGTCCAGCGGCGAGCCCGATTTCAAACGGGACAGAAGGTCAAAGGAATTAGTAAGGGTCATGGGAGGAAATTCAGACATAGAAGGCCCATTGCCATCCAAAGGAGGCAAGGACGACCGACAACTAGCAACCAACGAAGAGCAGGCGGGAAGGAGGGAGTCCTGAATGGACTTAATTTTATCAACGAAAACTCGGCTAGTTGCTTTATCCAAGCTTCTGAGTGCGTGTGAGAGGGAGTGTTTAGAGAAGGAGAAATAAAATCCTTGACAATTCTAAAAATCTCTCTACTCGCGTTGTCGGCCTCATCTATTCTTCGCTCCAAAAACACCTTTTTCCCCGCCCAGATTTGCCTGTGGTATGATCTTGTCACCACTCTATACCGCAATTTCTCGGCTGGATCATAGGCTCGCCGCCAGGCCCTTTCCGCCTTCTTGCACTCCTGACATAGAACCTTCAGATGCGGAGTAAACCATGGAGCGGAGCTACGTCTCTCAGTAGATTTAGTCCTCTTCTCAGGATCCAGCACCTCCAATCTGGCCAAAAACCAATTCTGGAAAAGAACAAGATCCTCCTCCAGATCGCCAGAAAGTTGGCAAGGGAAACTGAGGAGGGCTTCGGATAGCATGTCGGCAGAAATCAAGTGAAAAGGCCGCGCGGCCCTCACGATGTTTATTAGAGGCCTCGTCCGAGATATAGCAGTAGAGGGCAGCGCAAATTTAATTAAAAAATGATCAGACCACAGGACAGGCTGAGGGGGAGACACATTTATTGGTCTTGTAGAAAAGACCTGATCCAAAGTGTGACCTTTATCATGAGTCGGCCCCTGAACGAAAGGTACCAGCCCTAACGGAGCCGTAATATCGACAAGCTTTAAAACCTCAGGGTCTAAATTATTGTCCATATGCAGATTGAGATCACCAAGCAGAATACACTGCTCTGATCTAAGACATGGCACAGAAAGTGCCGCTTGCAGGTCATCAAAGAAGGACCCAAGGGGTCCCGGCGTTCTATAAAGGAGGATCCCGGTACAGGCTTGAGAGGGGGAGAAGTGAAGGATAAAGCCTAGGGACTCACAGCCCTGAATATTGCTTACAGGAAAGGTCGTACAGAGAAAGCGATTGTCCACAATCAGAGCCACACCTCCTCCTCTACCAGTCGCTCTGTCCCTCCTAAACATATTATAATTAGGAGGTAAGGCATTAGCCAAATCCGGGGCAGAGCCTTCCCCCAACCAGGTCTCAGTGAGGAATAAACAAGATGTATTCGTTTCCTTCAGGAGATTCCAAATGTTGAGGGAATGACAACTCAATGATCTGGTATTGAGAAGGAGACAGTGGTAGTGGCACGGAGGAATAGCCGACAAGGGACCCCGCAGAGCTGGAAGACGCCAGCCGCACTCCGTACATCCCTTCCTGAGAGCCCGCCTCCCGGGAAAAACGTGGTGACAAGAACCACGAAAACCCCGAAAGGAGAGGAGCTCCTCCGAGGAGTAGGAGAGCATACTTACTGCAGCAGCAGTAACGACGAAAATGGTCCTGCCGTCTCGCCCCGGCCGCCTCCGGGACGCTGACGGGCGCAGACGGGCAGGACTCTGGCAAGACTCAAGCACAGCGAGGGCACGTCCGCTGCGTGGAAAATGGGAGCTTTAAGTAGAATGCCTCAGGGCGTGAGGAGCGCTAGACCACTCCCTACTGTTGTTCCTCGGCGTCCAGACCACTCTAAGATGGCGCCCGTTATCACCCCACCACCCGGAACCGGACCCGCGAAAAATGCGGTGATTCCCGATTAAAGTGCAGGTAAGGGGCCCTGGATAACAGCGGCTAAAAACAGGGGTTAAATAGAACACAACAAGAAATAAAATAGTTCAAAGGAGAGCTTAAAAAGCAGCGCGCTCGAAAAGCGCTTAGCGTTATGCAGCCTTAAGTATCTTCATCAAGGGCTTTCCCTCGAATGCTCGCCTTAAGTAGAATCCCTCAGGGCGTGAGGAGCGCTAGACCGCTCCCTACTGTTGTTCCTCGGCGTCCAGACCACTCTAAGATGGCGCCCGTTATCACCCCACCACCCGGAACTGGACCCGCGAAAAATGCGGTGATTCCCGATTAAAGTGCAGGTAAGGGGCCCTGGATAACAACGGCTAAAAACAGGGGATAAATAGAACACAGCAAGAAATAAAATTGTTCAAAGGAGAGTTTAAAAAGCAGCGCGCTCAAAAAGCGCTTAGCGTTATGCAGCCTTAAGTATCTTCTTACTTAGGTTTCTATGGTCCTGAGACCTTTCCCTATCTCTAGGGATGTTGCTGCCACCAGTGGACTCTAGTCCACACAATTTTCTCTCTCTCTCAAGAGCCAGGGGCTCTGTCTCAAGGGCAATTTCTTGCCTCCTTATTCTAAGCTTGGTTTCTCTCATCCTAGTCTTATGTTCCCTTCTCTCAGGGGAAGTCATTCTCCTGAGAGCTGAGGCATCTGACCCTATTGAGTCACCAGAGTGGTTGAATTCACTGGAAAGTGATCTCCTCCTCCTGTGCTCAGTCTTAAGTCTACTTGGGGGTCTGGGTGGGATTATCTCCCCTCCAGCCCCATGTAGGCTTAGGTTGACCTGGTTCAGTTCTCCAACTTGGACCAGATCAGCATCCTCTTCATCATCAGCACCCCCTAGATTGTCCTCCTCGGAATCTTCTGTTGAGGGATGCCCCCCCCCTCATACCCCCCTCCACTACCTGTCTGATCTGGGGTTGCTGCCTTTTCTGCATCATACTCCACTAAAAGATCTTTTAGGTGTGTCAGGGTTGGACTCTGTCCTTGTCTCAGTCTCCTGAGTGAACATAAACTTCTAAGTTCATTAAAAGTAAATGTGTCATAGTTAGAAGGTGCCCTGGGAAGGTCAACTTCTGCGGGGAGAGACCCACTAGGCTCTTCTCTTAAGGACATTTTCTAGTGAGGTGTGGTGTGTGCACCTACCTACACTAAGTGGTATCTACTAGAACCTCTCTAGGAGTTGTAGTTAGGGTGTGCTAGGCCCTTTGCTCTGCAACAACTAAGTTCAGTAGAACTCAAGTTTTATAAGACTTGATTTATATGTACCTCTAGGTATCTTAGTGTGATCTTTCAAATGATATCTTAAGATTATATGGTAAAACAACAGCAAGCTCTTATCCCACCTGCTGCACACCAATGTGAGAAGTTAGCCTGGCATATGTTGTCCACTATTCTAGTGGGCACCTTGCACTAGTCTGAACGACCCTTATAATGGTGGTTGTAAAGTCAACCTTATAGACCAGCTATCCTAGTGGTAGCATGGACCAGCAGTCTTAGGCTAAAACTTCAGAGAGCATCTAAAGCAAGCTGTTATACTAATTATAATCCCTTGAATACAAAATGAAAGGACACCACACAAGGTATATATCAAATATATATGTATTTATTACTAACACAGCCCCGCTGAACTCTTTTATGAGGTCAGAGATCGAGATACATTACAAGTTACTCATTAAGCATACTATAAGTTGCACACATACAATTCTGCCCTAGGGGCCTCACGAACCATATACTAAGTAAGTGGTATAAAAATCACTTCAGGAATAGTGAATAGGCCTAGAGCCTAGGGAATCGCTGGGGCTACACTGGACAATCAAGGGATTGGAAGTAGGAGGCCCACGGGAGACGCGTGCAGTGTCTAAACACAATCGCAAGATACTATAGAGTTATAATGGGAACGTAAAAGTTACAAAGTAGTTGATTAAGGACACTTCCGGATGGACTACGGTAAAACCCTTTTAAACTAGGACACTTCGAGAGTTAACACCCACGGGAGCACCGGAGTACTCGAGTTACCTCACCCAGGGAAGCCGGGTGCATAGGTGTCTTTTCGTGTCGGGTTTCATCGCTGTTTCCTATGGAGAGCTGCAAAGAAGTGCTGTAGGCGACCAGGAGAAAAGTGTCCGGGTGGATCCAAGGGTGGATCGAAGATGTGAAGAACCTGAAAGCAGAGTCTGGGTCACTAGCCAGTGACCAGGAAGGAACAAGGCGATGTCCAGTGTTTCAGGTGAAGAAGGTGAAGCCTGTCTCTGCAGCCACGAGGACCAGGAGTAAGCATGGGCGGATTTTGCGAATTGGCAATCCGCGAAATTGCGTATTTATGGATTCGCAATCCGCAAAATCCGCAAACTCTCGCGAATTTGCGGATTTTTTTTTGTGTTCGCAAGGGTTTCTGCCAGTTCGCGAGGGTTTTGTACCAGTTCGCAATTGCGAACTTACTTGTCGGCTCGCAACGACCGCGACTATGTTGTTTCTACGTCTGGTTTATCATCACAGGTTCACAGCACCCTCTGTTTCACCACTGCCACCCTCTGGTACACCCATGCCACCCTCTGGTACATCACTGCCACCCTCTGGTTGGTTTATCACTGTAGATTATGGGGGGGAAAAAAGCAAGCACACCTGCCCTGCTTCAACTGACATGAATTAATTTGGGGTTGATTAATGTGTCACTGAATTTAAACTTCCAGTCTGGCTGGCACCTGCTTCCTTATCTGTAATTTGCTTTCTGTTGCAGTGCAATTTTTTTCACAGGAGCTTTGTGGCCTATAGTTGCAAGTAGGCAACTGAACTCTGAAGGGGCCCCTCAGGAAGCACTACAGGGAATGGTTACTAATGATAAGATTGAACTTTTGCACCTGCTGAGTGCTTTCAGTTTTGTCTGTAATTGCTTTCTGTTGCAGTGTAATATTTTTAACAGGACCTTTGTTGTATACTTGTAGCTATTCTCTGAGCCTGCTGTGAGGGTCAGAGCAGGGTCATAGAATAGTTGCAAGTAGGCAAATGAACTTTGAAGGGGCCCCTCAGGAAGCACTACAGGGAATGGTTACTAATGATAAGATTGAACTTTTGCACCTGCTGAGTGCTTTCAGTTTTGCAAAAATCCAAATATCCAGCAGCATCCACAAAAAGTAATCCTTCCAGGTCAAGATCCAAATCAAAGTGACCAGCACATGAAGAAAGCACTGGGAGGAGCCTGCTGGACAGGAACAGGAAGTTGGAGACTGTGGGGCACTTCCTTCCTCAACCCCCCCCCAAAATGGACTCCTTGCAAAGAAAAAAGGGAAGCCAAATGTCAACCTGAGGAGTTATTCTGATAAAAACCATAATTTTCAAGGTTTATGCTGTCTGCTGGTGGATTTCTTGTGCGAAATTGCAAATTTTGCAATCTCGCAATTGCGAGATTGTCGCTGCCCGCCGCATCTACGTGTTCGCAAGTGTTAACTCCCGCGAAATTGTATAGTATTCTAGTTGGCAAGTGCGACCAAGCAAAAAATCCGCTTCTCACGGATTTTACGAATTTTCGGCAAGTTTGCGAGAGTTCGCGGATTGCGAATTTGCCGAAGATCCGCAAAATCCGCGAGCGGAACGGATTTTACGCCCATGCTTAACCAGGAGGCGTCGACGATAACCAGGAGCTGGATTCGAGCTGTCCCACAAAGGATCTAGTGGACTGCGGTGTCGATATCCGGATTGGACCCAACAAGCCTTGGCAAACACAATCCATGCAGGAAGGGAAGATTGGCTTCAGTTCAGACCAGCAAGGTCTGGGGAGCTTTTCCTTCGCAGGGAAGCTGGGGCAAGCCTGGAGCAACTAGGCAAGCAGTGTAGTTTCAAAAGAAAGTCTTCGGAGGGCTAACTAGCCAATGGGCTATCAACTGGGAAGACGCAACAAGCTGAAATGCAAGAGCAGGCCCAACGCGGCACTCGTGGAGTGTGGAGGGCTGAGATTCAGTGCAAATGGCGCTCGGGTTTGGGGCTTCTTAAACCCCAATGCACAACTGTGAGGGTGCCTCGGTAGTCGCACTGTTAGCAAAGAGCAGGTAGTCCAGGGTGTCCGGTCCCACGTCTCTCGTGTCCGCCACGGGTCTTAGCTTTGCTGTGGATGTGGATCGGAGTCGAAGAAGTCTGGAAGTCCAGTTTCTGAGTCAATGAGTATTCGGGTTCTGGCGGGAGCATCGACAAAGCAGAGCGGCAAGTTACTGATGGTGCCTGTTTGCCCAGGGTGGTCACTCCTTGACCACAAGACAGATGTCTTCAGTCTTCTGTCTAGTCGGTCCAAGAGTTTTATTTCAGAGTTTCAGTCCAGGATAATCTAATGTCTCTAGCCACAGCTCCTATCTTTATGCTGATTTTACGGGCTGGATTACCTGCTAGGTCCCTCCTATGGATGGACCTGAGAAGGGGGTGGTTACACCCCTTTCCCTTTGTCCAGGTTCATGCCAGAGCGGGGCTGGAGTGACCCAGCAACTGGTTTGAGCAGGGCTATGCATGGAGCACCTTGTGTGCCCCAGGTAGTGTCTGGAAAAGCATCTTTCAATGCAGCCCTCCCTGCCCCAATACACTAAAGCCTGTCTGGGGAGGTGCTGGCACCTCCCTCGACAGGAAACCTATTGTCCAGGCTACCCTTGCCGGAGTTTCATCCAGCTGCAGGAGGTCAGACTCGTGTCTGTGGCAGCAGCATCCATTTTGTGATGCTGAGGCTCTGTTTAACTTTAACCGGGTAAAGCAGTAACTACATGTCTTCTCCCTCTAGAAGGGTGGAATGCTACCCTAGCTGCCAGAACTGGTGGGGGGTAGTATTCCAAAGGGTTTGACACCTTATACGACATGTTTCGATAAAGCCAAACCAAAGTTAGCATTAACCGCGAGGATTATAATGCACTTAAGAGTATATGGTGTGGCTATATCATAGAACAGCTATAAAGACATGGTTCCGAAAGCTGCAGAAGGGCTCAGCTCATGCTAGAGCACCATCTCACATAAAACCAAGCACTCTACCTCCAGGATTGTTAAGGCCTGCCATAGGAGTGACTTATAGGTATATATGTGTCTATATATAAAGGTAGATACAGGTGTACTATATCTAAGTAAGGGGTGATTACACCACCTTACCCAGGCTGAGTGATCAGCCTGTGGTGTCAGTTTGGAGGGCCAGCCAGGTGTGGCATAATACATGCTGCAGCCCCTGGTAGGCCTTGGATGCACCTATGCCCTGGGTACCTATGGTACACTGTACAGGGGCTCACAAAGGTGACCCAATTCCCAATTAGGTATGTACCTAAAGTACATGGTATCAATTTAGAGAGAGAACAGCTGGGCTGTGGGTCTGATTAGCAGGTCCACAGCCACACTAAAGTCGAAAAACGAGAGTATCACAGCAAAAAGTGGGGGTGACCATAGGAAGCAGACCCTACTCTCCTACAGTGTCTCACCAAAGAATGTACACAGCTCTCCAGATGAGGATTTGCCATTGTGTGGAGACAGCTCTACAGGTCAGATTGCACCTGAGAATGGACACAACTCTGCAAATTAGGTCTCACTGTTGTGTGGAGACAGCTCTACAGGTGATGTCTCACCAAAGAATGTACACAACTCTCCATAAGAGGTCTAACCAGTGGGTGGAGAGAGCTCTAGAGGTGGGGTCTCACCAGAGAATGGACACAGCTCTCCAGATGCGGTCTCACCAGAGAATGGACACAGCTCTCCAGTGAGGGTTCACCAGTGAGTGGGCACAGCTCTAGAGGTGAGTTCTCACCATTGTGTGGAGACAGCTCTAGAGGTGAGTTCTCACCATTGTGTGGAGACAGCTCTAGAGGTGAGTTCTCTCCATTGTGTGGAGACAGCTCTAGAGGTGAGTTCTCACCATTGTGTGGAGACAGCTCTATAGGTGAGGTCTCACCAAAGAATGTACACAACTCTCCATAAGAGGTCTCACCATTGTGTGGAGACAGCTCTACAGGTGAGGTCTCACCATTGTGTGGAGACAGCTCTATAGGTGAGGTCTCACCATTGTGTGGAGACAGCTCTACAGGTGAGGTCTCACCATTGTGTGGAGACAGCTCTACAGGTGAGGTCTCACCATTGTGTGGAGACAGCTCTACAGGTGAGGTCTCACCATTGTGTGGAGACAGCTCTAGAGGTGAGGTCTCACCATTGTGTGGAGACAGCTCTACAGGTGAGGTCTCACCATTGTGTGGAGACAGCTCTAGAGGTGAGGTCTCACCATTGTGTGGAGACAGCTCTAGAGGTGAGGTCTCACCATTGTGTGGAGACAGCTCTAGAGGTGAGGTCTCACCATTGTGTGGAGACAGCTCTACAGGTGAGTTCTCACCATTGTGTGGAGACAGCTCTACAGGTCAGATTTCACCTGAGAATGGACACAGCTCTCCAGTGAGGGTTCACCAGTGAGTGGGCACAGCTCTAGAGGTGAGTTCTCACCATTGTGTGGAGACAGCTCTAGAGGTGAGTTCTCACCATTGTGTGGAGACAGCTCTATAGGTGAGGTCTCACCATTGTGTGGAGACAGCTCTAGAGGTGAGTTCTCACCATTGTGTGGAGACAGCTCTACAGGTCAGATGTCACCTGAGAATGGACACAGCTCTCTAGTGAGGGTTCACCAGTGAGTGGGCACAGCTCTAGAGGTGAGTTCTCACCATTGTGTGGAGACAGCTCTAGAGGTGAGGTCTCACCGTTGTGTGGAGACAGCTCCAGAGGTGAGTTCTCACCATTGTGTGGAGACAGCTCTATAGGTGAGGTCTCACCAAAGAATGTACACAACTCTCCATAAGAGGTCTCACCATTGTGTGGAGACAGCTCTACAGGTGAGGTCTCACCATTGTGTGGAGACAGCTCTAGAGGTGAGGTCTCACCATTGTGTGGAGACAGCACTAGAGGTGAGTTCTCACCATTGTGTGGAGACAGCTCTATAGGTGAGGTCTCACCATTGTGTAGAGACAGCTCTAGAGGTGAGGTCTCACCATTGTGTGGAGACAGCTCTACAGGTGAGGTCTCACCATTGTGTGGAGACAGCTCTAGAGGTGAGTTCTCACCATTGTGTGGAGACAGCTCTACAGGCCAGATTTCACCTGAGAATGGACACAGTTCTCTAGTGAGGGTTCACCATTGTGTGGAGACAGCTCTAGAGGTGAGTTATCACCATTGTGTGGAGACAGCTCTAGAGGTGAGTTCTCACCATTGTGTGGAGACAGCTCTACAGGTGAGTTCTCACCATTGTGTGGAGACAGCTGTAGAGGTGAGGTCTCACCATTGTATGGAGAAAGCTCTAGAGGTGAGTTCTCACCATTGTGTGGAGACAGCTCTACAGGTGAAGTCTCTCCATTGTGTGGAGACAGCTCTACAGGTGAGGTCTCACCATTGTGTGGAGACAGCTCTACAGGTGAGGTCTCACCATTGTGTGGGGACAGCTCTACAGGTGAAGTCTCTCCATTGTGTGGAGACAGCTCTAGAGGTGAGTTCTCACCATTGTGTGGAGACAGCTCTAGAGGTGAGTTCTCACCATTGTGTGGAGACAGCTCTACAGGTGAGATCTCACCATTGTGTGGAGACAGCTCTACAAGTGAGGTCTTACCATTGTGTGGAGACAGCTTTAGAGGTGAGTTCTCACCATTGTGTGGAGACAGCTCTAGAGGTGAGGTCTCACCATTGTGTGGAGACAGCTCTAGAGGTGAGTTCTCACCATTGTGTGGAGACAGCTCTACAGGTGAAGTCTCTCCATTGTGTGGAGACAGCTCTACAGGTGAGGTCTCACCATTGTGTGGAGACAGCTCTACAGGTGAGGTCTCACCATTGTGTGGAGACAGCTCTACAGGTGAAGTCTCTCCATTGTGTGGAGACAGCTCTAGAGGTGAGTTCTCACCATTGTGTGGAGACAGCTCTAGAGGTGAGTTCTCACCATTGTGTGGAGACAGCTCTGGAGGTGAGGTCTCACCATTGTGTGGAGACAGCTCTATAGGTGAGGTCTCACCATTGTGTGGAGACAGCTCTACAGGTGAAGTCTCTCCATTGTGTGGAGACAGCTCTAGAGGTGAGTTCTCACCATTGTGTGGAGACAGCTCTAGAGGTGAGTTCTCACCATTGTGTGGAGACAGCTCTACAGGTGAAGTCTCTCCATTGTGTGGAGACAGCTCTACAGGTGAGGTCTCACCATTGTGTGGAGACAGCTCTACAGGTGAGGTCTCACCATTGTGTGGAGACAGCTCTACAGGTGAAGTCTCTCCATTGTGTGGAGACAGCTCTAGAGGTGAGTTCTCACCATTGTGTGGAGACAGCTCTAGAGGTGAGTTATCACCATTGTGTGGAGACAGCTCTACAGGTGAAGTCTCTCCATTGTGTGGAGACAGCTCTACAGGTGAGGTCTCACCATTGTTTGGAGACAGCTCTACAGGTGAGGTCTCACCATTGTGTGGAGACAGCTCTACAGGTGAAGTCTCTCCATTGTGTGGAGACAGCTCTAGAGGTGAGTTCTCACCATTGTGTGGAGACAGCTCTAGAGGTCAGTTCTCACCATTGTGTGGAGACAGCTCTACCGGTGAGGTCTCACCATTGTGTGGAGACAGCTCTACAAGTGAGGTCTCACCATTGTGTGGAGACAGCTCCATAGGTGAGTTCTCACAATTGTGTGGAGACAGCTCTAGAGGTGAGTTCTCACCATTGTGTGGAGACAGCTCTACAGGTGAGGTCTCTCCATTGTGTGGAGACAGCTCTAGAGGTGAGTTCTCACCTTTGTTTGGAGACAGCTCTACAGGTGAAGTCTCACCATTGTGTGGAGACAGCTCTACAGGTGAAGTCTCCCCATTGTGTGGAGACAGCTCTAGATGTGAGTTCTCACCATTGTGTGGAGACAGCTCTAGAGGTGAGTTCTCACCATTGTGTGGAGACAGCTCTAGAAGCGAGGTCTCACCATTGTGTGGAGACAGCTCTACAGGTGAGGTCTCACCATTGTGTGGAGACAGCTCTAGAAGTGAGGTCTCACCATTGTGTGGAGACAGCTCTACAGGTGAGGTCTCACCATTGTGTGGAGACAGCTCTAGAGGTGAGTTCTCACCATTGTGTGGAGACAGCTCTACAGGTCAGATTTCACCTGAGAATGGACACAGCTCTCCAGTGAGGGTTCACCAGTGAGTGGGCACAGCTCTAGGGGTGAGTTCTCACCATTGTGTGGAGACAGCTCTAGAGGTGAGTTCTCACCATTGTGTGGAGACAGCTCTAGAGGTGAGTTCTCACCATTGTGTGGAGACAGCTCTATAGGTGAGGTCTCACCATTGTGTGGAGACAGCTCTAGAGGTGAGTTCTCACCATTTTGTGGAGACAGCTCTACAGGTAAGTTCTCACCATTGTGTGGAGACAGCTGTAGAGGTGAGGTCTCACCATTGTGTGGAGACAGCTCTATAGGTGAGGTCTCACCATTGTGTGGAGACAGCTCTAGAGGTGAGTTCTCACCATTGTGTGGAGACAGCTCTAGAGGTGAGTTCTCACCATTGTGTGGAGACAGCTGTAGAGGTGAGGTCTCACCATTGTGTGGAGAAAGCTCTAGAGGTGAGTTCTCACCATTGTGTGGAGACAGCTCTACAGGTGAAGTCTCTCCATTGTGTGGAGACAGCTCTACAGGTGAGGTCTCACCATTGTGTGGAGACAGCTCTACAGGTGAGGTCTCACCATTGTGTGGAGACAGCTCTACAGGTGAAGTCTCTCCATTGTGTGGAAACAGCTCTAGAGGTGAGTTCTCACCATTGTGTGGAGACAGCTCTAGAGGTGAGTTCTCACCATTGTGTGGAGACAGCTCTACAGGTGAGGTCTCACCATTGTGTGGAGACAGCTCCACAAGTGAGGTCTCACCATTGTGTGGAGACAGCTCTAGAGGTGAGGTCTCACCATTGTGTGGAGACAGCTCTAGAGGTGAGTTCTCACCATTGTGTGGAGACAGCTCTAGAGGTGAGGTCTCACCATTGTGTGGAGACAGCTCTAGAGGTGAGTTCTCACCATTGTGTGGAGACAGCTCTAGAGGTGAGTTCTCACCATTGTGTGGAGACAGCTCTACAGGTGAGGTCTCACCATTGTGTGGAGACAGCTCTACAAGTGAGGTCTCACCATTGTGTGGAGACAGCTCTAGAGGTGAGGTCTCACCATTGTGTTGAGACAGCTTTAGAGGTGAGTTCTCACCATTGTGTGGAGACAGCTCTAGAGGTGAGGTCTCACCATTGTGTGGAGACAGCTCTACAAGTGAGGTCTCACCATTGTGTGGAGACAGCTCTAGAGGTGAGTTCTCACCATTGTGTGGAGACAGCTCTAGAGGTGAGTTCTCACCATTGTGTTGAGACAGCTCTACAGGTGAAGTCTCTCCATTGTGTGGAGACAGCTCTACAGGTGAGGTCTCACCATTGTGTGGAGACAGCTCTACAGGTGAGGTCTCACCATTGTGTGGAGACAGCTCTACAGGTGAAGTCTCTCCATTGTGTGGAGACAGCTCTAGAGGTGAGTTCTCACCATTGTGTGGAGACAGCTCTAGAGGTGAGTTCTCACCATTGTGTGGAGACAGCTCTGGAGGTGAGGTCTCACCATTGTGTGGAGACAGCTCTATAGGTGAGGTCTCACCTTTGTGTGGAGACAGCTCTACAGGTGAAGTCTCTCCATTGTGTGGAGACAGCTCTAGAGGTGAGTTCTCACCATTGTGTGGAGACAGCTCTAGAGGTGAGTTCTCACCATTGTGTGGAGACAGCTCTACAGGTGAAGTCTCTCCATTGTGTGGAGACAGCTCTACAGGTGAGGTCTCACCATTGTGTGGAGACAGCTCTACAGGTGAGGTCTCACCATTGTGTGGAGACAGCTCTACAGGTGAGGTCTCACCATTGTGTGGAGACAGCTCTACAGGTGAGGTCTCACCATTGTGTGGAGACAGCTCTACAGGTGAAGTCTCTCCATTGTGTGGAGACAGCTCTAGAGGTGAGTTCTCACCATTGTGTGGAGACAGCTCTAGAGGTGAGTTCTCACCATTGTGTGGAGACAGCTCTACAGGTGAGGTCTCACCATTGTGTGGAGACAGCTCTACAGGTGAAGTCTCTCCATTGTGTGGAGACAGCTCTAGAGGTGAGGTCTCACCATTGTGTGGAGACAGCTCTACAGGTGAGGTCTCACCATTGTGTGGAGACAGCTCTAGAGGTGAGGTCTCACCATTGTGTGGAGACAGCTCTAGAGGTGAGGTCTCACCATTGTGTGGAGACAGCTCTAGAGGTGAGGTCTCACCATTGTGTGGAGACAGCTCTACAGGTGAGTTCTCACCATTGTGTGGAGACAGCTCTACAGGTCAGATTTCACCTGAGAATGGACACAGCTCTCCAGTGAGGGTTCACCAGTGAGTGGACACAGCTCTAGAGGTGAGTTCTCACCATTGTGTGGAGACAGCTCTAGAGGTGAGTTCTCACCATTGTGTGGAGACAGCTCTATAGGTGAGGTCTCACCATTGTGTGGAGACAGCTCTAGAGGTGAGTTCTCACCATTGTGTGGAGACAGCTCTACAGGTCAGATGTCACCAGAGAATGGACACAGCTCTCCAGTGAGGGTTCACCAGTGAGTGGGCACAGCTCTAGAGGTGAGTTCTCACCATTGTGTGGAGACAGCTCTAGAGGTGAGTTCTCACCATTGTGTGGAGACAGCTCTAGAGGTGAGTTCTCTCCGTT
Source organism: Lissotriton helveticus (assembly GCF_964261635.1). NCBI lineage: Eukaryota > Metazoa > Chordata > Amphibia > Caudata > Salamandridae > Lissotriton > Lissotriton helveticus. The sequence continues at coordinate 476,904,670 of NC_136062.1, forward strand.
GTGTGGAGACAGCTCTAGAGGTGAGTTCTCACCATTGTGTGGAGACAGCTCTAGAGGTGAGTTCTCACCATTGTGTGGAGACAGCTCTACAGGTGAGGTCTCATCATTGTGTGGAGACAGCTCTACAGGTGAGTTCTCACCATTGTGTGGAGACAGCTCTATAGGTGAGGTCTCACCAAAGAATGTACAAAACTCTCCATAAGAGGTCTAACCAGTGGGTGGAGAGAGCTCTAGAGGTGGGGTCTCACCAGAGAATGGACACAGCTCTCCAGATGCGGTCTCACCAGAGAATGGACACAGCTCTCCAGTGAGGGTTCACCATTGTGTGGAGACAGCTCCATAGGTCGGATTTCACCTGAGAATGGACACAGCTCTCCAGTGAGGGTTCACCAGTGAGTGGGCACAGCTCTAGAGGTGAGTTCTCACCATTGTGTGGAGACAGCTCTAGAGGTGAGATCTCACCATTGTGTGGAGACAGCTCTAGAGGTGAGGTCTCACCATTGTGTGGAGACAGCTCTAGAGGTGAGTTCTCACCATTGTGTGGAGACAGCTCTAGAGGTGAGTTCTCACCATTGTGTGGAGACAGCTCTATAGGTGAGTTCTCACCATTGTGTGGAGACAGCTCTAGAGGTGAGTTCTTACCATTGTGTGGAGACAGCTCTACAAGTCAGATTTCACCTGAGAATGGACACAGCTCTCTAGTGAGGGTTCACCAGTGAGTGGGCACAGCTCTAGAGGTGAGTTCCCACCATTGTGTGGAGACAGCTCTAGAGGTGAGTTCTCACCATTGTGTGGAGACAGCTCTAGAGGTGAGGTCTCACCGTTGTGTGGAGACAGCTCTAGAGGTGAGTTCTCACCATTGTGTGGAGACAGCTCTAGAGGTGAGTTCTCACCATTGTGTGGAGACAGCTCTATAGGTGAGGTCTCACCAAAGAATGTACACAACTCTCCATAAGAGGTCTCACCATTGTGTGGAGACAGCTCTACAGGTGAGGTCTCACCATTGTGTGGAGACAGCTCTAGAGGTGAGGTCTCACCATTGTGTGGAGACAGCACTAGAGGTGAGTTCTCACCATTGTGTGGAGACAGCTCTATAGGTGAGGTCTCACCATTGTGTAGAGACAGCTCTAGAGGTGAGGTCTCACCATTGTGTGGAGACAGCTCTACAGGTGAGGTCTCACCATTGTGTGGAGACAGCTCTAGAGGTGAGTTCTCACCATTGTGTGGAGACAGCTCTACAGGCCAGATTTCACCTGAGAATGGACACAGTTCTCTAGTGAGGGTTCACCATTGTGTGGAGACAGCTCTGGAGGTGAGTTATCACCATTGTGTGGAGACAGCTCTAGAGGTGAGTTCTCACCATTGTGTGGAGACAGCTCTACAGGTGAGTTCTCACCATTGTGTGGAGACAGCTGTAGAGGTGAGGTCTCACCATTGTGTGGAGAAAGCTCTAGAGGTGAGTTCTCACCATTGTGTGGAGACAGCTCTACAGGTGAAGTCTCTCCATTGTGTGGAGACAGCTCTACAGGTGAGGTCTCACCATTGTGTGGAGACAGCTCTACAGGTGAGGTCTCACCATTGTGTGGGGACAGCTCTACAGTTGAAGTCTCTCCATTGTGTGGAGACAGCTCTAGAGGTGAGTTCTCACCATTGTGTGGAGACAGCTCTAGAGGTGAGTTCTCACCATTGTGTGGAGACAGCTCTACAGGTGAGGTCTCACCATTGTGTGGAGACAGCTCTACAAGTGAGGTCTTACCATTGTGTGGAGACAGCTTTAGAGGTGAGTTCTCACCATTGTGTGGAGACAGCTCTAGAGGTGAGGTCTCACCATTGTGTGGAGACAGCTCTAGAGGTGAGTTCTCACCATTGTGTGGAGACAGCTCTACAGGTGAAGTCTCTCCATTGTGTGGAGACAGCTCTACAGGTGAGGTCCCACCATTGTGTGGAGACAGCTCTACAGGTGAGGTCTCACCATTGTGTGGAGACAGCTCTACAGGTGAAGTCTCTCCATTGTGTGGAGACAGCTCTAGAGGTGAGTTCTCACCATTGTGTGGAGACAGCTCTAGAGGTGAGTTCTCACCATTGTGTGGAGACAGCTCTGGAGGTGAGGTCTCACCATTGTGTGGAGACAGCTCTATAGGTGAGGTCTCACCATTGTGTGGAGACAGCTCTACAGGTGAAGTCTCTCCATTGTGTGGAGACAGCTCTAGAGGTGAGTTCTCACCATTGTGTGGAGACAGCTCTAGAGGTGAGTTCTCACCATTGTGTGGAGACATCTCTACAGGTGAAGTCTCTCCATTGTGTGGAGACAGCTCTACAGGTGAGGAGACAGCTCTACAGGTGAGGTCTCACCATTGTGTGGAGACAGCTCTACAGGTGAAGTCTCTCCATTGTGTGGAGACAGCTCTAGAGGTGAGTTCTCACCATTGTGTGGAGACAGCTCTAGAGGTGAGTTCTCACCATTGTGTGGAGACAGCTCTACAGGTGAAGTCTCTCCATTGTGTGGAGACAGCTCTACAGGTGAGGTCTCACCATTGTGTGGAGACAGCTCTACAGGTAAGGTCTCACCATTGTGTGGAGACAGCTCTACAGGTGAAGTCTCTCCATTGTGTGGAGACAGCTCTAGAGGTGAGTTCTCACCATTGTGTGGAGACAGCTCTAGAGGTCAGTTCTCACCATTGTGTGGAGACAGCTCTACAGGTGAGGTCTCACCATTGTGTGGAGACAGCTCTACAAGTGAGGTCTCACCATTGTGTGGAGACAGCTCCATAGGTGAGTTCTCACAATTGTATGGAGACAGCTCTAGAGGTGAGTTCTCACCATTGTGTGGAGACAGCTCTACAGGTGAGGTCTCTCCATTGTGTGGAGACAGCTCTAGAGGTGAGTTCTCACCTTTGTTTGGAGACAGCTCTACAGGTGAAGTCTCACCATTGTGTGGAGACAGCTCTACAGGTGAAGTGTCTCCATTGTGTGGAGACAGCTCTAGATGTGAGTTCTCACCATTGTGTGGAGACAGCTCTAGAGGTGAGTTCTCACCATTGTGTGGAGACAGCTCTAGAAGCGAGGTCTCACCATTGTGTGGAGACAGCTCTACAGGTGAGGTCTCACCATTGTGTGGAGACAGCTCTAGAAGTGAGGTCTCACCATTGTGTGGAGACAGCTCTACAGGTGAGGTCTCACCATTGTGTGGAGACAGCTCTAGAGGTGAGTTCTCACCATTGTGTGGAGACAGCTCTACAGGCCAGATTTCACCTGAGAATGGACACAGCTCTCCAGTGAGGGTTCACCAGTGAGTGGGCACAGCTCTAGAGGTGAGTTCTCACCATTGTGTGGAGACAGCTCTAGAGGTGAGTTCTCACCATTGTGTGGAGACAGCTCTAGAGGTGAGTTCTCACCATTGTGTGGAGACAGCTCTATAGGTGAGGTCTCACCATTGTGTGGAGACAGCTCTAGAGGTGAGTTCTCACCATTGTGTGGAGACAGCTCTACAGGTAAGTTCTCACCATTGTGTGGAGACAGCTGTAGAGGTGAGGTCTCACCATTGTGTGGAGACAGCTCTATAGGTGAGGTCTCACCATTGTGTGGAGACAGCTCTAGAGGTGAGTTCTCACCATTGTGTGGAGACAGCTCTAGAGGTGAGTTCTCACCATTGTGTGGAGACAGCTGTAGAGGTGAGGTCTCACCATTGTGTGGAGAAAGCTCTAGAGGTGAGTTCTCACCATTGTGTGGAGACAGCTCTACAGGTGAAGTCTCTCCATTGTGTGGAGACAGCTCTACAGGTGAGGTCTCACCATTGTGTGGAGACAGCTCTACAGGTGAGGTCTCACCATTGTGTGGAGACAGCTCTACAGGTGAAGTCTCTCCATTGTGTGGAGACAGCTCTAGAGGTGAGTTCTCACCATTGTGTGGAGACAGCTCTAGAGGTGAGTTTTCACCATTGTGTGGAGACAGCTCTACAGGTGAGGTCTCACCATTGTGTGGAGACAGCTCCACAAGTGAGGTCTCACCATTGTGTGGAGATAGCTCTAGAGGTGAGGTCTCACCATTGTGTGGAGACAGCTCTAGAGGTGAGTTCTCACCATTGTGTGGAGACAGCTCTAGAGGTGAGGTCTCACCATTGTGTGGAGACAGCTCTAGAGGTGAGTTCTCACCATTGTGTGGAGACAGCTCTAGAGGTGAGTTCTCACCATTGTGTGGAGACAGCTCTACAGGTGAGGCCTCACCATTGTGTGGAGACAGCTCTACAAGTGAGGTCTCACCATTGTGTGGAGACAGCTCTAGAGGTGAGGTCTCACCATTGTGTGGAGACAGCTTTAGAGGTGAGTTCTCACCATTGTGTGGAGACAGCTCTAGAGGTGAGGTCTCACCATTGTGTGGAGACAGCTCTAGAGGTGAGGTCTCACCATTGTGTGGAGACAGCTCTAGAGGTGAGTTCTCACCATTGTGTGGAGACAGCTCTAGAGGTGAGGTCTCACCATTGTGTGGAGACAGCTCTAGAGGTGAGTTCTCACCATTGTGTGGAGACAGCTCTAGAGGTGAGTTCTCACCATTGTGTTGAGACAGCTCTACAGGTGAAGTCTCTCCATTGTGTGGAGACAGCTCTACAGGTGAGGTCTCACCATTGTGTGGAGACAGCTCTACAGGTGAGGTCTCACCATTGTGTGGAGACAGCTCTACAGGTGAAGTCTCTCCATTGTGTGGAGACAGCTCTAGAGGTGAGTTCTCACCATTGTGTGGAGACAGCTCTAGAGGTGAGTTCTCACCATTGTGTGGAGACAGCTCTGGAGGTGAGGTCTCACCATTGTGTGGAGACAGCTCTACAGGTGAAGTCTCTCCATTGTGTGGAGACAGCTCTAGAGGTGAGTTCTCACCATTGTGTGGAGACAGCTCTAGAGGTGAGTTCTCACCATTGTGTGGAGACAGCTCTACAGGTGAAGTCTCTCCATTGTGTGGACACAGCTCTACAGGTGAGGTCTCACCATTGTGTGGAGACAGCTCTACAGGTGAGGTCTCACCATTGTGTGGAGACAGCTCTACAGGTGAAGTCTCTCCATTGTGTGGAGACAGCTCTAGAGGTGAGTTCTCACCATTGTGTGGAGACAGCTCTAGAGGTGAGTTCTCACCATTGTGTGGAGACAGCTCTACAGGTGAGGTCTCACCATTGTGTGGAGACAGCTCTACAGGTGAGGTCTCACCATTGTGTGGAGACAGCTCTACAGGTGAAGTCTCTCCATTGTGTGGAGACAGCTCTAGAGGTGAGTTCTCACCATTGTGTGGAGACAGCTCTAGAGGTGAGTTCTCACCATTGTGTGGAGACAGCTCTAGAGGTGAGGTCTCACCATTGTGTGGAAACAGCTCTACAAGTGACGTCTCACCATTGTTTGGAGACAGCTCCATAGGTGAGTTCTCACAATTGTGTGGAGACAGCTCTAGAGGTGTGTTCTCACCATTGTGTGGAGACAGCTCTACAGGTGAGGTCTCACCATTGTGTGGAGACAGCTCTATAGGTGAGGTCTCACCATTGTGTGGAGACAGCTCTAGAGGTGAGGTCTCACCATTGTGTGGAGACACCTCTACAGGTGAAGTCTCACCATTGTGTGGAGACACCTCTACAGGTGAGGTCTCACCATTGTGTGGAGACAGCTCTACAGGTGAGGTCTCTCTTGAGAAGGGACACTGCTCTCCAGATGAGGTCTCACTTGAGGACTAGTTGCCTGTCCTTCTCACTGCACGGCTCCCCTGAAGGCTCTCCGTGCAGCCTTTTTTGCACATTATTGATAACACGAGGCGGCACACATCTGGACGCCACCACTGCCCTACCATCAGGCTCCAGAGGGAAGAGTAATGTTTAGCACTCTTTGGAGTTCATCAACTTCCTCTTCTAGGAACCTTCAGCTTGAGTTTTAGAAGTAAAAAAAAGTAGCAGTAATCAGAGGCAGCTGTGGCACTCACAGGCTCTCAGGCGGGATCACTTCTGATTTGTAGCAAATACCCACAGGAGTTGAATCACACAAGCATTCAGGAGCTTGGGTCTATAAGAGGCCCTCACAACTCACTTGAAAGGCCCCCGGGGCAACGGGCTCCTGCCCCTAGGCCTCCCTCTATGGCGCCGCCATTTTGAATGTCCCGCCATGCACTGGCACCATTTCAGGGCGGGGCCACAGACAGGCGCTTGGGAAGAGGGGTGCCAGCACAAATATTTTTACTTCCACAGTGTCTCTGCTGCTCACATTGTTCTGAGAAACTAAGTCGTTTCTTCCCTAAGGAGCGTTAATATTGGCTCATTAGCAGCGAGATGTTGCTATCGGCATTTGTAAGGTTTTTTTCTGCCCTCGCAACCACTGGGCTGTTTAACCCTCAAGAAAAGCAGCAGAAAGTCAGTGACAAAAGTTTATTTTTTCATTTCCTAGGTCTGCAGAGTGAGCTATAACACATCAGCCATTCCTCACTTTTCAGCCAACAGCATGTTGCATTGTGGGGCTTGTATTTTGTGTTGACATTTTCTCATGGGTTCAAAGCTCCAGAATGTAAAGTGATGTTGGCTAAAATGCCAGAACTGCCAGAAAGTGTTAAACATGACATGGAGCCATTTGTCTGTTGTGTTTAAAATGTTACAAAGTCATGAAGTCCATTTCAAAATCTGTTTGTGTCCTACCTAAAACCAAAAAATAAACAATGCTCAGATATTTTGTGAGGGTTCACTCTTTCTTCCACATCAGCTTTGTACATTTTTTTTGTCAATTGCGAAGTGGAAAGTTTTGCACCAAGCTTCACAACACATTAGAATATTGGAATGTTGGGAGCTCCATTGAAAACAATGGAGAGCTCCGGGCTTATAATGGCTGGTGTAAGCCCGGAGCTCCAACATTCCAATGCTTCTTTGTTCACAGCTCTGGCTGTGAACAAAGGCTTCAGGGAGCCTGAGGGGATTCCAATCCGCTCAGACTCCCATAAGGCTTTGTTCTTTTTTGCTAGAACATTCTGCCCTCTAGTTGCAGAATGTTCTAATAGCCTTATAGCCCTTCGTAGCTGGGCTATACCGGCTATTAAAGTCCCTCTCCCTTGTTAAAGGCCTTCACCTTCGGCTCGGGCCATTAACGCTGGAGAGGGCCTTTAATAGCTGGTATAGCCCTGTTAGACCTGGCACCTTGGCGTGAGTTTCCCTTCCACTTTTTGCTGATGTGCCTCAGATGTTTTTACTGGTGTCCGCTGCTCAGGGCACTGCGCCACGGCCAATCTGTGCCAGTGCCAGCCTCCCAATGTAAAGTGTGACTGTGATTGATGTTCATGATTGGTTCATTGGATTTACTGTCAGTCCCCAGTAAAATGCACCAGGAGTGCCAGGGCTTGTAAATGCCAATGCTGCTTGTGGGCCTGCAGCGCTGGTTGCCCCACCCACAGAAGCAGCCTTTTAAAATGTATCTAGGGTCTGCCATTGCAGAACCTGTGTGCAGTCTAGTACTGTCATGCTGGCTGGGCAAGTGCACACACTTGCCAGCCCCTAAACCTTCCCTTTGCTTCAAATTAGTCACCCCTATGGTAGGCCCAAGGGCAGGGTGCATTGTAAGTGCAAGGTAGGACATGCTCTGATGTATGTGGCATGTCCTAATAGTGAATTACAGCCAAATTCGATTTTCACTATTGTAAGGCTACCTGTTCTCTTAGGCCAAGATGGGCTGCTGGAATTATTACACTCTATAATCCCAGCAGGCCCAGGGAACATGGTAGAAAGTCAAGTTTAGTATGCCTGAACTCAGAATAATAAAATACTTCTTTTAGTAAAGTTTATTTTAATATCCTGTGTTTGCAAATGCTACTTTTAGAAAGCTAGCATTTGCTTGCCTAACCATTTCAGCCCGCCTCTGCTTGGATGTGTATCTGCCTGTCTGGGATATGTGAGTGACAGGGGGATGACAGGTGGTGAATGCAAGGATTACACCTTGGTGGGAGTGCCCCTGGACTCTGAATAGGGCTGTGCTCTGCCACCACAATGCTGGCTCCGCCCCCTGGGGAGCGACTGATGACTCAGCCGACACCTGGCCCAGGAAGGGCGAAGCACTGTCAACAAGGTACTCCTCGCTGCCCCTATCCACACAATGCTAGCTCCACCTCCTGTGGAGCGTCTGATGTGCCTGCCCCTCACAATGAAAGCAGAAACCAGAGTACACCCAACAAAGTGCTCAGAGACTGAAAGAAGTTATGCAGAGGCCCCCCTGGCCTACAAGAACAAAGAAAATGCTGTATAAAAGTTGGAGCCCTGCTCCTTGTAAATCAGATCCTGTTGACGCCAAGAAGAAACTCTGCCCGAAGAGAAGGACCTAGGAAAGCTGCATGGAGAAGTACTGTCTCTAAGCCTGAGAGACTGGACTGTGGTGGGTGCCTTGCTGCTGAAGGAGAGGAAAAGAAAGACTAGAAGAAACTTTGCTTTATTTCCTACTTGTGCATCTGACAATCTCCAAGGGCTTGCTGTGGAACTTGCCCCCTGAACTGCGCCCCGGGAACAGTGGGTGCTACCCCCCCCCTGAAAAGAGAAAGCTGCTGTGAGCTGTGCATCTGCCCTGCAACACTACTGAGGAAAAGCTGAGTGCGCCGTGAGAGAGTCACTGCGCTCTCTGAAAGGCCCTGGGCACCCCCGTCCCGCCGAGCACCGCAACTGCTATCTGGCAGGCCCCAGCTGACATCGAAAAGACCAGCCTCGCTGGCCCCAGCACAGTACCTGTCACCTGCCTAACTGCGGTCTGCACCGCAAGAATGGACCTTGCCTTGTCCCTGCCCCACAGAAGAAGAAGTTGCCCTGAAGCCCCAGCCGCCGCCGTTCGTAAGCTGCAGCGGCGTGGGGAGAGAAGGAATACACGCTGTGCGCAGAGAGGCTTTGTTCGCGCCTCACACTGCTGCCCGGGGCCCTGCCCCCTCTTGCCAGACCAGTAGCACCTCGCCGGAAGACCTGACCCTCAACGCAACGCCACCCTCCTGAGCCGAGCCGTAGCTCGAATCTACAGAGGAAGACACCGCGACGTGGGACCTGGAATCGACCCCGGCATTGTCCGCCCCGGACCCCCCCTCTCAAGAACTCTAAGGTACTGTGTTTGCTGAGGTGCGCCGCGCTCTGGACATGGAGTCCGTGAGGCGTGCACCCCTCGTCCCCTGTTGGCCCCCGCTCTGTGCGCTCTGAACTGTGAGACTCCGTGAAGCCGTCCCGCAGCTCAGTTTGAGTCGCACCGCCACCAGAACGCCTCGTACTCTCACCGCGTGGTACGCGTGACACGCGAGACGTGTGAGAGTTAGCGAGGCCCTTTTGCCGGTGGCATTACGAGACGCCTCTCAGCCCTACGAGGTGCACTAACTCCCCAAAGGGAGTCGGTACGCTGCAAACCTTGCCCAAGTCCTTGAGGGGCCACTTCTAAAAGATTGCCACACTTGACTGTCTGCTTTTTGAGGTTTCCAGACTCTGTGTGCATCATCCTAGTTAAGTTGATCAAGCCCGGAGCGTGCGCTGAGAATTGTGCGCTTGTGGCTGGGAGGCCGGTACGTCTCATTACGGCCATTGTAGTGTACGCCGCGAAAGGCGTGAGGGGTGATAGGGCCTTGAATTAAGAACCGAACGAAGCACACAGAAGCGCTAGGGAGCACTGTACTCTCCTGGAACTGGGTAGAAGGCCCCAAAGATTGCATTCAAGAACTGTGGCACCCCTTTTGAAGTGTAAGAACTATTTTTAAAGCTGAACAAGAACTGTGGCAACCTGAACAAGTAACTGGAACCATTTTGAACTGTACCAAGACTGTATTTACAAGCCTGCTTTAAATCTATATACAGGAGATATATTTTTACAAGAATACAGTCTGGTGTCATTGTGTGGTGGGTTGGTGGTTATTGTGTGTGATACTGCAAATGTTTAACCCTATGTGCTCTTAAGATTAGCCTTGACTGCTTGCGCCACACTACCTAGAGGGTAAGCAGGGGTTATTTTTGGGGGGTAATCCTTTGCCCTGACTTAGAGGAGAGGGTCCCTGCTTGTCGTCAGTGCTGCACTGCGCCAACCAGAGACCCCCAAGTCGAACATTGGACGCAGCGGTAAGGATTGCGAATTTACATTTGCAGTGTCCATACAGTGATTATGGACCATTGCATAGTGATACAATCCAGTAACTTAGCCACAGAATTTTTAATTGTTTTTCTTTGCTGGAAGAAGAAGATCCCTTTTGTTTGAAGCCATGCCTGGCACCAACAGCGTGGAGAGGGCAGTATCTGTAGCCTCTGAGGTGTTGGAGATAGAATGGGATGCGTCAAAGTTGGATGACTACACAAAAAAAGAACTGACGTTCTTTTGCAAAAAATTCAAGGTTCCACGTACAGGGTGCAAGAGCAAGGAGGATTACTACAAGGCCCTGAAAGACTGGATGGAATCAAGGAATGGACCTGAGGATCTTGTGGTACATGAAAGAGCAGACAGCGTCCATAGCTTTGGCAGAGGCCTGTCGCCAGAGGAGCTGGCAGACAGACAGGCAACCAGGGATCATGAAATGTAGCTGGCAGAGTTAAAATTTAAGGGCCAACTGGAGCTTGAGAGCAAAAGAATGGCTCTGGAAGAGCGAAGAATCCAAGTGGATCATGAGATAAGACTGAGGGAGATGAGTCTGAAGGAGAAAAGTTTGGAGCATCCTCCCTCTGGTGGCAGCACAACGCCGGTGCAGGTAGTGTCCAGGGTATACATACCCAAAGATGTAGTTAAGGAGTTCTTTAAGGGGGATGACATAGGACAGTGGTTTAGGGCATATGAGGTAGCCATGTCCTCCCACCGGGTCCCTGACAAGGATTGGGGAGCGGGGTTTTGGGGGAGGTTCCTTCGCGAAGGGCGGGACACCCTACTAGATTTATCCACTGAAGAACAGAGTTCCTATCCCCACATGAAAGAGGCCTTAATGACCAGGTATGGGCTTACCCCTGAAATGTACAGACAGAAGTTCAGGGGGTATGAAAGGCGTCCTGGGAGTACGTATGTGGAGTATGTGACTGGTTTTTGCAGAGCACTGGATGGTTGGGTGACGGGTAGCAAAGTAAATGATTTTCAGGGGCTTCTTGATTTAATGGCATGGGAGCACTTGTCACAACATTGTTTTTCTGAGCTACGCCAGCACCTAATTGATAGCAAGCTATCCAACCCGAGAACTACTTGCCCTCTAACACTAAGAAATATGGGCAGGTGGTGACCATCAATGGTAAGAAAGCTGAGGCTCTTAGAGATACAGGAGCCAGTGTGACTGCAGTGAGGCAGCACCTGGTGTCTCAAGAGCAGGTTGTACCCCATGCCTACTGTAGGGTTATCAATGCTGATAATTCAGAGAGTCAGTGTCCGAGTGCTCAAGTTCCCTTCGAGTGGGGGGGGGGTCTCTGGTACTCTGCAGGTTTGTGTGAGAACGGCCATGCCTGCAGACTGTTTGATAGGGAATGACCTGGAAGACTCACCTTGGGAAAAGGTAGAGAAGACGACCCACCTGAGGATGGTGGGTCTGCCTGACTGGGCGTGCGTGACCACCCGGTCAATGGCAGCCAGTAGGGGTGCTCAAGAGGTCCTGGAGCCTGAGAGGGAGGCCCAGGAACCGGCCTTAGAGAGAAGGCGCAGGAGGCGCTGGAAACCGGCCCCTGAAGTTCCCACGGTCCAGGAGGGAGCAGACCTTGAGGGGGATGCCCTGGAGCCTACTGGGGAACAGATTGCTGAACTGGGGGACCTGCCTGAGCTGACCCATTGGCAGCAGGAAGGAGGCCCCTCCAGGGAGGAATTCTGCAGGGAGCAGAAAGAATGCCCTTCTCTCGTGGGTATGCGGCAGCAGGCTGCAGACCAGGCCAATGGTGTTCAGGCCAAGACACATTATGTGTACTGGGAGAATGACCTCCTGTATTCAGAGCCTAAGGCTGCTGAACCTGGGTCAGCCCGTGTGCTGTTGGTACCCCAGAAGTTACTACTTTTCGGTATTCACAGAGGTAAACCCTTACCCATATCTCTTGGCACCCATCACCCTAGCCGTACCCCCTGCTTTCCTCTTCTGTGTACAGTAAGACCCTTAAGTATGCCTCCCAGCATTCATCACCCTACTCATGCCCCTGCTTTCTTACATATACTCAGGCAATACCCTTCTTCCCCTGCTTCTGGTAACTGTGCAGTAAGGACCCTTTTCCGTACCTCACGGCACCCAGCGCCATAACCAGACCCTACTGCTTCTGGCACCTGTGTATAGTAAGGACCTGTTAGAAATGGCGATTTCTGGTTGGCTAAAGCTTGCGCCAAAGCCAGGCGGAAACCACCACTCTAGTCAGGGCAAAGAAGTCATCCGCCAAGATAACCCCTGCTCACCCCCTTGGTAGCTTGGCACGAGCAGTCAGGCTTATCTCGGAGGCGATGTGTAAAGCGTTTGCGCGCGCACCCAGCAACAACACCCAAGGCCCACCACAAAGGAAACTCCACACAAGGTTATATATAAAAATAGCCTTTGTATTATACCAAACACATTAGATAATAAACACACACTTTACAATGTGCCACAGGCACGGGCAGAATTGACTGGGGATTATGTACATGGGAAAGGGCCACGTGGGCCACTGTCAGGAATAAGCACTTTTAGAACTAGCAATTGGTAGAATTAGCACTTTGTAGGAATAAAGCTTAGTATATAGCACATATAATAACTGTAGCACCAAATAGCAAATGTAGCACAACCAGTAATCACTGGTAAAAGGTAAGTCCACCTACGCAATCCTAAACACCTTAGGCAAATATCACGCAGCGAACCATGAACTCCCTAGCATAACCTATACTAGGAAAAACAACCTCCTAAGCATGAAAACACATTCAGAGGTATAGGCAAGAAGCTTTACACATGATGCAGAAATCACATTAGGCAGGTAATCACAAATTGCGCAAAGATCACATAGGGCATAAACGTAACTGTCCCCCAGGCCAACCTGGCCTCTTAGGGGCTGAAACGCCCTGTGTCCAAAATGTCAGGGCAGGCTGCGCGGGCAGCCAAAGAAAGATTGGGCAAAGCCTAAATGAAGCAGCTGCCCACTAAGTGCTGGGCAGCTGGGGATCTCCTCTGGGCTTTCACAAGGAACAGTAGGGCCCAAGAACAACGTGGGAGCCTCCTGGGCTCTGGCACCGCTGTGCCCAAACCACGCGAGAAACAAGATGCCCCTTGGAGCCTCGTGGGCTCGAGAAGAGATGCTGCAAACACTGGGGGGAGCGGCCCGCTGCCAGCCAGGGCCGCTCTGCCACCCTAAATGCCCCTTCAGCTCTGGGGCCTCGTGGGATCTAAAACAAATGCCCCAGCACAGGTGGAGCCTCGTCGGCTCTAACTAAAAAAATGCCCCGTGATCGTCGGAGTCCCCCCTTTGGGGACTCGGAATCACAACAATGCCCCCTGAACAAAGTTAGCACAGCTTGGGGGGTGCAGCAGCCCGCTGTCCTGCGGGGCTGCTGACGGACACAGGCTTTGCTTCCACTGATGACGATAGAACTACTGGGGGGGTGGGCACCGGCAATGTGCTCGACGCCCCCCTCTCTCTCCCCACAAGTACAAAACAGGCCCCCACTCACCCGGACCTGCAGCTCCTCCTCCAGTGCTGCTGCCTGGGGCGGCTCTCCTCCTGGGCTGTGGGGCTCTCCTTTCACTCGGGGAGCCTCGCTGTTCTGGCGGCCGGTGCTCCTCTCTGGCGGCGGGCGGGGCTCTCTTCGGGACCTCGCTGACGGCTGCGGGGGCGGGGAGCACTGCCGGTCTCCCTCTCCACACGGGGGACCGGCGATGTGCGGCACGGCTTCCCCAGGGCACAAGCAGGAGCGCGGGGTAGGCTCCCGTCCCTTCCTGCTTCCGGTTTCTGGTGGAAGCACTTCAGGGGCGCCGCGGGCAGAGCGGCGGCCCGTAGTATTGATGGCTGTGTCGGCGGTCTCTCGGGGTAGGCACCATCAATAATTAAATATTAAGTCCCTGGTGGGGTGGCACCTGCCTAAATAAATAAATAAAATGGGGTGGGCTTCCGTGGAGGTAATAAAAAATAGCGGCAATCCTGCAGGGTGGGCACCCGCTCTGGAATAAGCAAAATGGGGGGATCCCCATGCCGGGGAATCCCTCGAGACAGGGAATGGCAGCTCGGGGCTGCAGTTTAAAAGTATGAGGGCTACCAGCACTCAGGACCTAGCGCTCCCCAGGCGCTTCAACAGGCAGAGTCCATTAAAAGTCTCGCAAAAGTCCTTAGGCAGGCAGGGGGCAAAGGCTGGGCCCAGGGGTCAGCTCACAGGGCCCTCCAGGCAGGGAGGCAGTCCCAGTGGCGGTCCTCCTGGCACCCAGCAGCAACAGCAGGCCCCCCATCAAATTAGGATCAGGAGAAGAACACTTTGCATGGGGACGCAGACCCTTTTTATACACCTAACTCCTTTGTCTCAAGGTGCAGGGTGGGGGAAAAACCAGTCGCAGCTGGTTTTGGAGCACTCGGATGTGGTCAGCCCCACTTCCCATTCACTGCCAGGCTAGGGTCATTAGTCACACCACAGGGGGCGGAGACAGCATTGTGTGCGGAAAGCCTAGCCCTATTCAGGTCCCAGGTGCACTCCTCCCTCACATCAATCATGCAGATCTCTCCACTCACCACCGGGGCAGACCCATCCTGACTCCTGGAGCCAGGCTCACCAGCCAGCTTCAGCCAATCACAAGCCAGACAGCCAATTCACATAAATTACACAGACATGCCAACTTCTAGAAGTGGCACTTCCACACTAGACACAATAACGCCACACACATCATCGTGCAGCATTTAATCACACAAGTTCGCACATACCAAACTCGAGCTTGCACTCCCCACGCATCAGGAACTACCAGGGACACATACATTCCCCATGCATTCCTATGGGAGGGCAGGCCAACCTCACTACACGCACGCACTTTACCCTGGGACACAGTGGTAAAGTACGCAGAAGCCAAAAAATCACTAACACCATGTCACAATTAAAAGCAAAAAGTTTAGGGGTGAACCTGCCAGAGGGGCCATGTCCAACACAACCCCCTTCCAGCCAAAACGCAGGGTAGACCAATCACCACCATGATGGGCTTCCCTGCTTGTGGCGATAGAACACGGACGCGGGCCCGCAACTGCAGGGACACCCTCCTGTTCTACGCCATGGTGAACCCATGGGGTTCATTCTAAAAACACTGTCTGGAACAACTGGGCTACCCACTGGTACTCCCAAGCTGTCCGCGGCCAGGACCAGACCCTAGGCCACCCAGGTGCCACTGGAGAACAACAAGGACAGCAACACAACCACCCTGCTGGACAACCTCGCCAACCTCGGACTCAAGCAACTGGTGAACACCCCCACCCACTACGCCGGCCACACGCTGGACCCCGTCTTCTCCTCCAGCAAGCACATCTCCTTCAGCCACTCCACCGGACTCCACCGGACTCCACTGGACTGACCACAGCTGCATCCACTTCAGCTTCATAAGAACCCACCACCACCCGCAACAGATTCCTCGCAGGAGCTGGAGCAAGATCACCACCGAGCAGCTCACCACCTCCCTCCGCCAGAACCCTCCCGCCAGCACAACGGACCCCAACGAAGCAGCCCACAACCTCACACAGTGGCTCACCAACTGCGCAAATGACCTCGCACCACTGAAGAACCCTCCCAGCAGACCCGGCAGCAAGAAAGCCTCCTTGTTCACCGACGAACTCAAGAACTCCAAGAAGAACTGCCGCACCCTCGACTAAAGCCTGGCATCATGACCAGACCACAGACAACATGACTGCCCTCAAGCATGCCACCCGCAAACACCACCAGCTGATCCGCACCACCAAGAAGACAGCATTCACAGACCGACTGGACAACAACGCCCACAACAGCAAGGAACTCTTCAGCATTGTCAAAGAGCTCTCCAACCCCATTGCCGGAAACAACGACATCACCCCTCGCAAGACCTCTGCGACTCACTCGCCTTGTTCTTCCACCGCAAGATCGCCGATATACACAACAGCTTCGGCGCACCTACCACGCACCCAACCACCGAACCAATGCCCCCCACCACCACCCTCTGCGCCTGGACCCCGATCAGCACTGAAGACACCACCCGCACGATGAACACCATCCACTCCGGATCACCAACCGACCCCTGCACCCACCACGTCTTCAACAAGGCCGACTCCATCATCGCACCCCAACTCCGGGACGTCATCAACACCTCCTTTAACACCGCCACCTTCCCGGAGATCTGGAAGCATGCCGAGCTCAGCGCCCTCCTGAAGAAACCAACAGCAGACCCCACCGACCTCAAGAACTACCGACCCATCTCGCTCCTCCCTTTTCCTGCCAAAGTCATCGAGAAGACCGTCAACAGACAGCTTGCCACCTTCCTCGAGACAAACGGATCCCTCGACCCCTCGCAGTCGGGTTTCCGAGCCAACCACAGCACCGAGACCGCCCTCATCGCAGCCACTGACGACATCAGATCCCTGCTCGACAACGGGGAAACACCAGCCCTCATCCTCCTGGACCTCTCTGCAGCGTTCAACACTGTCTGCCACCGCACCCTAGTGCAGCGCCTCAGCAACATCAGAGTCCAAGAGAAGGCACTGGAGTGGATCATCTCGTTCCTCGCCGGAAGAACCCAGAGAGTCCGCCTCCCCCGTTCAGATCCGAGGCCACTGAAGTCATCTGCGGCGTACCACAAGGATCATCACTCAGCCCAACCCTCTTCATCGTCTACATGAGCCCCCTTGCATCCATCGCACGCCAACAAAACCTCAACATCATCTCCTATGCCGACGACACCCAGCTGATCCTCTCCCTCACCAACGACCCCGCCACCGCCAGAACCAGCCTGCATGAAGGGATGAAAGACGTCGCCGAGTGGATGAAGAACAGCCGCCTGAAACTGAACTCAGACAAAACGGAAGTCCTCATCCTGGGATCATCGCCCTCCGCCTGGGACGACTCCTGGTGACCGCCTGCCCTGGGCAGCGCACCCAAACCAACGGACCACGCACGCAACCTGGCCGTCATCCTGGACTCCTTCCTCACGATGACCAAGCAAGTGAACGCAGTCTCATCATCCTGCTTCAACACCCTGCCCATGCTCCAAAAGATCTTCCGATGGATCCCCACCGAAACCAGGAAGACGGTCACCCAGGCCCTCGTCACCAGCTGTCTGGACTATGGGAACACCCTCTACGCTGGAACCACAGCCAAACTCCAGAAAAGACTCCAGCGCATCCAGAACGCCTCAGCATGACTCATCCTGGACATCCCGTGCCGCAGCCACATCTCCGCCCACCTGAAAGACCTGCACTGGCTCCCCGTCTACAAGAGGATCATGTTCAGACTCCTCACCCACGCACACAAGGCTCTCCACAACTTGGGCGCGAAGTACCTCAACAGCCGTCTCACTTTCTACACACCCACCCACCTGCTCCGATCCGCCAGCCTCGCCCTCGCCTCCGTCCCAAGAATTCGGAAATCCACCGTCGGAGGAAGATCCTTCTCCTACCTGGCAGCCAAGACATGGAACTCCCTACCCACTCACCTACGGCTGACCCAGGATCACCTCTCCTTCAGGAAATTACTCAAGACCTGGCTGTTCGAGCAGTAGCAACACCCCCCCCCCCCCCTTCAGCGCCTTGAGACCCTTACGGGTGAGTAGCGCGCTATACAAATTTTTATGATTGATTGATTGATTGATTGATTGATATTCACAGAGTGGGGGGTAGTAAGTAACCTCTGGTACATAGTAGCCATTCTCCACTCTTCCTGTCTTAGGACAGGGCTAGACTGCCACTGGTTCTCCAGCCCAGGGTCTACTCCCTCAGGCGGACCAGGAGTCACAGGGGAGGCTCTCCTCCCCCTACCTCTCCTTCTAGGGTTCCTCCTCCTCCTGCGAGGGGTACCCTTAGAACACCATTCTCCCAACCTAGGGTTTAACGCCTCAGGTTGCACCGGGGTCAGAGGCGGGCTCTCCCACCCACTGCACCCCCTTCCAGAGTTCTGCACCCTCCCAACTGGAGTGGTACCCCTGGAAGATGAACCGGTCAGGACGCTGGTTACAGACGTCCTACCCTTCAGGTCAGGCTGATCCTGGACCTGGCCTCCCAACCTCTGGTCTAAAACCTTTGGTGGAATAATTGCCTGGCACTCCAGGACTTCTGGGGACTTACACACCATCCCCCTGAGGCTAACACATGACTCATATGTTGTGTGACTGTCTGTGTGGCGCAGATCTCCCGTCCCCTGTCCATCTGACAGTGCGGGAAGACCCCCCAGAACAGAAGTGGTGTCACCCGGGTCCCCCCAAGGGAATCTAGCCCAACTGGCTAGTCCCTGGTCCACTGGTTCTTCCACTGGGGAACTCATCCCCCAACCACTCCTCACTTCGGACTCCTGTGCCCTCCCAACTGGAGTAGCACTGCCGGACACTAGAACCACTGGAGCTCTATTTACTGACGCTCCAGATCCTCTATACACCAGGTGATCTTCCTCAAATGGACTAACAGGACAGCCTAGCTCCCCAACCTGGTGTTCCCTTAAGAAACCATCCAGGCTCTGAGGCAGGGCTTCGGGCGTATGGGGACTCTTGGTAACCCACACACTCCCGTTCCACTGACAAAGGTCGTAAGCCCCTACACCCCCCTCACTACTCTGGGACCTAGCTGGCTACTCTGAACCTCTTCCACCACGCTGGTCTGGAAGATACCTGAACCACTACTTTTGGAATCACTCAGCAAGGACTCTTCCGAACCTCTAGCACTTTCCCAGCACTCTGCTTCCTCAGCAAGCGCCCAAGGACAAAAGCATTCAAACTTCAACAGGTGCTGGCGCAACCCTGGACAACAAATACTGAGCAACTGCTCTTTGAGAAACATATTCGTTACTCCATACCTTTTCTGGTCCGGGTTAGTCGCCAGCCAAACAACCAGTGCGTTTGAACAGTCATTCACAAAACCCCCCAATCCTGGTGAGACAGTTTCTTACTGCCCCTGAATTTCAACCTTAACTCCTCTTCTTGGGAAACAGGTACCATACTCTGGGAACTGGGAATGGGACTTCCTGCACTGAAATCTATATCGCTGCCACCACTGGACTCAACCCTCCCTGGGGAATCCAGAAAATTAGAACTGTGCTCAGGGGATAATCTACCCTCCAGAGCTAATTTCTCCCTGGCAAAGGCCCTCTCAGCCTCCGCCATTCTCTCCTGCACACCGAGCTGCGCTATGCCCCTATTAGGTTTTCTCTTTTTCTGGTTTTTCTTTTATTTACTTTCCCTGTTGTGTTATGAGATTAGTGTGCAATTCAAAGCGTCGGGACACTCCTTCGAGTAGCCGCACGCTATATAAAACCCTTGTATAACATAACATAACATATAACATAACATCTCCTTCGCATGCTCTAAGCAGAGCTTCTCCAAAGCCAGCTGGTGCTCCCTCTCTTCCCTCCTATCCACCCACTCCTCTGGGGACAGGGTCCGGGAAAGGGATGAGGCGCTGCCTCCTACACTGACCCAGCAAGGGACTCCCTATCTATGGGGTCTTCACTATCTACTGGCGTCCATGTACTGTCATCTTCTTCCTCTTCTTCAGACTCTTCAGGGCTCCCCAAAGACCCACCACCCTCATGGCGTGCGGCCCAGGCCCTATGTTCCTCACTACGCTCACATTCCCATTCATCCTTCTGCCACAGGATCAGGTTGTCCCTCAGTTTGGACGGGGTGTCTGACCCATTCACTGCTATATCTCTTTCTTCACAGAACTCTACCAACTCATCCACACTGTATCCAAACAGACCACAGAAATTAAAAGCAGACTCCATCTTGGCAGGACGCTCAGGGACACGTGCAACACAGGGGACCTAACAGTCTGAGCTGAAGCAAGAGTACACAATCTAAAAATGACACTCTTAGGAGAAGAAATAATGGAACTTCAAAAAACAATAATCCCCAAAATGTGATTATCTAAAATGCAGAGTTTTGTGGTGCGGCCAGTTGCCGCTGCGGTACAGCGCAAACGTAAGTCCTTTTCCCACCGCTGACAACTAATGTTAGAAATGGGAATTTCTGGTTGGCTAAGGCTTGCGCCAAAGCCAGGCGGAAACCACCACTCTAGTCGGGGCAAGGAAGTCACCCGCCAAGATAACCCCTGCTCACCCCCTTGGTAGCTTGGCACGAGCAGTCAGGCTTATCTCGGAGGCAAGGTGCAAAGCGTTTGCGCGCGCACCCAGCAACAACACCCAAGGCCCACCACAAAGGAAACTCCACACAAGGTTATATATAAAAATAGCCTTTGTATTATACCAAACACATTAGATAATAAACACACACTTTACAATGTGCCACAGGCACGGGCAGAAGTGACAGGGGATTATGTACATGGGACAGGGCCACGTGGGCCACTGTCAGGAATGAGCACTTTTAGAACTAGCACTTGGTAGAATTAGCCCTTTGTAGGAATAACGCTTAGCACATAGCACATATAATAACTGTAGCACCAAATAGCAAATGTAGCACACAACCAGTAATCACTGGTAAAAGGTTAGTACCACCTACGCAATCCTAAACACCTCAGGCAAATATCACGCAGGAAACCATGAACTCACTAGCATAACCTATACTAGGAAAAACAACCTCCTAAGCATGAAAACACATTCAGAGGTATAGGCAAGAAGCTTTACACATGATGCAGAAATCACATTAGGCAGGTAATCACAAATTGCGCAAAGATCACATAGGGCATAAACACGTACCCCACGCAAGGGCACAACACATAAACTGTCCCCCAGGCCAACCTGGCCTCTCAGGGGCTGAAACACCCTGTGTCCAAAATGTCAGGGCAGACTGTGCAGCCCCCTGAACAAAGTTAGCACAGCTTGGGGGGGGTTGGTGCAGCAGTCCGCTCTCCTGCGGGGCTGCTGGTGGACACAGGCTCTGCCTCCACTGATGATTATAGAACTACTGGGGGGGGGGGGGGGCACCAGCAATGTGCCCCGACGCCCCCCTCTCTCTCTCCACAAGAACACAACGGGCCCCCACTCACCCAGACCTGTGGCGGGGCCTCCTCCTCCGGTGCTGCTGCCTGGGGCGGCTCTCCTCCTGGGCTGCGGGGCTCTCCTTTCACTCGGGGAGCCTCGCTGCTCTGGCGTCCGGTGCTCCTCTCTGGTGGTGGGCGGGGCTCTCCGCACTTCGGGGCTTCGCTGGCGGCTGCGGGGCGGGGAGCACTGCTGGTCTCTCTCTCCACACGGGGGACCGGCGATGTGCGGCACGGCTTCCCCAGGCACACGCAGGAGCGCGGGGTAGGCTCCCATCGCTTCCTGCTTCCGGTTTCTGGTGGAAGCACTTCCGGGTCGCCGTGGGCAGAGCGGCAGCCCGTAGTATTGATGGCTGTGTCGGCAGTCTCTCGGGGTGCCAAACGAGGGGTAGACACCCTGAATGATTAAATATAAAGTCCCTGGCTGGGTGGCACCTGCCTAAATAAATAAATAAAACGGGGTGGGCTCCCGTGGAGGTAATAAAAATAGCGGCAATCCTGCAGGGTGGGCACCTGCTCTGGAATAAGCAAAATGGGGGGATACCCACGCTGGGGAATCCCTCGAGACAGGGAATGGCAGCTCGGGCTGCAGTTTAAAAGTATGAGGGCTCCCAGAATTCAGGACCTAGCGCTCCCCAGGCGCTTCTACAGGCAGAGTACAGGAAAAGTCTCGCAAAAGTCCTTAGGCAGGCAGGGGGGCAAAGGCTGGGCCCAGGGGCCAGCTCACAGGGCCCTCCAGGTAGGGAGGCAGTCCCAGTGGCAGTCCTCCTGGCGCCCAGCAGCAACAGCAGGCCCCCCCCTCAAATTAGGATAAGGAGAAGAACACTTTGCATGGGGACACAGACCCTTTTTATACACCTAACTCCTTTGTCTCAGGGTGCAGGGTGGGGGAAAAACCAGTCACAGCTGGTTTTGGAGCACTCTGATGTGCTCAGCCCCTCTTTCTATTCACTGGCCAGGCTAGGGTCATTAGTCGCACCACAGGGGGCGGAGACAGCATTGTGTGGGGAAAGCCCAGCCCTATTCAGGTCCCAGGTGCACTCCTCCCTCACATCAATCATGCAGATCTCTCCACTCACCACCGGGGCAGACCCATCCTGACTCCTGGAGCCAGGCTCACCAGCCAGCTCCAGCCAATCACAAGCCAGACAGCCAATTCACATAAATTACACAGACATGCCAACTTCTAGAAGTGGCACTTCCACACTAGACACAATAACGCCACACGCATCATCGCGCAGCATTTGATCACACAAGTCCGCACATACCAAACACGAGCTTGCACTCCCCACGCATCAGGAACTACCAGGGACACATACATTCCCCATGCATTCCTATGGGAGGGCAGGCCAACCTCACTACACACACGCACTTTACCCTGGGACACAGTGGTAGAGTTCGCAGAAGCCAAAAATCACTAACACCAAGTCACAATTAAAAGCAAAAAGTTTAGGGGTGAACCTGCCAGAGGGGCCAAGTCCAACAGGACCCTTCTCCGTGCCTCTAGACTCCCATCACCATAACCAGACCCTACTGCTTCTGGCTCCGGTGTATAGTAAGGGCCCTTTTCCTTGCCACTAGACACACATCACTTTGTCCCTGCACTGCTGCTGTTTCGGAAGCTTAACGCCAACAGAGGAACCTTTGCACTATGACGGGCGCCTCCATTGCATGCAGGATTGTTTTTGTGCACGTAGGAGCACCTTCCTGCAGAAAATAAATCCTAAGAGGCGTTTACCTTTTTCTAGGTGTGCTGCAGATAGCTGCACACATAGAAAGAGGAAAAAGAGAGGAGGATAAATAAACATATTCCTCCTCATTACTCCTCACCTCAGGAGGTGTACGGATTTTGCACTTCCCCAGGTTTACATGATTTTTTAAATCTAGGGCTTGACACAATCCATGGATGTTGTGTGGAAAAACCCACTGCAACACCCAAGGAACGCCTCCCAGGCACAGAGAAAGGCAACAGCGATTTCCGCTGCGTTGCCTTACTAAAGAGTTATCAGGCCACGCAAAGCCATGCAGGGTGGCTTTGCGTGGCTTCAAAAATCAGACTGAGAGCCCTGCGTCATGCATGTACCACATATAGGGCCAGATGTAGGAGACCAAATACCGGTCGGTAACGGCCGATTTCGGCCGTTACCGACCGGTATTTGGGTTTTGTAATGTAGGGGGCCTTTGATTTACAGAATCTGTAAATTTACCGATTCGGTAAATGTACAGAATCGGTAAAATACCGAATTGGTAAATTTACCGGTTTCTGTAAATCAATATGTAGGTGGCACAGTAAACAGTGCCACAGGCCCCTAACAATTCGTTATTTACCATGTAATATTATTCCATGGTAAATAACGAATTCCTGTGTACATGCACATCTGTGCGTGTACACCTGTGCCACGTGGCACACAGACATGCCCTAAGGGCATGTATGTGTGTCACATGGCACACAAGCCAGAAACAGGGGTGCAACAGGGTGTCAAAGTGACACCCTGTCCCCCTTGCAAATTCAGTATTTTCACCGATTCGGTAATTACCGAATCGGTATTTGCCATTGATTCCTATGGGCTTCAAGGCACATAGGAATCAATGGCAAATACCGATTTGGTAATTACCGAATCGGTAAATACAGAATCTTACCGATTCGGTATTTGTTACCGAATAATTACCTACATCAGATTTACCGATTCATGAATACCGAATCGGTAAAATTCTGTATTTATGTATCGGTAAATCTGATTTACCTACATCTAGCCCATAGTTTACAAAAGCATTGCTTTATTGGAAATAATCATATGAATCTGCACCAAAAGGAGCGATATGTTGTAAGCGATATTTAGGGAACAGCATTTATATAGGAAGGTATTTTAGCCAACCAACGCTGATGACCGGTCCCACAAGACGTCTTCACTGGATAACAGGACTCTGGTTTCCCTCACCCTGGAGATCTGACTACCCAGGTTAGGTCCTGAAAAAGCAAAAAATGTATTAAAGCCTATCTGTCTCGCCTTTGTGACCTATTGGCGCGGCCAACCATCTTAGGCACGACCAATGCTTCATGTTGTAGGCGCACACACAAAGCATTTTAATTTCTGGTTAGTTACTGATCTGTGTTGGATCTGTGGTGAAAATGATTTTGTTTTAAAACGGGTGGATGGGAGGGTGTAAGCAGCACAGTGGAGGGAGGGAATGCAAACAACATGGGGAGGGTAGAGGTAGTCGACGAAGCAACAGAGGAGGGCGGGGGGGGTGCTGAAGCAACACTGGGGGTGAGACGGAAACAGGGCTGGACTGGCCATAGCGGGCACCGGCCATTTCCCCAGTGGGCCACCAGGGTTGGGGGACGGTTTTGGGCCCTTGGGGGCCGATTTTGTAACAGGGCCGTTTTTGCAGCATAGCTGCAATATTGTCCGCTGTTACGTAATCAGCAGAAACAGGCCCTGGTAAACAGCTCGGCCGAACCCCCAAAGCCCTGGGGGGCTGGCAAAGCACTTTACCAGGGCCCATTTTGGGTCCCGGTTCAGCCCTGCACTGAAGCAACTGGGAGAGAGATCTGGAGGAGATATGAAACAATATGGAAGAAGGGACTGAAAGCAACACAGGGGGTGGGGAAACAACACAAATGCCACAGGTGGGCGCAGCAGTGGGGAGAAACACACAGACGAGTGCAAGGGAGGGGCGGTGAGAAGCTGTCGGGTAACAGAGAGCACCACGGAGTGTAGGGGGACTAACGTACACGAGGTAGAATGCTTGAAACTCACACACTTCAATAGAGTGCTTCACAGAAAAGAAAAACAGGTGTGCTTGAAAAGCAAGCAGTGGAAACAGCGATGCCAGCCAGTCAACGAGATTGCAAAGACGCGATGCTCAATGCGAGGAAGAAACTCAAGTTTGACAAGCTGGGGCACCAACAAGAGACAGGCAATTGGCATTAACAAGGGTAAGCAATGGGCCTGCTTTGGGTAAGCATGCTCTGTCTACCAGGCTCAACCTAAAAATGGACGTTGAACAAGGGCCCTTTGGACCGCTCAGTTTCTATCATTCACCTGCGCTAATAGGAAACGTGAGGAAGGACATACTGTTCAAGTAACAACTGCATATTTTTAGGTGCTTTCTAAAGCTGGGCAGATTGTTATTGGCTCTGAGGCCAATTGGGAGAGATTGTAAAGATGGACGGACGCGGTGAATTTGTAATTGAAGAACGTATTATCACGAACACCGGTACAGCAGAGAAACGCCTCCGCTCTCTTCTCTCAGCTCTCACCGTCCACAGCTTCACGCTCTAGAACTCAAACTGAGGTGGAAGCGTGGCGCGAGAGCAGGAGGCAGTAGAGCGAGACACAGAATGCATTGACAGATAAATAATTTAATAAAACATAACACATCTTCCCCCTTATAAAATAAAACAAATGAACTAAGATACATCATCACAAACATAATCCGACATCCATTTAGGCTTATGACAAATGCGTTTGTCACATCGTGGTAAGTCTATATTAATGTTGCTTTGATCCCCACAGGATGGTAGTTCTTGTTCCCCACCAGATGGTAAATGAACTTCATCACCTCCGGGGGAAACAACAAAACCATTGTTGACATTGGAAGAATCAGCATCGTCAGTAACACAATTTTCATCAGAACTAATAGGAGAACTATTCTCAGTGATGATGTCCCTCTCAGAGTGGGGATCAGAAGAACGAGTTGTCCTAAGAGGACAAACATTTGCTAGACCAACTTGAAGAGGGGTGAAAAATGGCTATTAAGATTCCAAACTTTACCATCAGACAATTGTACAGCATTTTAAGAATCTTGTTAACTCTTAAGGGTTTGAAGTATTGACTTTCACCTTTACTTGTTCTCCAGGGTTTCTTGACCCTGACCCCTGAACCAACCTTGAAATGAATGGGGCCGATTCACAAAACTAACTTAAGACAAAAACCTAAACTTACTACTTTTCGTATTCACAGAAGTTAGGATTTTGTCTTACGACAAACTTAAGACAGAATTAAGACAAAATCCTAACTTAAGTCTGTCTTAAGACAAATTTAAGACACAATCCTAACTTCTGTGACTACCAAAAGTACTAAATGTAGGATTTTGTCTTAAGTTAGTTCTGTGAATCGGGCCCACTATCTTTGGTATTATGCTTTTGGTTTTACGTATCCTTGACCTAATGACTTCAACAGGGACAGTGCTGGAAGCAGCTTCCAATAGCTACTCAGGGTTACACTTAGTTCTGGTACCACGACCTCTCATGATGTCAAAAGGAGAAACCTCCAAAGAATCATGAGGTGTGGTTCTATACATCCACACAGTCTTAAAAAAGTGTACTTCCCAATCACAATTATTGTGGACAGCCATTTGAATGGAACTCTATTAAATCTTTTGATCATGCCCTTGCCAGAAGGATTGTAAAGGGGCGTGGTCCTGTGTTTAATACCAGCTCTTTTAATGTATTCTTGGGTCATATTAGACAAGAATTGAACTCCATTATCCGAAATAACCTGGACAGGTAAACCTTCTTCAATGAAGGTTCTGTCAAGAAACTTCAAAATTTCTTCTGAAGTATTTTTTCCCACAACTTTCATGACAGGCCTCCTTGAGAAAGTGTCAATGAGTGCTATAACAAACTTTCTTTCCAAGCCAATGGGACCCATATTATCAATGGCAATAGTGTGCCACGGTTTGGTGGGAACAAAAGACTCACCTAACTTAGGCCTCAAAGTGACTAAAGATTTGTCAGAATTGCAGCAAGACAAACCACTCTTTCAATTAGGACATCAATGCCGGGCCACCAAAACCATTGCTTGACTCTGTGCTTGGTTTTAACAATGCCACTGTGGAGGAGCCACGCTAGCAACCAAGATGGCCGCTAGGCTCCCAGCTCCGCCGACCTCTGACTCCCGCTGGAATATCCTGTCATTTATCCTGTCCTTGCGCCCAGCCACCGTGTTTATGAACCTGCCGTGAGCTTAATGGAGCTATCCCGAACTTTCTACCTGTTCGGCTGACGAAGATACGTCGAGTGGAAGTTTGCGACCTAGATCTGCCCAGAAGCCGGGGTCTCGAGTACTGGCCCATCCGGGTTTCAGTTAAACAACATCAGCTGTGGTGGTGTGCTTGGGTCCGGTCTACCGGAGTGGAAAAATTTCTTTTGCTTTCTCAGATTGCTGTGGATGACGTTTGGCTGCCTTGGTGAAAGTCGGAGGAGGGGTGACAGCTCAAGGTCGCGGCTGTGGACGGGCGTCCTGCCCGGTGACCCGGTAAAGGGCCCGCTGGTGTTCGTTGGGTCGGGGTCTCCGCCTGCTGTTGCGGACCTTGGACATCCTCGAAACAACTGTTAAGTCTCCCTCTGCGGTCGACCAGTCCCGACTCGCCCGTTCCCTCTCGGAGAGTTCGAGTTCGATGTGGGAGGAAATAATGACTGTCACCGATCGCAGAGTAGTGGAGCGGACCGAGAGTGACCCGTCGCTACGAACTGTGTTGGCAGCCATTGAGTCTATTCATGTGTACGTCGAAGAGCGTATTCAGACGATGATGGTGCGATTGTCTGAGGTGGTACAAATTGGACCGGACCCTACTCCACTACAAGAAACGGTGACGACCGAGGCACCCAAGATGGCCATTCTGATGGAGGAAGTAGACCCCGTATTGTGTTATGTGTCGGAGCCGTTGCCCAGTGTTTTGGAAGATGTGAACAAACTCGATGCCACCAATGGATCACTATGCCTACGATCGTTGCCGCCTATGGAAGAACAAATTGATGTTCCCATTTCAGAGACTTTTGACAAGAATTGTTATCGGAATGGAACTGCGTCACTCCCCTATACATCGGAGCCGCTAAGATGGCGGACGGATCAACGCTGGGAGTCCATAACGGGGAGGGGAGCCTCTGGACCTGTCGGTGTTCACAGCACTCTCGTACTTCTCCTTTGTCTCGCATTGAATTCTCTTACATTTTCTTCGTTCTCAGACTGCCCGGTGGTAGAGGTGGTTTGTCCGGAGGGGACTCCTGCGTCTAATCGTAAGGGGAAAGGATGAGTTTGAAAGACTGGGTTTGACTCAAGAATGATAGACACGGGATCTGTTAAACTTATGCTTTTGAAAGCCGGGTGGTGTTTGAAGTTTCCCTTGTAAAGACACATGATTGTTGTCCGATAGATTTTTTTACTTCAATTTGGGGATTCATGATTCTGGCGGGGGGGAGGGGCGACCGGGAGCCCGCACGAATATGCCCTCCTCCACCTCTCTTCTCTACTCTGGTAGATTTCTTTTTTAGAAACTAGTTAGTTGGGGGCGACAGGCACGCTGCTATTGGGGGTTAGAGGATAACCGTTTGCAGGGGTGCAGGGTGGGGGGATGGTTTTTTTGTTTTCTTTTTGTTATCGTCCATATCATTTTTCATTTTTTTTCAATTTTTTCCTAGTCTTTCTTATACTCATAATATTGTCGAAATATCCGAACTCTGATCCTTAACTTCTAGTGTCAGGTTGCCATAATTCTTCTGCTGTTTGATTTGTGGGTGGGAGGGTGTTGAGGATCCGCTTCTGAACTGTTTAGAGATTATACTGCTGCCAATATTAATTTTGTGCTTAATAGTGCGGACCTCTCGAAGAATTCCGCTGTTCTACGTCTATCCTGTTTTTGTACCAATTCACCCTGTTATCATTGGATGTATGCATGGCACCGGATATGTCTGTCTGTCCCTTTTTTATTTTTGCTTTAAAATAATAAAAAGATTTATTAAAAAAAAACAATGCCACTGTGTTCCTCATGTCAAAGTTTAACAATTTTCATTCTCAAGGAATTAGGAGGAATAACTTTATCACCTCTGAAAATAGATCCATTAGTAACAGAAAGTTCTTGTCTGACCTCCCAAAATGCTCTAAAAACCTCAGGAAGTTTGCTTTTACAAGGCCAACCCTTATTGATAAAAACAGACAATTGTTGTAAAATGGAATAAAGGGTATAACCACTTGACCATTCTTTCTCATCAAAATTAGATAAAACTTGATTGTGAACCAAAGCAACTTGTTCAATGTCCAAATCAGAAAGGTCACATTCATACATCTCAATGGGCAATCTAGACAAAAAGTCGGCAATTACGTTCTTTTTGCCCGGAACAAAAGATCGAAAATGGTCCATATCCTATCCTCGTCGCCAATTGTAAAGATGGACGGACGTGGTAAATTTGTAATTGAAGAATTTATTATCACGAACACCGGTACAGCAGAGAAACGCCTCCGCTCTCTTCTCTCAGCTCTCACCGTCCACAGCTTCACGCTCTAGTTCTCAAACTGAGGTGGAAGCGTGGAGCGAGAGCAGGAGGCAGTAGAGCGAGACACAGAAAGCATTGACAGATAAATAATTGACAGATAAATAATATAATAAAACATAAGAGAGAGTCCTAAAGCTTAGGTGCCAGATAAGCAAAGGATCGCCCTCAGCTCCTGGCCCTTTTTATCTGGGAATAGCCAGAAGAAATTGACTATTTGACCTTTAGTCTCGTGCTTTATTATGGGGAACAATGAATTGCCTTCGAATATGTGGTCTTGGGGCATGCTTTACTTTGTGTACAATACAAAGAGTTTTGAATCCAATTCTCTTCCTCACTGGCAGAGAGCAAAGACGGATCAGCGCCGGGCGCGTTGATTGTAATTTGGAAATGTTCAGCAAAGTTCTGGCTGCCCTGTTCTGTATAACCCACAGCTTCCTGGTGATGTACATGGGGCTGCCAAGATAGAGTGAGTTGACATAATCCAAGCGCAACAAAATGAGCCAAAGTACTACTATTCTACAGGTTTCTATGAAAAGCCATTTAATTGTCTTCCCGAGAGCCCTTAAAAGGCCAAAACATGTCCCTGCCAGTTTCCTTGAGTGGGATGCCATGGTAAGGTCCTTATCAGGGAATACTCCCAGGCTCTGAACTTCCTCTTCTGCAGAGGGACGGTCACCAAGGCATGGGGCCAGGGGCCATCTTTAGCCGGGGAGAGAATGTGTGTAAACAAACACCAGGGCAGGGAAAAGGATATTTGAAATAGGGGCAGCCGGGGGCAACACGGTGAACATGTTATTGTGAACAGTAGAAGCAACAACGAGAAGCGAGTGGAGGGGAGAGCGACAAGGGGGGCCTGGGCCAGGTATCCGAGGGGGGAGAAAGCAGCACTCCACAAAAGATTATCAGAAAGAACATGGACTCTTATGAAGCATGTAAAGAAAAGGAAATAAAGTAGCACCCAAAATGTGAACAGTGAGTCCAACCAAAAGGATGGTGAAAAGCTAGGCTACAAGGGAGGGACTAACACAAGAAGAGGAAAGAATCCACCAAATCAGAAGCAAGAAGATGAGAATGACAAGAAAGCCAACCAATGACAAGCAACAGGCAGCACTGAGTGCACTGTAGGGTTGTGTTATGGCCACCAGAGATCTTTTGCAAATAGCTCAAAGCTGTCTCTAGGCGAAACCTAAAAAGTTACTTGTTTGAATTCATTATTGTGCAAAGAGTGTTGCGCGTGTGAGTCTAAGGTCAAATGAAGATGTTCTCAGGAGAGTGGCCGCCTTCCTGGCCTCTCTGGGTGGGTCCTGGGCCACCTTGGTCTTCGCAGTTGACCATCGCAGCCCATGCCAGCCAGAGCTTTGCCAAGGGGCTGGTGAGGTCTGCGCTAGCTCTTCCTGTACAGGCACACCACCAAGCATGGTTAAGGATGGCATTCACCATACAGGCCTCCCAAGCTTGAGGATGGGTTTTCGAGACAGAGGCGGCGTCTTTCTTTGCTTTTATAGTAGATCTTTTAAGAGGGTTTCCATCTTTCCAAAGCTCTAGCCCTGGCAGGGGAGTTCTAATGACTGTAATTGTTCATAAAGGTTTGCTGGAGCTCTGTGCCATCAGCTGTGCCTGATAACAAAACAGTGCTTTCTTCCATTAAAAGTTAGCACCACAACCCCTAAAAGGAACCCCACCCTTCTCCTCCACAGTTGGGATGTCCTTGCTGGAAGACAGATGTGCACTGCTGCTCCCCCCGCCCCCCAGACAAGGACTCCTACCCAGAAGTCTCCCGCCTTGATACTTTTGAGAGAGCGCAGATCTGAAAAACGTATAAGTGCACCATATTTACAAGCACGTAGTATTAGTCTAAATATAGATTGCACAAGAGTGTTATACTCATAGAGTGAAAATACATAAGAGTGTTTAACTAGAATAGGGATACATATATCAGTGTGAAATCTAATGTAGAAGTTTGTAGAAATGTTAGAATGATGTTGGAGTCTTACGTTATGTGACTGTGTGAAAAAGAAATGTAACTCTGCAAACCATGGAAATGTGTAGGCCACATGGCATTTCACAAGAAACGAAAGATGCTGCTACACTTTTAAGTAACTCGGATACTAATGTCGTTTTTACTGCAAAGTATTATTAAGCATAGAATTGAAATATATGTTTTATATAGATGTGTTACATTATAGTAATGTGTGTTAGTTAGAATGCTGTTTAAACAAAGAAATTAAATGTGCAGAGTGCAGAGGCCTGTTTCATGTAATTTAGTAGGCCTGAATAGATAAAGTCACTTCTTTGATCTGCATGTGCTCGTTAAGGAGAGGTCGCACAGAGCACAAATGAAGACATAGTTTACGACTTAAAGATAGGGTGGAGGCTGGAATTTGGGGCCCACAGTAGAACTGTCTATTTGCAGGTGCGAGGAGCCCTAATCAGTTTGGTGATGAATGGGCTTTGTTCAGAGACGCCTGGCACAGGCCTGGAGGAGGCTTCAGGAATTTCCTGGGGGGTACCGACCAGCGGAGAAGAAGCCTGGGAAGCAAGGTCAACTTTAACGAAGGGTCCAGAGGAGCACCAGCATGGAATTTACCGCCAGAACCGATACCACGTGAGGGGCGTCTCTAGGGGCGTTCCTATTGGAAAGGAGATTTTGTATTAGGGACAGCACTCCGGGGAGGAGACAGGGCAGAGGGTCTGAGAAGCCTAAGAGAGTAGATGGGTAGGCAGATAGATTGAACACAAGAGAGCGATTCACCAAGAAGACTAAGAGAAGTGCGTGATCTTCTTTGGAAGTCACCACGGCTGACACCTTTTTAGGTAAAGATCTTGTTAAGTAGGGATGTCACTTAGTCTAGTGTAGGGACAGACTAATCTGAACTTTTCCTTTCTGTAAATGACTCTTAAGTTGCAACTCATAGCGATTCTTGCAACACTCATGGTATTTGAGATATTTTTGATAATTTCCTTTTGCCGATTAAGAGCATTCAGAGAATTTCTTTTTATATTGATACCTGTATATCTTTTGAATCTTATTCTGAGATGTTTGTATCTTCAGATACTTTTGGCTTTATAATAAATCTTTAAACTTATTTGTAGTCAGTGGTTCTTTAGAGTGGTGTAAGTTCTTAATTGATTAACCTAATAGTGGATTGCCTTTTTGTGGAAAAGTAAATTTTGCCATGTTCTGTGTCCCTACGCCTCATCCATCATATGTTATGTGTGCATGACCAATATGCATATGTTATTCCCCATGTCCGATTAAAGGCGCAATTCCAGTTGTGTCCACCTCTGGTATGTCATTTTCCAGTCCTCGTGAATACTACGAATATCAGGCCTATGTAAAGTAATGTTGCCACGTTTCCCAGTGTGCACGTTATTCCATTATAAAGTCCCCGTTTCCAGGCCTCAAAAAGGCCCGGACATCAGATTCAGCTTCTGTCTCCTGAAAGCCTCGCTGAGGAGCGATACAGCCCCCACCTGTATCCTCGACCTTTCACTTACTTCCTGCCTCGCAGTGCCCGGTGCAGCTTGGCTCTGCCTCTGAGTCTGCCAAAAGTATGTTATAGTTCCAGCTATCAGTTCAGTCCTCCTCCTTCTGCATTCCTAAGCTACTGAACTGCATCAATAGTTCCCGTCATTGTCTAGCCTTCTCGTCTCCACGTTAGAGAAATACTGTATTAATGGTCATTTAATATTCTTCATCACGCACTTCATGTAGAATAATGCATGGTCCAGTCTTAGAGTCAAGTTAGCTTTTCCCCTCATGACTTCTAGTTTATATCAACATGTTCTCTAAACATCAGATACCAGATAGGGTTTAGGTACATGTCGCTCCGACCCTCCAGACTCTAGTCTCTGCTCCTAGCACGGAGTTCATAGCCCCCAGCTTCTCCTAGTAACACGTCATTGCCAGTTTTCGCGCACCATTAGGTTAGAGGTCCCGGCTCCTTTGGTAGCCCCCTCCTATGTTTCCGCCCATTCATGACATATTCTGTTACGTTTGCATCACATGTCTATGTATACTCCCAGTTACACCTCTTTTTACTGTTATCTTTCGCGACTGCTACGCGTCACGCCTTCTGCTCCACCCACTGCTACGCCTACTGCAATGTAATGCTATGTGTTCGCGCTATGTATATATGCCTGTGTTTTGTTATTGAATGTTAGCGCGCTCATCCCAGACCTAGCCCCAGCAGCTGCTGGGCCTCTTTTCCCCTGTTGGGCCCCAGTTGTCCTGCTGGGCCCTGTCATTCTGTTCCTATGCAGGTTGTCCTGATCCTGTCCTTATGCTGTAATAAACCTGCAGAAACTCCTACTACCTCGAATCTTGACTCTTATTTATTGAGCTATCTGTTATGCTATAAGTCTAGTCAAAAATAGGGTATTATTTATTTATTTACCACATAATGGCGCCCGAATAGGGACTTGCCCTTTCCCCACGCGTCGGTGAAGCCACGCCGACCCCCTGACCCTCTGCAGTCGTGACGGAACTCTTCTGCGCAGTGGCAGATATTTCTGCTCAAGTATCCCTCAGGCCCACGGAGGAGACGGAGGAGGCGGTCCAGCATCCGAACGAGACGGTGGAGGAACGCGGCGAGTCCCGACCAGAGCCCAAGCCGAGAGTCCAAGGTCCGAGGTATCCGGAGGCCCACCTGTAACTGAAGTCCGAAGTCCGAAGTTCGTCGTAGCAGTCCAGTCCCGTCCGAGGCCTTCCGTTCCGTGCTGCCCGGTGAGTACCATTGCTGGGGTAGTATCTAGACAGGACCAATCTAAATTGACTCCTGGTCCGTGGGTTGGTGGTGCCCAGACTCACAAACGAAGTGTTCACCTAGGTGGATACGGGTCTTGATGTGTCCCTTTATGGGACCGGTATGTTCCGTACTGTTACAGCAGTGCATCCAGTAACTCTAGTCTGTTCCGTTCTCGAGAAAATCTGTTCTATTTCTGTTCTCAGTATTCCAGGTAATATTCTGTTCGAACTGTTATTTATAATGTTCTTCATGTAATTTACTGTTGTGGTATGAGTGCGATGTGATTTCGTGTTTTTATTGTGTATTGTATTTTGTCCAGATTACAGTTCAGTCATGCCTATATTTTCCAAGTTACGTCAGTTAAAAACTAGAAAAGGTTTATTAGAGGAAGCAGTTCCTGTCCCGCCTAGGGACAGTCCAGGTCACTTTATGTATCAGAAACATGGCATAAGCGCCATATTATATCTAGATTTATGGGTAGGGTATACCAAACAGTTAGAAGAAAAGTATAGATGGCCCGTATCGGGTACATGGGATGCCGAATGTATCATGCGAGTAGAAGAAGCATTATGGAAAAAGAAAGCCAGACAGTCACAGAAAGATGCCATCGAGTTATGGCGTAAAGAAGCTCATAGAAGAACGGAAAAGGAAGTCAGAAAGTCAGAATTAAGTAGAGAATCCCAAGAACGAGCCCAAGAAAGAGAATTAATCGAGATAGGTGAACAAGTCAAAGCCGAACAGTCAGACAGACAGAGGCATGCCCTTATTAAGGGTATGTATCCTCTCCTTGCCGAAGGTTTGCCAAAAGCGACCCCAGAGGCATCTAGTAATTTCCCGCCACCATTAATTCCGACCAAGCTACGTCACAAACCGACCGCAGCTGATATTTTTATTTCGTCCTATTTGGACGACACAGTCCCCGAATATGCAAATCCTGTTCGCGCTCCGCTAGTCCCTGTAAATCAGGCACTTCCCGCTCCTCCAGACACCGGAGTACCTGTTACGGTACCCCCGGTCCAGCCTACAGTTCCATTTCCCACTCTGCCAGGACGTAGAGCCTCAGTAGACGACTCCAGTCTAGGAGCCGCAGGAGGAGCTACTCCTCAAACCCCGCCGCCACACAAGCGTTTATCGGCACTCGAATTACATGCTCAAGCATCACAGCGTACTCCTAAAAGTAATAAGTCTGTTACAGAAATCAGGCAAGCCCTTAACGAATGTGTTTATGATCCAGTTCCAGGCGAATATACTATGGTTTTATATTCCTTACGTGTAAGGAGAGTGACCGAGTATCTAGTCACCTTACCGAATATGAAAGAAGATCTAGACAGAATATATCGTTTCATCCGTACAGGGGATGATCCAGAAAGTATTGGCGAGATTATGTCTCAAAGGAAAGCCGAGATTCAGCTCATGATATTAAAGTTCCTGATCAATTGTCTAATAAGAGAACAAGATTACCCGTCTAAAGATCCCGCCGAAATGAGAATCTTGACAAGGTGGAGTGATAATATAGCCGAGGGTAAGCACAAGACCGTCAGTGCCATGGAGAGTATGTACAAGAAAATTCGTAAAGAAATAATAAGGTTACACGACCAGCGTAAAGCAGCACAAGTAAGCGAGAAAGAAAGTATCTCTGATCCTGAAGAGGAAGACGAGAATTCCGCCAGAATAGCGTATGTAGGAAAATCCAGATTTCCAGATCGCCATTTACGTCTAGAACCCAAGTCTATTTTTCATCTAGCACCAGAACAAGGTTCTCTAGAACAAGTATTTCAAGCTACCGATCACATTCTGAAATCACGAGTCGGTTACAGTGAATTAAGTACCATGCATGAACAAGAACTAGCCCGATCAGCAGTCCGATGGATTACTGATTCTACCACTTTTCCAGACGAAATAGTGGCACAAATGTTTCTGAAATTGCCCCCAGCCGAGCAGCGACTGGTGGGTATGTATATGATCCAGCACCTCATCACTCTGTATGAGGGTCAACATTCTGATCCAGGTCCGTTACATGATATCCTGAACGAGTTACTCCAGTATAGATGGAGAGGTCTAGGTACCGATTTAATTAGTGTCATTCTAGAACAGCGCCACAAATATAGAACGTTCCTGAACCCACATTTTGTTCATGTCTCACCCCCAGAAAGTAAATCATTCTACATAGACAGACAGAATCCGTTACGAGAAGTCCACCCAGTCCAAGGGGCGGGTGGCGTAATGCAACGAGTGTTTGTATACACTCCAATTTCAAAGATGGAACTTCTTGAAATGAAGAAATTAATTCCCTGTCATGACAAAGATCCAGCAGGGTTCCATAGAGAATTAAAAGACATGCTCCGTATGGGAGAATACACTTACCCAGATATCATTAAAATGTTAAAGGTCCTGTTACCCGCAGGGGTGTATGAAAAGTTAAAGGAAAAAGAATGGGAGGTGGGAGAGAAAAAGATCGATTGGGCAGCTCTAGAAGCTGAAGACAAGGCACGAGTACCAGGTACCGGTCTTGGAGATAAATGTAAAGAATTACCAGAATTATTGATTCAAGTTTTACCCAGATTATTGACAACTAGGAAAGAAGACTGGGATGCAATCTCAGCCTGTAAACAGAAACAAGATGAAGATATTAGTGATTTTTATTCTAGGTTTGAAAAATGTTTTAGTATTAATAGTGGTCTCAAGACAAGTAGTGAGTCATACCCTCATCTTTTCGTCACCAAATTAGTCGAGAATTCAAGTCCGCAAATTAAAAATCGAGTTTTGAAAGTCGAAAGCACCTGGCAAGCGAATACCCCGTCCCAGATGCTCCAGATGCTCCAGTATCACCAGAATAGAATCAGAGAAGAGCAAGAACACGAGAGAAAACGTATGAAAGACACGAAAATGAAAGTGCTAGTTGCACAATCTGTTCCTCAAGACAGTCAGAAGAAGGGTCCGAATCAAGCCAGTCATCCTGCAGCTCCCGTTAGAGGGAACTGCAATTATTGTAAACAGCCAGGTCATTTTATAAACTAGTGTGCAGTTCTGAAACACAACATAGCTACTGGTAAGACTAAAGAAAGACCACGTCCGCCTAGACAAGAACAAGTTTCACAGATTCCTCAGCCACAGAATGCACAACAGACAGTTACAGTACCGCAGCCTATTGCTGCAACACAGCACGTTACA
This sequence comes from Lissotriton helveticus, assembly GCF_964261635.1. Classification (NCBI taxonomy): domain Eukaryota; kingdom Metazoa; phylum Chordata; class Amphibia; order Caudata; family Salamandridae; genus Lissotriton; species Lissotriton helveticus. The sequence goes on from NC_136062.1 coordinate 476,941,916, forward strand.
TCACAGATGTACCAGTATGCACAGTCCGAGTATCCAGAGTATCAGTCATATTCATGAAACAGCCTAGAGAGGGAGGTAGGCTTGCCTCTCATCGAGATACCTGTAGATCAAGAAGGTCCTTATGTTCACAGTCAAGTATTAGGGAAAGACAGAAAGTTTTTGATCGATACAGGGGCAAGTAGGACCACAATTAGTCATGCCGAAGTTCCAGGGGCTCCACTCTCAGGCTCAAGAAATGTTTCCCTTGGATTTTCAGGAAAACCAATAGTTAACGAGATATCACAGCCAGTCACTCTAGAAGTAGGTCCATTGTCCCGTACTACTGATCTGTTACTTACTAAGTCATGTCCAGAAAATCTATTAGGCATTAAGACACTGAAAGAATTAGGTGCAGTTATTTGCTGTTCCCCAGAGGGAATACGTCTGTTCCTACGTGACTTTAAGGGTCACTATGTATTACGAGATTTTGATTCAAGATTGTCTAATGTTCCGCAGCATTTATGGGCGCAAGGTCCAACTGATGTAGGTTATATGCAAATCACACCCCATCGTGTGACTCTTAAACCAGGTGTAGTGTTACCCCGAATCAGACAGTACAGATTGCCACCTGAGGCTGTAGCAGCCTTATCCAAAATTATTGACGAGCTCATGGCTCAAGGAGTAGTTGTAGAAACTGACTCCAATGTATGTAATTCTCCGATCATTCCAGTCATGAAACGTACTGATCCAAATGCACCCCCAGTATATCGATTAGTGATTGATTTACGAGAGCTTAATAAATGTATTATTCCTCAGTACCCAGTTGTCCCAGATATTTCTTCCCTGTTAACAGCCATTGATTCCGAAGCCATGTTTTTCACTGTCATAGACCTCAAGAATGCATTTTTCAGTGTTCCTATTCATCCAGACAGCCAGTTTCTTTTCGGATTTTGTTTAAATGGAAGGAGCTATATGTTTACACGCGCTCCTCAAGGTTTCACGGAAAGTCCTAGTATTTACAGTCAAGCACTCAAGAGACAACTAGACAATATTCACATGCCAACTGACACTGCCCTGCTCCAGTATGTCGATGATCTACTGATCACAGCCCGTTCTGAACGTGCTTGCGAGCGAGCATCACTTACAGTTCTGTATTTTCTAGCCGAGATGGGGCACAAAGTGTCACCTTCGAAGCTCCAATTCTGTGTCCAGCAAGTGGTATACTTAGGACACTTGCTGTCCAAGAGGGGTAGGCAGTTGACACCAGACCGTATCCAGTTAATAGCGAGTCTTCCCCAGCCCAGAACCCAGAAGGAGGTACGTGCCTTTATCGGCCTTACTTCTTATTGTAGACAATGGATTCCCCAGTATGCATTTCTAGCCAAGCCACTGATACAGTTAACGACACAGGAGGCAACCGTATCGACTGTCCTCCCTTGGACATCTGAACATACACTTAGTTTCAACGAGTTAAAGAAAGCCCTATGTCAAGCTCCAGTTCTAGCTACACCGAACTACAGTAAGCCTTTTACACTTTTCGTTACTGAACGGGAAGGTACAGCATTATCTGTTCTCACACAAGATCAAGCAGGTCAATACAAGCCCTGTGCTTATTTTTCGAGCACATTAGATCCAGTCGCCCAGGCGTTGCCTGCGTGCCTCAAGTCAGTTGCAGCCACAGCATTAGCTATCAGACAAAGTGATTCCATAGTTTTAGGACACTCCCTGACAGTACAAGTCCCACATTCAGTAGAAGTTCTTTTAAACCGAACACAAACTCAGCACTTGACAATTGCACGTTTAACAGGTTATGAATTGACACTGTTCCAGCCACACATAGAAATTAGACGCTGCAACGTTCTGAATCCCGCTACACTGTTACCAGCAGTTAATGAAAATCCAGACCCACATGATTGTGTGGAAGTAGTTAACATTACGACGAAGCCAAGACAAGACCTGACAGACATTCCGTTACCAGATCCTGACCTGACACTTTATGTGGATGGTTCATGTATGAGAACTAGTACAGGAGAACTAGTCGCCGCGTATGCAGTGACTACTGACACTGAAGTTATTGAAACACACCGTATTGACACCCTGTCCGCTCAAGCAGCAGAGCTAGTCGCTCTGACACAAGCCTGTATACATGCCAAGAACCTGAAGGTTAATGTTTACACAGATTCACGTTACGCATTCGGAGTTGTACACGACTTCGGAGTGCTCTGGCAGGAGAGAGGTTTCATGACTTCTCATGGAACCAAGATTCAGCATGGTCTCCTTATTCAAGCCCTGTTAGATGCCATACATTTACCGACATCTATTGCTATCATGAAGTGCAAAGCACATACGAAAGTCACCGACATTATTTCCCAAGGTAATGATCTAGCAGACCGCACAGCCAAGCTTACAGCACAGACTCCAGACATTCCAGTTAATCAGACACATACTTCAGATCCGATTATATGTATGACAGTTAAGGACCCTACACAAGACGTCATAGATATCCAGTTACATGCTACTCCTGAAGAAATCAAGAAGTGGTCTGAACAAGGAGGGGTCCAGACAGATCAAGGATGGTTAATGAAGGGTAGAGCCACATGGTTTCTCCCCGACTCTATGGTTCAAGTCATTATTAATACCGCACATAGTCCAGCACATTTAGGAGAAAAAGCTATGTTAGACAGTATCCAGAACATTTGGTTCAATAAGCATTTACGAGCTGCAGCCAAGCAGAAAGTCCGCACCTGTATGATATGTTGTCAGTTTAACCCAGGTAAAAGTGTCCCGGTGGAACAAGGTGGTTTCCAGCCCCCTGACCACCCTTTTGAGGTCCTCCAGATGGATTATATTCAGATGGAGCGATGTCGAGGTTTCAAGTATGTCCTTGTAGTTGTATGCGCTTTGTCCAGGTGGACAGAAGCATATCCAGTCCCAGATTACACAGCCGCGACCACTGCCAAGCAGTTGGTTCGTGAATTTTTCCCTAGATACGGACTCCCTAGAGTCGTATATTCTGATAACGGTCAGCCATTCTCCTCAGAGTTAATGAAGCACGTTTCCCTGTTGTTAGGGTACCAGTGGAAGTTTCATTGTGTACGCCATCCTGAAGCAGCCGGTCTCGTAGAGAGACATAATCAGACTCTGAAAATCCGCATTGCAAAAGTCTGTAAAGACAAAGGTGTGGACTGGTTAATAGCTCTGCCAGTCGCTTTATTTTATATGCGTATGGTCGCACATTCCAGATCAGGTCTGTCCCCGTATGAGGTCGTATTCGGCCGCCCCCCTAACATGTGGGGTACTCCTAGACCCCGAAGTATTACCGATGTTTCATGTAATATGCTGACAGATTACCTAGCTTCCTTGATGTCTGCCCTCAACTCATGTCGTTCACAGGTTGCCGCCGCATTTCCAGACAATACCGAGGTGGCACCGCACGAGATCGTTCCAGGCTCCCTTGTGATGATCAGAAATTTTGACAGATCAAGTCCGCTGGAACCACGTTGGAAAGAGCCACGTCAGGTCCTCTTGACCACCCGTACTGCCGTCAAGTTGGAAGGCAGGAAGGGGTGGGTCCACCTTTCTCATGTAAAACTTTTCAATGAATTGAAATCAGTCTCCAAGAACATTTCCAAGGATTTCCAGGATTCGAAAGATTGCCAGAACATTGTTTTGAAGGACTGTCCCGCACAAGACATTATTACAACCCCTCCCTTGTTAGAGAAAACTCCGCAGCAGGAGTATAAGCTCAAATTAAGGTCTAGTAAAATAAGTCAGTCAGTTTGATTGTATAAGTCCTCCCCTAGGTGAAACGGTTAGACTGTTTCTGACATGTATAAAATAGACCCCCATAGTGAGAGAGTCAGTCGAAGTTCACTTCAATGTATCGTTTTTCTAAGTTTCATATTGTTTCTCAGCATAATGATTTCCTGCACCAGCTATGCATTTTTCCTGTATTTACCAGTTCCTCATGTAAATATGTCTACTAATGCTACAGTAGAGCACACGTTTAGTGATCTGCCTCCTCACGAATATTCTTACCGCCTCGCTATGCGCAACAACACATTTATCCGTATGTTACATTATTCACACCAGACCAGCAATGCCACTAATTGTTGGGTGTGTGGTCGACTCCCCCCTTTCCAGACACCGAAGGGAGTTCTGCCACTGTTTCCTTATCCATTCTCACATAATGGTTCGTGTGGAGCATGGTCCACGTTAACGTCATCCTCAACAGATATGTCTTTTCTTAACAGTACATGTTTTCCAGACAAGCAAGGTCTTCCCCACAGAACAGGTTTAGATCTAGAAAACGAAGTATATAATTTAGGTAATTATTCGTCGAATTTCATGGTCCTGAATGTTCAGTCTGATACTACTCCAGACTTACCTGCTATTTCAGTACTACCTGTCAAAGGCGAATTATGTGTCCGTAATTATGGTTCTGTACATGTAGGTCATAGTGAATGTACTACTGTTATCCAGTATAGTGACAGTGGGAAATCTATTTTCAAAGCTTCACGTCATTCTTATTTTATTTGTGGTCAAACTGCATATGTCCGTCTGCCCCTCGATTGGGAGGGAACCTGTTACATTGCTTTCCTACTGCCACCTGTTTTCCTAGCCCCATCTGATTATCACAGAAACACACATCTAGTACACATTAGACATAGAAGGGAGTCCCCAATTGTCGATTATACTGAAACTACTCTAGAACAGTATACAGATTTCAATAAAGGTTTCTTCTTCTTTGTAGGACCTGTCCAGAATAGTAAACTGATCCGTAGGTTAACAAGAACCCTTGAAGCTGTAGTTAATGAGACTGCCTCTGCTCTAGGTAACCTAACCGAAGAACAATCTGCTATGAGATTTGTCGTTTTGCAAAATCGTCTCGTCCTTGACGTCATACTGGCCGATAGGGGCGGGGCCTGTAGAGTCATCGGATCTAGTTGCTGCATTTTCATTCCAAATAACGCGCCGTCTGTTTATTCAGCTATAACCAGACTCCATAAAATTGCCCATCTGTTACATCAAGATCCAGGCACCTGGACATGGTCCGGTTGGTTCTGGAATATAATTTCCGCATGGGGATGGAAAGTCCTGTCCTTTCTAGGTATTGCAGTAGCGATTATATTCAGCTGCTGCCTCTGTATACAATGTGGCCCTGCGATTTGCAGCATGTGTGCTACCTCTTGTATTCCTAGTCCCAAGCCCCGTTCTAAATCCCGTTCCCAGACAATTCGAGACGAGCAAATGGTACTGTATGAAATGATAGATGGTATCATGAAAATTGATGTTTCCTGATGGAAACGTAGTGACAAGGAGGGAATGTGGAAAAGTAAATTTTGCCATGTTCTGTGTCCCTACGCCTCATCCATCATATGTTATGTGTGCATGACCAATATGCATATGTTATTCCCCATGTCCGATTAAAGGCGCAATTCCAGTTGTGTCCACCTCTGGTATGTCATTTTCCAGTCCTCGTGAATACTACGAATATCAGGCCTATGTAAAGTAATGTTGCCACGTTTCCCAGTGTGCACGTTATTCCATTATAAAGTCCCCGTTTCCAGGCCTCAAAAAGGCCCGGACATCAGATTCAGCTTCTGTCTCCTGAAAGCCTCGCTGAGGAGCGATACAGCCCCCACCTGTATCCTCGACCTTTCACTTACTTCCTGCCTCGCAGTGCCCGGTGCAGCTTGGCTCTGCCTCTGAGTCTGCCAAAAGTATGTTATAGTTCCAGCTATCAGTTCAGTCCTCCTCCTTCTGCATTCCTAAGCTACTGAACTGCATCAATAGTTCCCGTCATTGTCTAGCCTTCTCGTCTCCACGTTAGAGAAATACTGTATTAATGGTCATTTAATATTCTTCATCACGCACTTCATGTAGAATAATGCATGGTCCAGTCTTAGAGTCAAGTTAGCTTTTCCCCTCATGACTTCTAGTTTATATCAACATGTTCTCTAAACATCAGATACCAGATAGGGTTTAGGTACATGTCGCTCCGACCCTCCAGACTCTAGTCTCTGCTCCTAGCACGGAGTTCATAGCCCCCAGCTTCTCCTAGTAACACGTCATTGCCAGTTTTCGCGCACCATTAGGTTAGAGGTCCCGGCTCCTTAGGTAGCCCCCTCCTATGTTTCCGCCCATTCATGACATATTCTGTTACGTTTGCATCACATGTCTATGTATACTCCCAGTTACACCTCTTTTTACTGTTATCTTTCGCGACTGCTACGCGTCACGCCTTCTGCTCCACCCACTGCTACGCCTACTGCAATGTAATGCTATGTGTTCGCGCTATGTATATATGCCTGTGTTTTGTTATTGAATGTTAGCGCGCTCATCCCAGACCTAGCCCCAGCAGCTGCTGGGCCTCTTTTCCCCTGTTGGGCCCCAGTTGTCCTGCTGGGCCCTGTCATTCTGTTCCTATGCAGGTTGTCCTGATCCTGTCCTTATGCTGTAATAAACCTGCAGAAACTCCTACTACCTCGAATCTTGACTCTTATTTATTGAGCTATCTGTTATGCTATAAGTCTAGTCAAAAATAGGGTATTATTTATTTATTTACCACATTTTACTCAATGACAGGTACCAACGATTCATTCGACTTGATTTGGGATCTGGATTTATAATCATAGACCAGAAATCCCGCGTTAACAGTTGGTAGCAGAGTAGGATGGTTATCTTCTTGAGGAAGGTAATCTAGACTAGGTTAGCTTACCCCAAGGCCCCTAGACATCGAGAGATGAGCAGCGGAAGAATCGAGTGCCGAAGAAGGTGCTGACGGTGCGAGAGAAGCAGCAGTGTCGGAAGAGAGTGAGTATAACAAGGGTCATGCGTGAACAGATTGCGGTGTTTTGTGTTGTATCTGTATTGTAATGTCTTGCGGAGTTGAATGCCTGTAGTGTGATTGAGAGAGGGTTGTGAGCGCGCGCAACCTGGTAAACTGGTAACCTGGTAAACGGGTGAACTGGTGAAAATCTTAAGTTCGGGGTAGAGCTTAAGTGGTTCGGGTGTATCGAACATCCAGAGTAGTTGTCGACCAGAGTAAGGGGGTCATGAGGTACCATTGATCGCCCGCAGGACCGAGATAGGGGGAATGCAAGAGTGAGTGTGTGAGTAACGGACGCTGGTCGAAAGTTACTGTGTGTAAGTAACCTATCAGAGAAGGCGATTGTCGGGAAACGGAAAGACATTTCGTCAGTTAAGCTGACAACTACAGGTAGACTGTGGACGTACAGTCAAGGAAAGTGATCGCTTGGACGGAAGTAATCATTTTTCGGAGTATGAATGGGACGCATGCATGACCGCGGAGACGAGCTGAGAAAGGAGGGGAACTGCTGCAAAGGGGGAGAGTGACGTCAGCTAGAGCCGCGCTGTGATAGGGCGGTTGATGTGAAGCCGCGCTGTGATAGGGCGGTTAGTGTGACGTTGGTGAAGCCGCGCTCTGAAAGGCCAGTTAGCGAGAACCGCGCTGAGATTGGTGGATTGTCATCAGGAAGTAAACAAACGCGGAGAGAAAAAAGAAATTCTGTAGGTTCTGAACATGAAGTGTTTTAAATGTTTGAGGGGGATTTTTAAGAGAAAAAGAAGGAATTCTTATTATGGGGAAGAAGCACCGCCAGAGGGTACACCAGCTTACTATATGGCAACGAATGTTGGCTTACATACTATACTATGGATTAGTGAATGGAACAAGATTTCGGAAGGGAATGAGGAACTGACGTTTCCTAAGTATGGAACGTTTAGGTTAGAGGTGTTACATCGGCTGAAAGCGATTATGTCCTCATTGAACCCTTCGCCTAGACCAACACAGTTTGAGGCCCTTAACGCGTGGATTAGGGCGGCACACGACAGAAATCTGAACAGGCGCCAAGAAAGGTTGAAGCGATCAGTAAGGGCAGTGCGAGATGCCCAATGGGATGCGGACGCCAAGAGATGGAGGGTATAGGCTATTGAGGTGGATAAGCTGTACACAGTGAGAGAGGTGGCAGGAGAAAAGAGGCTCATGTAAGAGGATGAGGAGAGCGAGTCGGAGGACAACTTGATAAATAGATTGTTGATAGATAGACCGCCTCCGAACGTTGGGGAGACGGAAGGTAGGGGACTCCCGAGGGAAGGTGGGGCTGCCATAGAGGGGTATATACCACTTCCTATATCGGATTGGACACCTACCAAAGGTGAGGAGACACCTCAACATAGTACAGTACAGAGTGTAGTCGGAAGGTTTGTGGTACAGAAGACGCCAACCACAGAGAAGGTTGAGTCTTATGGATTGCCAGACGCTCTACAAGTACCCGTTACCATAGGTCCTATAGTATCGATTTACAACCCCGAGAGAGACAGAGAGGAAGAACAGATACGGTTAGACAGAGAAAGGGTTGAGATGGAAAGGAGGAACAACACGACAAATGCCTGGAGGCAATTGCCAGGACCAGTAACGTGGAACACCCCATTCGATTCAGCAGTGGGTCCCACAACAGGACAGGAGGGTCAAAGAGGACCGATGGACCTAAGGGGACCACGGCCGAAATCCTTTAAAGAGTTAAGAGCTGACTTGAGAGAATGGGATGGGTCCACAGAAGCACCGAGCAACAGGTCAAGAGCAGAAGCTGAATGGGGAAGTCGAGGCAACGGGACGGTATCTCACTGTGGGGCTAGCGAAAGCAGTCAGGAGCGTGAGGGTCAAAGTCAGGAGAACAGAGGAGTTATACGTCCTATGGATGGTAGGGACCAGCAGGAGCGAAATGGTAGAAGCACGGAGTGCGAAGAGATGTCTCGTCTCTTTGAAAAGGGTGGAGACCAAATGGTACTGGCATACAGAGATAGGTTTAGGTGCGCTCATCACGCACTTGGAGAGGATGTACAGCACTGGAATAGAGGGAACAGTGAAAGATCTCGCCATGCATCGAGTAGTCAGAGATTACAGGCAAATTGTGAGGAAAGGGGGAGTAATGCGATGTCTAGCCATGCACCCAGAGAAACCAGACAGGATGGGGAATGTAGGACCATGAGGCCAAATGGAGTGTTTCATCATCCACCCAGAGAGGACGGAACTGCATGGGACCTGGAGGGGTGGGAGCATGGGAGGACTCCCCGTAACTCGCCTGAGCCCAGACGTAGGACTCGGAGCTGGGATGGGAGAGATGTGAATGGACCCCCTAGAGCTAGCATACTGAAAGCTGCGGTAAAGGCCAAAAGACTCGATGTCACTAGCTTAAAATCTGATCTGGACGAGATAATAGATGGGACGTTGGCCTTAGAAAGGATTGACTTGTACGAACAAGATGAGTTACTGTTTATAGCAAAGGATATTACCCGAAAGGCAAGAGCAATTCATGAGAAACTGTCTGAACTGGCAGACAAGTATATGGTAGACTTGTCCAGAACAAAGACATTACAGAGTAACCATAGGTTGCAGTATTCAGACCAAGACTTAGACGAGAAGAGAACTACAGGATTAAAAACACACATAAGGGAGCTGATAACAGGAATAAGAGCGTGGAGAGATCTGGACAAATGGGAAGAGAGGTGGTCCAAAAGGAGTACTGTCAGACGGAGCACGAGTGTGATGTCTCCGGAAGGAAGGGTAATGCAGATGGAGGCATTTCCTTTGAGGGAAATATCGAATGGGAACTATGTACATGTGCCCTGGAGTAGAGGAGATTTGGCTGCATTTACCAACTCATTTCCGAAGTTGAGGGACAATCCTGTTTAGTGGTACAAGCAGGTAGAAAGGTTTGTGAAAATCTCAAAGGTATTGTGGATTGATTTGAACACCTTGTTTGACATTGTGGTCCCAGGAGATTTGTGGACAGCATGCAAGACTAGTGTCGAGTGGCCAACTATAGAACCAGAAAGGAATGCTGTTACAAATGGACCGTCTGAAATTGTAATGCAAAAGTATGAAAGGGTAATAACTTGGCTGAAGGATAAGGTCCCACCAGAAGACATAGAGTGGGTAAAAATAGACCGAACAAGACAGGAACCCAAGGAGACAGTTCATGAGTTTTATGAGAGATTGCTGAAAACATTCAAACAATACAGTGGACTCGATGTAATGGACCCCAAGGATATAGGTCAGTTTGTGTCAAAGTTCGTTTTGGGGTTGAGACCTGATATTTGTTTGATGATTCAGCAACATTTAATTTGTTGGCAAAACAGACCATTAGATGAGATTTTGAGGTACGCAAGGTACTGCAGTGATGAAATAGATTCCAAAGCAAAGAAGCTAAAAGAAAAACTAATGGTAGTGCAGATGCAGTCGGCTGGAAAGAGCGGACAGCAGCAGCAGGGAACAGGGACAATGGGACGGAAATTGAGTAATCAGAATAAGGACAGTGAGGAAAACTCGAGACCTAGAATTGACATTGCCACGTTGAAGAAAACGACAAAGTGCCACCAGTGTCATCAGGTGGGACATTGGAGACGCGAGTGTCCCTATAACCCTGAAAACGGAGAATTAGAGGTAGAAGAGGAAGTTCAAGAGGTTCCAGTTCAAGGGGTGACAGTGCCAAGGAACAAGGTGGCCAAAGGGGGGATTTCGGCTCCACGAGCTCAGTTTCCGCAGCCACCAAAGATTGCGACAGGGGGAAAGGTCTTTAGACAAATGCCTCTTTTTATAGATGAAGAAAAATGTTACTACATTGACCCTTTGACGGGACAACGTGTAAGCAAAGAAGAGGACTGTACCCTCGGGGCAGTTCTAGAAGTGGATCAGAGAGGGCCATTTGTTGAGGCAGAGGTAGCAGGGTGTCCCACAACATTCTTGGTGGATACTGGAGCTACTCGATCAACTCTGAGATCTGCAGTGGTTCCTGATCTACCAATGTCGGGGGAAACAATTCAGGTGGTTGGAGTCGCAAGCAAAAGAATGACTAGCCCTTTGACAGAACCAGTGTCAGTGAGAATCGAAAACTACATGAATGAACATCAGTTTGTAGTCTGTGATTCAAGTCCTGTGTGTCTGTTAGGAAGGGACTTATTGTGCAAATTGAACTGCACCATATACTGCACACCTCAGGGAGTGGAGGTACAGACTACAGACGATGGTGCGACTTTTAAAGTTGCTAATTCAAGAACATGCATAGAACTGTATCCTACTCTGACTGTGGAGGACCTTCCTTGGGACTTACGCGAGGCAGTATAATCAGAAGTATGGGATTTTACAGGAGAAGAGATAGGATTGGTCAAAGGGGTAGAGCCAGTGAAGATCATGGTGAAACCAAATGTCGATTACCCAAGAACGCCTCAATACAAACTGTCCCAAGAGACGATTGCAGGAATAAAACCTGTAATCGATTCTATGATTCAACAGGGAATTCTGAAGGAAATCGTGGGTAGTCCATGCAACTCACCGATTATGGGTTTGCAGAAACCTAGTGGGAAGTTCAGAATAGTTCAAGATCTTCGAAAAATCAATGAGATAGTTGTTTCATGTTGTCCAGTGGTACCGAATCCATCAGTGATACTGTTTCAGATACCATTCCAAGCTGAGTGGTTCACAGTGATAGATCTTTGTCAGGCCTTCTTTTCAATCCCATTAGATGAAGAAAGCCAGTACCTTTTCGCCTTTAAAATGGAAGATCGCGTCCTAACATGGTGTAGAATCCCACAGGGGTTCACAGATAGCCCTTCAATCTTCAACCAGCTGTTGAAGAAGAATCTTGAAAGTCTAGTACTGCCACAGAACTCGGTTCTGGTCCAGTACATAGACGACCTACTTGTTGCGTCAGAAACAGAGGAAGTGTGTAAGACAGATTCCATCGCCCTACTGAATCATTTAGCTGAAAATGGGCATAAGGTATCTCCGAGCAAATTGCAGTACTGTCTGACAGAAGTACAGTACTTGGGTCACAGGTTGGAAAAAGGAAAGCGCAAGGTGTCACCAGACAGAATAGAGGCGATAATGAAAATGAGTGCGCCTACAACGCAGAGAGAAGTCAGGATGTTTCTAGGAATGGTTGGTTATTGCCGACAGTGGATAGCTAACTTTTCACTGAAAGCAAAACCCTTACAGAAACTGACGCACAAGGAGGTGAGTGATCCGGTACCATGGGACAATGAGTGCTTGGTGGCGTTCCTACAGTTGAGAGATGACTTATGTCGTGCTCCAGCTCTAGGGATGCCAGACTATGAAAAATCATTTTCACTTTACTGCTGTGAGAGAGAGGGATGTGCTTTGTCAGTTCTTGTGCAAGTTCATGGAAATGGCAGTAGACCAGTTGCATATTTTTCGGCTACATTAGATCCGGTAGCCGCAGCGTTGCCCGGATGTCTCAAATCCGTTGCTGCAACAGGTGTCAGCATTGAGCGTTGTGAAAGCATAGTGATGGGACACCAGTTAGTGGTGTATGTACCTCATTCTGTGGAATTGTTAATGACCAGGACCAAGACACAGCACTTGACCAATAGTAGGCTCACGCGCTATGAGCAAGTTATTCTTGCTGCTGAGAACGTGACCCTTAAGAGGTGCTCTGTCTTGAATCCTGCTACGTTGATGCCACTTCCCAATGATATAGAAGGCAAAGAATGTGAAGATCACGATTGCCTTGATGTGACTGAACTATGCACGAAGCCCAGACCAGATATTCTGGATGAGCCATTGACTGACCCCGATGAAATTTACTTTGTTGATGGCTCATGTTTAAGAGACGATACTGGTCGGTTGAGGGCAGCTTATGCTGTTTGCACCATTACAGGAGTTGTGGAAGCCGCTTGCCTGGAAGGAGTACACTCCGCACAGGTAGCAGAAATCATTGCATTAACCCGTGCCTGTGTAGCGGGTAATAAAAACAGAGTCACCATATATACTGATAGCCAATATGGTTTCGGTGTTGTTCATGATTTCGGGCAATTGTGGTCTCAGAGAGGTTACATGACCTCCTCTGGTTCGCCAATCCGAAATGGAGAATTTGTGCGGCTGTTGTTGGAAGCATTACAGGGTCCAGCCGCAATTGCAATTGTGAAATGTGTAGCCCATACAAAAAAATACAGAGTTTGTGTCACAGGGAAATAGATATGCAGATGAAGTTGCCCGCTATTGTGCGGAGCATGGATATTCTTTCACGAAGGTGGAAATAGATGGGGCTCAGGAGAAGACAGAACTGAATATGATGTTAGAAACAGTAGACACTTGGGAAGATTTAAGAGTAATGCAAGAGAATGCACCTGAATCAGAGAAACGGGCATGGGAAACAGCAGGTTGTGTGAGAAGCGAAATGGATTTTTGGGTTTCAGCAGATGGAAGGGCAGTGCTACCTGAGGAGTTAGCGAGTCCAATGGCACGACAGATACATGGTCCAATACATTTGGGAAGGGATGCCATGCTGAGGGTATTCAGGCAAACTTGGTATTGCCCTAAGTTTAGGATTGCAGCAGAAGCAGTGTGTAAACGATGCGTTACTTGTCAGCAGTTGAACATAGGGAAAAGAACATCAGTTACACTGAGTCACATTGGGAGGTCTGGGGGGCCTTTCAACAGAATGCAATTGGATTTTATTGAGAGGCCAAAAGTCAACCGCCTTAGGTATGTTCTGGTGGTTGTATGCCTACACGCAGGTGCGATACACTCACAGTAGCAAAGTTGTTGCTTAGAGAGTTGATACTGCGCTTCGGGGTGCCTGCCTCTCTGGAATTGGACAGAGGAACTCATTTTAACAGCGAAATTGTGAAGATGCTTTGCTCTGCATTGAACATTGATCAGAAATTGCACTGTAGCTATCGACCAGAGGCTTCAGGGATTGTGGAGCAGATCAATGGGACACTAAAATGCCGAATAGCTAAAGTATGTTCATCAACATCCTTAAGCTGGCCTGATGCTCTTCCTTTAGTCCTTATGAGTATGCGTAGCACACCCGACAGGTGGACAGGTCTCTCTCCACACGAGGTGCTGATGGGGAGGGCAATGAGACTTCCTTCTGTCCCAACTGCGGCATTGTTGAACATTACAGATGACCTGATCCTGGATTATTGCAAAGGGTTGTCTGACGCCATTCATTCTGTGTCCCTTCAGGTACAGGCTGCAGAAGTTCCGTCTTCAAGAAACTTATGCCACGACCTGTGCCCAGGAGATTGGGTCCTGGTGAAGAAGCACGTCCGGAAGAATTGTTTAGACGTGCGCTGGAAGGGACCCTATCAAATAATCTTAATAACGAACACTGCTGTGAAGTGCGGAGGGCTGCCTAATTGGATCCACGCATCCCATACTCGAAAAGTTCCAGCACCCCTGGAAGAAACAGCTCCTCTCACAGACGAAAATCCAATTGTGGAAGAAGAATCACAAGAGGGGATCAGTCAAGCTGTGGGGGTGTCTGAAGTAGTTGGGAGTGCAACAGATCTAGAAGAAGAAAGGCAGGACGGCAGTGAAACCGAAGTTGCCACAGAAGGAGAAAGCTGCTATGAAAACGGCTCAGACACAGACCAGTACCAGAGTGATCAAGAACAGAGCGTGAGGACAAGAAGTAGGAGAACAAGACGTGGAGAAGTTAGTTGGCCCGAAAGAAAACAAAGGGCGAACTTAAAGCTGACTTCAGAAAGAACTCTTGCTCCTATATCCGAAGACTCAGATCCAGAAGAAAGTGCGCAAGGACAAGAACAGGAAGGTCCGAGAAGATCAAGGAGGGTGCGAGTGCCCTGCAGAAGATACGCTACTCCTGAGTGGACCTACCTCACTGCAGATGTCCGAGACACGCAGAACTGGGAGGGTGAGGAAAGTGATCCTGACCAGAACTGACCCAATCATCACAGTGGAAGTAAAGTTCCTGTTACCAGGAGTGGAGGTCGAAAGACTGCTGACACTTAACATCGCCTATCCTCCTCTCCTGAGCGGAATAAGAGACTTGATCCTAAACACTGTTGAATTTCCGGTTTGCTGTTCAAGGTATCCAGTACTTGAGGGATTCCTTCTTCGTTTGGAAGTATTGGAGCAAGTGATAAGAGTTGTTGGAGCACGCATAATTCCGGATTGCTAAAGACTTTGTAAAGAACTTTGTAAATACCGATTGAAAGATAACCTAGCGCCGAGTGGAAGAAGAAAGAAATTAGGGACTTCCATTTTAGTGGATGGAGAAGGGCTAGGGCTGTCTATTGCTACAGAACTCAAAGACTGTTCTTGCGGAGGGGATTATCAGCTTCCAGGTGTGGACTCAAAGAGAGACGTTGTGCAAAGAAAAGAGACATTGGAGTCCAGTAACGGACTTTGGCTGAGAACGAAAACCAGAGCTACATTGTTTTGAGATCATGGAGGCTGGCAACTCGAACCGCAGGGCAAAATGCATAGTAGGCATACTTTTAGGGGTAGTGATTTCTCTTATAGTGATAGTGGTTACTGTATCATATGTAGTGGGACATGAGAATGAAGCAAAGGCGACAAAAGAAGAAAAGAGAGTACCAACACAGACACCTGTCACTGTTGGTCCAAGGGGGGACAATACAGAGAAAGAGAAAGCTTTGCTAGCAGCTGAGATTCGCAGATTACATACAGATGAATCTCAGGGGAACTTTAAGTCAAATGCTTATGCCAAATTGCTTTATGAATACATTGATGTCATGCAGGCGAAGGATTTCTACGTTTGCATGAAATTGCCAGCATCTGTAGACGAGGGTATTAGGTACCACCATCTTCCATTGACTTATGGAATCACATGTAGTTTGTTGCTGAGCATATTTTATGAACGGGATGGGTTCGAGTATTACTTCTCGAACTTCGATTCTGTGTTGCCAGAGGTGCCTAATTATAAACATTTAAATAAGTGGGATTATTACAAGAGTGAAGACAGATTACAGAAATATTTCCTACCATGGAGAACATTAGATACTTCACATGCCCGAAGAAATAATTTGACTTGTACCGTGTCAGAAATTGAGAAAAAGTTTATAGGGCAGGTGGATAGTGGATACTCGATACAGGAGACAAAAGATTCTAAAGACTTCAGGTCAATGGGAAACAGATTGGACTGAAGAAGAAAGAGCACACAAAAGCAAGGGTAGCAGTGGTCCAATAGCATTAGATCGAGAAAAGAAAGGGAAACTATGTATACATAGGGGTCAAACCTATTACGAGAATGTGTTTGTAGGAGAAGTCAGTTGTGAACATGCCTTCCAATTGGAGTATTACTCTAAAGACTTCTTGAAGGAGATGCAGGTGATCCCCAATGTATATTTTGTTTGTGGAAGAAATGCATATGTGAAACTACCAGATAATTGGTATGGATCATGGTATTTGGCAATTGTCTTCCCGAAAATATATCATGCTGAAGAATTAGAGTCTAAAAAGGGAGGAGCTCAAGCAAGAGGGAGGAGAGATGCAAGCTCTGAAGTAATTGGAGACGTATTTGGAGCTGCATTTCCTCTATTGGGAATCATACTGAATGATGTTAAGATTAGAAGATTGGCAACAGTCGTAGATAGATTATCTGCCAGTACTGCTAGATCCTTAATGCTGGTGGAAGGAGAGATGCAATCGATAAGGGCAATGGTTCTTCAGAACCGACTTGCTCTAGACGTTCTGTTAGCCAAAGAGGGCGGAGTCTGTAAGGCTTTGAAGGTCCAGGAATGTTGCACTTACATTCCAGACAATTCAAAACCTATAGAGAAGTACATACGAAACATTACTTCAATTCATCGTTAGGTTGAGGATTTGGCGCAGGTAAATGTGTGGGAAAAAGTAGGTAAAGGAATGGGTAAAGTTGGAGGTTGGTTTGCCAACCTAGGAAAGGGTTTCGTTTGGTACATACTGAAACCTATCATCATAATAGTGATTTGTGTAGTCACTTTGTGGGGATTGGTGCGACTGTACAAATGGTATAGAGCAAACAGGTTGCAGAGATCCATGCGAGAGCAGGGGAGAAGATTAGCTGCGATGCAGGAGAATCAGTACAGGAGTCTGAGGGCTCTAGAGGAGATGAAACGAGGGAATGTTGCAACGACTTCAGTTTGACAATCTATACCTAAGAGAGAGTGTTGCGATGATGATGACTACTGGAAGTCATCAAAGGGGGGATTGAGAGAGCGCAGATCTGAAAAACGTATAAGTGCACCATATTTACAAGCATGTAGTATTAGTCTAAATATAGATTGCACAAGAGTGTTATACTCATAGAGTGAAAATACATAAGAGTGTTTAACTAGAATAGGGATACATATATCAGTGTGAAAACTAATGTAGAAGTTTGTAGAAATGTTAGAATGATGTTGGAGTCTTACGTTATGTGACTGTGTGAAAAAGAAATGTAACTCTGCAAACCATGGAAATGTGTAGGCCACATGGCATTTCACAAGAAACGAAAGATGCTGCTACACTTTTAAGTAACTCGGATACTAATGTCGTTTTTACTGCAAAGTATTATTAAGCATAGAATTGAAATATATGTTTTATATAGATGTGTTACATTATAGTAATGTGTGTTAGTTAGAATGCTGTTTAAACAAAGAAATTAAATGTGCAGAGTGCAGAGGCCTGTTTCATGTAATTTAGTAGGCCTGAATAGATAAAGTCGCTTCTTTGATCTGCATGTGCTCGTTAAGGAGAGGTCGCACAGAGCACAAACGAAGACATAGTTTACGACTTAAAGATAGGGTGGAGGCTGGAATTTGGGGCCCACAGTAGAACTGTCTATTTGCAGGTGTGAGGAGCCCTAATCAGTTTGGTGATGAATGGGCTTTGTTCAGAGACGCCTGGCACAGGCCTGGAGGAGGCTTCAGGAATTTCCTGGGGGGTACCGACCAGCGGAGAAGAAGCCTGGGAAGCAAGGTCAACTTTAACGAAGGGTCCAGAGGAGCACCAGCATGGAATTTACCGCCAGAACCGATACCACGTGAGGGGCGTCTCTAGGGGCGTTCCTATTGGAAAGGAGATTTTGTATTAGGGACAGCACCCCGGGGAGGAGACAGGGCAGAGGGTCTGAGAAGCCTAAGAGAGTGGATGGGTAGGCAGATAGATTGAACACAAGAGAGCGATTCACCAAGAAGACTAAGAGAAGTGCGTGATCTTCTTTGGAAGTCACCACGGCTGACACCTTTTTAGGTAAAGATCTTGTTAAGTAGGGATGTCACTTAGTCTAGTGTAGGGACAGACTAATCTGAACTTTTCCTTTCTGTAAATGACTCTTAAGTTGCAACTCATAGCGATTCTTGCAACACTCATGGTATTTGAGATATTTTTGATAATTTCCTTTTGCCGATTAAGAGCATTCAGAGAATTTCTTTTTATATTGATACCTGTATATCTTTTGAATCTTATTCTGAGATGTTTGTATCTTCAGATACTTTTGGCTTTATAATAAATCTTTAAACTTATTTGTAGTCAGTGGTTCTTTAGAGTGGTGTAAGTTCTTAATTGATATTGATTAACCTAATAGTGGATTGCCTTTTACTCAATGACAGGTACCAACGATTCATTCGACTTGATTTGGGATCTGGATTTATAATCATAGACCAGAAATCCCGCGTTAACACTTTCAAGGGCTAGAAACTGACCAGTCCCCATTTGGCACTGCAATGTCCACTCTTGCCTTGGGAAGCGTGTGCCCCTGCTCTGCAAGGGCTGATGTGTCTCGGTAAGGCTTTAATATTCGCCTCAGTACAAAAGACAATCACACATGTTTACTGAGAGATTCTCAGATAAAGGACTCTGTAGTCAGGAGGGACACCCAAATGCACCCCTTCTTTTGAGAGTGACTACCGCCCCCTACCGAGCGTAGACTGCCTGTGGTGGCAGCACCTTTGATAGTGCAAGGGGCAGGTCCTTTCCACCTGTCACTCCGGGCAATGGCGGCCTACAGGCCTCTCCTGTTAAAAAGCTCTGCCTAAATTGGGTGCTGCACTCCACGGCTGTGTAACATGGATGTGAAGTTGTGTGGAGAGCAATGTGTATGTTTAGCCTCCATGTGCGGGCAGG
This sequence comes from Lissotriton helveticus, assembly GCF_964261635.1. Classification (NCBI taxonomy): domain Eukaryota; kingdom Metazoa; phylum Chordata; class Amphibia; order Caudata; family Salamandridae; genus Lissotriton; species Lissotriton helveticus. The sequence continues at coordinate 476,960,793 of NC_136062.1, forward strand.
ATTGGTTGGGGGCAGACCTCCATTTTGGAATTGCTGTTTGTGCCTGGCTGTTTGTGCCTGGCTGACACAACAGAGAACCGAGTTTGGCCTGCTCTGGGCCTTTGTTGTTTGGTAGAAGGTCATCTAAGCCACTGGCAATTTCAGCACACCATGGCATCTCAGTTTGGACCCAGCTAATATGCAAATCAGTCTTGTTCCTGCGCCAATCGGAACAGTCCAGCCCGAACTGCCAATCCAGGTCCTGTGTGAACCAGAACACGATCAATCCAGGACCAGTTTCGGGACGGGATGCCCAGAAGTGGCTCTCATCCTGGCCATGTCACTGGAGTCAAGTTATTATGGCTGATGAGGGGTGATACTGCGAAATCGTTCCTATGACGCTTTTTTCCGGTCCAGGGAAGACCCGGACTGACCCGGCAGTTTGGGCTGGACTGTTTCCATGAGGAGCAAGGTCAAGACTGATTTGCATATGGCTGGGTCCAAACTGGAATACCATGCTGAGCAAACAAACAATCGATTTTGGCCCAGATCTCTGTACAGGGGTGAATGTATGACATTGTTCTGCATTCTGTCCATCAACTGTTGTTTTTGCATTTGTCACCCCGAGTGGGACGGGTATGCTCAGACGTGAGTCCCGTGCTCTCCATGCCACTGGAATCAAGCTATCCTGGCTGATGAGGGCTGAAAGCCCGAAACCAGTCCTAGGATGCTTGTTTCCAGTCCAGGGAGGACCTGGCTTGGCAGTTCGGGCTGGACTGTACCCATAGGGTGCAAAGTCAAGACTGATTTACACATGGCTGACTCCAAACTGGAATGGCATGGTGAGCAAAAACAACGATGGCCTTAGACCCAGATCTCTGTACTGGGGTGAATGTTTGACATTGTTCAGCATTCCGTCGATTATTTGTTCTTTTTGCGTTTGTATCCCTACCTGCGACCCGTATGCCCAGACGTGGTTTCCGTGCTTGCCATGCCACTGGAGTCAAGCTAATCTGGGTGATACCCCGAAACCGCTCTTAGGGTGCTTGTTTCTGGTCCAAGAAGGGGCTGGTGTCGGAGGCTGGCTTATTAGATGGTGTATATCTCTTTGTGAGGCACCCTACACTGAGTCCCGGCAACGCTTAGTGATAGTTGTAGAGGTCTCTGATAACCAAAGCTCTCAAGGGGTAGCTGTGGAGAGGAGCTAAGGCTTATCTAGGAGGGTGTGAAGGGGGTGCATTTACAACAATAGTCACAACGTTAGCTTACACACCAGAAAGAACCACACCAGTGTAACAAAAATACCTCTGTATTTATTGAACAAAACACTAAGAAGTACTTGGTATTTCTCCTACGCGGAGATCTCAATAGATAAAGAGATACCTTAAAACAGTTAGGAAAACACATGGGCACATAGGGGAGGCCTAACCATATATTTAAAAAATGTGATGTAAGTAACTAAATGAGAAATAAAGAAGCTAGGAGAAGCACGGAACCACCAAAGGTAAGTAGCTAGGGAACCCCAGGCACTTCGTGAGCAAAAGAACAATGGATTAAGGCAGAGATCTCTTTAGTTGGGTGGGCATTCGACATTGTTCAGCATTCCATCCATCATTTGTACTTTATCCGCTTGTCGGCCTAAGTGGGAGAAATATGCCCAGACGTGGGTCCCTTGTTAGCCATGGCACTGGAGTCAGGTTATCCTGGCTAATGAGGGGTGATATCCCGAAACCGGTCCTAGAATGCTTGTTTCCGGTCCAGAGACGGTCTGGCCTGGCAGGTCAGGCCGGACTGTTCCCATTGGCAGCAGGGTAAAGACCGATTTGCATATGGCTGGGTCCAAACTGGAACGGCGTGGTGAGCAAAAAAGCAAAGGAGTTAGACTCAGATCTTTCTACTGGGGGTGAATGTTTGACATAGTTCAGGATTCCGTCCATCATCTTTTCTCGTTGCATTCATGAAATCATCAGTCAGACTGCCCGGCAACTAAGGAGCTGTGGATGGAACTTGGGTTCTAAAACTGTTGGAGGTTTGGCCTTTGCGTTTAAGTCAAAACTCAAGGTTCTAAGCCTGCTTTCAACTCATCCTCCAACACTTACCTCACAGGTCTATAGTGTACAGTGGGAACCAAAAGGGTTCCAAAGGTCTTTATTTACAAGACAGTACATCTCCCACTGTTTAAAATAAAAAGTTTCAACTTTTCAAAATAAATACACAAATAAATACATGAATAAACACACAGATGATCATAGATATATTTGTATTTATAATTCTTCAATTAATCGTTGTGGTGCCTGAATCACACGTCCTGATTGGGTCATTGGAAACCGGAAGCTGGCAGTCAAAGTGTTCCTGCATAGATGAGGTGGAATCATCAGCAGACACAGACTCATCAACAGTCTGTCGGGACCCAGTCTCTACACTGACATCCATGTTTGATGAGTGGTGGGCCACATGTCGAAAATGAGAGGAATCTCTCGTAAGGGACTTCCCAGGACGCTGGGCCATCACCATGTCTCCTTGGGGAGTTAGTGATGGTAAAGGATTCAGCCTCAAAAGACGCATCAGACTTTCTTTTTCTGTGTTGTCTGACAAGCACTCAATCTCTTGTAAAGGTGACATCTTTTACAAGACGTAATTTGTCAGCATATATTTTCATCTTTTGTTTGTGACCAGAGTCCTTAGTATGAATGTCTTCCTCAGCCTTGGATCTGAGGTTGGTCCATTGGAGGCCACTTTGTTGTCATGGCTCTTCCAAATATGAGTTGTAGGACTTTCCCCTGTCGTAGAGTGAGAGGTCGAACTGTAAGCTCAAAGAGTAGTGTTCCAAACAACTTTAAAGTCGAGCTTCCCCAAAACAGCAAGCTGTACAGCTTTCTTTCGAATACCCATGAACCGTTCCACCAGACCATTGGCCTTAGACCAAAGAGGAGTGCTTTTCTGATGCTTTATATTGAGGTGATTTCAAAAATATTTGAATCCTCGACTATTAAAGGGTGGACTGTTGTCAGAATTTAAGATTGAAGGTACACCCCATGTTGCAAAGATGCCATCTAGGTTTGCAATGACCTTTTCATGTGCAGTGGATGAAAGGTCTTCTACCAATAGACAACAGGAGCCAACAATGACTAAAAGATGGTGTCCATTCTCAAGAGGACCAAAGAAATCTACTTCAGTTCTCTCCCAAGCATGATGTGGCAGGTCTGAAAGGGTGCTGATTTACTTGAGACAAAAGACAGGTGGGTACACGACAGGCCTTTAACTCTTGTTCGACCCTTTCATTGACATAATGAAGCCAGACTCGATCGAAGAAAGCTCTCTTTCTGGCAACTATTCCTCGATGTTCCTCATAGACGATGCCAATAACTTGTTGTCGTAGACTCTCTGGAATAACAATTTGTGTACTTCGCAGGATTAGACCTGCTTGAGACACTTACATGTTTGAACTTTAAATACTCACTGTCATTAATGAGAGGTCTAGAGTGCTGGTTCTACAAGTGATGAGCAATAAGGTCTTTTAACTTCAACATGTCACTATCTTTGCTCGTGCCAGAGACAATTTGTTCTAAAGACATGGCAGCTGGTATGCTCGATTTTACAATAAAATTGATGTAGGTCTCTACTGTCTTGGATGGTGTACCAGGGCATTGCAATGGCACTCTTGAAAGATAATCAGCAGGATTCTGATCTTTCCCTGGATAATGAAGCATTATAATATTGTATTCCTGTAACCTCAAACCCCAATGTTTTTAATTCAAAAAAATATTTTGGCGTTAGGAATGCCAGATATCATCAATAGAGCTTGATGATCAGCCACTACCGTGAAATTCTTTCCATATAAGAACATGTGGAAATATTCACAAGCCCGGACCACTCCTTAACTTTCTTTCTCAGTTTGCAAGTAAGCATGTTCCGTTTGCAATAGGCTTTTATTGGCTTATGCCACGCTATATCTTCGGGCATTTGGCTATCTTCTGTGCAGGGCAGGGCTCGTGTGAAATACAACTTCTGTATGCAGTTTGAGATTAAAGAAGGCCAATTTATTGGCACTCTCAGTGGCTTGCTTGGTGTGTCGGAAGCTCTTCTCACATTCATGGAACCAATGAAATGGCATATTCTTTTTCATCAGTTCTCGTAGTGGTGCACTGAATGTAGCAAAGTCTTGTATCTATTCCATTTGGTGAGACCCTCAATTAAAGTCGAGTCGAAAGAAGAACTTCACACCATTCAACTAGGTTATCATATCAACACTGTGTCGACCTGTCTCTCTCGCTTAATCGCCTTGTTGACCTGACACATATCAACGCATATGAGTACAACTCCTTCACTGTCTCTTTTAAGTACTACTACAATGGGAGAAACCCATGGTGTTGGACCATTGAGCGTTCAATGTTGTCGTGTTTAGGCAACAAATTAAGGGCCAGATGTAGGTAGCCCTTTACCGGTCGGAAACGGCCGAAAATACCGATTTTCGGCCGTTTCCGACCGGTAAAGGGCTATGGAGATGTAGGGGCTAGAAAAACGTACATTTTCGGTAATTTTACCGAATCGGTAAAATTACAGAATCGGTAAAATTACAGATTCTGTAAATTTTACAGATTCGGTAAATTTACCATTCGTTAAAAATACCGAAAATGTATTTTGGGATGTAGGTAGCACTTCTAACAGTGCTACAGGTCCTTTAGAATTCGGTATTTACCATGCAATACAATTGCATGGTAAATTATGAATTCTTGTGTACATGCACATCTCTGCATGTACACCTGTGCCATGTGGCACACAGACATGCCCTAAGGGCATGTATGTGTGCCACATGGCGCAAACGCCAGTTACAGGGGTGCAACAGGGTGTCAAAGTGACACCCTGTCCCCCTTAGCAATTCGGTATTTTTACCGATTCGGTAAATACCGAATCGGTATTTGCTATTGAATCCTATGGGCTTCAAGGCCCATAGGATTCAATAGCAAATACCGATTCGGTATTCACCGAATCGGTAAATACCGAATCTTACCGATTCGGTAACAAATACCGAATTTTTACCTACATTTTATTTACAGATTCATAAATACCGAATCGGTAAAATTAGGTATTTATGAATCGGTAAATGAGATTTACCTACATCTGGCCCTAAGTTCCTTTTCAACAGCTTCTTGCAAGTTAAATGCAATTTGTCTGTGTCGCTGAGCAACAGGACGAACACCCTCCTGTATATGTAACTTTGCTTTCATTGTTTTGAGTTTTCCTTACCCTTGAATTTCATGATCAACATTCATGTTGTAGTTCACTGATATCAGTCCCATACCAGCAGCAGTGTTGAAACTGGGCAAATAGGCACTTGAAGCAGTTTCATGAAATACATGAATGGGCGCTTGTACCACTGTTTTCTTATGTTTCATCGGGGTTACGAATGAACCTTGACCTTTTAAGGGTGCCGAGGCAGCCCATGTGTAGACTTCTGTTTTTGGCTCTGTAAAATGTGGTAATGAGACAATACTTGACACTTCTCCTCAGGCATGATAGGGCTGGGCGTAGTTTCCGAAGTAGCGCTACGTGTAGCTCCGTGAAATGCACTTCGCACTATGCGAGCTACGCGTAGCACTACGCGAACTGCATAGTACCCTGTTCGCACTGTGCAAGATGCCGTTTTCAATGATTGCACAGTGCGGACAAGCATCCGGCACTGTGCAATCATTGAAAACGGCATCTTGCACAGTGTGAGCTGTAGTTTTCTGCCACTCGAGTACAGTTTTACTCAAGCGGCAGCTTTCTCAACGCGGACTGGTAGTTTCTCATCACGAGCAGTCGCGAGCATACGTGACCACTCGCAATGAGAAACCTGACCTCCCCGCGTTGAGAATCTCGCCGAGAGGTTTATTTTCCACGCTCGCGATCGGCAACTTGATGTTGCTGATCGCAAATGAGGAAAAAGTCTCGCCGGGATGTCATTTTGCTTGATCGCAGTCGCCAACTTGATGTTGAGGACCGCGAACAAGCAAAAAATGACCGCTGCACTATGCTACACTACGCGTGTTTACACTGTGTTACGTTCAGTTCGCGTATTGCGAAGTAGCGCAAACTTCACAGCGCTGTCAATAGTGAATAGTATCAATCACCCATTTATTTTAGAGTGGTCTTTGAACAATGTCTGAATGTCTTTGGTGCTTTTTCATGTTGCTTTTCTTCACTTTGAATTTTTCCTCGCATTCTACTAGTCCCACATATGCATACCTATCTGAAGTAAACATAAACATTGCACAATTGTCATTCTCAGCTTCACTGGAAACTGATACAGAGGAACTCTTTGGCGATGATTTAGATGACAATCAACTTCGTTTGGTGTACATTTACCTCAGTTGGTGTGACCGCTTGGCTTTGTGGGAGTGCATCGAATGTGAGTGAGCTATGGTTCAGTTGGCAATTTTCTTTTGATGCTGTGATGCTCTTACTTGCCACTTCGCCCTGCAAGTCTTCACAGAATGGTTCTCTTTAACACAGCTGATGCATATCTGTATAATTGCAGGACATTTACTTTCTGTGGTAATGTCAGTCCACATCTGTGATACGTTTTCTTTTTTGTGGAGACATCACCTTGTGTTCCTCAGACTTGTACCATGGCTTACTTTTCATGCTCATGACTGAAACACGTTGGGCGACTCTGGCCTCCATGTCAGTCGCTTGACTATCAGCACGCTCTTCAGCGCGAGCACCCATGAGGCTTGTTCTAAGCTTAGAGTTTCCTTCAGAATTCATCCTTGAAAGGAATCTGACAGACATACATCGATTACTTTGAGGTGGGTAGCTTCCTCATCATTAAATTCATTGAATTTACAGTGCTTTATCAGAACATCCAGTCTCTCAACAAATTCATCGATGGTTTCACCTAGTCTCTGGCATTCCTTACTGAAAATGTATCTTTCCTAATCTACATTTGTCACTGGATTAAAAATTGAAATTCAAGGCTGTTTTGATTTGATCGTACATCACAGCATCTTCTGGTGTTATCTTTTTTATGCTTCTTTCAGTCCGTCATCAGTCATCTTCCTCACATGCTTTATAATCTTTTTATCGTCTTTTTCATCTATTGCTCCTATGAAATCTTCAAAACTCTCTATCCATGCAGTCCATCTTGTGCCAATATTGTGTTTTTTGGCAGTATCAAATGCAGACGGTGGCTTTATGACTGCTGTAGCCGTATACGCATTGGTGGACAGTAGTAGTGTCTCAGGTGCTTCTTGTGGAACTCAATCAGGTAGAGCGTCTCTAACACCTTGTGACGTGCTGGCTTCAGGGTCAGCCTTAATAACTTTTAGAGCTTGAACCTCGCCTGGCTCTCCATTGGCGTTCTTTATTTGATGATAGTCTAGAAAGTTGTTTTGAGTCCCTAACTGGAGCTTTGGTGGTTGTTGCGTGGCTGTCGAACACAATCCCAAACCCTCCTTCTAGGGCCGCTGCGCAGCTTGCTGTGACACGATGATTCATTAATGATTTTGATAAGTACATAAGCCTTGTATTCTAGTAGTCCATGAGAGCAGATAACATTATGATACTGGGTCGGCTTTGTGCTTAAATGATTCTTCACAAATATCTGGTCAATCTCTGTTTCATAGCACATGAATTGCAGTTTATGAACTATTGCTGTGTGCTGCTTTTGTGACCTGGTTGCATCTGTCTTTAGCATTCTTACTCCCTATGCCGTATGGCATTCATTTATTGGTGGTCGTCTCATTCAGTTCCTGGCCACCGACACGCAGACTTTCAATGTCGCTTTCTTTATCTTCAAACGTTTAACACTGGCTGGCGTTGCTCTGAGATTGCGCCGGTCATCGTTCTAAGCCTGCTTTTCACTCATCCCTTCAACACTTATGATACGGCCTAAGGTGGGAACCAAAAAAGTTCCAGCATTCTTCATTTACAAGACACTACACTACTGAGAAGGTCTATTAATCTAATCACAACCTGGTGTAACGTCCATAATGGAGAGAAGGGCGCACTGCCCATTGGGCTAAACCTGCTCCACCCTGGGCTGCTGCAGCTTCCAGGGTACACACAGTTCTTCATCTGATGTGTGCTGGGATGCGCTGGAGATGGGGCCTTGATGACAACTTTATACAAAGTATTTCGCACCTCATCCAGAGGATGAAGTGCTTTTTTAATAACATTTTTTATTGCTTTTTTAAACCTAATTAGCACCCCAGTAGTTGTTGATACAATAAGTTTTAAGATACTTACGGGCACATGCATCAACATTGGAGTTTGCGATTCCTTAATTGCGAAAAATAAGGAATCGCAATTAAGGAATCGCAAACTGCAATGCATCAAGAAATTGCTGAATAAATTGCGATTTCTTAAAATTCCTTAATTGCGATTCTCAATTTAAGAATCGCAATTAAGGAATCCCTTCCCATTCATTCCTATGGGCCTAGAGGCTTATAGGAATGAATGGGAAGACATTCTCATTTTGCGAATCGCAATTAAGGAATCGCAAAATGAGAATACAATTTCAAGGGTGCAGGGGGGGTCCAAAGGACACCCTGTTGCACCCCTGAAATTTGCCATTAAGTACATTTTTCACACACACATGCCCCCAGGGCATGTGTGTGTGTAAAATGGCACTTTCAAAAATGCACTTTTGTGCATTTTTTAAAATTTTCGCAAATTACCATGAAGGTCAACTTCATGGTAATTTGCACCCCTTATTTGCAAATTCGCAAATTTTCAAAGTTTAATGCATTGCATTTAAGGAATCTCAATTTGAGATTCCTTAAATGCAATTGCAATTTAAGAAATCGCAATTTTGCGATTTCTTAAATTGCGAGAACAACAAAATGCATAACGCATCCCAAAAATGGAAATTGCATTCGCAAACGGCCGAATTTTGCGATTTGCACCGTTTGCGAATGCAATTTCCTTTGACGCATGTGCCCGATAGTGTGATGTGTACCTTCAGAGCGTGTGACAAACTCTCACATAGGTCTTGCAGCATAAATGCATTGTCAACCATTAGCAGTTATAGAATAAGTAAGCCAATTACCCCAGAGGCTGATATGTTTCTCTGGACATCCCCTTGATTTGTATACAAACTGCTCTGCTTCTGCATAGTACTCCATTCCCGGGCCTATTTGGTCACTGATGGAGCCAGTGTGGTCTCCTAATGCTATGCTATATCACTCTTGGCGACGAGGAAAACCCAGGGCTACCAGCCATCTAATGTGTTGTCTGCCTCCCCTCTCATCCATCAGACCCAGCATCACCATTTTGGGCCCCAGGTCTGTCTGCCTGTGTACCACCCACTGCAGTGTTTTGGATGAGGCTGAAATGCTTAAAAACATTTAGGAAATGTGATCCTGACTACAACAGCGGTGGGGACAGAGACCTGGCTGAAAAATAACAAAATATTCTGCAACTATTTGTTTGCCTTTCAACTTCAGGTAAACACATATAAAATGTAAAGCACACACCTTAAATGAAAAAATAAATACCAGTTAAAGAAATTGGTGGGAAATGCATTCTGATATGTTATGAAAGCTCAGTTGGTTAATGCGATTACCACAACCAGTATTCAGCTGGAAGGCTACCTAGGGCCAGAAGTACGTAGAAGTGTGTTTGCAATTTCCTATAGCAAATCTTTGCGATTCATTGTTAGGTAATCGCAAGCAGCGATGTAAAAATGTGTCTTTAACACATTAAGCAATACCCAGTGGGCTGCAAGTACACCTACCTCATTAATATTCAGGAGGTAGGTCTTGGTTTGCGACCCAATGGGTATTGCAAAAAACTTAGGGCCATATGTAGGTAATATGTGTTTTACGATACTCAAATTGCGATTTTTAGGGAAACGCAATTAGAGAATTACAAAACGCAATGTAGGTAGGATTAGCAAAATATTTTGCGAATCCCACTTATTCCTTATTTGCGAATCGCAAATTGAGAGTCGCAAATAAGGAATACCTTCTCATTCATTCCTATTGGCTAGAAGCCCCTTAGGAATGAATGGGAAGACATTCTCAATTTGCGATTCCCAATTAGAGAATCACAAATTGAGAATGCAATTTCAATGTTGCAAGGGTGTCAATAGGACACCCTGTTGCACTCCTGAAATTAACATGTGTGCACATATGGCGCACATACATGCCCTAAGGGCATGTATGTGCGCCAAATGGGACTTTGAAAAATGCAAAAAAGTGAATTTTTCAAAGAAATCGCAAATTACCACCAACCTGAAGTTGGTGGTAATTTGCGATTCCTTAAGCCAACATCGCTCTACTTGGGTGCTTCCTACATTGCATTTAAGGAATCACAGTTTGCAATTCCTTAAATGCATTTGTAAAATAAGGAATCGCAAATTTTGCGATTCCTTATTTTGCGTGTGGGCTTTTGTTTGCTACATAGCACACTGCCCAAATTGCGATCACAGCGCTGAAATTCTGTGAATTTTAGCATTTGCGATCGCAATTAGGCTTCCTACATATGGCCCCATGTGATGGTGGCCTACTGGGGTCAGCAGACTACCATGTCTGTGATTGCTTTTAAACAAAGCAACATTTTGGGGGGGAAATGCAGCCTTTAAAGGAAAATGAGATTAGTTTCACAAAGAAAAAAGCTTCATTTAATTTAATAAGAGTAGGCAGTGGTCTGTGGGACCATGGCCTGCTTTTGAAAAATATTTTTCCAAATATTCACAAAGGGGAAGGCGTCCCCTGGGGACTCCTTCCTATTACAAATGGATTACCCAAAAACTTGGAGTTGGTGGTAAAATGCAAATGTTTTTCAACCACATTAAGGTCGCAAAACATTGACACATACCACTGCGATTCGGTATTAGGAAGAGACGCCGTTAACACGCCCCTTCCTAATGCTGAATTGCAAACCCATTTTAGAATTCGGTAATAGGTTACCAAATCGCAAAATAGGGCTTTGTACATGTAAAAAGGCTTTTTTTGTGGTTGCAAACAGACGGATTCACAAGCTACGTTCATCTGGCCCCTAATCCCGACCGCCATGGTACCTCAGTGATTCTCCTGAGGCGACAAAGAACTCAGTAGAGCTCTGCCCCCCACCACAGAATGAGCACCCCCATCCCATGGCCTCCACTCCATCCATGTCCCTGGTCCAGTTTCTGCTGCAAAGACAATGGCTCAGGAACTCCCAGGCATCACCTAAAAATTGATACTTGTATAGCGCACTACTCACCCGCAAGGGTCTCAAGGCACTTGTACGAATACCGCTGTGGAACCCATCCTGGCTTTCCCTGTGAGGTGTCCACTCCTGGGCACCCCCAAGGTGGTGGCCAGGCATCCTAGCGCTGTCGGGGCCGTTGTGGAGATTAAGCAAGCTATTGCCCAGAGTTGCAGAGTGGGGCCCATGATTAGAATAGGCACCGAGGCGAGAATTATCAGGTCCGTGAAATTTTGAGCCCAAGAGCCGCTGAGGCGGGGAATTGAACCCTGGTCCCGGGCCAGACCTCTGCATCAGGGTCTGCCGCTCTAACCATTGAGCCACACTTCTCCACATACAGCCCCCATCAATGCAGAACACCCCTGAGAATTCTGCTCCCACTGCTGCTCCAGCTGTCAATGGCTTTATAAATTAGACTTTTTTTATAACAGAGCTCCCTAGATGCAATTAAAAGACAAAATATCGAGCAAGTACACGTTAACTATGCCTCCATCTTGACACGGATATAGGACATATCACTGTCTTAAATTTTTCCACAGACAATGGAAATAACATCTGGGGCGACTAATGGGGGGACAGGGTGGGTAAATTGGGGAGTTTGATAGTTTAGTGTCTGTAGACGTCTAAGTATGATCCAGATGTGTCTTTTAAACTGCCACATAATGTGACAGCTGATTCTTCATGTACAAATCCCAACAAAATCTGTTTAAACTAAAAAGGTTTTTAAAAAAAAAAACTTTTTAAAATAAGTCTAAGTGGCATATTTACAATGAAGTGGCGAAGCGCGTCGTTGAGCCAAGAAGGCTAACGGCATGCTCCGTCACTTTAGAAACGCAGGGCTGCACCATATTTACTAGAATACGGTGCAGCCCTGCATCCCCCCTTGCGCTGGTGCTAAATTAAGTTTCCTAGTGCCCACGCAGGCACCTTTGCACCATAGTGCAGGGGTGCCTGCATTGAGGGTAAGGATTGTTTATGTGCAGGAACGTGTCCCTTCGACACTTAAACAATTTGAAATGGTGATTGTAATGCAGCACATGTAGAAGATGCAAAACTGCATTTTTTTAAACTGATTGTTTATGTGCAGGAAGGTACACCTCCTGCACATAAACAATCCTAGGCAATTTGCTGTTCCTATGTGTGCTCCACAAGGCAGCAGACATGGAAACAGCAAAAACGAAGAGAAATAAAGCATTTCTCCTCGTTTTGCATGTTTAAGACCAGGTTTTCCCTGGTCTTAATTTTGGGGCTGCCTCCTATTTACGCTCCCATTGTAAATAGGGGGCATAATCAAAATCAATGGGTGTTCGGGTGTCACGCCCGCAACACCCATTGCCCTCCCCGTTCACTGTAAACACAGCGTGAAAGGATGCCTTATTTACAAGGTGGCTTTAAGCCACGTTAAGTGCCTTATCGCTGCCTTGTAAATAAGGCGAGGCCCCTATCGCCTTCACAACGTCACTGACATGTGGTGGCGTGACATGGTGGTGGAGATAGGGGCTTGTAAATATGCCCCTGTATTCTTGGGGTAATGCTAGGACAACGTGCGTTGCCTGTGAATTTTTGAAGTAAGCAATGCATTTTTTAATGGTTGAAATCAATATACATACATGGACATACACACATACACGAGGTTCAAAAGGGCAGATCACCTCTAGCTCGTACACCGTGTTATTTTTGTTTGCTCCCATCAGAAGGAAAAAAAAAACTATAATATTTTTTGAGAAAAAAAATGTGGCCTAATGGGACTTTTTCTCATCCGTCAGTGCATGCAGTGGGAGAGGGTGTGTTAGGCATGAGTCCAAGACACAACTGACGGCTTTAGCCAATCCTCACTTTTTAACCAAGATGCATCCGGGGCATTTCGGCATTTCCGCGATTTTACGCCCGTTTGTAGACCACTACACAGTGCAATGTCTGACTTTGCAACTTTTTTTCGCTAGTTATAAAGTGTTACATATAATGCATCGACATGTCGATATTAGTGCACAACAAACCTGCAATTGCCCTTCGCAAACAGACTGGAATCTTGGCAGCTATGTTGTGTTATATACAGTACGAGGCGGCCACAAAATGCGCAGATTTAGGGCCTGGTTCACGAAAGGACTCTGCGCTCATGGCAGCGGGCCCGCAGTTGTGGGGGTGTGTCTACACTCGTGGCAGCAACAATGCAGTCATGGGGGAGTTTCTGCACTCGTGGCAGCGGGCCCGCAGTTGTGGGGGAGTGTCTACACTCGTGGCAGCAACGATGCAGTCATGGGAGAGTTTCTGCACTCGTGGCAGCGGGCCCGCAGTTGTGGGGGAGTGTCTACACTCGTGGCAGTGACCCCGCAGTCATGGGGGAGTTTCTGCACTCGTGGCAGCGGGCCCGCAGTTGTGGGGGTGTGTCTACACTCGTGGCAGCAAGGATGCAGTCATGGGGGAGTTTCTGCACTCGTGGCAGCGGGCCCGCAGTTGTGGGGGTGTTTCTACACTCGTGGCAGCAACCCTGCAGTCATGGGGGAGTTTCTACACTTGTGGCAGCGGGCCCGCAGTTGTGGGGGAGTGTCTACACTCGTGGCAGTGACCCCGCAGTCATGGGGGAGTTTCTGCACTCGTGGCAGCGGGCCCGCAGTTGTGGGGGAGTGTCTACACTTGTGGCAGCGACCCCGCAGTCATGGGGGAGTTTCTGCACTTGTGGCAGCGGGCCCGCAGTTGTGGGGGAGTGTCTACACTCGTGGCAGCGACCCCGCAGTCATGGGGGAGTTTCTGCACTCGTGGCAGCGGGCCCGCAGTTGTGGGGGAGTGTCTACACTCGTGGCAGCGACCCCGCAGTCATGGGGGAGTTTCTGCACTTGTGGCAGCGGGCCCGCAGTTGTAGGGGAGTGTCTACACTCGTGGTAGCAACCCCATAGTTGTGGGGGAGTGTCTACACATGTGGCAGCAACACCACTGTCGTGGGGAAGTTGCTGCGCTCGTGGCAGCAGGCCCGCAGTTGTGGGGGAGTGTCTACACTCGTAGCAGCGACCCCGCAGTCGTGGAGGAGTGTCTGCACTTGTGGTGAAGGCCCGCCCCAATTATGGTGACTCTTTAACGACTACAGGGCCGCCGCCATAGGTGCGGAGTCACTTTGTGAATCAGGCCCTAAGAATTTAAGATAAAACAAGTGTGTTAGAAATAAATGTTTTAGTAAAATGCAGTAGCAGAATGTAATAGATAGAGGCAGTGATATGAAATTTTACTGTCATTTGTAGAGCACTTTCCTAACCCTTGGGATGCCCAAAGCCACTATTTTCACCAAGTATTTCAAGAAAAAATGATATAATCTGTCATCAGGTTTTAGCAATGATTCAACTTACTGCTCCAGCCCTCCAAAGGGATCAGCTTTCCTGATCTCAAGTAATTGTTGCCCAGCACAAGCTTATTATTGGTGCTGTTGTGCTGTGAAGTTCAGATGGACTCCAGGTTGGGGTTGATTGATGCACTCGTGGGACTCCTAAGAGCAGGGATTGCCAAGTTTACACCACCGCAAGGGAGCTCCTGTCACCTCTGTGCACTTCCTTAGCCCAGTATTCGATGCAGTGTGAACTCCACATGCACGGACCACTGATGCAGTGTGAACTTTACTTGCACGGACCACTGATGCAGTGTGAACTTTACTTGCACGGACCACTGATGCAGTGTGAACTTTACATGCACGGACCACTGATGCAGTGTGAACTGTACATGCACGGACCACTGATGCAGTGTGAACTCTACATGCACGGACCACTGATGCAGTGTGAACTCTACATGCACAGACCACTGATGCAGTGTGAACTGTACAAGCACGGACCACTGATGCAGGGTGAACTCTACATGCACGGACCACTGATGCAGGGTGAACTCTACATGCACAGACCACGGATGCAGTGTGAACTGTACATGCACAGACCACGGATGCAGTGTGAACTTTACATGCACGGACCACTGATGCAGTGTGAACTGTCCATGCACGGACCACTGATGCAGTGTGAACTCTACATGCACGGACCACTGATGCAGTGTGAACTCTACATGCACGGACCACTGATGCAGTGTGAACTCTACATGCACGGACCACTGATGCAGGGTGAACTCTACATGCACAGACCACGGATGCAGTGTGAACTGTACATGCACAGACCACGGATGCAGTGTGAACTTTACATGCACGGACCACTGATGCAGTGTGAACTTTACATGCACGGACCACTGATGCAGTGTGAACTGTACATGCACGGACCACTGATGCAGTGTGAACTGTACATGCACGGACCACTGATGCAGTGTGAACTCTACATGCACGGACCACTGATGCAGTGTGAACTCTACATGCACAGACCACTGATGCAGTGTGAACTGTACATGCACGGACCACTGATGCAGTGTGAACTCTACATGCACGGACCACTGATGCAGGGTGAACTCTACATGCACAGACCACGGATGCAGTGTGAACTGTACATGCACAGACCACAGATGCAGTGTGAATTTTACATGCACGGACCACTGATGCAGTGTGAACTTTACATGCACGGACCACTGATGCAGTGTGAACTGTACATGCACGGACCACTGATGCAGTGTGAACTCTACATGCACGGACCACTGATGCAGGGTGAACTCTACATGCACGGACCACTGATGCAGGGTGAACTTTACTTGCACGGACCACTGATGCAGTGTGATTTTTACATGCACGGACTACTGATGCAGTGTGAACTGTACATGCACGGACCACTGATGCAGTGTGAACTCTACATGCACGGACCACTGATGCAGTGTGAACTCTACATGCACAGACCACTGATGCAGTGTGAACTATACATGCACGGACCACTGATGCAGGGTGAACTCTACATGCACGGACCACTGATGCAGGGTGAACTCTACATGCACAGACCACGGATGCAGTGTGAACTGTACATGCACAGACCACGGATGCAGTGTGAACTTTACATGCACGGACCACTGATGCAGTGTGAACTGTACATGCACGGACCACTGATGCAGTGTGAACTCTACATGCACGGACCACTGATGCAGTGTGAACTCTACATGCACGGACCACTGATGCAGTGTGAACTCTACATGCACGGACCACTGATGCAGGGTGAACTCTACATGCACAGACCCCGGATACAGTGTGAACTGTACATGCACAGACCACGGATGCAGTGTGAACTTTACATGCACGGACCACTGCTGCAGTGTGAACTTTACATGCACGGACCACTGATGCAGTGTGAACTGTACATGCACGGACCACTGATGCAGTGTGAACTGTACATGCACGGACCACTGATGCAGTGTGAACTCTACATGCACGGACCACTGATGCAGTGTGAACTCTACATGCACAGACCACTGATGCAGTGTGAACTGTACATGCACGGACCACTGATGCAGTGTGAACTCTACATGCACGGACCACTGATGCAGGGTGAACTCTACATGCACAGACCACGGATGCAGTGTGAACTGTACATGGACAGACCACGGATGCAGTGTGAACTCTACATGCACGGACCACTGATGCAGTGTGAACTCTACATGCACGGACCACTGATGCAGGGTGAACTCTACATGCACGGACCACTGATGCAGGGTGAACTCTACATGCACGGACCACGGATGCAGTGTGAACTGTACATGCACGGACCACTGATGCAGGGTGAACTCTACATGCACGGACCACTGATGCAGGGTGAACTCTACATGCACGGACCACTGATGCAGTGTGAACTCTACATGCACGGACCACTGATGCAGGGTGAACTCTACATGCACGGACCACGGATGCAGGGTGAACTCTACATGCACGGACCACTGATGCAGTGTGAACTCTACATGCACGGACCACTGATGCAGTGTGAACTCTACATGCACGGACCACTGATGCAGTGTGAACTCTACATGCACGGACCACAGATGCAGGGTGAACTCTACATGCACGGACCACTGATGCAGGGTGAACTCTACATGCACGGACCACGGATGCAGGGTGAACTCTACATGCACGGACCACGGATGCAGTGTGAACTTTACATGCACGGACCACTGATGCAGGGTGAACTCTACATGCACGGACCACTGATGCAGGGTGAACTCTACATGCACGGACCACTGATGCAGGGTGAACTCTACATGCACGGACCACTGATGCAGGGTGAACTCTACATGCACGGACCACTGATGCAGTGTGAACTCTACATGCACAGACCACTGATGCAGTGTGAACTGTACATGCACGGACCACTGATGCAGTGTGAACTCTACATGCACGGACCACTGATGCAGGGTGAACTCTACATGCACAGACCACGGATGCAGTGTGAACTGTACATGCACAGACCACGGATGCAGTGTGAACTTTACATGCACGGACCACTGATGCAGTGTGAACTTTACATGCACGGACCACTGATGCAGTGTGAACTGTACATGCACGGACCACTGATGCAGTGTGAACTCTACATGCACGGACCACTGATGCAGGGTGAACTCTACATGCACAGACCACGGATGCAGTGTGAACTGTACATGGACAGACCACGGATGCAGTGTGAACTCTACATGCACGGACCACTGATGCAGTGTGAACTCTACATGCACGGACCACTGATGCAGTGTGAACTCTACATGCACGGACCACGGATGCAGGGTGAACTCTACATGCACGGACCACTGATGCAGTGTGAACTCTACATGCACGGACCACGGATGCAGGGTGAACTCTACATGCACGGACCACTGATGCAGTGTGAACTCTACATGCACGGACCACTGATGCAGTGTGAACTCTACATGCACGGACCACTGATGCAGTGTGAACTCTACATGCACGGACCACAGATGCAGGGTGAACTCTACATGCACGGACCACTGATGCAGGGTGAACTCTACATGCACGGACCACGGATGCAGGGTGAACTCTACATGCACGGACCACTGATGCAGTGTGAACTTTACATGCACGGACCACTGATGCAGGGTGAACTCTACATGCACGGACCACGGATGCAGTGTGAACTGTACATGCACGGACCACTGATGCAGGGTGAACTCTACATGCATGGACCACTGATGCAGGGTGAACTGTACATGCACAGACCACAGATGCAGTGTGAATTTTACATGCACGGACCACTGATGCAGTGTGAACTTTACATGCACGGACCACTGATGCAGTGTGAACTGTACATGCACGGACCACTGATGCAGTGTGAACTCTACATGCACGGACCACTGATGCAGGGTGAACTCTACATGCACGGACCACTGATGCAGGGTGAACTTTACTTGCACGGACCACTGATGCAGTGTGATTTTTACATGCACGGACCACTGATGCAGTGTGAACTGTACATGCACGGACCACTGATGCAGTGTGAACTCTACATGCACGGACCACTGATGCAGTGTGAACTCTACATGCACAGACCACTGATGCAGTGTGAACTATACATGCACGGACCACTGATGCAGGGTGAACTCTACATGCACGGACCACTGATGCAGGGTGAACTCTACATGCACAGACCACGGATGCAGTGTGAACTGTACATGCACAGACCACGGATGCAGTGTGAACTTTACATGCACGGACCACTGATGCAGTGTGAACTGTACATGCACGGACCACTGATGCAGTGTGAACTCTACATGCACGGACCACTGATGCAGTGTGAACTCTACATGCACGGACCACTGATGCAGTGTGAACTCTACATGCACGGACCACTGATGCAGGGTGAACTCTACATGCACAGACCCCGGATACAGTGTGAACTGTACATGCACAGACCACGGATGCAGTGTGAACTTTACATGCACGGACCACTGCTGCAGTGTGAACTTTGCATGCACGGACCACTGATGCAGTGTGAACTGTACATGCACGGACCACTGATGCAGTGTGAACTGTACATGCACGGACCACTGATGCAGTGTGAACTCTACATGCACGGACCACTGATGCAGTGTGAACTCTACATGCACAGACCACTGATGCAGTGTGAACTGTACATGCACGGACCACTGATGCAGTGTGAACTCTACATGCACGGACCACTGATGCAGGGTGAACTCTACATGCACAGACCACGGATGCAGTGTGAACTGTACATGGACAGACCACGGATGCAGTGTGAACTCTACATGCACGGACCACTGATGCAGTGTGAACTCTACATGCACGGACCACTGATGCAGTGTGAACTCTACATGCACGGACCACGGATGCAGGGTGAACTCTACATGCACGGACCACTGATGCAGTGTGAACTCTACATGCACGGACCACTGATGCAGTGTGAACTTTACATGCACGGACCACTGATGCAGTGTGAACTGTACATGCACGGACCACTGATGCAGGGTGAACTCTACATGCACGGACCACTGATGCAGGGTGAACTCTACATGCACGGACCACTGATGCAGGGTGAACTCTACATGCACGGACCACTGATGCAGTGTGAACTTTACATGCACGGACCACTGATGCAGGGTGAACTCTACATGCACGGACCACGGATGCAGTGTGAACTTTACATGCACGGACCACTGATGCAGGGTGAACTCTACATGCACGGACCACGGATGCAGTGTGAACTGTACATGCACGGACCACTGATGTAGGGTGAACTCTACATGCACGGACCACTGATGCAGGGTGAACTCTACATGCACGGACCACTGATGCAGGGTGAACTCTACATGCACGGACCACGGATGCAGTGTGAACTGTACATGCACGGACCACTGATGCAGGGTGAACTCTACATGCACGGACCACTGATGCAGGGTGAACTCTACATGCACGGACCACTGATGCAGGGTGAACTCTACATGCACGGACCACTGATGCAGGGTGAACTCTACATGCACGGACCACGGATGCAGGGTGAACTCTACATGCACGGACCACTGATGCAGTGTGAACTCTACATGCACGGACCACTGATGCAGTGTGAACTCTACATGCACGGACCACTGATGCAGTGTGAACTCTACATGCACGGACCACAGATGCAGGGTGAACTCTACATGCACGGACCACTGATGCAGGGTGAACTCTACATGCACGGACCACGGATGCAGGGTGAACTCTACATGCACGGACCACGGATGCAGTGTGAACTTTACATGCACGGACCACTGATGCAGGGTGAACTCTACATGCACGGACCACTGATGCAGGGTGAACTCTACATGCACGGACCACTGATGCAGGGTGAACTCTACATGCACGGACCACTGATGCAGGGTGAACTCTACATGCACGGACCACTGATGCAGTGTGAACTCTAAATGCACAGACCACTGATGCAGTGTGAACTGTACATGCACGGACCACTGATGCAGTGTGAACTCTACATGCACGGACCACTGATGCAGGGTGAACTCTACATGCACAGACCACGGATGCAGTGTGAACTGTACATGCACAGACCACGGATGCAGTGTGAACTTTACATGCACGGACCACTGATGCAGTGTGAACTTTACATGCACGGACCACTGATGCAGTGTGAACTGTACATGCACGGACCACTGATGCAGTGTGAACTCTACATGCACGGACCACTGATGCAGGGTGAACTCTACATGCACAGACCACGGATGCAGTGTGAACTGTACATGGACAGACCACGGATGCAGTGTGAACTCTACATGCACGGACCACTGATGCAGTGTGAACTCTACATGCACGGACCACTGATGCAGTGTGAACTCTACATGCACGGACCACGGATGCAGGGTGAACTCTACATGCACGGACCACTGATGCAGTGTGAACTCTACATGCACGGACCACTGATGCAGTGTGAACTTTACATGCACGGACCACTGATGCAGTGTGAACTGTACATGCACGGACCACTGATGCAGGGTGAACTCTACATGCACGGACCACTGATGCAGGGTGAACTCTACATGCAAGGACCTTTGATGCAGGGTGAACTCTACATGCACGGACCACTGATGCAGTGTGAACTTTACATGCACGGACCACTGATGCAGGGTGAACTCTACATGCACGGACCACGGATGCAGTGTGAACTTTACATGCACGGACCACTGATGCAGGGTGAACTCTACATGCACGGACCACGGATGCAGTGTGAACTGTACATGCACGGACCACTGATGCAGGGTGAACTCTACATGCACGGACCACTGATGCAGGGTGAACTCTACATGCACGGACCACTGATGCAGGGTGAACTCTACATGCACGGACCACGGATGCAGTGTGAACTGTACATGCACGGACCACTGATGCAGGGTGAACTCTACATGCACGGACCACTGATGCAGGGTGAACTCTACATGCACGGACCACTGATGCAGGGTGAACTCTACATGCACGGACCACTGATGCAGGGTGAACTCTACATGCACGGACCACGGATGCAGGGTGAACTCTACATGCACGGACCACTGATGCAGTGTGAACTCTACATGCACGGACCACTGATGCAGTGTGAACTCTACATGCATGGACCACTGATGCAGTGTGAACTCTACATGCACGGACCACAGATGCAGGGTGAACTCTACATGCACGGACCACTGATGCAGGGTGAACTCTACATGCACGGACCACGGATGCAGGGTGAACTCTACATGCACGGACCACGGATGCAGTGTGAACTTTACATGCACGGACCACTGATGCAGGGTGAACTCTACATGCACGGACCACTGATGCAGGGTGAACTCTACATGCACGGACCACTGATGCAGGGTGAACTCTACATGCACGGACCACTGATGCAGGGTGAACTCTACATGCACGGACCACTGATGCAGGGTGAACTCTACATGCACGGACCACGGATGCAGTGTGAACTGTACATGCACGGACCACTGATGCAGGGTGAACTCTACATGCACGGACCACTGATGCAGGGTGAACTCTACATGCACGGACCACTGATGCAGGGTGAACTCTACATGCACGGACCACTGATGCAGGGTGAACTCTACATGCACGGACCACGGATGCAGTGTGAACTGTACATGCACGGACCACTGATGCAGGGTGAACTCTACATGCACGGACCACTGATGCAGGGTGAACTCTACATGCACGGACCACTGATGCAGGGTGAACTCTACATGCACGGACCACTGATGCAGGGTGAACTCTACATGCACGGACCACGGATGCAGGGTGAACTCTACATGCACGGACCACTGATGCAGTGTGAACTCTACATGCACGGACCACTGATGCAGTGTGAACTCTACATGCACGGACCACTGATGCAGTGTGAACTCTACATGCACGGACCACAGATGCAGGGTGAACTCTACATGCACGGACCACTGATGCAGGGTGAACTCTACATGCACGGACCACGGATGCAGGGTGAACTCTACATGCACGGACCACTGATGCAGTGTGAACTTTACATGCACGGACCACTGATGCAGGGTGAACTCTACATGCACGGACCACGGATGCAGTGTGAACTGTACATGCACGGACCACTGATGCAGGGTGAACTCTACATGCACGGACCACTGATGCAGGGTGAACTCTACATGCACGGACCACTGATGCAGGGTGAACTCTACATGCACGGACCACGGATGCAGTGTGAACTGTACATGCACGGACCACTGATGCAGGGTGAACTCTACATGCACGGACCACTGATGCAGGGTGAACTCTACATGCACGGACCACTGATGCAGGGTGAACTCTACATGCACGGACCACTGATGCAGGGTGAACTCTACATGCACGGACCACGGATGCAGGGTGAACTCTACATGCACGGACCACTGATGCAGTGTGAACTCTACATGCACGGACCACTGATGCAGTGTGAACTCTACATGCACGGACCACTGATGCAGTGTGAACTCTACATGCACGGACCACAGATGCAGGGTGAACTCTACATGCACGGACCACTGATGCAGGGTGAACTCTACATGCACGGACCACTGATGCAGGGTGAACTCTACATGCACGGACCACTGATGCAGGGTGGACTCTACATGCACGGACCACGGATGCAGTGTGAACTGTACATGCACGGACCACTGATGCAGGGTGAACTCTACATGCACGGACCACGGATGCAGTGTGAACTGTACATGCACGGACCACTGATGCAGGGTGAACTCTACATGCACGGACCACTGATGCAGGGTGAACTCTACATGCACGGACCACTGATGCAGGGTGAACTCTACATGCACGGACCACGGTTGCAGTGTGAACTCTACATGCAC